>NC_134687.1:389003993-389702993 GCF_050947455.1 Rhinoderma darwinii
TTTATACATATAAGTGAACGGACACAAGCTACATATGTGACATAAAACATTTGAAGTGGTTATAATGCTTACCTATCAATAAGGAAGCAGCGCAATGTCACCATAAACACTAAGGAAAAACGGAAGATCATAACAGATTCATCCATCCTAGAGTCAAAGGACAATAAGTATTTGTTAACAAATAATATTTGCTTTCCCTACCACATCTGCAATCTATTAGACTCAAAGCCATGTGCAATATAACGTATATAAGGAGGTTTTATGGCCGGTCTCAGACTAAATTAGTTTACAGGATTTCCCTGAAATAATCCAAAAAACTGCTATGTAGCATTAGAAGTAAATCTTCTTCCCATAGATCTCATGACCAGTATTGCTATGTTAGCACAGAACATGATGTGCATCCGTCTACTCTGACATTATTTACTCACAAATCCTTAGGACATGCCCACATACTGCACGTAATAAATAACCCACAATTCGACTATATAGACAATGGACACAATTAAGAAATTGCATTCCTGTTCCTTGGGAAGCCAAGAGATAATGCATGTGTCCCCACAAAGAAGTTGACGCTTGTACTCACATAATTAACATTAAGCTATGAAGCTTTTATTCCAAGAAAATCATATTTTACTGTTCTATATTGATGCTCTAGTGAAGCATTATACGATTATACTATAAATAGCTATGAGCTATTATACAGCTTCAGTGGACCCATGTCGCTGCAATGAAAAAAAGAATGGCCACCAAAAAGATAGTAGTCCAGTGTTCTTGTTGTGGTTTTATAAATCCCAGCAGATATAGTATATGGAAGGGAAGTAGATCAGCCAGAGATCATTCTCTACTATTGTTGAAACGATCATAGTTACCAGTTCTTGCTAAAGATTGACTCCATGGCTATAGTCATCTGGATACTCAAAGATTTCTGCTGCTATCCCCACAGTCTTAGGCTGTGTTCATATGCAAAGTCAAAAACGGCTGAAAATGACAGAGCTGTTTTCAAGGGAAAGCAGCCTCTGATTTTCAGCCATTTTTGTAGCCGAAAACGTTTTTTGAGGCGTTTTTTGGAGCCGTTTTTTAAGCTGTTTTTCCATTGACACAATGAAAAACAGCTCCAAAAACGACTCAAGAAGTGACATGCTCCTTTTTTTTACCCAGCGTTTTTTTACGTGCCATTTTTACACCCTGTTGTCCCTTCTCAAAAACTCCTTTTACTGTCAAAACCCATGAGTCAGACAGGTCGAAATAGTAAGTTAGGTGGGGTCTGTCCTATGGGACCCCCAACTTTGCCTTAAAGAAAAAGGGGCTTCAGAAACAGCCAAACACGTTCATTCGGCTGTTTCTGGTGTTCCCATTCATCTCCTTGAAGAGGGACGACACATGCTCATACAGCTCTCTGACCAAGAGTGGGCATTTAGGGTGGCAGGGTTCGAATCCTCGCCTAGCTTACTTTTAGAACTTGTTGTGACAGGTTATAATATTAAAAAAGTGGTTATCATGAAGCAACCTCTTTAAAGAGGCTCTGTCACCAGATTTTGCAACCCCTATCTGCTATTGCAGCAGATAGGCGCTGCAATGTAGATTACAGTAACGTTTTTATTTTTAAAAAACGAGCATTTTTGGCCAAGTTATGACCATTTTCGTATTTATGCAAATGAGGCTTGCAAAAGTACAACTGGGCGTGTTGAAAAGTAAAAGTACAACTGGGCGTGTATTATGTGCGTACATCGGGGCGTGTTTTTACTACTTTCACTAGCTGGGCTTTCTGATGAGAAGTGTCATCCACTTCTCTTCACAACGCCCAGCTTCTGGCAGTGCAGATCTGTGACGTCAATCACAGGTCCTGCATCGTGTCGGCACCAGAGGCTACAGTTGATTCTGCAGGAGCATCAGCATTTGCAGGTAAGTAGCTACATCGACTTACCTGCAAACGCCGATGCTGCTGCAGAATCATCTGTAGCCTCTGGTGTCGATGTGTCCTCGCTCGTCTGACACGATGCAGGACCTGTGAGTGACGACACAGCGTGATCTCTGGAGAACACGGCTGTGTCTGCACTGCCAGAAGCTGGGCGTTGTGAAGAGAAGTGGATGATACTTCTATACACAACGCCCAGCTAGTAAAAGTAGTAAAAACGCCCCGATGTACGCACATAATACACGCCCAGTTGTACTTTTACTTTTCAACACGCCCAGTTGTACTTTTGCAAGCCTCATTTGCATAAATACAAAAATGGTCATAACTTGGCCAAAAATGCTCGTTTTTTAAAAATAAAAACGTTACTGTAATCTACATTGCAGCGCCGATCTGCTGCAATAGCAGATAGGGGTTGCAAAATCTGGTGACAGAGCCTCTTTAAGTCAGAATGCCTTTGTTTATACTCCTGCACTGGAGATTACCTTTAAATTTGCACTGCATAACACATGCAATACATAGAAAAAAAAAGATAATATATAAACAAAATTCACACTATGATAATAACGAAGCTTGTAATGGGGAAAAAAAAACATTCAATTCGACTAGAAAAATAAAAATATTTAGAATTTATTCCGACAGTCAGAAAAAAAAATATGATTTAAAATCTATGAAATCTGTAATAAACATGGAGACAAATATTTCTGATTTGCAGGTGTGCTCTATTGCAGCAGACATTTCTGAAAAAAAACAGCTGGTATACAAATGCCAAGCAAAGTGCTCGAATATATATGTATTTATAAATATACATATACAGTGTTCATTGAAATATTGTCTGATGAGCCATTATGCACCACAATGAATTTAGTGGTAAGAAATATGCGTACATTGTGATTATCCGACAGCTGTACGTCATTATAAATTTGCATAACATTGCTCCCCCATAACATAAATAACACTTTGCGAGGAAGCGCGTTTTGAATGTGTAATGATAGGTTGGGAAGCATTCAGAAATCAAGGGAAGTGGCCATTAAATGTGAACAGTAATCAGGATCAGTGTGGAAATCACAGCCATTTCAGCCGACTGCCTCTCTCCATGCGGTTTAAAGTCTACATTTCCAACATGTAATTCTGTGGTCAGCTTCATCATATTAATGGGACAGCTGAGGAAACGGAGAGTGCAAAAGTTGTATACATATAAGACCACAAAGCATCTCAGTGGGAGGCTTAAAGGCTCAGTTCCGTGCCTAACAGTATGGATTATATTAATACATGCTAAGTACTATTTAAACATTATTTCCAAGCATGCTTTACCATTAGCCTTGCGAATCAGTATTTACTAAGGCAGGTTTATCAATGTGTCCCCGTGAAAACTGTCTCTAGTCGCATGTGTCATAGTTATCAAACAGCTGAGATAAAAAAAAAAAGTCTAGTCTTTTAAATATTCCATGATCTTTGTCTAAGAAAAAATACAGTCATGAAAAAGTAAGGACACCTCTCAAAAGTTTTTTTTTCTTCACATACGTGTACATAACAATATTTAATCTTTCAAATAAAACCTCTAACAGACGTTCCTTATAACTATCTACTAGTCTCCACAGCAATGTTCCCACCATATTCATTGATGAGTCAGAATGGAAATCCACTCGGGCAGACTAAATCTGTCTGTGTATTACATACATGTATACATACGTTACATGTATTACATAAATTTATCCAGCCACTATGTAATAAAAACAAAATCCTGAAATATAGAAATGTCTGTCTGGCCAGGCATCCCCTGCCTAAATCAGCTATCTGCTTGCGGGGCCGAGAACCGGAACTGTGGTGGTCGCCTGATCGCTGTGGTGGATCCTATTGGTAAGGCTTCATGCACACGACCGTGCCCATAATTACGACCCATAATTACGGACACGGCTGCCCGTGGACAGCCGGACGTTTTTACGCTCCCATTATAAAGTATAGGAGCACGGTCCGTAAAATGAAAAAATAGGACATGTCCTATTTTTTTTAGCAGGTTTCTACGGCACGGACACCCTCCCGTAGACATATGGGAAGATGTCCGTCGGCTATAGAAATGAATGGGCCCGTAATTACGGGCGATTTTACGGTCATGTTCATGGGGCCTTAGGGGTTGTCTCTGGGCTGTCTCTGATAGTACAATAACTTGGCAACCACACAGGTGGTAACACGGGTCTGCAGTATTAGAGCACTTTTTTCGACACACTTGACCAACTTGCTTCTTTAATTTGTGTGTTTTCTTTAGGTTGTATAGTATTCAGGGCAACCAACCCAAAAAACATACAGTAGTTAGTAAACCAGGGGTGGGGAACGTCAGGCACACGGGCTGTATGAGACCCACAAAATTATTTGGTCTGGCCCTCCGGCACATACCGACCTCACTCAAACTTCCGCGTCATTCACTACTTGGCTCCGTCCACCCTCCTCCTGTTTCTAAATGTGAGTTACGTCACTCACATTATTGTAGGAGCAGGAGGAGGGCGGACGGAGCCAAGTAGTGTCATTCATTACTAGTGAATGAGGTGGTGGCGGTCTGAGTGAGGTCGGTGCGTGCTGGCCCAGGAGTGGACCAGTTCAGACACCTGTCCTCACATCAGTAATGTGAGGTCAGGTGACTCAGGTCAGGTGACTGGCCTGGTCCACTCCCGGGTCGGCATACCAACCACACTCAGACCGCCGCCTTATTCACTAGTAGTGAATGACACTACTTTGCTCCGTCCGCACTCCTCTTGCTCCTAAAATTTAGAAATGTAGCTGATGCCTCATGTAGAGTTAGGACCTAAATGCATTTTCTACGAGCCGCGACCTACTCAAACCATCTAAACCGCCTCACCAAAGAGAAGCAGTTACAGCCATCACATTAGGGGTGAGTTTAATAAATGTTTGACCAAAAAGAAAAGATCACTTCAGCAATTCTGAAATGTCATTGGAAGAGGAGAGCGGTAGTGAACACTTTAGAAATGTAACGTGTGTTGCAAGGCCACCTGCAGGTAAAATGCTGTATTGCAGTGATGTAAGTAAAGAGCATTAGAAGGGCAAGAACATTTTTTGAGAAATAACAGTTACACATCTTTATGTCAACTTTACATCACTTATTTATTATCTAGTATTTACAGGACTAACATAATCTTTAGCATTGTACATAGAATGCACTAAAGTGTGTCCTTGTCCTTGGTGGGTCCTATCTCCCAGAGCTGAGACACCGCATTGTATAATCAGTATAAAGAGTCTTTGTAGAGATTTATTTAAAGTGTAGCTAAACGTTCGACAAACTTTTGACATTTCATAGTGACATGTCAGAAGTTTGGATTGGTGGGGTCCGAGCACTGAGACCCCCACCAATCGCTGGAAGGAAGCAGCTGAAGTGCCCGTGTGAGGGCTCAGATGCTTTGTGTCTGTTCGGCTTTTTCCGGAAATAAATGTATCGTGTACAGACTCAATACAAATTCTATGAGCCCGTTCTCCGATACATCGGCTTTCTGGAAAATGCCAAACAGAAACGAAGCGGCTGAGCGCTCACACAAGTGCTTCAACTGCTTAGTTCTAGCGATTGGTGGGGGTCTCAGAGCTCGGACACCCACCAATCCAAACTTCTGACATGTCACTATGACATGTCAGAAGTTTGTCGAACGTTCAGCTACACTTTAAAGAGGACATGTCATCTCCTAGCAAGTCTGTTTCAGTAAATACTTCTATTCCCCATGAAATAACTAATCGGGAGCATCTTTTTTTGGAACTGATTGGACAACATCAGACTGTGTTGAGAAACATCCCATTAACACTCAGTTGTTTATTCATACATTTTGAAGAGGAATAACAGAGAAATAGCTAAACAAGAACTGCAAATGAGAACATAAAATTGACCTTAAATAGTTGACACTATTATGCATAAGTTTAAACACGGAGGCTAATTCAAAGCTGTGCAAAATATAAGGATAGTGACAGTGCTGTACATAGAAGAGCAGAGGCCCTATAGCAAATTGGACCCCCCACCATTACGGCGCTGGTTTTTGCCACCCAGGTCAGAATAATCACTTGTTTGTTTCCCACCCCACTCCGTTTCCATGTGCAAATTCTGCACCGCTTTTTTTTTTTGACAACAATGCAGCTCCTCTGTAGTGGGGAGATCTGCACAGGTTGCGACCAACCATGACTGGGACCCCTCTCGCCCTATAGAAGCTGCCTGGTCTGTTTCTGTGTTTCGTACGCCCTTGTATAGTGATAAATATATAGACACATAGCTCTTTTAGTGAAATCACAATCTTGTAAGAATTAAATATTCTTTTTTTGAAGATATAAGTTATATATTACTGTAATTTCTACTACTAACAGAATAGAATAATCTATTGTAATGAACAGCTGGTTCATTTCCCCTTTAATAAAGCACTACATGACACATACAAATCTCATAAAATGGAATCAAGGTGCCGAAAAAGATCATCTGTGAGTGACTCAGCATGTACTGGATTGAGAAGTACGAAAGAGCTGGAGGTAGAGGAAAAGAGCTGGCCTTCTAGTATACGTAACTGCACTAACAATGAAATGTATTTCAGGTTGGATCAGCGTACAGATTAGAGTGTATATGAACTTCATGAGCTATTGTATCTGTAAGGAGGCTATTTTCCTACGAGGTGTGTCCATTTAGGGGCGTAAATAGCAAAAAATTGGCCCCACAGTAAACTTTCGAATGGGCCCTACCCCCCTCGAGCATTAACATTTACCAGCTCCATGTAAAATTAGGGCAAGGACACACTTTCCTGCCAAGGCGCTTTGAAAAAGTAATACAACTAGGCTGCCAAGTGTGCCCTTACACTTATAGGTTTCGGAATAATGTGATAGCACTGATATGTTAGAATTTTTTCATTGCTCATTAATACCACTATGCAAGGAACAAATATCTCCCCACCATGATCACATATAACTACCTCAAAGAACAATAGAAACAATAATATCACCATACAGTGATTCAAATACCAGGACTACATGGGGGTTTAGGGCTGGGTTTACATTGTGTGTTTATGTTGCATGTTTGTTGTCTTTTTAAATGCTGCCCAAAAAAAAGCATCCGTTTTTAAAATACCCATGCGTTTTTAGAAAGTATTTCAGCTCTAATCTGCCTTTCTATTTAATGGTCATAGACTTCGTGCTGAAATTCATTGTAAAAACGTGCAAAAAAAATTATAAATTTGAACTCAGTCTTATCATGCTCTGAATACAGTGCGATTATATCCAGTGAGTCACAGGTGACGTCTTCTCTGATTGGACTCATTCACACTCCTTTTTCTCTCCATCCGAGTCAGATCTCCATGGTGACTTCTCTCGGCCACAGCTTGTCCTCTCTCGGCCACAATTTGCAGAGTTTGCTACCCAGATGTAAGTTGCTCTTTGCTTTACCAGCACATCCTCAACGTGTACACAATCTTTCCATCCTGCTACCACCTCTAACATTATCCTACTGCTGCAAAAATAGTGTCATAGAGATATTGTGTAAAGGATCTGCCAGGCACTTCTGTGTATACGCCCATGGGTAATCAGTCTGCACCTGGTTCTATGTCTCTGAGACTGACTCCATCTTCCACCACTCAGGATGGCAGGCTTAGGAGTGGGAGAGCCTATCGCAGCCTGGCCAGATGGAGCTAGTTCCGCCCTCTGTCTATTTATACCTGCCTTTCCTGTTCCTCCTTTGCTTGTGATTCTTCTCGTGTGGTTTCCTGGCCTTGCTGCAGCTCCTAGCTATTTGACCTTGCTTCATACTGACCCCGGCTTTCTGACTACTCTCCTGCTCTGCGTTTGGTACCTCGTACATTCCTGGTTTGACTCGGCTCGTTCACCTCTCTTGTTGCTCACGGTGTTGCCGTGGGCAACTGCCCCATTTCCCTTTGCTTGTGTCCCCTTGTCCGTTTGTCTGTCGTGCACCTACTGAGCGTAGGGACCGTCGCCCAGTTGTACCCCGTCGCCTAGGGCGGGTCGTTGCAAGTAGGCAGGGACTGAGTGGTGGGTAGATTAGGGCTCACTGTCTGTTTCCCTACCCCCCTGTCATTACATAATCACAAGCCATATACCTAGGCTACCCTGGTCCCTCACTCTATTATAGACCCCCTTGAGACCCTGGCTCAGCAAATGCAGAGTCTCTCCCTACAGGTCCAGGCCCTGGCTCAGAGGGTCAACCAGCCTGACGCTGCCATGGTTGTACCTCTCACCTCACGTCTTGAACCCCACCTCAAGTTGCCTGACCAGTTCTCAGGGGACCGGAGGACTTTTCTCTCCTTTCGGGAGAGTTGTAAGCTCTACTTTCGCTTAAAGCCCAACTCCTCAGGTTCTGAGAGCCAGCGGGTGGGTATAATTATGTCCCGGCTCCAGGAAGGGCCCCAAGAATGGGCCTTCTCCCTGGCCCCTGACGCCCCTGAACTTTCCTCCGTTGACCGTTTCTTTTCTGCTCTCGGACTCATTTATGACGAGACTGACAGGAATGCCTTTGCCGAGAGTCAGCTGGTGACCTTACGTCAGGGTAAGAGACCTGTGGAGGAGTATTGCTCTGACTTTAGGAAGTGGTGCATAGCTTCTCGGTGGAATGACCCTGCCTTAAGGTGCCAGTTTAGGTTGGGTCTGTCGAACGCCCTGAAAGACCTGCTAGTTAGCTATCCCTGTTCTGACTCCTTAGACCAGGTTATGGCTTTAGCGATACGACTTGACCGACGTCTCAGGGAACGACAACTTGAACGGTTTTGTGTTTTCCCCTCTGACTCCCCCATGATGCCTCCCGAGGTCCCGTTGCTTCGCTCTTCCACGGAAGACTCGGAGATACCTATGCAACTCGGGGCCTCCGTGTCCCCCCGTCAACGTAGAGAGTTCCGCAGGAAGAATGGTCTCTGCTTCTATTGTGGGGATGACAAACATCAAGTGAACACCTTTCCTAGGCGTAAGAATAAGCAGCCGGAAAACTTCCGTGCCTAAGTGATCATCGGGGAGGTCAATTGGGCGCACAGGTATTTCCCGTAAATATGAAACGTAATAAAATCTTGCTTCCGTTTCAGGTCTCTTTTGGTGGTAGGTCTGCTACCGGCAGTGCCTTCGTGGATTCAGGGTCTTCTGCTAATATCATGTCTGTGGAATATGCTATGTCTCTAGCTATGCCTTTGATTGATTTGCTTAAACCTGTCCCGGTAGTGGGTATCGACTCCACTCTCCTTGCTAATGGTTATTTTACTCAGCATACCCCTGTTTTTGAACTCCTTGTTGGCTCCATGCATTTGGAGCAGTGCTCTGTACTGTTGATGCAGGGATTATCGTCCGATTTGGTTTTAGGCCTTCCCTCTTTGCAGTTGCATAATCCCACGTTTGACTGGAATACTGGGGAGCTTAACAAATGGGGTAATGAATGCTTGACGTCATGTTTTTCTGTTAATTCTATTTCTCCCCCTGAGGAGGTGAACACGCTACCTGAGTTTGTTCAGGACTTCGGCGATGTTTTTTCTAAGGAGGCCTCCGAAGTGTTACCTCCTCATAGAGAATACGATTGCGCTATCGATTTGGTACCAGGAGCTAAGCTCCCTAAGGGTAGGATATTTAACTTTTCTTGTCCCGAACGTGAAGCCATGAGAGAGTATATCCAGGAATGCCTGGCCAAGGGTTACATTCGCCCCTCTATTTCTCCGGTAGGTGCTGGCTTCTTCTTCGTAGGGAAGAAGGATGGTGGTCTTAGGCCATGCATTGACTACCGTAACTTGAAAAAGGTCACTGTAAGGAACCAGTATCCCCTTCCTTTGATTCCTGATCTCTTTAATCAAGTCCAGGGGGCCCAATGGTTCTCTAAGTTTGATCTACGGGGGGCGTATAACCTTATCCGCATCAAAGAGGGGGATGAGTGGAAGACTGCGTTTAACACGCCCGAAGGTCATTTCGAATACCTCGTCATGCCCTTTGGGTTGTGAAATGCCCCCGCGGTCTTCCAGAATTTCATAAATGAGATTTTAAGAGATTACCTGGGGGTATTTCTTGTAGTGTACCTTGATGACATACTTGTGTTTTCCAAGGACTGGTCCTCCCACATTGAGCATGTCAGGAAGGTGCTCCAGGTCCTTTGGGAAAACAAACTGTTTGCTAAGACCGAAAAATTTGTGTTTGGGGTGCAAGAGATACAATTTTTGGGTCAAATCCTCACTCCTCATGAATTCCGCATGGACCCCGCCAAGGTCCAGGCTGTGGCGGAATGGGTCCAACCTGCCTCCCTGAAGGCATTACAGTGTTTCTTGGGGTTCGCTAATTATTACAGGAGATTTATTGCTAACTTCTCGGTCATCGCTAAGCCTTTTACGGACCTCACTCGCAAAGGTGCTGATCTCCTCCACTGGCCTCCTGAGGCTGTCCAGGCTTTTGAGGTCCTTAAGAAGTGCTTTATCTCGGCCCCGGTGCTGGTCCAGCCCAACCAAATGGAGCCATTTATCGTGGAGGTTGACGCATCCGAGGTGGGAGTGGGGGCTGTCTTGTCCCAGGGTACCAGGTCCCTCACCCATCTCCGTCCCTGTGCCTACTTCTCCAGGAAGTTTTCGCCCACTGAGAGTAACTATGATATTGGCACCCGCGAACTCTTAGCCATTAAATGGGCATTTGAAGAGTGGCGCCACTTCCTGGAGGGGGCTGTGCACCAGGTAACGGTCCTTACCGACCACAAGAATCTGGTTTTCCTAGAATCTGCCCGGAGGCTAAACCGGAGACAAGCTCGATCGGCGCTATTTTTTACCAGATTCAACTTTTTGGTTACCTATAGGGCTGGGTCTAAAAATATTAAGGCCGATGCACTGTCGCATAGCTTCATGGCCAGCCCTCCATCGGAAGAAGATCCTGCTTGTATTTTGCCTCCTGGTGTAGTCGTTTCTTCTATTGATTCTGATTTAGTCTCTGAAATTGCGGCTGATCAAGGTTCAGCTCCCGGGAACCTTCCTGAGAGCAAGCTGTTTGTTCCCCTTCAACTCCGGCTAAGGGTACTTAGGGAAAATCATGACTCCGCACTATCTGGTCATCCAGGCATCCTGGGTACCAAACACCTCATTGCCAGAAACTATTGGTGGCCTGGGTTGCCTAAAGACGTTAAGGCCTACGTCGCCGCTTGTGAGGTTTGTGCCAGGTCCAAGACTCACAGGTCCCGACCAGCGGGCTTACTACGTTCTTTGCCCATTCCCCAGAGACCTTGGACCCATATCTCCATGGATTTTATCACCGATTTGCCTCCATCTCAAGGCAAGTCGGTGGTGTGGGTGGTAGTAGACCGCTTCAGTAAGATGTGCCACTTTGTGCCCCCCAAGAAACTACCCAATGCTAAAACGTTAGCTACCTTGTTTGTCAAACACATCCTGCGTCTCCATGGGGTCCCTGTCAATATTGTTTAGAGGTAGAGGTCGTTCATCGGGAACTGTGCACAGTCTGGGCCCAGGTTCAGAAGAACCTAGAGGCGTCCCAGAGTATACAAAAAACTCAGGCTGATAGAAGACATTCTGCTAACCCCTTGTTTATGGTCGGGGATCTGGTGTGGTTATCATCTAAGAACTTGCGCCTTAAGGTCCCGTCCAAGAAGTTTGCTCCCCGGTTTATAGGGCCGTATAAGGTCATCGAAGTCCTCAATCCTGTCTCCTTCCGACTGGAGTTGCCCCCATCTTTTCGTATACACGACGTGTTTCATGCCTCCCTCCTTAAACGCTGCTCCCCGTCCTGGGCTCGCTCGAGGAAACCTCCTGTTCCCGTTCTCACCCCTGAGGGGGTGGAATTCGAGGTGGCCAAGATTGTGGACAGCAAGATGGTCCAAGGCTCCCTCCAGTACCTGGTCCATTGGAGAGGATACGTGCCTGAGGAGAGGACTTGGGTACCCGCCCGGGATGTTCACGCTGGGGTATTGGTCTGGAAGTTCCACCTTCGTTTCCCCAATAAACCAGGTCCACTTAGAAAGGGTCCGGTGGCCCCTCATAAAAGGGGGGGTACTGTAAAGGATCTGCCAGGCACTTCTGTGTATACGCCCATGGGTAATCAGTCTGCACCTGGTTCTATGTCTCTGAGACTGACTCCATCTTCCACCACTCAGGATGGCAGGCTTAGGAGTGGGAGAGCCTATCGCAGCCTGGCCAGACGGAGCTAGTTCCGCCCTCTGTCTATTTATACCTGCCTTTCCTGTTCCTCCTTTGCTTGTGATTCTTCTCGTGTGGTTTCCTGGCCTTGCTGCAGCTCCTAGCTATTTGACCTTGCTTCATACTGACCCCGGCTTTCTGACTACTCTCCTGCACTGCGTTTGGTACCTCGTACATTCCTGGTTTGACTCGGCTCGTTCACCTCTCTTGTTGCTCACGGTGTTGCCGTGGGCAACTGCCCCATTTCCCTTTGCTTGGGTCCCCTTGTCAGTTTGTCTGTCGTGCACCTACTGAGCGTAGGGACCGTCGCCCAGTTGTACCCCGTCACCTAGGGCGGGTCGTTGCAAGTAGGCAGGGACTGAGTGGTGGGTAGATTAGGGCTCACTGTCTGTTTCCCTACCCCCCTGTCATTACATATTGCCCCTAAAAATAACAGTGAAAAATAGCTAGTGCCCCACACTGTAATAGTGCCCATGTTACAACTGTGGGGTATGTGGACCCACTGGGCCGCTCCGCCGTAGCGGAGTAGCAGCTGGTCAAATGAGAGTCAATAATAGTCTTTAAGACAAGAGTACCTGGATAGATAACTTGTGCCGGACTATCAAAAGCTGGCTTGTGCCAGACTATCAGAAGCTGGCTTGTGTGGGACAACAGGACCTGTCTAGGATACAGTACACGTATAGTGCAGTCATCTCGGACACTCTTGGCAAGGACACCGGACAAAGATAGTGAAGTTGTCTCGGACACATGACTTGGCTCGGACACTGAACACGGATAGTGCAGTCGTCTCGGACACTGAATTTGTTTCGTACACTGGACACGGATAGTGGATACGGGATACAGGATGCAGGATACAGGATGCAGCTAGGGAACATTTGCAGACAAACACTGGGTAAGGCATAACATTGCTCAGGCAATGAGGAAGTGGGCACAGTTCCTTTTAAAGTCCAGTGTGTGGTCAATATTCTTGGCAATTGCAGTGGCCCTTTAAGAACATGCGCGAGCGCGTCCGCACCCTACGGGCACAGAGCAGTGGTGAGGGCAGAGTGCGCCTGCATCCCAGAGCAGGGAGACACCGATGCAGAGATCAACGAGGCTGGCGGCTGTTGGGGTGAGTGAGACCACGGGCCGCCATCGCTACAGCCTCTCTTAGTGTTCCATGCTGTAATATTCCCCCCTTAGTGCCCCACCTTGTAATAGTGACCCCCTTTATGCAGCACACAGTAATAGTGCACCCACACAGTAATAGTGCCCACTCTTTACCTCACACAGTAATAGTGCAACGTCATACCCCACATACAGTAATAGTGTTCCCATACAGTGATGATACCTCCTTAGTGTCACCCTCACAATAATAGTGCACCTCACACAGTAAAAATGCCCACTTAGTGCCCCTCACACAGTAAGGATGCCCCCTTACAGTAATAGTACCCTCTTAGTGCCCCCCACACAGTAAGGATAACCCCTTAGTGCCCCAAAATAGTAATGATGCGCCCTTAGTGCTCCCACACAGTAATAATGCCCACTTAGTGTACATTCACAGTTACAATGCCCCTTAGTACCCACCCGCAAAGTAGTAATGCCCTAATAGTGCCCCCACATAGTGTGATGCCTCCTTAGTCCTCACACAAAAATAGTACACCTTAAAGTAATAAAAATAATACTCACCTAGCCCTGTTCTCGCGATGAATGGAGCAGCTCATTCAACAGGCCTTTTCTGGACTGCATAGTCCGCGGTTTGTCACAGGCAAACTAGATGACATCATTGCATTGCAACGACCTGTGTCACAAAGCGGGTAACAGAGTGAATGGTGGAGCATGGAGCAACCGCCACTGTGTGCATTTATTATTAAGCTGCCACTCTAAAGGTAGCTGTAGATAAAAGATAGCTGAATCTTATTTGAATGATGGCTATCATGCCCAAATTCTCCAGATGCCAGGCAAAAATTCAATCCTTGTTCCCCTGACAGCAAATATTAAAGGACCATCAGGCAGGCATTGGTACAGTGCCTTTATAAAGTATCCACTTTTTTTTATAGGTTTTCATAGTCTAGATTAGAGGAGTCATATGTCTTCACTGTATTTTCACAATTTGTTTTAGTTTATTATTGGATTAATAAGGGAGTATTAGTTATTTTGTTATTTTACACCATTGTAAACTGGGGTTGCAATAAGAGTCCCCATAGTCGTCATATAAACACACCATTTATCACAGTAAATGACTTATTGTAGATATGTTATATACTACTGTATAATATACTTTGAAACATGCATTTCTCCACACTACTTCATCATACGGTATAAATGATTAATAGAGATAGTAAATTTTACAATGTCTCTGTCTTTCGACAGTTGCATGTTAAACTGGCATGTACTGGATGCCAATAAGGCTGGGTTCACACGACCTATTTTCAGGTGTAAACGAGGCGTATTATGCCTCGATTTACGCCTGAAAATACGGCTCCAATACGTCGGCAAACATCTGCCCATTCATTTGAATGGGTTTGCCGACGTACTGTGCAGACGACCTGTAATTTACGCGTCGTCGTTTGACAGCTGTCAAACGACGACGCGTAAATTGACAGCCTCGGCAAAGAAGTGCAGGGCACTTCTTTGCAACGTAATTTGAGCCGTTCTTCATTGAAGTCAATGAAGAGCAGCTCAAGATTTACGAGCGTCACAGACGCCTCGCATAATGCGAGGCGGAGCTTTTACGGCTGAAACGAGGCAGCTGTTTTCTCCTGAAAACAGTCTGTCTTTTCAGACGTAAAAGCCTCTCATCGTGTGCACATACCCTAAAGGGTTTTACCAGTGAGTGCAAAGAGCCCGTACTGTGTGGCCACCTGAACCAGGGCTTAGTTGGTTATAAATACTGCATTCTGCATGCCAGCTAAATTAGTAGTGCAGTGTGAGAAGCCCAGCTACTCTTACCATTCAGCATTAGGGCTCATGCACACTACCTTTTTATGGCTCCGTACAACCTCCAAGTCTTACTGAACTGTAATATGACACCCATAGAGATCTATTAGGGTTTTAAATAAAAACAATATGCAATATTTTTCAACAGTTTTTATTCTGACTTTTAAGAGGATATTTGGGGACTTACACTCTATTCTCCGGATCATGTTCCATTTACAATATATATTGATCCTTGTGTGCTAAATTTGTTAAATTATTAATGTTTGGGGCTCTACTGTACCTCTTTACTTCAGATTCTATACACAGACATACATAGGTTTTTCATGCTCCACTGGATGTCATAGTCTAGAGGTATTTTTGCATAGATGCATTGCTTCTGGGTGAGAATATTTCTATAAGAGAGTGCCATACAGAGACATCTAGAGACGGACCCGATTCACTGGCTAAAGTGAATGGGTCCGTGAAAACGGGTGCCTCTCGGATGCCATGTGAAACGGCCTGAGTGGCATTCGGTCGTGTGCAACTGCACTAAATGTAAGCAAAAAATGAATCCAAGAATGTATCTATTTAACCTGTTAGTGACCGCCAATACGCCTTTTAACGGCGGCCACTAACGGGCTTTATTTTGATGCATATGCCTTTTTACGGCACTGCATCAGGATGAGTAAACAGAGCAGGGAGCCGTCAAATCTCCCTGCTCTCGGCTGCCAGAGGCAGCTGAGGGCTGGGGGCGTCCCTGCTCTGCCGTGTGAGATCGATATTAGTATTGATCTCACATGTTTAACCCCTCAGATGCGGTGCGCAATAGTGAGCACCGCATCTGAGTGGTTTTGGAGAGAGGGAGGGAGCTCCCTCTCTCTCCCACCGACACCCGGCGATACGATCGCCGAGTGTCAGTGTCTTCTATGGCAGCCGGAGGCCTAATAAAGGCCCCCAGGTCTGCCTGTCATGAATGCCTGCTAGATCATGCCTCTGGCATGACCTAGCAGATGCCTGTCCGTTTTAAACGGACAGGCAGTAATACACTGCAATACAAAAGTATTGCAGTGTATTACAATAGCGATCGGAGAATCGCATAGTGAAGTCCCCTAGTGGGACTAGTAAAAAAGTAAAAAAAAAGTTTAATAAAGTTAATTAAAAAAAAAAATGGGAAAAAAATGAAAAACCCAGCTTTTCCCCTTACAAACTGCTTTACTATTAAAAAAACAAAATAAATTTAAAAAGTCACGCATATTTGGTATCGCCGCGTCCGTAACGACCCCCACTATCCCACTATAAATGTATTACATTATTTAACCCGCACGGTGAACGCCGTAAAAAAAATTAATAAAAAACTATGGAAAAATTGCTGTTTTCTGTGAATCCTGACTTAAAAAAAATGTTATAAAAAGTGATCAAAAAGTCGCATCTACTCCAAAATGGTACCAATAAAAACTACAAGTCTTCCCGCAAAAAAAAGCCCTCATACAACTGCATCGGTGAAAAAATTAAAACGTTACGGCTCTTCGAACATGGAGACTAATAATTTAGAAAAAAAGCGTTTTTCCTGTGTAAAAGTAGTAAAACATACAAAATCTATACAAATTTGGTATCGTTGCAATCGTAACAACCCGCTCAATAAACTTATTGTGTAAATAATATGTACCTCAAAATGGTGCTATTAAAAAATACAACTTGTCCCGCAAAAAACAAGACCTTATACAGCTATGTCGACGCAAAAATAAAAGAGTTATAGCTCTTGGAATGCGACGATGGAAAAACGTAAAAAATGGCTTGGTCATTAAGGTTTAAAATAGGCTGGTCATTAAGGGGTTAAACTGTGCACTCCTCTTCACTATGCTGCAGTACATTCTTTTCAACTAATAAGAAAAGATTTATGTCCCCTTAATTTTATAAGAAACTGCAATATTTTACATGAAGGCATTGACCTTGAGGACACAAGAGTTCATTGATGTTTAAATGTATCAGGAATTTGTCAGATTCTAAAATGTAGTATTTATTCCAGTAAAACATTGATGCATTCAGAAGTTGTTAAAATAATGAAACGTTTGCCATGACAATACTGTTGTAAGACCCAGCACATCTTGATGTCAGCAATCACAACTAGAGGTGTACATTAAACATTAAGGCTTCATGCCCACTTCAGTTTTTTCCTTCAGGGTGCTATCCGTTTTTGTCACTGATAGCACCCTGACCCATTCATTTCAATGGGCCCATGCACACTTCCGTTATTTTCACGGATCCGTAGTTCCGTTCCGTCAAACGTAGAGCATGTCCTACTTTTGTCAGTGATTCCGTGACCGTGGGGCCCATAGAAATCAATGGGTCAGTAAAAAAAAAACAGACGGCACACGGAAGGCTGCCGTGTGCCGTCCTTTGTTTGACGGATCTGTTGCCCTGGTAACTATAGGTGTTTCCTGGGACATGTGACAAGTTCATATGAAGTTTAAAACGGAAACACGGAACGGACACGGAGTACACACGGAAACCACACGGATACCATAACGGACACACGGATCTGTGAAAAACAGCCGTGAAAACGGTGATGGAAGTGTGCATGAGGCCTTATAAATAGAGAACGCCACACAAAAGGTGAAAACTCAGCTTAATGAAGTTATCAGCAATATCCACCCCTTATCAGCAATATCCTTCTCCTATGAGCAATCACCAGCATTTCCTTTTACATAAGCAGATCCCTATCAACGATAATGACATGTCAATCGGCGCTCATTTGCTCCATTTACAAGGAGCAATGACCGTATTAACTATTGTTCACCCCCATACAGTTTGCATATTGTCAGCAGCACATCCCCTATTTGCACGAGGCTATGTGCTGCCGACAAATTACCATTTTTATTGCAGTATAAAAGATCAGATGAGCCGATGAACAGGCATTTGTTCATTCGTCAGCTGATCACTGCCATGTTTACACGGGCCGATAAATGGGAACAAGCAATCGTATGAGCACTTGATCCCCCGATCATCGGCCCATTTAAAAGGTCTTTTACCCAGGCTTTTGAGTGGGCTTCTCCTTTAAAATCCAAATCACTACTTCTATGCTTGGACATGAATTTATTTGAATGGGCCTAGGAAATATTTCAGATTCCCATGGCTATGCTGGCCAACAACTAAAACATAGAGACCCATGGCACGGCAGGTTCAGAAAGTGGGCCTTTTTTTGAATGGCATGCTACAATATATATCAGAGCCACTGGGACAAAAACATGTATGCACTAAATAATTCTCTGCTTTTTACATTACCTAAGAATAGACTAGATGAACAAACTATGCAACTGCAGTGTGTAAATAAAAGTTCTTTACATTGCTTATTGGATGTATTAGCCTTGTTATTAGAGTAACCTGCTTTATAGATTTTTTTGCTGAGCCTGCAAACCCAACTACTTGGGAGGTTTTTGTGGCCACACATACTGCAGCTCAACTACAACAGACCATAATTTAACGGGCTCTGACATGTACTAACTGGAATACATGGGACACATAGGTTATAGTCGTTTAACCTTTTTATCATTGCTAATCGGACCTTTCTTTTATGTTCAGTGTATGTTGTAAATAGGGTTTAACTATTACACTCCTTTATTGGTTACACCTCCCACCTCAGTAAATCACACAAATTTGTTAGATTTTCCCATCTCAGTAAACTATTCTCCATATAAACATTGCAATAAGGTTTAAAAGAGTTCTGTTTGTTTACTGCTCAAATCTTAAAGCGTAAGGCCCCATGCACATGAACGTGCTTTTGTGGCCGCAATTCCCCCGAAAATCCACGGGAGAATTGCGGCCCCATTCATTTCTATGGGGCCATGCACACGACCATAGTTTTTATGGTCCGTGCACGGCCCGGGAGCCCGCACAGCAGAAAGAACGGACATGTCTTATTACGGCCGTGTTCTGCAGTCCGGGCTCATTGAAAATAATGGCCGCGGCCATGTGCATGTCCCGCGATTTGCGGGCGGCTCGCGGCTGACAGTCCGCAGCCGGCCGACCCGAAAATGGCTACGGTCGTGTGCATGAGCCCTAACTAAACGTTCGATCAACTTTTTATTTTCTAGTAGCATGTGTAATATAAATATGTTTTGTAATATACTTTATTAATGAATTTGGGCTCCTTTTTGTGTTATATGTGTTTTAAATGGCCACTCTGACACTTTTCTACCACATGTTATTTCTTGTAATTCTCCTGTTGCTAGCAGAAATCCGTACTCCGTTTGAATGTATCAGAGTAAAAGTTCTGCTGCCTATGAGTACGGGTGGGTGGTGGCCCCATCCTGACGTCAGATGTGCACGCCCCCATCGTGACGTCAAGAAGGTCTTTCGGCCTCTATACACTATACAGTTCTCTAGCAGCAGAGCGCATGGAAGAGACTGTGTGCACTGGTCTCTGTGCCTGGATGATTCTCCCCCCTTCTCTCCGGCAAAGACTGTCAGGACACTAATCTGAGCTGCTAATTAGCATCAGACCAGACTAGGACTGCTTTGTCCCCCCCCCACCCCCCACCCAAGCACCCTGCCGTCCTGTCTTATCTTCCCTGCACTTGCCAGGGAAAGTGAAAAGAAAAACTTATTGCTTTCTCCTGGATTGTGCAGAGATATTCACATCTCTGTATATAATGTGTTGTGTTGTGCATAGCTCAGTGCTCACTCACAGTATTGTAATAATCACCTCAGAGTTCACTGCCCATGAAAGATACAGACTGTAATGACGGGGTAGGGAGACGGACAGGTGAGCCCTAATCTACCCGCCAATCAGTCCCTGCCTACTCGCACGACCCGTCCTAGGCGATGGCGTACAACTGGGCGACGGTCCCTACGCTCAATATGTGCATGACAGACAAACAGACAAGAGTATACAGAAGCTAAGGGAAATGGGGCAGTTGCCCACGGCAACACCGTGATCAACAAGAGTCGTGATCGAGCCGAGTCAAACCAGAAGTGTATGAGGTACCAAACGCAGAGCAGGAGCGTAGTCAGTAAAGCCAGGGTCAATATGAAGCAGAGGTCAATAGTAATAGCTGGAACAGCAGAGCCAGGAAACAAGAGAGAATCACAGGCAAAGACAAGAAGCAAATGAAGGTATACATAGACCGAGGGCGGGAGCTAGAACTGTCTAGCCAGGCTGTGATAGGTTCTCCCACTCCTCAGCCTACCAGCCTGAGTGGTAGCAGATCGAGTCTTGTCAGTCTCGTCATAGATGAGCCCGAGAGCGGGAAAAAAAAGGTCAACAGAGGATAGTTCAGGGGCGTCAGGAGCCAAGGAGAAGGCCCATTCTTGGGGGACGTCCTGGAGCCGGGAGACAATTATACCCACTCGCTGGCTCTCAGAACCTGAGGAGTGGTACCTTAGACGGAAATAGAGTCTACAACTCTCCCGAAAGGAGAAAAAAAGTCTTCCGGTCCCCTGAGAACCGGTCAGGCAACTTGAGATGGGGTTCAAGAGGTGAGGTGGAGGGCACTAGCTGGTTAGCATCACGCTGGTCGCACCTCTGAGCCAGGGCTTGGACCTGTAGGGAGAGACCCCGCATTTGCTGAGCCAGGGTCTCAAGGGGGTCCATAGTAGTAGGAACCAGGGTAGAAAAGGTGTATGGGCCTGTGGTTTTGTAATGACGGGGTAGGGAGACAGACAGGTGAGCCCTGATCTACCCTCCACTCAGTCCCTGCCTACTTGCACGACCCGTGCTAGGCGACGGCGTACAAGTGGGCGACGGTCCCTACGCTCAATATGTGCACGACAGACAAACAGACACGGGTATACAGAAGCTAAGGGAAATGGGGCAGTTGCCCACGGCAACACCGTGAGCAACAAGAGTAATGAACGAGCCGAGTCAAACCAGGAGTGTACGAGGTACCAAACGCAGAGCAGGAGCGTAGTCTGTAAAGCCAGGGTCAATATGAAGCAGAGGTCAATAGTAATAGCTGGAACAGCAGAGCCAGGAAACAAGAGAGAATCACAGGCAAAGACAAGAAGCAAATGAAAGTATACATAGACCGAGGGCGGGAGCTAGAACCGTCTGGCCAGGCTGTGATAGGTTCTCCCACTCCTCAGCCTAAATAAAAAAAAATTGCAAAAGTTTAGCTACGCTTTAAGTTGCAAGTGTCTTCACATATATTCTAATCATTGTTTTTAACTTACTTTAGAAAAGAAGCGATGCTATCAAATATGCACTTAAATTAATTTCATTTATTTTGGTTTCTGTTTAGGAGCCCCCTTTATGAAGCAGAGGAGCTCTGGTGGGCTCGAGTTGTCCGTGTATCACATGGACGACAAATCATTTGAATAGCACACCATGTAATACTACATGAAATGTCTGGCTAGCCGTGGCTTCCCCATGCGAAATAAACTGTTTGACGGGGTGCAGGACTGTCGGAAATCAGCTGGTCAGTTCTGTGTCTGCAAAGCAGAAACACCTAGATAGTTAAAATATAAAGTGCTAATGGCCAAACTGAATAAGAATGACAATTATTCTCTCTCTCTCTCTCTCTCTCTCTGTCTCGCTCTCTCTCGCTCTCGCTCTCGCTCTCTCTCTCTCATTTTGTAGCTGTACCCAGTGTTGGACCAGCCACCCAAAGGACCAGTGGATACTCTGGTAGGACCAAGTTCTGACTTGATATAGGCTATGAGCAGCAACAGAGCCCTAAAGCACCAGAATTAGATTTATTTAATAAGAGGGTCAAAGTAATTTGTTACAAGGTACTTTAAAGAGGCTCTGTCACCAGATTTTGCAGCCCCTATCTGCTATTGCAGCAGATCGGCGCTGCAATGTAGATTACAGTAACGTTTTTATTTTTTAAAAACGAGCATTTTTGGCCAAGTTATGACCATTTTCGTATTTATGCAAATGAGGCTTGCAAAAGTACAACTGGGCGTATTGAAAAGTAAAAGTACAACTGGGCGTGTATTATGTGCGTACATCGGGGCGTGTTTACTACTTTTACTAGCTGGGCGTTGTGCATAGAAGTATCATCCACTTCTCTTCACAACGCCCAGCTTCTGGCAATGCAGACACAGCCGTGTTCTCCAGAGATCACGCTGTGTCGTCACTCACAGGTCCTGCATCGTGTCAGACGAGCGAGGACACCGACACCAGAGGCTACAGATGATTCTGCAGCAGCATCGACGTTTGCAGGTAAGTCGATGTAGCTACTTACCTGCAAACGCTGATGCTGCTGCAGAATCAACTGTAGCCTCTGGTGCCGACACGATGCAGGACCTGTGAGTGACGTCACAGATCTGCACTGCCAGAAGCTGGGCGTTCTGAAGAGAAGTGGATGATACTTCTCATCAGAAAGCCCTGCTACCGTAGTAAAAGTAGTAAACACGCCCCGATGTACGCACATAATACACGCCCAGTTGTACTTTTACTTTTCAATACGCCCAGTTGTACTTTTGCAAGCCTCATTTGCATAAATACGAAAATGGTCATAACTTGGCCAAAAATGCTCGTTTTTTAAAAATAAAAACGTTACTGTAATCTACATTGCAGCGCCTATCTGCTGCAATAGCAGATAGGGGTTGCAAAATCTGGTGACAGAGCCTCTTTAACCCTCTTATTTGTTAATAAGTTACAAGGTACTTTAATACTGGCCATACTTTCTTTTCACCACTTATACCTCATGGTCAAATTATCATTCTTTTAGGTCACATGACAAAATACATTTTCCATAAATAAGAAATGCTAAAACAAAAAAATCCATAAAAAGTCATTTTGACATTATCCTTCCTTCAGGAAGCTTAGTAATAAAAGCAGACTACATTATGGTAACATTTGTGTCTGTTATAGGCAACCGACACAGTTTAATGCATGAGTAAATATTCTTCAATCTATAAATGCTTACATTGTTAATCTATACCACATTTTCCATCATTTGTAGATGAAACACCAAATGTAACATAGTCTCTATTAATTGGTATAACAAAACAGTATGCAAATATGAAATGATGAAATGTGACAAAATATAAAATACAACAGAAGACGAGGATGTAGATTTAAATACCATAATATGCACTTACCAGCAATACTTTACTAAATTGTAGGTGACTCTCTATTGGTGAGGAGCTTGTGGTTCTTAACCCCATTATCGGCTGTGTTCACACTGAGTTTTTTGCAGGAGGAAAATTCCTCCTGCAAAAACTGCTCCAGTAGGTTTTTGCACAGTGGTTTGACAAAAACTCGTCAAAACACTCGTCGAGGTTTTTTTTTCCTCTTTCTGACTCATTGAAATGGGGTTTTGGAGGCGGAAACCGCCTCAAGATGGGTCATGTTGCTTCTTTTTACCACGATGAGTTTTTTTTACTCGTGGTAAAAAAAACTCGTCTGCCTCCCATTGAAAGCAATGGGAGGCATTTTCGGGCAGTTTTTGAGGAGTTTTTTGGCGCGGTTTCTGCCCCAAAAAACTCGTCAAGAAACTCTGTGTGAACAGGGAACCTGTCACCAGCATTTTAGCTATAAAGCCAGCAATACCTGGTGAAAGTGGGTGAAAAATCATTGTCATCTAAGCTATAAATATGCTCTAAGTAAGCTCTGTAGCTTTAGTATTCCATTTTTCAGTGGTCCCACACCGTATGCAAATGAGCAGAAAAGAGTCAAATCTTCATCTGAAAAGAGTCAGATTTTCATTCCTCCAGCGTCTCAGAGTGGACTCCACCTCCTTCTTTTTGATTGACAGCTCCTTAGCCAGTCAGGGCCGGACAGGTGGCAACGGTGGGCGGGGTTAAGAAGCTGCGTCCCAGAGGGAAAAATAATTACCATAAAAGGCGGGAAGAGTTTAAACGACGATATTTACCGACAGAGGAGGACTTTAGGAAAGAAGAGAACAGGAACGAACTCTGGACAGCTGCGGCCATTGAGGGGTCAGGCGAGTTTAACAGGTAAGATGTTGATGACAGGATCCCTTTAAGGACGCAGCCTAGTTTGGGCCTTAAGGCTCAGAGCCCATTTTTCAAATCTGACATATTTCACTTTATGTGGTAATAACGTCGGAATGCTTAAACCTATCCAAGCGATTCTGAGAATGTTTTCTCGTGACACATTGGGCTTTATGTTTGTGGTAAAATTTGGTCAATATATTCAGTGTTTAATGGTGAAAAATTACAAAATTTAGAGAAAATGTTGAAAAAATAGCATTTTTCAGAATTTAAATGCATCTGCTTGTAAAACAGACGGATATACCACCCAAAATAGTTACTAGTTCACATTTCCCATATGTCTACTTTAGATTGGCATCGTTTTTTGAGCATTCTTTTATTTTTCTTGGACGTTACAAGGCTTAGAACATAAACAGCAATTTCTCATATTTTTAAGAAAATTTCAAAAGCCTTTTTTTTAAGGTACCTCTTCAGTTCTGAAGTGGCTTTGAGGGGCCTATGTATTATAAACCATAATAAAACACCCCATTTTAAAAACTAGACCCCTCAAAGTATTCAAAACAGCATTTAGAAAGTTTTTTAACCCTTCAGGCATTTCACAGGAATTAAAGCAAAGTGGAGGTGAAATTTACAAATTTCATTTTTCTTGCTGAATTTCAATTTTATTCAATTTTTTTTTGGTAACATAGAAGGTTTTACCAGAGAAACACTACTAAATATGTATTGTCCAGATTCTGCAGTTTTTAGAAATGTCCCACATGTGGCTCTAGTGCGCTCGTGGACTAAAACACAAGCCCTAGAAGCAAAGAAGTGCCTAGTGCATTTTGAGGCCACTTTTTTATTAGAATATATTTTAGGCAGCATGCCAGGTTTGAATAGGTGTTGAGGTGCCAAAACAGTAGGAATACCCCAATAGTGACCCCATTTTGGAAACTACACCCCTCAAGGAATTCATTTATGGTTGTTGTTACAATTTTTACCGCACAGTTTTTTTACAGCACCTATTTGAAATGGGCTGTGAAATGAAAGAAATGTCATTTTTTCCAATAAGATGTAATTTTTTATCAAAATTTCTTATTTTCACAGGGAACAAAATACCTCATTTTGTTGCCCAATTTGTCCTTAGTGCGGCAATACCCCATTTGTGGCGATAAACTGCCGTTTGGGCCCATGGGAGGCCTCAGAAGGAAAGGAGCGCTGTGTGTTCTTTGGAGTGCAGATTTTGCTGGTTTGGTTTTCGGGTGCCATGTCGCATTTGCAGAGCCCCAGAGGTATCAAAGCAATAGAAACCCACCAGAAGTGACCCCATTTTGGAAACTACACCCCTCAAGGAATTCATTTATGGCTAATGTGACCATTTAGACCCCATAGTTTCTTCACAGAACTTATTTGAATTGGGCTGGGAATTAAAAAAAATATATTTTTTCCAATAATATGTAGTTTTTAGCTCTAAAATTCTTATTTTCACAAGAAATCAAATACTCAGTTTTGTTGCCCAATTTGTCCTGAGTGCAGCAATACCCCATTTGTGGTGATAAACTGCTGTTTGGGCCCATGGGAGGGCTCAGAAGGAAAGGAGCGCTATTTGTTCTTTGGAGTCCAGATTTTGCTGGATTGGTTTTCGGGTGCCATGTCGCATTTGCAGAGCCCCAGAGGTATCAAAGCAATGGAAACCAACCAGAAATTACCCCATTTTGGAAACTGCACCCCTCAAGGAATTCATTTATGGGTGTTGTGACCATTTTGACCTCTTAGTTTTTTCACAGAACTTATTTGAATTGGGCTGGGAATTAAAACAAAATTAATTTTTTCCAATAATATGTAGTTTTGACTGAAAATTTCTTATTTTCACAAGATTTAAAATACCCCATTCTGTTACTCAATTTGTTCTGAGTGCCGCAATACCCCATTTGTGGTGATAAACTGCGGTTTGGGCCCATGGGAGGGCTCAGAAGGAAAGGACCACCATTTGGCCTACTGGGGATTTTCTGGTGCGAAGTCATGTATGCAGAAGCCCCTGAGGTACCAGTACAGTTGAAACCCCCGAGAAGTGACCCCGTTTTACAAACTACACCCCTTAAGGCATTCATCTAGAGGTGTAGTGAGCATTTTGACCGGAGACATACACCCCATAAACTGTAATGTGGGTTCTCCTGGGTACGGCAATACCCTACATGTGGCTGTTATCAGCTGCCTGGGCACACAGCAGGGCCCAGAGGGGAAAGATGAGGGGGGATAAGCTGTGCGGAGTACATCAGGGTAAGTAAAATTGGGGTAAATTATAAACCAAGGGATGTATGATACATTTTAAAACACACTTTCATACAGAGCTCTGGTTTTTCAGGACACGTGTCGCATTGATATATTGTGTCCTCCCTTATCCCCCTTTTATAGCAGACTTTGCACCTCTTTTGACTTTTTCCCTTCTTGCCAGTTTGGGGAACTTCTCCTGGAACATGTTGCCCTGGTACGATGCATGTGGCCTCGCTTCCAGAAGAACTGGGTGCCCCCCCCCCTTCTTGGTCCCTAAAGATTAGATTCTTGAAATTCCAGGAAAGTTCCCCTCTTGCCTGCACATCGACGTAGCACGTACGCATTGTACAATGCCATCTGTATGATGTGCACGGCCAGCTTCTTATACCACACCGCATGGCGCTGTAGGGCTTCAGGACTTGATCTGACAAGTCCACCCCTCACATGTACCTATTGTAGTCCAGGATGCAGTCTGGTTTGGGGGTCTCTGTACTGGTACCTCGTACAGGTACATGGGTACTGGTGTGGCCATGTATTGTTGTCAATACAAGGACATCTCTCTTGTCCTTGTACTTGACACACAATATGTTGCTGCTAGATTGTGCCCTGCTCTCACCCCTTATGAGTGTTTGCCCAAGCAGAGTCTCAGGGAGGCCTCTCAGATTTCTTCTAGCAGTGCCGCATGCCGCAGGACTTCTGGAAGCGAGGCAGTTGAAGAGTGGGACTCTGGTATAAAAATTATCCAGGTAGAGGTGGTAACCCTGGTCCAGCAGTGGGTGCACCAAATCCCACACAATTTTTGCATTAACTCCCAGTAAGGGGGGGGGGCATTCTGGGGGCTGAATACTGGTGTCCTTCCCTTCATATATCCTAAATCTGTAGGTATAGCCTGATGCACTCTCGCACAGCTTATACATCTTCATGCCATACCTTGCCCTCTTACCCGGCAGGTACTCGCGGAATTGAACCCTCCCTTTAAAATGTACCAAATACACTTCTCGGGGGTGTATGCTTGGGAAAACCGGGCACTGAAACGGTGTAATAGAGGTCTCCGTTTATACAAACGGTCAAAACTGGGGTCATCTCGGGGTGGGCACGGCTCATTATCAGTATAATGTAAGAAGCGAAGTATTGCCTAATTTATTTATTTTTTTAGGTTACAGTTCAGTTCTGAAGTTGCTTTGAGGGGCCCATATATTAGAAACCCCTATCAAACACCCCATTTTAGAAACTAGACCCCTCAAAGTATTCACAACAGCATTTAGAAAGTTTATGAACCCTTTAGGTGTTTCACAGAAATTTAGAGCAAAGTAGAGGTGAAATTTACATTTTTTTTTTTGTCAGAAAATCCTTTTTATACCATTTTTATTATAACACAAAAGGATTTACCAGAGAAACGCAACTTAATACGTATTTCCCAGATTCTGCAGTTTTGAGAAATATCCCACATGTGGCCCTAGTGCGGTAATGGACTGAAGCATCGGCCTCAGAAGCAAAGGAGCGCCTAGTGGATTTTGAGGCCTCTTTTTTATTAGGCACCATGTCCGGTTTGAAGAGGTCTTGTGGTGCCAAAACAGTGGAAACCCCCCAAAAGTGACCCCATTTTGGAAACTAGACCCCTTGAGGAATTCATTGTAGTTTTCATGGGGTGCATGCGGCTTTTGGATCAGTTTTTATTCTATTTTTAGGTGGTGTGGTGACTAAAAAACAGCAATTCTACTATTGTTTTTTTATTCTATTTTTTTTACTGCGTGCACTGTGCGCTATAAATGACATGTTCACTTTATTCTGCGGGGCGATACGATTATGGTGATACCAGATGTTTATAGTTTTTTTTATGTCTTATGGCGTTTGCACAATAAAATACGTTTTGTAAACAATCATTCACTTTTTGTGTTACCTTATTCTAAGAGCCAGAAATGTTTTATTTTTCCATCAATAAAGCCGTGCCAGGACTTATTTTTTGCGTAACGAACTGTAGTTTCGATCAGTACCATTTTTAGGTACATGCGACTTTTTGATCTCTTTTTATTCCATTTTTTGGGAGGTGAAGTGACCAAACAATTGTGATTGTGGTACGGTTTATTATTATTTTCTTTTACGGCGTTCACCGTGCGGGATAAATAATGAAATAATTTTGTATTTCAGGCCGTTACGGACGCGGCGATACCAATTATGTATAGTTTATTTGTTTCTTTATATATTTTTATTAATAATAAAGGACTGATAAGGGAAAAGGGGGGATTTTTACTTTTAATACTTTTAAAACTTTTATTTTCTTATTTTTACACATCTTTTTTTAACTTTTTTTTTACTTTATTACTTTGTCCCACTAGGGGACTTGAGCGCAGGAGGCCCTGATCGCAATTCTAATACACTGCACTACATGCGTAGTGCAGTGTATTAGAACTGTCAGCTACTCACTGACAGCAAGCATAGTGGGTCCTGACTTTGTCAGGACCCACTAGGCTTCCGTCGATGGCATAGCCGGACGCCATTGTTTGGTGTCCGGTTGCCACAGTCACCATCACCGGCCGCTATCGTGTAGCAGGCCGGCGATGGCAGCTTAACCCCTAAAAAGCCGCGATCTCTATTGAACGCGGCTTTTAAGGGGTTAATCAGCGGGGACACAGCGATCGGTCACCGCAGTAGGAGCTGCGGCAGCTGCTGTACGAGACAGCAGCTGTCACAGCTCCTGTATGTGTCGGGAGGACGGCCGAAACGGCCGTTACTCCCGAGACGTACTATTAGGTCATGGAGCGCGAACGATACAGCTACCATGACCTAATAGTATGTCCAGGAGCGGGAAGGGGTTAAAGGAGTTCCCAAAAGGGAATGGCTATTGTTGGAAACAGCTGAATGTTAGGCTATTTCTGACACCCCCAGATGGATAGCGCATGCACGTCCTACTCTCCAGCCAAGAACGGGCACTAAGGCCCCCTTATTCTTAACAGCAGTGGGGTCCCAGAGGCAACTTACAGGTCGACTACGATACTGATTCCGTCAAAACGACGGAACCCTTGCACAACGGAGACAAACGGAAACCATTGGCACCATCAATGGTGATAGAAACGGAAACCTATGGTTTGTGTCTGTCAGGGCTCCGTTCCGATGGAAAGCTCAGACGGAACGTCGGAACGAAGCCCTAGCGCAGATGTGAACGAAGCTTAATAAAATTAAAAATAAAAAGCGGTGGTCACGGGAATGATAGATCAAGATAATATTGTCTGGCACAGTGCTTGGCTGCCAGATTGCTATGATTGTTTCTTTTTATTGTACCACTGAATGCATCTAGCTAATTGAGTCTCTAGAGTGATATAAACAATTATTGCTTTTTGGGCCATATTTTCTGCACTTTGTGGCATTATTAGTATATACAGAATACTTTTAAGGAAGCTATAGTACATGGCACCGCAAATTTTTATGATATCTGGTTTTAGGCAAACGCTTCTATTAAGCCTGATCGCACCCCAACCTATTTTATTAGCTATAGTAGCACTGGGAGCCAGAAGATTTGCTTGACAAGAACCCCTCTCTAACCTATAGTGGAGAGCCATGTCTAGCATGCCTTATGGCTCTGGGGAACTGCAGGCATTGCCCATTATTGCCGTTTTCCCTGCCATAGCACCACAAGGGGAAATGAGCACTGAGACAGTGATATTTTAACATTTGTACCCATTTTTAGTCTTAGACTGTGTTCACACTTCTTTTTCATCAGGTTTCCAATTATTTTGATGAGCAGAATAGCATAGCATTCTGCATTATTTTATCCAGTTTCAAAAAAGGACACCTGACAGACCCATTATATGTCAATGGGATACATTAAATGGATCATAATGGATCTGTTATGTCCGTCATGGCCCCTTTAAAAAAAAAAGTTACATGACAGCATGATACCATGTGAAAAAAACATAACACCTTACTTTTAACACTTCTGTTTCTCTGTGCAATGTTGATGTTTCAATTAATCTAGCCTGAAATTGATGTGTGTGTACATAGTGGGGGAGATTTATCAAAAAGGGTGCAAAGGAAAAGTGAAGTAGTTGTCCATAGCAACCAATCAGATTGTTTCTTTCATTTTCAAAAGGGCCTCAGAAAAATTAGAACTTGAATCTGATTGGTTGCTATGGGCAACTACTCCACTTTTCTTTTGCACCAATTTTGATAAATCTTCCCCACTATACTCAAAGTTAGTATGCCATTTAGCAAATTGGCTACCAGTGAAAGCTCTCCTACTGTGATGGGTTTTTAATATCTTAAGGCCCTTTTACACAGTCCAATTATTAGGCGAACGAGAGTTAATATGAACGCTTGTTCCCGATTATTGCACTGTGTAAACAGGGCAACGATCAGCCGATGATTAAGCAAACGCTCGTGTAAACAGGGAGACGCGCTGCAGACATGATGGCAATGTATGAGGATGAGCGATCATAGTAACGAGCGCTCATCCCGATACATAACTCATTGTGAAAGGAGCAAACGAGTGCCGATCAACGAGCTGTGTCGTTGATCGGCGCTCTTTCACACAGCCTATGTCGGTGACCCTTATACCCCATGTATATTGACCTTATTCTTTGAGAGGACTAACCCCCTAGAAGACCATTTTTGACAGCACCTTAGGGTGATAAACAGTCTCTAAGAGGTTTCCTTGTATATAATTGCTGTAATAATGATTTGTTTAGTACAGGTAATTGAAATGAACCTCATATTGTTATGAAATAAAGGGCACCATAAAAAATAGCTTACCAGAAAAATAATAACGTTTGCTGTGTCAGCTGCTTACGACATAGTCCCAAGTGGTGCTGCCATTACACTAAGATGTCTCACTTACTATCAAAGAACAGCAAGCATCATTAAGTGCCCATATCACGGATATATATGGGTTCCTGGGGAATGCTTGCACCCATTCTCCTTGTGGACTAGGTAGGGGAGTGATGAGTCTTACTATAAATATTACTGAAATACCATATTACATTTTTAAAAGGCAAGGACCCACAGTGACAAGGCATCGCTCGTGAGTCTTGAAAAAATTTCTACAATTCAGTATTTTCTACGGGAATTAACTCGCAAGTGACCCTGTGACTATTGGAAAAAATCAGACACGATAAATGTGAGGATTCTGCTACAACATTGTAATATAGCACAAGTGACATAGATCCTGGAGACTACAGACAAAATACATATATCCACATAAAGGCCTATATAGACGTTATACAGTATGTAAATGGAGTTCAGTTTATGCACGGCAGTGTGGGTGCACATACGTAGAATACTATGGTCCCTACGAGCAGCAGCTGCAGTCCTCAAGATCCACACTTAGGCTGGGTTCACGCATCAGCCACGCATCAGCCAGGTTGTACCCGATTTTCGCAAAATCATAGCAAAATTCCACCATTTTTATTGTGAATCTCGCGACGCAAAAATCCAGCCCTAAGCTCTGTTTACATCTGTGCTAAGATTTCCAATCTTCTGTTCCGTAAAAGGAACAAAATAACTAAAAAATGGAAGTGCCGGAGCCATTGCATCACGGACACTAATGGTGCCTGTTGGAACTCGTTGACTTTAATGTGTTCCGTCGGGTTTCTGTGAGGGTGTCTGTCGTTTTACTGGAAGAAAAAGCACAGCATGCTCTGCTATTTCTTCTGCCATTTTTTACCAGAACGGCGATGGAAGCTTGTAATGGAGCCTCCGACGCAGATGTTAACAGAGACTTAAAGAGATGCGTTTCAACATAAAGTACATTACAAATTTGGGGCACATTCAATGCCGTATATTATGAAAATATGTTTGTATCGTGCTAAAGGTGATGTACGCTTCTTTCAGACCTGCTCTACATTTATGGGCTCTTCCTGGATTTCTGTTGTACAATAAAATCAAACTTAGCTTGCTGAAATGGGCTTGTTGATTCCAGACAATTGGCCAGGCCGGGACATTTAGTATTCACTGCAGAGAGACAATTCCTAGAAAACAGTACTTATGAAATGAATGAGAGGGAAAAGTGGAGGACACTAGGCTTTTAACTTGCTCATGATAATGATGGACTTCCTTTGAAGAGCACTGGGGGCTTTCAAAAATCACAGGAGTGCATGGAGGTCGCCCATAGATTTCTGAATTATTAACACATGCCTAACCATTAAAAGAAGAAAATATTGATAGGATATCAGTGTTATCAATTATTTACTCGCAGAGAGTAACACTCCACAGAAAAATTTACTTCTCTGCTGTACCGTCAAGGCGAGTCTTGAATAAATGCACCACTTAATTGTTTCTTCTCTTTAGTTTTGTTTGGCCTGTTAAGAACTATCAGTTAAGTGACCTTACTGTACACACATTAATGGGTTTTGTTTTGGCTGCTGAATCCCACATCGTTTCATTACTAGAGATGCAATTGTTTTTGTGGTTAAATCTGACAGAATAGTAGCAGAGTAGAAAATATCAAGTTCAATTGTGTTCATTGGAAATAATTTCATGATGTTTGTCACTTAAAAAGATTATAAAAAATGCAAATAGAATAAAATTCGTGTTTTCAGCACATTACTGAGTGCATAAATGTACAAGGGCAAAATCTGTAACTTTTAGTTTTCACCAATATTATAGCACAACTATTGCAATATTATCCAATAGCATCTTATTATAGCTGCAAACTTGATCAATTTGTATCCCAGTACCATGAGCTTCTGTTATATAGTAGCCATTGTGTCATGCCCGTAGCTGCGGGCCGTCAGGCTCACTCACCTCCTGACGGCCACAGCCATGGATCTGTGAGCGCTGGCCCCATCTCCTCCTCAGGAGACGCCAGCGCTCACTTACGCTTCTCTCGGCCGGGTCCCGTAGAGTGCCCGCGCATGCGCGTGCCCACTCTTAAAGGGCTAGTGGGCACCTGAGTTAAAGCACCAAATTAGCCCATGAGCACCCTGGACTATAAGAAGGGCTCTGCCCCTTCCTGCATTGCCTGAGCTTTGTGTCATTACCCTAGTTTATCTTTGCAAATGGTCTCCTAAGTGTTTTCCAATTCCCAGTGTTTCCCATTCCTGCTACCTGTAACTTGTATCCCGTGCTATCCTGGTCAAGTGCCGTATTGAGTTGGAGTCGTGCTGTGCTGAGTACCACGCCTGTCCTGCTACACCACGCCTGGTGCCTGCCTGCTGCCTAGTCCCAACCGAGCCTGTCTTGCTACTGTCTGAGCTACCACAGGTACACCTATACGAACTATAGACTGTGACCTGTGTCCTGTTGGCCAGCTGCCATACCGTCAAGGCGGTATGGCCCAGTGGGTCCACATACCCAACGTGACACATTGTATTAGATACATTGCTAAAATCAACCAAAATATTGTGAATAAAGGGTTTTATACTATGATAGATGCCAAACCATACGTGCAACCTGCGTCGTTGCACAGGGCTCAGTAGGTAAATGGGGCAAGTGTTACCTTAGAAACATTTTCCTACTTTCTATTTTATTGCATTTCAGTGACTGAGCTAAAGGATTTCATAGCTCACAGTTACTAGTGGATTGATAGAAAGACGTAAGCGGGTCCTATATGCTGAGCTATTCATGAGCAGGAGGCCCGTATACTGTTCTTGCCCCGGGCTCTCTGCTGTGTGTGTCCACCTCTGGGGTTGATGAAATGCTTTCATGATCATAACGTCGAGGCGTTTTTTTCTGTGCCACATCTCCTGACGTGCCCTCCTCCCTCTACCATGTCTTTAGGTACAGTTATTTATTTTTGATTATTTACTTCACTTCAGTCACCAGTGCTTGATCAGTGCTGTATTTAGATCTGGCCTTTTGCACATTTCATTATTTATTTTCACGTACCTATAGTATTCATCTGGCTACCTGGCCTTTTTTGTCCAGTTATATATGCTTTGTATATTATGGTGAGGTAGAGTATGGGACATTCTGGTTGAGATGGGTTGTTCTGTTTACCCCTGGGTATTATTACATCTATACCACACTGATGCTGTTCTCCGTATATATGACCTGTTTTTTTTATTCTGTCTATCAATATACATCTATGTGTTACCATGTACTGTTATTTAGTACCAATAAAGATTTATATTTTTTGACAATACGTGGTAGACTTATATCCTTATATTTCATTAGGGTGTTATGTTCCCTGTGCTTTTTGTGCTTTTAGGTTGTACTACAGTTCAGTGGGGACTCCCTTGTTCTTTTGTTTGAGGTTTTTTGTAGGTTTACATAAGGTGACTAAAAACATTTTGCTGGAATCTGTACACAAATAGGTCACTTTCACACATTATTTGGATCAGTATTTTGCTTCATTATTTGTGAGGCAAAACCAGGAGTGAGTCCAAAACATTGAAGAGGTAAAAATATTTCCATTATACTTTTTTTCGTATTAGGGTATGTTCACACGGCCTATTTACGGACGTAATTCGGGCGTTTTTGCCCCGAATTACGTCTGAAAATCGCGCCACAATAGCGTTGACAAACATCTGCCCATTAAAAGCAATGGGCAGACGTTTGTCTGTTCACACGAGGCGTATATTTACGCGCCGCTGTCAAAAGACGGCGCGTAAATAGACACCCGCGTCAAAGAAGTGACCTGTCACTTCTTTGGCCGTAATTGGAGCCGTTATTCATTGACTCCAATGAAAATAAGCGCCAATTACGTCCGTAATGGACGCGGCGTTCAAGCGCCTGCACATGCTGTTACGGCTGAAATTACGGGGATGTTTTCAGGCTGAAACATCCCCGTAATTTCAGCCGTAACGGACGCCCTCGTGTGAACATACCCTTATACTCCTAGTTTTGGCTAACAAATGTAAAATACTGAACAAAATACTGTGAGTACAAGTGGACTTAGGGTATGTTCACACGCAGTGAGCAAAAACGTCTGAAAATACGGAGCTGTTTTCAGGGGAAAACAGCTCCTGATTTTCAGAATTTTTTTTTAACAACTCGCGTTTTTCGCTGCATTTTTTCCGGACGTTTTTGGAGCTGTTTTTCAATGGAGTCAATGAAAAACGCCTCCAAAAACATCCCAAGAAATGTCCTGCACTTCTTTTGACGAGCCGTCATTTTACTTGCCGTATTTTGACAGCGACGCGTAAAATAAAGGCTCGTGGGAACAGAACATCGTAATTCCCATTGAAAGCAATGGGCAAATGTTTGTAGGCATATTAGGGGCGTTTTTTCAGGCGTAATTCGAGGCATAAAACACTCGAATTACATCTGAAACTACTGCGTGTGAACATACCCTTATGGTGATTGTATATCAAGGATCCTGAAGAGAGCAAATGAAACAAATATAGTATATTCCAACAGTTGGCAATATCTTATGGGTTTTGCAATATATTATATTTGTTGAATTCTCTTATAATAGCTGTATACCATTCAGCCATAACATTAAAACCACAGACAGGTGAAGTGCATAACATTGATTATTTTCTTATAATGGCCCCTGTTGAGGGATGTGATATATTATACAGCAAGTGAACAGTCAGTTCTTGAAGTTGATGTGCTGGAAACAGAAAAAAATCTGCACGCTTAGGCCATGTTCAGACGTGGCAGAATTTTTCCGCTGGAAATTTTGCTGCAAATTCGCCACAATTACGCAACGAATATGCAGGAACATTTGCATATTTGACAGGTAATTCAGACATTGCGGATATCACAGCGGACTTGGTGAAGATGTCAGCCTTTGCATTGCAAAGGCTAGAATCTGCAGTGAAAATCCGCTGCTTCTCCGCAACAGACTGTGCATGCCACAGCCTAAATCCCACACTGATATTTTCTGCAAAGTCTGAACTAAGTTACCTAAAAATGTATAGAAACCAATAGAAAAAACACCTGCTGCAGATTTCCACTGCGGACTGTCTGGCGGAATTCAACAGCAATTCCACCACATCTGAACATGTCCTTAAAGATCTGAGTAAGGGCCTGTTCACATCACCGTTCATTTCCGTTCCGGGTTTCCGTCGGAGGGTTCCGTCGGGTGAACTCGGCAACGGAAAGTGAAACTGACAGCACAGCTTCCGTTTCAGTCACCATTGATCTCAATGGTGACGGACACATCGCTAATGCTTTCCGTTCGTCACCATTCCGGCTGGTTTCTGGTTTTCCGACTGAATCAATAGCGTAGTCGACTCCGCTATTGATTCCGTCGGAAAACCGGACACCATCCGGAATGGTGATGAACGGAAAGCATTAGCGATGTTTCCGTCACCATTGAGATCAATGGTGACTGAAACGGAAGATGTGCTGTCAGTTTCACTTTCCGTTGCGGGGTTCACCCGACGGAACCCTCCGACGGAACCCCGGAACGGAAATGAACGGTGATGTGAACAGGCCCTTACTTTGACAAGGGCCAAATTGTGATGGCTAGATGACTGGGTCAGAGCATCTCCAAAGCGAAAGGTCTGGTGTGGTGTACCCTGTATGTAGTGGCTAGTACCTACCAGAAGTGGTCCAAGGAAGGACATCCGGTAAACTGGTGACAGGATCATGGACTTCCAAGGCTCTCTGTCTAGTCCGATCCCAAAGAAGAACGACTGTAGCACAAATTGCTGAAAAAGGAAATGCTGGCTAAAATAGAAAGGTGTCAGAATACACAAATCATCACAGTTTGCTGCGTATGAAGCTGTGTAGCCGCAAACCGTTCAGAGTCTCCTGTCCACCGCCGAAAGTGCCTACCATGGACACATGAGAATCAGAACTACACCGCAGAGCAACGAAAGAAGGTGGCCCGATCTGATGAATCACGTTGCCTTTAACATCATGTGGACGGCCAGGTGCTTGTGTGTTACTTCCCTGTGGAAAAGATAGCACCAGGATGCACTACAGAGAGAAGGATGTGTGATGCTCTGGGCAATGTTCTACTGGGAAACATTGGGCCATGGAAATCATGTAGATGTTACCTTGACACATACCACCTACCTAAACATTGTTGCAGACCAATTACACCCCTTCATGGCAACAGTATTCCCTAATGCCATAAAGTAGCGGCCTCTTTCAGCAGGATAATGCGCCCTGAACAACTGCAAAAATTGTTCAAGAATGGCGAGAGGAACATGACAAAGAGTTCAAGGCGTTGACTTGGCCTCCAAATTACCCATGGCTGTCCCACCTCGCAATTTACAGGAGTTAAAGGATCTGCTGCTATCATCATGGTGCCAGATACCACAGGACACCTTCAGAGGTCTTGTGGAGTCTATGCCTCAATGGGTCAGAGCTGTTTTGGTGGCACGAGGGGGACCTACACAATAAAGGCATGTGGTTTAATGTTATGGCTAAACGGTGTATGCCACTAACATTGGGATTTTTAGATATTATATGGGATGTCCCCCGGGGTTGTGGACCCACTGGACCACTCTGACAATTATATAACAGTCACTAGGTTGAGGGTACCTGGATGGCAGGCTGGTGTCGGATTATCGGAAACTGGCTTGTGCCGGATTATCGGAAACTGTTTTGTGCTGGATTATCAGAGGCTAGTTTCTGCTGAATTATCGGAAGCTGGTTTGTGCTGGATTATCGGAAGGTGGCTTGTGTCGGATTATCGGAAACTGCCTTGTTCCGGATTACCGGAAGCTGGCTTGTGCTGGATTATCAGAAGCCGGTTTCTGCTGGATTATCAGAAACTGGCATGTGCTGGATTATCAGAAGCTGGTTTGTGCCGGATTATCAGACCCGTCACAGACACAGGAATGGGATACAGAAGTCATCATGAATACAGGACTTGACACGGACACGGATACTGAAGTCGTCACGGACCCTGGACTTGCCACGGATACCGGACACGGGTACTGAATACAGGAACAGGCTATGAAACTTTTGCAGACTAACACAAAGTTAGCACAACATTGCTCAGGCACTGGGCTAGTAGGTATGGTTTCTTAAATAGTCCAGGGTGTCTAGGGATAGGCTGGGGACACTTTTTCTGGTGCGTAGGCTGGCCTTTTAAGAACAAGCACCAGCTTGCACCCTGCGGGCACAGTCTGGGGAAGGAGGAGGCAGAGAGCAGAGTGCGCCAGCGTTCCTGGGGAAGGAGACGCCAGCAGAGATTTAGAGTCAAGTGGTCGCGGCTGTCTGTAAAATGGGGAATGCCAGCGGTCAGCGAGCGCGGTCATCACACAGTACTACTACCCTCTATTACCCGCTCTGATAAAATTTATAGAATCTGTATGTTATATGATTACTTTCTAGTACTTTTTGTTATACTATAACAAGTCAGGTAAAGACAGACTATGTTGCTTGGATTATGTTGTATGGAAATCAATACATTGGCCATGGGTAAACGATTTTAGAGCCTTCAGAACATCACATAAAAGCCTATAATTTTATGTAAGGTACATAAGTAAAGAAATGCTTTTGCAACATATGGTGTAGCATGGCATAACATGAAGCATAACATAATAACACAGCAGAACAAATATGGGTGCATGAGGAATAGGGCCTAGGAAAGAAAATGCTGAGTATTGGTTAGTACAAAAGTACAAAAAAGGGATTAAACCAGACCCCAAATACAGTCAACCATTTCTTCATTGAATACAAGCACACATGTGGTTTCTGTCAGCCAGTTATTCATGTAGTGATTGTGTCCAGCAAATTATCTCAGATTATCTAGAGAATGTCACCATTTTTGAGGGGGAGGGTGGGAAAAAACTGCAATCTCGCCATTGTGTAATGGGTTTTGTTTTTACGCGGTTCACCATGAGGTATAAAAGACATGTTACATATATTCTGTGGCTCAGTACAATTACCGTGATACCAAATTGATACCGGGTTTTTTTTATGTTTTATTTCTTTTGCACAATAAAAATACATTTTTTTTTTTTAAAAAAACATGTTTTTGTGTCGCCATATTCTGAAAGCCATAACTTTTTTATTTTTCTGTAGACGGAGCTGTGTAAGGACTTGATTTTTGAGAGACGAGTTCGTATTTTCATTGGTAACATAATACATGATACATACAACTTTTTGATTGCTTTTTTCCATGTTTTGGGAGGGGTAAGAGCAAAAAAATAGCAATTGTGGCATTGTCTTTCATAATTTTGTTTATGGTGCTCATTAAATAATGTGGTCATTTTATAGTTCTGGTCATTATGGACTCGGCAATACCAATTATGCATACTTTTTTTTTTCTTTACATTTTTTTACATAATAAAACATTTTTAATAAGGAAAAAATAACATATTAAAAAATCTGCAGCATGCCCTGAATTCCACACAGATATTTCCGTTACATGTGGATGGGGTTTTAAAACTCCATCCACTTGTATTGTACAGTAAATTCTTACAGATTGTCTATGAAGAATCATCACCAAAAATTTAAGACAAATCTGAATTCCTTCTTAACAGACGTGTGTGAGTAATATTATAAAGATAAGATAAAAAAAAAAAAAAAAGTTCTGCTATTTTTCCAGAAAGTGATTCAGTTGCAATTCTAGACACAACCCAAAGACAAGAGTGGTGCTGTTTCTGGAAAATCTAATCTCAAAACAACCCTTTTAATTTTTATTTTTAATATATATATGTAACTTCTTATAAACCATATTTTCCTTTAATGAAGGATTTAGCATTAATACAATGTTCTACCTTTTCTTTAATTAAGTTTAGTACCTTGTCAATACCTCTACGTAGTACCTAGGATATTTCAAGACAATCTCTTTGCTACTTAATGGGCCTCATCAGTAGCGTAGCTAGCGGGGGTGCAGGCGGGGGAGGTGGCTCCGGGCCCACTGAGATGTTGGGGCCATCCAGTCCTGCCGCTCCCACTGCTCGCACCGCTCCCGTCACTCCCCCACTCTCATTATGACCGCGCGCTAGGCGAGAATGCAGACGGCCACATGCTAGGCAAGAGCATGCTGCTGCTGCCGCTGCCCGCCAAGAGCAGAAGAAGCCTGTGTGTGAGGAGAGGGTAAGAAAGCACCCCTCCCCGATGGATCCATTTATTTTAGGGTTTATATACAAGGATAATGGCTGATATATACAGGGATGATGGGCTGGACTACCCATCATCCCTGTATATAACCCTCATCATCCCTGTATATATCAACCATCATCCCTGTATATACCAGTCATCATTCCTGTATGTGACCTCCATCATCCCTGTGATGATGGGGGTTATATATAGGGATGATAGGGGTTATATATGAAGATAATGGGGGTTATATAAAGTGATGATGGCGCAACAATCATCCATGTATATAATCCCCATCATCCCTGTATATAATCCCCATCATCCCTGTATATAACCCTCACCATCCCTGTATATAACAGCTATGATCCCTGTATATAACCCTCATCATCCATTTATATAATCCCCACCATATGTATATAACCCCCATCATCCCTGTATAAAACCCCCATCATTCCTGTATATACCAGCCATCATTCCTATATATAACCTCCACCATTCCTGTATATACCAACCAGGCTGGTATACACAAGGATGATGGGGGTTATATACAGTGATGATGGCCGGTATATACAGGAATCATGACTGGTATATACGGGGATGATGGGGGTTATATACGGGGATGGTGGGCGTTATACATACGGGGATGATGGAAGATATACACGGGGACGATGAGTGTTATATACAGTGATGATTGCTGGGCCAGGCATCATCCATGTATATAACCCCCATCCTCCCTGTACACAAGCCCCATCATCCCTATATATACCAGCCATCATCCCTGTATATAACGTTCATCATCCCTGTATATAACCTCCACCATCCCTGTACATACCAGCCATCATCCCTGTATATAACCTCCATCATCCCTGTCTATAACAATTACCATTCCCTGTATATAGGGATGATGGAGGGGTTATATACAGGGACTATGGAGGTTATATACAGGGATGATGGCTGGTATATACAGTAACAGGGATGATGGGGGTTACATACTCTTTCATTCACTTTCAGAGAGGTCTGCCACACTTTTTAATGCAAACTCCTCTGTCAGATGTCAGAGAAAAGATTAAAGTCTATGTACACTTTTATATGTAACATATATCTATTAACTTTTTGAGATACAGCTGCTTTGTATCCTGTAAACAGAGCAGCTATATCTAGCGCTGAGACCTGAATACGTCAAGGCCGACTGGACTGACTTGTTCAGTGACAGCAGGTCCTGTTTGTCTCTGACACCTAGGATCCACCCGTTATCAATCACATCTATGTTATGAATTTAGGCTTCGTTCTCATCTGCGTTAGGGTTCCCTTCATGGGTTCCGTCAGACCTTTCCGTCAGGGGAAACCACGAACGGAAACCGAACGGAAACCATAGTTTTCCGTCTGCATTACCATTCATTTCAATCGACTACGCTATTGATTCTGCCAAAAAAATGGAAACCTTACGGAATGGAGACAAATGAAACCAATAGCAATGGAAGCGTTACCATTGAAATCAATGTCAATGCAAACGGAACCTATGGTTTCTATCTGGTCTCCATTCGGTTTCCATTCATGGGTTCCCCTGACAGAAATGTCTGACGGAACCCATGATCGGAACCCCCGACACAGATGTGAACGAAGCCTTAGATGTGAACGGTAACAGCTCAATCCTGCGTGTTACATGCGTTGGGGGGGCCCACTCAGATATGTCCCCCCTCCTGTGCTAAACACCTAGCTACGCCACTGGGCCTCATGCATAAAAATTATCTAACAAAAAATGTCTGCGTTGCCTATACACCGTGTTCCAAATTATTATGCACATTGGATTTAAGTGTCATAAACATTTAATTATTAGTGTTTCAATTAAACTCATGGATGGTATTGTGTATTAGGGCTCTTTGGATCATTGTAATCAATCTCAGATAATTAGTTTGCCAGGTGTGCCCAATCAAAGGAAAACTACTTAAGACGGATGTTCCATATTATTAAGCAGGCCACAGATTTCAAGCAATATGGGAAAGAAAAAGGATCTCTCTGCTGCCGAAAAGCGTGAAATAGTGCAATACCTTGGACAAGGTATGAAAATATTCGATATTTCAAGAAAACTTAGGCGTGATCATCGTACTGTGAAAAGATTTGTGGCTGATTCAGAGCACAGACCAGTTCGTTCAGATAAAAGCATAATGAGGAAGGTTTCTGCCAGACAAATTAATAGGATTAGGAGAGCAGCTGCTAAAATGCCATTGCAAAGCAGCAAACAGCTATTTGAAGCCGCTGGTGCCTCTGGAGTCCCGCGAACCTCAAGGTGTAGGATCCTCCAGAGGTTTGCAAGTGTGCATAAAGCTATTATTTGGCCACCCCTAAACAATGCTCACAAGCAGAAACGGTTGCAGTGGGCTCAGAAATACATGAAGACTAATTTTCAAACCGTGTTGTTTACTGATGAGTGCTGTGCAAACCTGGATGATCCAGATGGATGGAGTAGTGGATGGTTGGTGAATGGCCACCATGTCCCAACAAGGCTGCGACGTCAGCAAGGAGGTGGCGGAGTCATGTTTTGGGCTGGAATCATGGGGAGAGAGCTGGTAGGCCCCTTTAGGGTCCCTGACGGTGTGAAAATTACCTCTGCAAAGTACGTAGAGTTTATGACTGACCACTTTCTTCCGTGGTACAAAAAGAAGAACCGTGCCTTCCGTAGCAAAATTATCTTCATGCATGACAATGCACCATCTCATGCTGCAAAGAATACCTCTGTGTCATTGGCTGCTATGGGCATAAAAGGAGAGAAACTCATGGTGTGGCCCCCATGTTCCCCTGACCTCAACCCTATTGAGAACCTTTGGAGCATCCTCAAGCAAAATATCTATGAGGGTGGGAGGCAGTTCACATCAAAACAGAAGTTCTGGGAGGCTATTCTGACATCCTGCAAAGATATTCAAGCAGAAACTGTCCAAATACTCAAAAAATTCAATAGATGCAAGAATTGTGAAGGTGATATCAAAGAAGGGGTCCTATGTTAACATGTAACTTGGCCTGCTAAGTTTTTTTTGATTGAAAGAGCTTTTGATTTCTGTAAATATGATCTCCTGATGCTGCAAATTCAACAAATTACCATTTTAGTTCTCTTTACAACCTTTAAAATGTTTTGATCTCTGTTGTGCATAATAATTTGAAACAGTGCATTTTGAGTTTTTTACTTCTAAAAAAAAAATCTGTTATCATTAGGAGATTTGTTCAATAAAATTTGCATTATACTCCAACGGTTGATGGCTTGAAGATTATACTGACTGTCAAGTGCATCGACTATTTAGGAAAATCAGCGAAAAATAACATTTGCATAATAATTTGGAATGCGGTGTAGTACGGGGGTCGCTGTTCCTTTCACCAGCACGTCCGTGGTGAGAAGGATGTTGTGTGGAGCTGCGATGAGGAATACTCACTGCGGCTCCATGCAACTCTATGACGGAACAGCTAAGTGAGAGTTCTACTGTGGATAAGTAACAAATACTGTTTGTGGGAAAACCCCATTAAGGACAGCTCCAAGAAAAGACCTATACAGACCTATATATAGGTATGTAATAAAATGGAATATATGCATAACTCCCAACCATCCCGGATTCAGCGGGACAGTCCCAGATTTCAGGCGGTGTCCCACTGTCCCAAGCGGCTGGTGGTATGTCCCGTACTCCCGGTGTCAACTGTATCTGCATCCATAGAACGCAGATACAGTTGAACCCAATGCTGAAGCAGGGTACGTCAGCTCCCTGCTTCAGCATTAGTACAGGCAATGGCGGATCATCATATGGGCGTTTCGGGCGGTCGCCTGGGGCCCGAGGCACTCAGGGGGCCCATTGCTTCCCGAACTGCACATAATCGTAAAAACTATGCAGCGCTAACTGTCACTGCAGAGAGAAGGTGCAGGCAGAACAATTCGGGGCGGGCTTAGCCGGGATAGTGAACGTTACCTCTACATAAATGTGCTCCGAATTGAAGGCTAAAGGACCTTTGATGACGTCGTGCCCATGTGACCCCCGCCCACCAATCAGGTCCGTCTATCACAGTGAAGGAGCAGAATATCTGCAGGGAAGAAGGCCCGCCCACCAGTCAAGTTTTTACACAGCGCTCCAGGCTGGTGAGTGCTTTTCCAAACCCCCATCCCTTCATCACTCACTCACTCACTCCCTCCATCTGTTCTTCCCTCCCTTCATTCTTCCATAACTCACTCCCTCCCTTCATCACTGCTGTGTGTGATGCTATCTACAGGGGCTGTGTGTGTGATGCTATATACAGGGGCTGTGTGTGTGATGCTATATACAGGGGCTGTGTGTGTGATGCTATATACAGGGGCTGTGTGTGTGATGCTATATACAGGGGCTGTGTGTGTGATGCTATATACAGGGGCTGTGTGTGTGATGCTATATACAGGGGCTGTGTGTGTGATGCTATATACAGGGGCTGTGTGTGTGATGCTATATACAGGGGCTGTGTGTGTGTGTGATGCTATATACAGGGGCTGTGTGTGTGATGCTATATACAGGGGCTGTGTGTGTGTGATGCTATATACAGGGGCTGTGTGTGTGTGATGCTATATACAGGGGCTGTGTGTGTGATGCTATATACAGGGGCTGTGTGTGTGTGATGCTATCTACAGGGGCTGTGTGTGTGTGTGTGTGTGTGTGTGTGTGTGTGTGTGTGTGTGTGTGTGATGCTATATACAGGGGCTGTGTGTGTGATGCTATATACAGGGGCTGTGTGTGTGATGCTATATACAGGGGCTGTGTGTGTGATGCTATATACAGGGGCTGTGTGTGTGATGCTATATACAGGGGCTGTGTGTGTGTGATGCTATATACAGGGGCTGTGTGTGTGATGCTATATACAGGGGCTGTGTGTGTGATGCTATATACAGGGGCTGTGTGTGTGTGATGCTATATACAGGGGCTGTGTGTGTGATGCTATATACAGGGGCTGTGTGTGTGATGCTATATACAGGGGCTGTGTGTGTGATGCTATATACAGGGGCTGTGTGTGTGATGCTATATACAGGGGCTGTGTGTGTGATGCTATATACAGGGGCTGTGTGTGTGTGACGCTATATACAGGGGGATGTGTGTGACGCTATATACAGGGGGATGTGTGTGACGCTATATACAGGGGGATGTGTGTGTGACGCTATATACAGGGGGATGTGTGTGTGACGCTATATACAGGGGGATGTGTGTGACGCTATATACAGGGGGATGTGTGTGACGCTATATACAGGGGGATGTGTGTGTGACGCTATATACAGGGGGATGTGTGTGTGACGCTATATACAGGGGGATGTGTGTGACGCTATATACAGGGGCCTTTGTGCACATGGTGCTTTACTATACAGTGTTTGACACAATTATATTCAGGGGCGCAGTGTTTGGTGCTATTATAGTTAGAGACACAGTCTGTAGCACCATGATCATTTTGTTTTCGTTTATAGGTGTAGAAATGTTGGAAAAGTGAGCAACAGAAGACATCTAAGTGGCAAATTCTGCAGAAATGGGTCATGGCCGGGAGAAGTCGTCATGAAGTCTGGACCGGATGGAGAACAAAAGAGGAAAAAAGTTACCAGAATCTGAGGAGTCGTCACATGTGAGTCACTAGATTTATAGAGAATCTGTCACCTCTCCTGACATGTTTATTATAGGAAATCCTTGTGTTTCACTAAAAGTCTTTGTGCAGTCCAGGACTGATAGACAAATGCGTGTTACCATTCCCCTTGTTAGGAGGATCTGTCCCTGCACAGTGTGATACTGTCAGCGATGGTTGGAGACTGTCAGTATGTAGGGACACAGCCCTTTGACAAGGCGAATCGTAACACCCATTTGTTAATGCTTGCACAAAAAGGTAGTGTTACGGCTCGGCGGGGGAGAAGGGGGCCCCAAGTTTGGGTAACAGCCCAGGGCCCATAGTCTACTTAATCCGCCACTGAGTACAGGGGATTCTCCGGGGACAGTGCTACTTTAAGCGCTGAGCCAGGGGAAGCCCTTGACGTCACTGTCCATATATACACCATGTTCCAAATTATTATGCACATTGGATTTAAGTGTCATAAACATTTAATTATTAGTTTTTCAATTAAACTCATGGATGGTATTGTGTATTAGGGCTCTTTGGATCATTGTAATTAATCTCAGACACCTGTGATAATTAGTTTGCCAGGTGTGCCCAATCAAAGGAAAACTACTTAAGAAGGACGTTCCACATTATTAAGCAGGCCACAGGTTTCAAGCAATATGGGAAAGAAAAAGGATCTCTCTGCTGCCGAAAAGCGTGAAATAGTGCAATACCTTGGACAAGGTATGAAAACATTGGATATTTCAAGAAAACTTAAGCATGATCATCGTACTTTGAAAAGATTTGTGGCTGATTCAGAGCACAGACGGGTTCGTTCAGATAAAGGCATAATGAGGAAGGTTTCTGCCAGACAAATTAATAGGATTAGGAGAGCAGCTGCTAAAATGCCATTGCAAAGCAGCAAACGGCTATTTGAAGCCGCTGGTGCCTCTGGAGTCCCGCGAACCTCAAGGTGTAGGATCCTCCAGAGGTTTGCAAGTGTGCATAAAGCTATTATTCGGCCACCCCTAAACAATGCTCACAAGGAGAAACGGTTGCAGTGGGCTCAGAAATACATGAAGACTAATTATTCAAACCGTGCTGTTTACTGATGAGTGCCGTGCAACTCTGGATGGTCCAGATGGATGGAGTAGTGTATGGTTGGTGAATGGCCACCATGTCCCAACAAGGCTGCAACGTCCGCAAGGAGGTGGCGGAGTCATGTTTTGGGCTGGAGTCATGGGGAGAGAGCAGGTAGGCCCCTTTAGGGTCCCTGACGGTGTGAAAATGACCTCTGCAAAGTACATAGAGTTTATGACTGACCACTTTCTTCTGTGGTACAAAACAAAGAACCGTGCCTTCCGTAGCAAAATTCTGTCAGCCAGTTATTCATGTAGTGATTGTGTCCAGCAAATTATCTCAGATTATCTAGAGAATGTCACCATTTTTGAGGGGGAGGGTGGGAAAAAACTGCAATCTCGCCATTGTGTAATGGGTTTTGTTTTTACGCGGTTCACCATGAGGTATAAAAGACATGTTACATATATTCTGTGGCTCAGTACAATTACCGTGATACCAAATTGATACCGGGTTTTTTTTATGTTTTATTTCTTTTGCACAATAAAAATACATTTTTTTTTTTAAAAAAAACATGTTTTTGTGTCGCCATATTCTGAAAGCCATAACTTTTTTATTTTTCTGTAGACGGAGCTGTGTAAGGACTTGATTTTTGAGAGACGAGTTCGTATTTTCATTGGTAACATAATACATGATACATACAACTTTTTGATTGCTTTTTTCCATGTTTTGGGAGGGGTAAGAGCAAAAAAATAGCAATTGTGGCATTGTCTTTCATAATTTTGTTTATGGTGCTCATTAAATAATGTGGTCATTTTATAGTTCTGGTCATTATGGACTCGGCAATACCAATTATGCATACTTTTTTTTTTCTTTACATTTTTTTACATAATAAAACATTTTTAATAAGGAAAAAATAACATATTAAAAAATCTGCAGCATGCCCTGAATTCCACACAGATATTTCCGTTACATGTGGATGGGGTTTTAAAACCCCATCCACTTGTATTGTACAGTAAATTCTTACAGATTGTCTATGAAGAATCATCACCAAAAATTTAAGACAAATCTGAATTCCTTCTTAACAGACGTGTGTGAGTAATATTATAAAGATAAGATAAAAAAAAAAAAAAAAGTTCTGCTATTTTTCCAGAAAGTGATTCAGTTGCAATTCTAGACACAACCCAAAGACAAGAGTGGTGCTGTTTCTGGAAAATCTAATCTCAAAACAACCCTTTTAATTTTTATTTTTAATATATATATGTAACTTCTTATAAACCATATTTTCCTTTAATGAAGGATTTAGCATTAATACAATGTTCTACCTTTTCTTTAATTAAGTTTAGTACCTTGTCAATACCTCTACGTAGGACCTAGGATATTTCAAGACAATCTCTTTGCTACTTAATGGGCCTCATCAGTAGCGTAGCTAGCGGGGGTGCAGGCGGGGGAGGTGGCTCCGGGCCCACTGAGATGTTGGGGCCATCCAGTCCTGCCGCTCCCACTGCTCGCACCGCTCCCGTCACTCCCCCACTCTCATTATGACCGCGCGCTAGGCGAGAATGCAGACGGCCACATGCTAGGCAAGAGCATGCTGCTGCTGCCGCTGCCCGCCAAGAGCAGAAGAAGCCTGTGTGTGAGGAGAGGGTAAGAAAGCACCCCTCCCCGATGGATCCATTTATTTTAGGGTTTATATACAAGGATAATGGCTGATATATACAGGGATGATGGGCTGGACTACCCATCATCCCTGTATATAACCCTCATCATCCCTGTATATATCAACCATCATCCCTGTATATACCAGTCATCATTCCTGTATGTGACCTCCATCATCCCTGTGATGATGGGGGTTATATATAGGGATGATAGGGGTTATATATGAAGATAATGGGGGTTATATAAAGTGATGATGGCGCAACAATCATCCATGTATATAATCCCCATCATCCCTGTATATAATCCCCATCATCCCTGTATATAACCCTCACCATCCCTGTATATAACAGCTATGATCCCTGTATATAACCCTCATCATCCATTTATATAATCCCCACCATATGTATATAACCCCCATCATCCCTGTATAAAACCCCCATCATTCCTGTATATACCAGCCATCATTCCTATATATAACCTCCACCATTCCTGTATATACCAACCAGGCTGGTATACACAAGGATGATGGGGGTTATATACAGTGATGATGGCCGGTATATACAGGAATCATGACTGGTATATACGGGGATGATGGGGGTTATATACGGGGATGGTGGGCGTTATACATACGGGGATGATGGAAGATATACACGGGGACGATGAGTGTTATATACAGTGATGATTGCTGGGCCAGGCATCATCCATGTATATAACCCCCATCCTCCCTGTACACAAGCCCCATCATCCCTATATATACCAGCCATCATCCCTGTATATAACGTTCATCATCCCTGTATATAACCTCCACCATCCCTGTACATACCAGCCATCATCCCTGTATATAACCTCCATCATCCCTGTCTATAACAATTACCATTCCCTGTATATAGGGATGATGGAGGGGTTATATACAGGGACTATGGAGGTTATATACAGGGATGATGGCTGGTATATACAGTAACAGGGATGATGGGGGTTACATACTCTTTCATTCACTTTCAGAGAGGTCTGCCACACTTTTTAATGCAAACTCCTCTGTCAGATGTCAGAGAAAAGATTAAAGTCTATGTACACTTTTATATGTAACATATATCTATTAACTTTTTGAGATACAGCTGCTTTGTATCCTGTAAACAGAGCAGCTATATCTAGCGCTGAGACCTGAATACGTCAAGGCCGACTGGACTGACTTGTTCAGTGACAGCAGGTCCTGTTTGTCTCTGACACCTAGGATCCACCCGTTATCAATCACATCTATGTTATGAATTTAGGCTTCGTTCTCATCTGCGTTAGGGTTCCCTTCATGGGTTCCGTCAGACCTTTCCGTCAGGGGAAACCACGAACGGAAACCGAACGGAAACCATAGTTTTCCGTCTGCATTACCATTCATTTCAATCGACTACGCTATTGATTCTGCCAAAAAAATGGAAACCTTACGGAATGGAGACAAATGAAACCAATAGCAATGGAAGCGTTACCATTGAAATCAATGTCAATGCAAACGGAACCTATGGTTTCTATCTGGTCTCCATTCGGTTTCCATTCATGGGTTCCCCTGACAGAAATGTCTGACGGAACCCATGATCGGAACCCCCGACACAGATGTGAACGAAGCCTTAGATGTGAACGGTAACAGCTCAATCCTGCGTGTTACATGCGTTGGGGGGGCCCACTCAGATATGTCCCCCCTCCTGTGCTAAACACCTAGCTACGCCACTGGGCCTCATGCATAAAAATTATCTAACAAAAAATGTCTGCGTTGCCTATACACCGTGTTCCAAATTATTATGCACATTGGATTTAAGTGTCATAAACATTTAATTATTAGTGTTTCAATTAAACTCATGGATGGTATTGTGTATTAGGGCTCTTTGGATCATTGTAATCAATCTCAGATAATTAGTTTGCCAGGTGTGCCCAATCAAAGGAAAACTACTTAAGACGGATGTTCCATATTATTAAGCAGGCCACAGATTTCAAGCAATATGGGAAAGAAAAAGGATCTCTCTGCTGCCGAAAAGCGTGAAATAGTGCAATACCTTGGACAAGGTATGAAAATATTCGATATTTCAAGAAAACTTAGGCGTGATCATCGTACTGTGAAAAGATTTGTGGCTGATTCAGAGCACAGACCAGTTCGTTCAGATAAAAGCATAATGAGGAAGGTTTCTGCCAGACAAATTAATAGGATTAGGAGAGCAGCTGCTAAAATGCCATTGCAAAGCAGCAAACAGCTATTTGAAGCCGCTGGTGCCTCTGGAGTCCCGCGAACCTCAAGGTGTAGGATCCTCCAGAGGTTTGCAAGTGTGCATAAAGCTATTATTTGGCCACCCCTAAACAATGCTCACAAGCAGAAACGGTTGCAGTGGGCTCAGAAATACATGAAGACTAATTTTCAAACCGTGTTGTTTACTGATGAGTGCTGTGCAAACCTGGATGATCCAGATGGATGGAGTAGTGGATGGTTGGTGAATGGCCACCATGTCCCAACAAGGCTGCGACGTCAGCAAGGAGGTGGCGGAGTCATGTTTTGGGCTGGAATCATGGGGAGAGAGCTGGTAGGCCCCTTTAGGGTCCCTGACGGTGTGAAAATTACCTCTGCAAAGTACGTAGAGTTTATGACTGACCACTTTCTTCCGTGGTACAAAAAGAAGAACCGTGCCTTCCGTAGCAAAATTATCTTCATGCATGACAATGCACCATCTCATGCTGCAAAGAATACCTCTGTGTCATTGGCTGCTATGGGCATAAAAGGAGAGAAACTCATGGTGTGGCCCCCATGTTCCCCTGACCTCAACCCTATTGAGAACCTTTGGAGCATCCTCAAGCAAAATATCTATGAGGGTGGGAGGCAGTTCACATCAAAACAGAAGTTCTGGGAGGCTATTCTGACATCCTGCAAAGATATTCAAGCAGAAACTGTCCAAATACTCAAAAAATTCAATAGATGCAAGAATTGTGAAGGTGATATCAAAGAAGGGGTCCTATGTTAACATGTAACTTGGCCTGCTAAGTTTTTTTTGATTGAAAGAGCTTTTGATTTCTGTAAATATGATCTCCTGATGCTGCAAATTCAACAAATTACCATTTTAGTTCTCTTTACAACCTTTAAAATGTTTTGATCTCTGTTGTGCATAATAATTTGAAACAGTGCATTTTGAGTTTTTTACTTCTAAAAAAAAAATCTGTTATCATTAGGAGATTTGTTCAATAAAATTTGCATTATACTCCAACGGTTGATGGCTTGAAGATTATACTGACTGTCAAGTGCATCGACTATTTAGGAAAATCAGCGAAAAATAACATTTGCATAATAATTTGGAATGCGGTGTAGTACGGGGGTCGCTGTTCCTTTCACCAGCACGTCCGTGGTGAGAAGGATGTTGTGTGGAGCTGCGATGAGGAATACTCACTGCGGCTCCATGCAACTCTATGACGGAACAGCTAAGTGAGAGTTCTACTGTGGATAAGTAACAAATACTGTTTGTGGGAAAACCCCATTAAGGACAGCTCCAAGAAAAGACCTATACAGACCTATATATAGGTATGTAATAAAATGGAATATATGCATAACTCCCAACCATCCCGGATTCAGCGGGACAGTCCCAGATTTCAGGCGGTGTCCCACTGTCCCAAGCGGCTGGTGGTATGTCCCGTACTCCCGGTGTCAACTGTATCTGCATCCATAGAACGCAGATACAGTTGAACCCAATGCTGAAGCAGGGTACGTCAGCTCCCTGCTTCAGCATTAGTACAGGCAATGGCGGATCATCATATGGGCGTTTCGGGCGGTCGCCTGGGGCCCGAGGCACTCAGGGGGCCCATTGCTTCCCGAACTGCACATAATCGTAAAAACTATGCAGCGCTAACTGTCACTGCAGAGAGAAGGTGCAGGCAGAACAATTCGGGGCGGGCTTAGCCGGGATAGTGAACGTTACCTCTACATAAATGTGCTCCGAATTGAAGGCTAAAGGACCTTTGATGACGTCGTGCCCATGTGACCCCCGCCCACCAATCAGGTCCGTCTATCACAGTGAAGGAGCAGAATATCTGCAGGGAAGAAGGCCCGCCCACCAGTCAAGTTTTTACACAGCGCTCCAGGCTGGTGAGTGCTTTTCCAAACCCCCATCCCTTCATCACTCACTCACTCACTCCCTCCATCTGTTCTTCCCTCCCTTCATTCTTCCATAACTCACTCCCTCCCTTCATCACTGCTGTGTGTGATGCTATCTACAGGGGCTGTGTGTGTGATGCTATATACAGGGGCTGTGTGTGTGATGCTATATACAGGGGCTGTGTGTGTGATGCTATATACAGGGGCTGTGTGTGTGATGCTATATACAGGGGCTGTGTGTGTGATGCTATATACAGGGGCTGTGTGTGTGATGCTATATACAGGGGCTGTGTGTGTGATGCTATATACAGGGGCTGTGTGTGTGATGCTATATACAGGGGCTGTGTGTGTGTGTGATGCTATATACAGGGGCTGTGTGTGTGATGCTATATACAGGGGCTGTGTGTGTGTGATGCTATATACAGGGGCTGTGTGTGTGTGATGCTATATACAGGGGCTGTGTGTGTGATGCTATATACAGGGGCTGTGTGTGTGTGATGCTATCTACAGGGGCTGTGTGTGTGTGTGTGTGTGTGTGTGTGTGTGTGTGTGTGTGTGTGTGTGTGTGATGCTATATACAGGGGCTGTGTGTGTGATGCTATATACAGGGGCTGTGTGTGTGATGCTATATACAGGGGCTGTGTGTGTGATGCTATATACAGGGGCTGTGTGTGTGTGATGCTATATACAGGGGCTGTGTGTGTGATGCTATATACAGGGGCTGTGTGTGTGATGCTATATACAGGGGCTGTGTGTGTGTGATGCTATATACAGGGGCTGTGTGTGTGATGCTATATACAGGGGCTGTGTGTGTGATGCTATATACAGGGGCTGTGTGTGTGATGCTATATACAGGGGCTGTGTGTGTGATGCTATATACAGGGGCTGTGTGTGTGATGCTATATACAGGGGCTGTGTGTGTGTGACGCTATATACAGGGGGATGTGTGTGACGCTATATACAGGGGGATGTGTGTGACGCTATATACAGGGGGATGTGTGTGTGACGCTATATACAGGGGGATGTGTGTGTGACGCTATATACAGGGGGATGTGTGTGACGCTATATACAGGGGCCTTTGTGCACATGGTGCTTTACTATACAGTGTTTGACACAATTATATTCAGGGGCGCAGTGTTTGGTGCTATTATAGTTAGAGACACAGTCTGTAGCACCATGATCATTTTGTTTTCGTTTATAGGTGTAGAAATGTTGGAAAAGTGAGCAACAGAAGACATCTAAGTGGCAAATTCTGCAGAAATGGGTCATGGCCGGGAGAAGTCGTCATGAAGTCTGGACCGGATGGAGAACAAAAGAGGAAAAAAGTTACCAGAATCTGAGGAGTCGTCACATGTGAGTCACTAGATTTATAGAGAATCTGTCACCTCTCCTGACATGTTTATTATAGGAAATCCTTGTGTTTCACTAAAAGTCTTTGTGCAGTCCAGGACTGATAGACAAATGCGTGTTACCATTCCCCTTGTTAGGAGGATCTGTCCCTGCACAGTGTGATACTGTCAGCGATGGTTGGAGACTGTCAGTATGTAGGGACACAGCCCTTTGACAAGGCGAATCGTAACACCCATTTGTTAATGCTTGCACAAAAAGGTAGTGTTACGGCTCGGCGGGGGAGAAGGGGGCCCCAAGTTTGGGTAACAGCCCAGGGCCCATAGTCTACTTAATCCGCCACTGAGTACAGGGGATTCTCCGGGGACAGTGCTACTTTAAGCGCTGAGCCAGGGGAAGCCCTTGACGTCACTGTCCATATATACACCATGTTCCAAATTATTATGCACATTGGATTTAAGTGTCATAAACATTTAATTATTAGTTTTTCAATTAAACTCATGGATGCTATTGTGTATTAGGGCTCTTTGGATCATTGTAATTAATCTCAGACACCTGTGATAATTAGTTTGCCAGGTGTGCCCAATCAAAGGAAAACTACTTAAGAAGGACGTTCCACATTATTAAGCAGGCCACAGGTTTCAAGCAATATGGGAAAGAAAAAGGATCTCTCTGCTGCCGAAAAGCGTGAAATAGTGCAATACCTTGGACAAGGTATGAAAACATTGGATATTTCAAGAAAACTTAAGCATGATCATCGTACTTTGAAAAGATTTGTGGCTGATTCAGAGCACAGACGGGTTCGTTCAGATAAAGGCATAATGAGGAAGGTTTCTGCCAGACAAATTAATAGGATTAGGAGAGCAGCTGCTAAAATGCCATTGCAAAGCAGCAAACGGCTATTTGAAGCCGCTGGTGCCTCTGGAGTCCCGCGAACCTCAAGGTGTAGGATCCTCCAGAGGTTTGCAAGTGTGCATAAAGCTATTATTCGGCCACCCCTAAACAATGCTCACAAGGAGAAACGGTTGCAGTGGGCTCAGAAATACATGAAGACTAATTATTCAAACCGTGCTGTTTACTGATGAGTGCCGTGCAACTCTGGATGGTCCAGATGGATGGAGTAGTGTATGGTTGGTGAATGGCCACCATGTCCCAACAAGGCTGCAACGTCCGCAAGGAGGTGGCGGAGTCATGTTTTGGGCTGGAGTCATGGGGAGAGAGCAGGTAGGCCCCTTTAGGGTCCCTGACGGTGTGAAAATGACCTCTGCAAAGTACATAGAGTTTATGACTGACCACTTTCTTCTGTGGTACAAAACAAAGAACCGTGCCTTCCGTAGCAAAATTATATTCATGCATGACAATGCACCATCTCATGCTGCAAAGAATACCTCTGTGTCATTGGCTGCTATGGGCATAAAAGGAGAGAAACTCATGGTGTGGCCCCCATGTTCCCCTGACCTCAACCCTATTGAGAACCTTTGGAGCATCCCCAAGCAAAATATCTATGAGGGTGGGAGGCAGTTCACATCAAAACAGAAGCTCTGGGAGGCTATTCTGACATCCTGCAAAGATATTCAAGCAGAAACTGTCCAAATACACACAAATTCAATGGATGCAAGAATTGTGAAGGTGATATCAAAGAAGGGGTCCTATGTTAACATGTAACTTGGCCTGCTAAGTTATTTGTGATTTGAAAGAGCTTTTGATTTCGGTAAATATGACCTCCTGATGCTGCAAATGTAACAAATTACCATTTATTTATCTTTACAACCTTTAAAATGTTTTGATCTCTGTTGTGCATAATAATTTGAAACAGTGCATTTTGAGTTTTTTACTTCTAAAATAAAATCCGTTATCATTAGGAGATTTTTTCAATAATTTTTCAATTCGCATTATACTCCAACGGTTGATGGCTTGAAGATTATACTGACTGTCATTTGCATCGACGATTTAGGAAAATCAGCGAAAAATAACATTTGCATAATAATTTGGAATGCGGTGTATAAATTTTATATTTAATTTAGCCTCTATAAATTTAATTTTGGGGTAAAAGTAAAAAAAACAACAACTCTGATTCTATCATGTTTAATGCTGTTCATCCCTGAAATACTTACACTACATGTTCTGGGGATACCAAATATATAGGGGTGACTTCTATATGTTGTCTTTTACGTATACCGATTGTTACCTATTCTTGTGGATAAATCAATAGTACATTTGAATATATGGAACTTGTAATATCTTATTAGGGGATGGGGCCTTAATCTGTGTATCCTGAGCGGAGTAGTTTTCAATTCGCATTATACTCCAACGGTTGATGGCTTGAAGATTATACTGACTGTCATTTGCATCGACTATTTAGGAAAATCAGCGAAAAATAATATTTGCATAATAATTTGGAACGCGATGTAGATAGTGACGTCAGTGGCTTTTCCATAGCGGAATCCCCTGCCAGAGCATTACCGACGTTATGGCTGGGGATTCTGCTCCTACTAGAGGGAATTCCTGACGTCACTGTCCAAATATGGACAGTGATGTCAGTGGCTGCTCCTGGAGCGGAATCCCCTGTCAGAGCGTTGTGGATGCTATGGCCAGGGATTCTGCTCCTAGAGGAAATCCCTGATGTCACTGTCCATATATGGACAGAGACGTCAGTGGCTCCTCCTTTAGCAGAATCCCAGGCCAGAGCGTTGCCGACGCTATGGCCGGGGATTCAGCTCCTAAAGGGAATCCACATGGCTACAGGGGGGGTATCGCTATCTACAGGGGGGTGGCACTATCTTTAAGTGGGTGTGGCACTATCTTCATGGGCACTGTGTGTGGCACTATTTACATGGGCACTGTGGCACTATGTGGGAACTGGCACTAGTGGCATCTAAGGGGACATTATACTGTATGGGGGCAGTTATGGGGCATTATTCTGCATGGGGCAGATAAGGGGCATTATACTGTATGGGGCAGCTATGGGGGTATTATACTGTATGGAGGAAGCTGCAGGGGAATTTTACTGTATGGGGTAGCTGTAGGGGCATTATAGTGTATGGTGGTAGCTGTGGGGCCATTATAGTGTATGGTGGTAGCTATGGGTGCATTAGGAATCTATTGGGGCATTATACTGTATTGAGGCATCTGTCTGGGCATTATACTGTATAAGAGCAGCTATAGCGGCATTATACTGTATGGGAAAGCTATGGGGGCATTATACTGTATGGGTCATGGGGGCATTAGGAATATATAGGGGCCTTATACTGTTTTGGGGCATCTGTACTGTATAAGAGCAGATATGGGGGCATTATGCTGTATGGGGGCAGCTATGGGTCATTATACTGTATGGGAATAGCTATGTGGGGCATTATACTCTATGGGGGCATCTGTGTGGGCATCATACTGTATGGGGGCATTTGTGTGGGCATTATACTGTATGGTTGCATCTATGGGGCATTATACTGTATGGGGCAGCTATGGGGGCATTATACTGTGTGGGAGGCACTATGAGAGCATGGTAGTGTATGGGCGGGGATTGGGCAAGATTAGAGGTGTGGCTTAAAATTGAAAATATTTGCTACGCGCGTCGCAGTGGTTGTGCTTCTTTGCGATACTTAGGAGGAATGATATATGTGTGCACCTACTGCAGTGTTTAGCTTTACATATATATATATATATATATATATAAAATTATACATTTTATATCTGTCTTATATATAAATAAGTGGAGTCTACCAAATCTGTCACTGACTATTACTGTTAAGCAGATACGACAAGCATTTAGCATTCAGGCTTTGCTGCACACTTATGTGATCTATCTACGACAATTATTTAGATTGGTTATGGGCAAACCTACAATGAGGGTTTCCGTTGTAGTTATTTCAGTGTGGAAAAACAAACATTTGGTCGATGTCTGATTTTATGCCTGTGTGAATTCCAGTTCTTGGTCTGCAAGATGCTACCCCTCCTTCTTCTTTCCCCAACCCCATCTACCCTTATGTTCCATCCCTCCTCTTACGCAAATCCGTACAGAAATTAAAGCCTTCTAACAATCAGCTCAACCGTTGCCGGGGTGGCTTCTCACGTCGATAGCTGTGAGCATGACAGCCGATGAAAGAAATGCAGCTATATCTGACTCACTTGTGCGTGTGTTTCTTTTTATAAACACGGGGATGCTTTAAAAATAAAACCAAAGCAAAGTGCTCACTGATGGTGTATGCTGTTTGCGGGGGCAAGCTTGTTGACGGTGGCAAAGTTTCTCCAACCTTAGTTAACTTTGTTTCCTGTTTGCATTAGTTTCCCCAGCATAGCTATCCCCTTCATCCTAGAAGTGTAAACTTGAGGGGTAAATATATGCTTAGAAATAGTAAGTCTTTAGAGCTCAGATATTTAGGGGGTGTTCACACTGAGTTTTTTGGCATGTTATTTTATGCGGAAACCGCGTCGGAAAGCGGGCCATAAAACATCCAAAAACTATTTCAATTGGAGCCGGAGGCGACATGCCCCATCTTCGGGCGTTTACATCTCTGACCTCCCATTGACATCAATGGGAGTCAGAGAATGTGTTTTTCGCTGCGTTTTTTGCCCGCAGCGCTCAATGTCCGCGGCCGAAAAACAAGGCGAAAGAAAACAGCAAACAGCGTGCAGGCAGGTCAAAATCTGCCTCAAAATGCCTGAAGGATTTTTGAGGCAGATTTTTCCGCCTGCTAAAAAGAGGAGTATGACCATGTAGACACATTGTTCTGCATAAAAGCTTTGAACCAAAACAGTCGATTTTTTTTTATCAAAACAATTATCAAAGTTGCTTCATTTTTATTTGAAATGCATTGGAGCAATAAAAATGGTTGCAAAGTTGAACATAGTCTTAAACAGTGAGTAAGTGAGTTAACTTAGGCTGGGTTCACACGACCTATTTTCAGACGTAAACAAGGCGTATTATGCCTCGTTTTACGTCTGAAAATACGGCTCCAATACGTCGGCAAACATCTGCCCATTCATTTGAATGGGTTTGCCGACGTATTGTGCAGACGACCTGTTATTTACGCGTCGTCGTTTGACAGCTGTCAAGCGACGACGCGTAAAAATACAGCCTCGTCAAAAGAAGTGCAGGGCACTTCTTTGGACGTTCTTGGAGCTGTTTTCTCATAGACTCCAATGAAAACAGCTCCAAAAACGGACGTAAAAAACGCCGCGAAAACGGCGCGAAAAACGCTGCGAAAAATGCGAGTTGGTCAGAAAACGTCTGAAAAGCAGGGTCTGTTTTCCCTTGAAAACAGCTCTGGATTTTCAGACGTTTTTGGTCACTACGTGTGCACATACCCTTATACCCACGCTTACCCACTTATGAATCCCACATCCCAGGACGTCTATCCCCATTCGGTCTATTCCATTAGTAGCTGCATTATAAATGGGGCACTCTCCAGCAGGTCCTGTTAGTGGGGATATTGGAAGGGACTGTTTATGGGGGGGTTGAGTGGCACTGCTTATGGGGACACTGTGTCTATTATTGGCACCACAGTTGTCATTTTAATAGTTTAACGTGTCATCCTAAAAATCTGTGAATGAATGTTCTGCCAGGGAGAGGCAGGTATGTGCTACAAAGGAGAAGAGCCAAAGAAGTGCATGTTGCAAAATCTGCAGAGGCAAGTCACAGCACGAAGAAGCCTTCATGGTGGTTTGACTAGATGAAGAAGAATGAGAACGAGTACAATCAAAGAAGACATCTGCTGTGAGTAGATTTCTTTACCTGATCAGTACAATATCCCTTGATCCATTCTTCTGGATGATGGTGCGGCGGTGCCCTGAAAGCCGCCTCTGTGAATGCTTTATGGCGGTATAAATCAGTCACTGTTTTACGGCTTTATTGTCACTGTATGATGGTATTATTTCCAGGTATAATAAACATTATATAACATACAGTAGGTAATATATTCAAGTGTCTGAAACAGCACACAAAGTATTTGGGGATGAGGCTGGACTAATAAAACCAAATGTTGAGCGCCGTGCTTCTCTTCTCTGTGGTGCTCTAGGTGTTTCGAGATCATACTAACACCTCTGCTCTTCAGACATTATAGCCGTGGTATTTTGTTTTCAGGATCATATAAAGCTGTGTTCACATCAGCGTTTGCTTTCCATTGATGGGTTCCATCAGACTTTTCCGTTGGAACCCATCAACAGAAAGGCAAACGGAAACCATAGCTTCCATTTGCATTACCATTGATTTCTGTTTGCATTATCATTGATTTCAATAGTAACGCTTCCGTTGCTAATGGTTTCCGTTTGTCTCCGTAACGTTTTGTTTTTTTGACTGAATCAATAACGCGGTCGACTGCACTATTGTTACCGCCAAAAAAATGGAAACCTTATGAAACGGAGACAAACGGAAACCATTAGAAACGGAAGCGTTACCATTGAAATCAATGATAATGCAAATGGAAGCTATGGTTTCCGTTTGGTTTACGTTCATGGGTTCCCCTGACGAAAAGGTCTGACGGAATCCAGGAACGGAAGCCCGACGCAGATGTGAACGAAGCCTTATATAGAATATTTTTATTTACTAGTGGATTGAAAGTCAGTTTCTAGACAAATAAACCTATAAAAATGCCTACTGTGCATTGCATTCATAAATATTACAACTTGTTTGGATGGTTAAAACTTGAATTATGTAACATGCCACAGAAATGAGAAGTGATACCCTAAAAATCGGGTAAATCCAGATGTGCCAGTGACCCGGATAGATACACACACCTTGTTATCCTCTGCTTTTTACTGACATCTAGAGGCTTCTTCTTAAATTACAATTTTTTGCATAAAAAAAAAAATGGAAAAAAATAAATGAAAGGTCAAATCATGAAACCAGCTAATCTAATATTAATTAGTAGAAATAATAATTCATATATAAAGAAAACTCCTTGTCATTTAGAATATGAGAATGTTTTCAATAGTAAACGCTTGAGAAAAAAATGAAGTTTAACAATTGATGTATGTTGTCACCATGGCAACGTGACGGAGAAGGTCAGAACGGAGCTCTTTATATGGAATTGCAGGATTCTCACTGCAAAATCGTCTGATAATATCTAAGAAATGCCTAAAAATCATTGTAAGATCTCCTATTAATAAATGCTGCTGGATGGAGGCGACTGCTACGGTTTGGAGGCTTCGCTGCCAGCCATGTATCTCTGCTCAGAATTTTAATGGTTGTTTACCAAGTGTAATATGCCACTGAGATGGCAGAATGTTTTCAGGCTCACAAGGTGTGAACGTCATCCAGTGCTTTAAATAGAATTCTTCCATCATGAAATGTTATTTCTCTTGTTTAGCCCGTTTGTAACTCCATCATCCAACCAAACATGTTTTTTTATTGTGGGTTCCTTTTAACTAATTATATTCCAAGGGAAAATCAAAATGTATATATAGAAATGATGAATGCATGGCCGTGGACTATAAACATTCTCAGCAAAATACACGTTTACAGTATTAGAGAATATTCTCCTCCACATAGAGGCTTGTAGGCCAACATTTGGATAGCTCTTTTCATTGATTTTGGAGAAAAAGAATGACTGTCCATACAAGAGATAGTGGCGAGGTAGGCAGCGTACCTAACTAACAACTAGAGATGGATGGATGGATAGATAACATGAGTTTGGGGGTCTCAATTCATTTAGAGGTCTGATTTAATTTTGCCAACTTGTCTGGGGACTAGGCAGGTGATATTGTGTAACGTTGGCGGCGGGTCTCGCTGCTGCCGGCAGTACCCGCTACCGGATCTCGTACCCCCCTCCAGTGACGTGCCTCTCTCCCAGGCCCCCGGTATCTGCTGTTGTCCTCTGCAAGATCCCTAGTGCGCGTGTGCTCTCTGGTCGACTCTTAAAGGGCCAGTGCGCGCGAAGATCAAAATTCACTCATCCTATTCCTGTTTTCTCCAGGATTATTTATTGCACCTCCACTATCCACCTGGTGTCTCAGCAACATTGGAACAACCTAGTTGTATTCTGCGAAGGCTCCAGTGTGCATCTGATTCCAGTTCCCTATAGCTATCTGTTGTCAACCTGTACCCTGCTATTCGCTACCAGACTATAACCAGTCCACAATTGCTGTCTGTTGTCAGCCTGTATCCAGTCTGTTATTGCTGTCTGTCAGTCTGTATCCAGTCTGCTATTGCTGTCTGTTGTCAGTCTGTATCCAGTCCACTATTGCTGCCTGTTGTCAGATTGTATCCATTTAACCACTGTCTGCCGGTGTCAAGCTAACTGAAAAAGCTCCTGCCCACTTACTGTCCACCCTGCCTCTCCACAGTGCCCCTGCCAGTTTGTGTCTCACCCCTGCCCCCCCCCCCCTTCCCCCCGGTAATGAGGGGGAGAGCAGACCCCTTGACTGTATATGGGACCCAGAAATTCCTGATGGCAATGATAGATAGATAGATTAGATAGATAGATAGATAGATAGATAGATAGATAGATAGATAGATAGATAGATAGATAGATAGATAGATAGATAGATAGATAGATAGTGTAATGACAGGGTAGGGAGACAGACAGGTGAGCCCTAATCTACCCGCCACTCAGTCCCTGCCTACTTGCAACGACCCGTCCTAAGCGACGGGGTACAACTGGGCCACGGTCCCTACGCTCAGTAGTGCAAGACAGACAAAACAGACAGGGGTACACAGAAGCTAGGGAAACGGGGCAGCTGCCCACGGAGACACCGTGAGCAACAAGAGTGGTGAACGAGCCGAGTCAAACCAGGAGAGAGCGAGGTACAAAACGCTGAGCAGGAGAGTGGTCAGAAAGCCGAGGTCAATAACAAGCAGAGGATCAGTAGTACAAGCAGCAGCAGCAAGCCAGGAAACAAGCATAGAAGAATCACAGGCAAAGGAGGAACAGGAAAGGCAGGTATAAATAGACAGTGGGCGGGAACTAGCTCCGTCTGGCCAGGCTGTGATAGGCTCTCCCACTCCTAAGCCTGCCATCCTGAGTGGTGGAAGATGGAGTCAGTCTCACAGACATAGGAGCAGGTGCAGACTGATTGCCCACGGGCGTCGACACAGAACCTGTGTCTGGCAAATCCTTTACAGATAGATAGATAGATAGATAGATAGATAGATAGATAGATAGATAGATAGATAGATAGATAGATAGATGTACTCTGTTTCATTTTAGTCCAGGTGTCTGGACAACATAACCCACATATAACATGGGAACATCATAAGAATCGAAGCCAAGAACAATATTAAAAGCTGTAAAAATAGCACCTTTGACATGCGTAGAACCATTTCCTGTCTATAAAAACTGGCTGTGAAGACATAATTTGGGATGGATATCAAATCTGAGATCAAAACACAAATTTTATTGCCCCAATATTGTGTTAATTTGCGCTTAGATTTCATAACAGCACTTGGCCAGACGTCTTACAAATAGGTGGGAACTGGCATTGCTTTTGGTAAAATGTAGTGTTTTCTAATATTTTCTCTCTTAAGTCGAAGCTTTTCACTTACAAGAATAACAGACCTAACAACAAACTGATAATGATACTAGTGACATTTGAATTGTTGTTGTCACTAAACCAGCACCATCATGCTTCTCTTTATTTAGAAGAGGTCCCATTTTCCCCTTTCCACAAGCCTCATTAGAATTTATTCACTTTTATACATGCCGATGAGGTGCCTTGTGGGAAGAGGGATTTGTTTTAGGTCATAGAGAAGCTTACAATCAGTAATTCTGATATTAAAGACGCAAAGCGAATTACAAAAAAAAACATTTTGTTTATAATTAGAGATGAGTGAACCGGGACAACCGAACCCGGTTTCGGTCCGAACATCAGGAAAAGTTCGGTTCACAGCGAATCCGAACTTCACCGGGTTCGGCCGAACCCGTTTTGACCGAACACGGTCAAAAATATTATACAAATCGGCAGCCACTTGTCTCTATCAATCACTGATAGAGAAAAGAGGCTGCTGATTAAAAATAAAATAAAAAGCATTTTATACGTACCCGGTCGTTGTCTTGGTGACGAGTCCCTCTTCTTCCTCCAGTCCGACCTTCTTTTCGGACGCGGCAGCCTGTGATTGGCTGCAGAGGCCTCTGCAGCCTGTGATTGGCTGCAGCGGTCACATGGGCTGTAACGTCACCCAGGGATGTCGAGAGAGACGCGTCACCAAGGCAACGGCCAGGAGACCGGACTGGAGGAAGCAGAAAGTTCTCAGTAAGTATGAACGTCTTTTTTTTTTACAGGTTGATGTATATTGTGATCGGTAGTCACTGTCCAGGGTGCTGAAACAGTTACTACCGATCAGTTAACTCTTTCAACACCCTGGACAGTGACTATTTACTGACGTCGCCTAGCAACGCTGCCGTAATGATGGGTGCACACATGTAGTCACCCGTCATTACGGGGCCTCATGCACACGACCGTAAAAACACCCGTTAAACACGGGTTAAATAGCGGGCCCATAGACTTCTGTTAGCCACGGGTACCTCACGGGAAGGTGCCCGTGCCGTTAAAAAGATAGAACATGTTCTATTTTTTTATTTTACGGGCCGTGCTCCTATACTTTATAATGGGAGCACGGCTCGGAAAAACGACCGGCTGCCCGTGGCCGGACGTGCTCATCTCCTGAAATACTCTGTGCTGCCTTAAACTCTGTGGACAGGTCAGGATCCTGTTTCTTTTAAATGCTGCTGGGGAACCCGCTCGATCCACTATATAAGGCTGCGCTACAGTGCAGCATTTAAAAGAAACAGGATCCTGACCTGTCCACAGAGTTTAAGGCAGCACAGAGTATTTCAGGACATGAGCGTTCAGATTCAGTGCTGCTGTGAACTCTGCTCTTACCATTACGTAGCTCTCAGTCTGTTACCTCTCCTCCACTCCTGTCCTCAATAACACCTTCACATGATTGGCAAGTCACCACGTAATGGTAAGAGCAGAGTTCACAGCAGCACAGAGTATTTCAGGAGATGAGCGTGCGGATCTTGTGCGGGGTGGTGACTTGCCAATCATGTGAAGGTGTTATTGAGGACAGGAGTGGAGGAGAGGTAACAGACTGAGAGCCACGTAATGGTAAGAGCAGAGTTCACAGCAGCACTGAATCTGCACGCTCCTCTCCTGAAATACTCTGTGCTGCCTTAAACTCTGTGGACAGGTCAGGATCCTGTTGCTTTTAAATGCTGCACTGTAGTGCAGCCTTATATAGTGGATCAAGCGGGTTCCCCAGCAGCATTTAAAAGAAACAGGATCCTGACCTGTCCACAGAGTTTAAGGCAGCGCAGCACAGAGTATTTCAGGAGAGGAGCGTGTAATTGGCTGCAGGGATGACGCTTCATCCCACGTGACCGCCTCTGCAGCCAATCACAGGCTGCAGCGGCCTCTGCAGCCAATCACAGGCTGCACCGGCCTCTGCAGCCAATTACACGCTCCTCTCCTGAAATACTCTGTGCTGCGCTGCCTTAAACTCTGTGGACAGGTCAGGATCCTGTTTCTTTTAAATGCTGCTGGGGAACCCGCTTGATCCACTATATAAGGCTGCACTACAGTGCAGCATTTAAAAGCAACAGGATCCTGACCTGTCCACAGAGTTTAAGGCAGCACAGAGTATTTCAGGAGAGGAGCGTGCAGATTCAGTGCTGCTGTGAACTCTGCTCTTACCATTACGTGGCTCTCAGTCTGTTACCTCTCCTCCACTCCTGTCCTCAATAACACCTTCACATGATTGGCAAGTCACCACGTAATGGTAAGATAAGAGTTCACAGCAGCACAGAGTATTTCAGGAGATGAGCGTGCGGATCTTGTTCGGGGTGGTGACTTGCCAATCATGTGAAGGTGTTATTGAGGACAGGAGTGGAGGAGAGGTAACAGACTGAGCTACGTAATGGTAAGAGCAGAGTTCACAGCAGCACAGCATCTGCACGCTCCTCTCCTGAAATACTCTGTGCTGCTGTGAACTCTGCTCTTACCATTACGTAGCTCAGTCTGTTACCTCTCCTCCACTCCTGTCCTCAATAACACCTTCACATGATTGGCAAGTCACCACCCCGAACAAGATCCGCACGCTCATCTCCTGAAATACTCTGTGCTGCTGTGAACTCTTATCTTACCATTACGTGGTGACTTGCCAATCATGTGAAGGTGTTATTGAGGACAGGAGTGGAGGAGAGGTAACAGACTGAGAGCCACGTAATGGTAAGAGCAGAGTTCACAGCAGCACTGAATCTGCACGCTCCTCTCCTGAAATACTCTGTGCTGCCTTAAACTCTGTGGACAGGTCAGGATCCTGTTGCTTTTAAATGCTGCACTGTAGTGCAGCCTTATATAGTGGATCAAGCGGGTTCCCCAGCAGCATTTAAAAGAAACAGGATCCTGACCTGTCCACAGAGTTTAAGGCAGCGCAGCACAGAGTATTTCAGGAGAGGAGCGTGTAATTGGCTGCAGAGGCCGGTGCAGCCTGTGATTGGCTGCAGAGGCCGCTGCAGCCTGTGATTGGCTGCAGAGGCGGTCACGTGGGATGAAGCGTCATCCCTGGAGGCCGGCCTTCTGACGTCATCCTGACGTGCGTGACCACCACTACAGCCTGTGATTGGCTGCAGTGGCGACATGGATGAAACGTCATCGCTGGAGGCCGGACAGGAGGAATGTAAGTATGAATGTATTTATTTTTATTTTTTATTACATTAAAATTTTATTTTCCGTGCACCGAGCATGTACTGTCAAGGTTGCTGAAAGAGTTAGTGCAGCCCATTAACTCTTTCAGCACCCTGGACAGTACCATGCTCGGCGCACGGAAATTACAGGTTCGGTCCGAACTAGTTCGGTCCGAATCTAACTTTTTAGTGAAATTCGGCGAACTAGCCGAACCGAACTTTTCATAAGTTTGCTCATCACTATTTATAATTCCTACTTACCTTCTTTTCTACTCTCCACAGGCTTACTGGCAGAGCTGAAAGGAAACTTTTTGAAAGGATGTTCTTGTAGGCATAAAGTAACAGTGCACGGTTTATTTTTTATTTGCACACAACTCCAGAATTCCCAAAAAGTTTACACCCACAGGGAAACAATGTTTTAGTTACTTTAGGGTATAATTTATAGACTTGAGTTGTGAATATCTTTGTTGAGTGTTGTGTGGCACTTTGGCTGAGTGCCAACCCTTTCAGGTAGGATCCACTGTGTCAACCAGCTGTTCCGTCTCTCTGAACCGCTGGCAAACAGCTGATTTTTTACCAGGAGAAGCCTTGTCTGGCTAGACATTTGTAGTATTACATGGTGGCCATTCAGATGAATATCTGTTCATGCAATACATGGACGGCTTGAATCTGCCAGAATGGGAGCCGCTCTTAAAGAGAAGCTCTCTGTTTTGGCTCATAGAGGGGAGTCATCCATAAGCCCTTATAGGACATATGGAAAGGGGTGCATAATTGCCTTGCAGCAATGGGGTCCTACAGTAGGTTAGATTCCGAGGCAACATCTTCTGCCTCATGCAAATGTAAGTTTTCCTCAGCTACCGGGGAGGGGGGTGTATTCTGTAGATAGCACTGCAGCATATGGTGGCGTTTTATAATGGATAGGTAATAAATATTCAACTATTTGCTATATTCACCTTTACCTATAAAGAAAAGTGATGCCCAACATGTAGCCTTTACATATGCTATGTGGCACAGGCCCCTTTAGGAGGCAGCTTAATGGGGAAGTAGAGCAATCATCAGGCAAAAGTGTTCCTGTGCACTGAGCACTCTGCCCTGTTATATAAAACAGCTTGATGTTATATGACATCCTCTGTGTTCTTACAATCCTGCCCTAGAGTCAGGAACTAGAAAGGTGGTGCTACTCTTTGCTGCCTCCTGTACAGGAGGGAATAAGTCCTAGTTCACATGACGTTTTTTCCTTCCGTCAGAGATATTCATTAGAAGGACTTCAACTTATACTTCCGACGGAAGCCTGCAATAGATCTTACCGTATAGGCATATATGGACAGTGATGTCAGGAGCTTTACAATGCCGAAGTCCCTGGCCAGAACATTGAAAGCGCTTAGCACGGTGTAGCTGGTGCTTGGAAAGCTCTATGGGGGCACTATCTACAGGCTTGACACAATTGTATGCAGGGGAACAGTGTATGGTACTATTATATTCAGAGACGCAGTGTATGGTACTATTGTATTACGGGGTACATTGTATGGTGCTATTGTATTTAGGGGCGTAGTGTGTGGCACCATGAGAATTTTATCTTTGTTTAAAATAGGTGCTGAAATGTTGGAAAAGGGCGCATTTTAAAGACTTGGTTCACCTATTCTGCAGAAATCGTGGCCGGGAGAAGTCGTCATGAGGTCTGGACCGGATTGAGAAGAAAAAAGACGTCACCTATGAGTCACTTGATTTATAGAGAATCTGTCACCTCTCTACTTAATCCGCCACTGCATTTAACCTATACCTATGACGCATGCCATACAGTGTTTTTTAAAATGTACAATGCACAGTATATTTTTTGCGTGATCCCTCAAGATGGAATGGCGTACTATGCTATTCCATCCTTCAAGTAAAAATATATATATACTGACTTATACTAGCCCCACGGAGGCCAAAAGGACACTCTTGGCTAATGGAGCCCTATAAATACATTTAGCGTGTACGTCGGCAGCTTTTTAGGGCCATAACATGATGTGAACTAGGCCTCACTAAGCTAGGTGAAGGCTCAAAGTAAGGGTATGTTCACACGTACACGTCCGTAACGGCTGAAATCACGGAGCTGTTTTCAGGAGAAAACAGCTCCGCAATTTCAGACGTAATGGCAAGTGCAGGCGCTTTTCGCTGCGTCCATTACGGACGTAATTGGAGCTGTTTTTCCATGGAGTCAAGGGAAAACGGCTCCAAAAACGTCTCAAGAAGTGACAGGCAATTCTTTGACGCGGGCGTCTTTTTTACGCGCCGTCTTTTGACAGCGGCACGTAAAAAAAATGACCGTCGGCACAGAACATCGTAAAGCCCATTCAAATGAATGGGCAGATGTTTGCTGCCTCTTTGAAGCCGTATTTTCGGACGTAATTCGGGGCTAAAACGCCTGAATTACGTCCGTAAATAGGGTGTGTGAACATGCCCTAACAGTGGTCGGGGAGCATGGAGCAAAACCTAGTTTACTATGGAGGCACTGTGGTTGAGGTTGTTATAGAGCAACAGTAGCTAGATCCGTTCATGTTTTACCAAGGCCAAGACATACACTTATATAGTGATTGTTTACATGGCCCATTTTATGGTCTGTGTTCCCTCTGGTTCTCTTGTAGATGTCTCCATAATTTGGTTAATATCTAATAAATTGATCCCACGGATCTAAATGGTCTCAGCTAATTTCCTATATAGAAGAATTCCGTCAAAAAAATGTTTTTGCACATATAATGCTAACTCACCAGCAATAATCTAGCAGTGTCATTTGTTTCTTTTCAGCTCAGTTGCATCTACACATTTTGAACCCTTTCATTATGGGCAGATGTGTCACGTGATCTCAGTCTGACCACCAAATAGACAATGCTTTCACGTGTAGAGAGGAGGTCAGTCTCTCCTGTGTGTCTGACTTCCTGTACACTACAGGATTACATCACCTATCAAATCCCTCCGGGCATCTCCCAGACACCGCCTCTTCCCACCCAGCTCCAGCCTCCTTGTTCCTCTGTTTGTCCCTCCATGCATATAGTGCTGCTGAAGAGATTATTTACTCCAAATCTAAGGGAGCAGGAGTGCAGTGATATAATAAGTCTATACAAAGATTAGCTGCAGAGTTATAAAACTCCTTTAACTTACACTAACTGTCTTTACTACCTGTGGGTGTTGTGTGCAGAATGACAAGTGTATTTCTATGAGATACAACTCCTCACTACTCTCCTCTGCCTTCTGCTTGTAAGGGCTGACAGAGAAATCACAAGCAGGAAGCAGAGGAGACAGGCTGAAGCTGCATCACATAGGATACACTGAGACTGCCTTATTACATAGTTACATGCATAGTTACATAGTTTATACGGTTGAAAAAAGACACCTGTCCATCAAGTTCAACCAAGGGATGGGAAAGGGGAAGTAAAAAATTTCTACACATAGGAGCTAATATTTTTTTGTTCTAGGAAATTATCTAAGCCTTTTTTAAAGCCATCTACTGTCCCTGCTGTGACCAGCTCCTGCGGTAGACCATTCCATTATGTGACAGGACCAGGGGAAAAGTAGTGGACGGAGTATACATCTCACCCAGGTTCCTGTCCTATACATTATAAAACAGCCAGGGAATTGAGCTAGAAGGAAAATGTGTTTTCCTTGCTCAAGGGTTTTCTGAAAAACCTGTGTAAAATGGCCTGGCTGTTGGAATAGGGAGAGTTGGGCGGGTTCCTATTCCACCAGCCACTTCAGGTATTGCATTGTGGCTAATTACCTGCACAGCTGAGGTGTGCTTTAAACAGATGGGTCTCTCACTCTCTCTCTCTCTCTCCTTTATGTATTTATTTGTTTTCTGCTACAGCTTTTCTACCTAATATAACTGGCTAAGGCCAGTAGTACCACACTGTGCCATCTTACAATAAATTCCCGTTCTCACAGTAAAGAAGGCTTGTTGCCTCTGCAGGTTGAACCTTTCTTTTTCTAGACAGAGGGAGTGCCCCCTTGTTTTTTGAGGGGTTTTACATGGAACAGGATTTCACCATATTTTTTGTATGTGCCATTCATATATTTATATAGGTCAATCATGTCCCCCCTTCGTCGTCTTCTTTCAAGGCTAAATAGGTCAACCAAGTCTTTAAAATGCGCCACTTTTCATACTAAAATGTCTCTTGACCGTTTTATAAATGTGGCATCAGTTTACACCGCCGTTAGCCACGTCCCCTTTTTCTGACTTTAAAAAAAAATTCTGACTAGTCGTACTTGGACACATTTCTAGTGCAACACCCTTCAAGAATATATATATATATATATATATATATATATATATATATATATATATATATATATATATATTATATATAATTGTACTTTTTTTTTTAAAGAATACATGACCATTCCAATAAACTGAAAAAGAAAGTAAAAATCTGAAGTTTTATTCATATGAAGAACATTACCCCCATAATCCTTGGAAGTCATATAACAGTCTTCATTGTAAACAGACACTGACAGGTTGACTATTTGGGCAGAATACACACATATTACGATTCCATAAAAACCTTCATTAATAGAATGCATAAATGTAATAAACATACAGATCAATAACAAGTAAAAAGAACATGTACATAAATCAAAACATTGGTGAGACAGATTTATAGCAGACTGATGAGAGGCTAATTCTATTAACATGTATACAATTACATACAACACTCAGGCTGGTAATGGCATTTATGGATAAATTAACATCAGTTGGTGTTTTATATATACACATAATGGCAGGAGAAGTAACCCATTGTCTAAAATGATATAATGAAGAAAGCATAATTATATCAGTATTGATTTCACTGCCTTAAATAGAAGAAATACATCTAAAACCATTCTAAATGCACTCAACAAAAATGACAAATTCTACATGCAAATGTGCAACCCTATTTTCACAATAGGTGACCCCCCCCCCCCTCCCCGAGACATTTATGGCATCTCCTAAGGAATAGCCCTAATTGTCAAAGATGGGAGAAATCTCACTAACTGCTGCTAGGACTCATATAGAAAGTTTTGATATTCCTGCTTTTCTCCCACACACAGTGATGTATGGCTTTTTCTGTATGAGCGTGTTTACAGGGAGAGCGGTCGATCACTCTGTGGAAGCAGGAGTAGCAGTAATTTCCACTGAGTACTAGTAGCACTAAAGAGACTCTGTCCCCACATTATAAATGCCCTATCTCCTACATAATGTGATCGGCGCTGTAATGTAGATTACAACAGTGGTTTTTATTTTGAAAAACTATCAATTTTGAGCAAGTTATGATCTATTTTAGATTTATGCTAATTACTTTCTTAATAGGCAACTGGGCGTGTTTTTAGCTTTTTGACCAAGCGGGTGTTGTAAAGAGAAGTGTATGACGCTGACCAATCAGTGACCAATCAGCGTCATACACTTCTCTCCATTCATGTAATCAGCACATAGTGATCTTGCGTTGTTCACGATGTGCTGTCACTTACTCACACATTAACTTTACTGAAGTGTCTTGAGAGTGAATAGACATCACCTCCAGCCAGGACGCGATGTCTATTCACAATCCCTACACTACGGTAACGTTTGTGTGGGACTTAATGACAGCAAGCGTGATCTCGCGAGATCACGCTGTGAATGACTGCACAGCGTGATCTTGATGTGTTGTGTGAGTAAGTCACACACAAACGTTACTGAAGTGTCGGGATTGTGAATAGACATCGCGTCCTAGCTAGACACTTCAGTAAAGTTAACGTGTGAGTATGTGACAGCACATTGTGATCTCACAAGATCATGATGTCTGAGTACATGAATGGAGAGAAGTGTATGACGCTGATTGGTCACTGATTGGTCATTGATTGGTCAGCGTCATACACTTCTCTGTACAACTCCCACTTGGTCAAAAGTAAAAACACGCCCAGTTGGTCATTAAGAAAGTCATTAGCATAAATCTAAAATTGCTCATAACTTGGTCAAAATTGATCGTTTTTCAAAATAAAAACCACTGTTATCTACATTACAGCGCCGATCAGATTATGTAGGAGATAGGGCACTTATAATCTGGTGACAGAGCCTCTTTAAAACAGCTTTTTCTTTTTTCTTGTGCGGCCCTCAGATATAGAGGACTTGACAGAGCTGCTATAATTGTACTATCACAGTTTGTGTTTAACATGACCATGGTTTCCTAAATCTCAGGTAGCCTAAGCATTTTTCAAAGTTTAATAATGTTTTTGTTAAAAGATACTTACCATATTTCCTAACTAGATTTTTTTTTTCCTCTTCATTAAATAATAGCCCTCAAACTCTGAAAGACAGTCAAACTATAAATAGTTATGCAGCATAAAAACAAGCATATGCAAGGTTATTTTTTTCATAGAAAGGAGAAGGGCTTGTCCACATGTAGAGGAATTGCTGTGTATTTTCCGGCCGTAATTGTGGACGGAAAATACACAGCAGAGTACAATAGCAGCAAAATGGGTGAGAACTAACAAATTTCATCCACACGATGCGTAAATATTCCGACCAGAAATTCACCTGCGGTGCGTATTTTTCGGATTGCAGCATGTCAATTCCCGGTGCGGAAAGTGGACAGAATTGCTGTGTTTTTCAGAGGAGATGTCACTATCTCCTAACATTGAGAAAAACACTCCTAACATTGAGAAAAACGCAGCAAAATACGCACCATTTTCTGCAGTAAAAAATGCCGGAAATGGTGCGTTTTTGCTGCAGCGGAAAGTCTGTTACCGTACTTTCAATGGAATTGCTGCAGAAATTTTCTGCAGAAATTCCGTTACATGTGGACAAGCCCTTATTCTGAACTTTTAGGCTACACTTAAGTGAACCATTCTAACGTTCCCAAACTCTAACCCTATAACTCTTACTAAACCAATGTTACACCAAAATAACTTTCAGTTCAATGGGCAGTCAAATATATCTAAACGTACATGTATTATTAGTTTAAAAGATGTTTGTACCCTCCCTATGATTTGTACATTGTGATAAGATCGCCCCTAAGCCGTCTTTTTTCCAAACAAAATAATCCAAGATGTTATCATCTTTCTTGGTCCTGCAATCCACCCATTGCCTAATTTACTTTGGTCAGCCTTCACCACACTCGTCTGTATTTAGCTAGGTCTTTATCTTATACAGGTTGTAATATTCTACACAATATTCCATGTGTTGTCTGACTAGTGATTTGTATAGAGGCAAAACTATGTTCTTGCCATGAGCATCTATGCCGCTTATGCATTGCTGGTTTAAATCCCTAAGGGGACTAATGAAAAATGTAAAAAATAATTCAATAAAGCTTTCAGTAGTGTACCAAAAAAATTAAATTATAAGATAAAAAAAAAAAAAACTTTTCTCCTAAGGAGAAATAAAAAAATTAAAAAGTTAATATAACTGGTATCGCCGGGACCATAAAAGTCTGAACTATAACAATATGAGGTTGTTTCAAATTCTCAGTAAATGCTGTAAAAGAAATAGAATAAACACCCAAATTGCTGTTTTTTGGTCACCGTAGCTCCCCAAAATTTTTTTAGAAAAAGTGATCAAAATGATACCAATAAAAACTACAGCTCGCCCCACAAAAAATAAGCCCTCACACCGGTCAATCGATGGAAAAAATAAATAAAAATGTTGTTTTGCGTCGCCATATTCTGAGAGGCATAACTTTTTTACCTTTTTAATTGAGAAAAGTGGTAAAACAAAAAAAAAAAATTATAACATTTTATAAAATTTGATATAGCCGTAATTGTATCAACAGGTAGAATAAGACTTCCGGTTCCGGCGCTGCCATGTGAGGAGGGTGGAAAGGAGCTCTCCAGGCTTACGAGACGACAAATCGACTGCCATAGCCAGCAAACACGCCACTGAGACCGGGAAGTGCAGCCAGCAACCGTACAGACTACAAAGGGCGAGTAACGAATACCCCTATATTGAAAATAACATCCCGGTGCTTACCGCAGAGCCCGTGGAGCGATCCAGTACACGGGTGGGGAGACGCAGGGATACACTGCCCGCACAGCACCAGAGGCGATAAAATAAGGAAGCCCGACAAGATAAGGACCGGGAACGGTAGCTGGATCAGGATACCGCGGTCAAAGCGTTTTGGCGCCAAAGACCCCGGGGCAGCGCAGGGAGAGAGGGAGGCAGCGCCATCTTGTTCCTGAATACAGCCCAGAGCGCACACGGCGACAGCTCAGACAACAAGGAAAAACAGACGCTGGTCCAGCAGAGGCGCACACAAAAAGAAGGGCATTGTGCACTAACTACTTACCGAGCAAAATGGCGCCGATCACGCGGAAAGACAAGCAGGCAGCGAGTCGTCCGTCCTCAGGCCAAGAAGATTCAATGTCGGACGAGGAAGGGGGGGAGGGGACCTCGACGACGATAAACTACAGAAAGCTGGCCAGGGAAGTAGCCAAACGCATCACTCCTGACATACAGGACACCCTGGCTGCTACCATATCGGCCTCCCTGAAGGCGTTGCAGAGCGATGTTGTACAACACGGCAAGCGGCTGGATGAAGCAGAGCAGAGAATCTCGATGTTAGAGGACGATGCAGCAGACACACATGGCACACTGCAGGAGCTGGTAGCCGAAAAACAAAAGATGCTTGCCAAAATAGATGACCTGGAGAACAGATCGAGACGAAACAACATTCGTGTGGTAGGGATACCTGAGTCAGTGCAGGCCACGCAATTGAAACGTATCTGTGAATATGACCTACCGAAGATAATGAACATGGAAAGTCCATGCAAAGTGGAAAGAGCACACAGAGTGGGACCTGACAGACAGAAGTCGACTCAGCTCCAAGGGCAGCCGCAGAGAGCCCGACAAGTCATAGTCCGCTACCTAGACTACTCCGACAAAGAAACGCTACTGCGACTATACAAGAACAGAAAGGGCCCGGTGAAATTAAATGGAATTACAATCATGTTGTTTGGCGACTATTCAGCGGAGGTATCAAAGAAGCGCAAGTTATTTAGTAGAATCTGCACAGCGTTTCACAAGCAAGGCATGAAGTTTCAACTACAATATCCGGCGATTTTGAGAGTAACGACTCCAAGCGGCACACTACAAGTTTACACAGATCATCAGGAAGCAGAGGCCGTATACAGGGACATGCTCATTGTTCCAGGGTCCACTGAAGCAGATGAAACTTCGACAAGAGGGAGCGCACAGCAGAACGTGTCGCATCTGAAGGGACAGCCACCAAAAGAACGAAGACCGCCGCAGACCCCACGACATGGATAGAAACCGCCCAAAATCAGACGCTGGTTGAGTACTCGAGTGACGGGAGTCGTGAGTACTGCAGATGGTGGACTTTATAAATGTTTTATTTTGCCTGACAGGGAATATATGTGATACCAAATGTTATTTTGAACTAAACTGCGGTTGCCAGTGTAGAATAGACATATGTACTAGCATGTAGCCGGGTGACGTGATGGTAATCTCTATTAAACGTGTTATGCTGCTTAGGATAAGCCCAAGAGTAGGTTAGAGGAAAACACATGGCAGAAAAAAGAGAAGTCCTGAGTAATACTGAAAAGGAGAAATGGGTTTCTCCAAGGGTAACGGGGGGAGTTAAATTGTTGGTTAACAGTTGGGTGTTAAGGTTGAGTGGTAGTCGTGTTAAGCTAATTGGTTCACGATATGGGGAGCTCAGATCCCTCAGCTATGTCCTATCACAATACAACATCACATATGGGACAAGGGAATATTGTCCACTATCACAGACACATACCATAAAAGTCCTTTATGAGAGTAGTGACGTGGAATGTTAAGGGGCTCTTATCCCCACACAAGCGGTCAATGGTCCTACGACATCTTGGAAAACTAAAGGCGGATCTGGCCTTACTCCAGGAAACGCACCTAGAGGAAAGAGATTTTTGTAGGATGCGCAAATTCTGGGTGGGACAGGTTTATGGTTCTCCAGCAATTAAGAAAAAAAATGGGGTGCTGATTTTAGTAAATAAAAACTTTGCTGCCACATTGCGATCGAAACATGCAGACTCGGAGGGGCGCAGGATACAAATCCTACTGGACACGCAATTGGGGGAGTTTAGTGTATATAGCATCTATGCGCCCAACACAAATAACCGCGCTTACTTTCAGAACTTGCAAACTACACTACTAGCGGACACTTGTGCACTGAAGTTAGTGGGGGGGGACTTTAATTCAGTAAGTTGTATAGAGGAGGACAGGAAGAGGAGTGTGCAGACGTCGACGCTTGCTACAGATGGCATTCTGCCGGAATTCTCGCAAGCCACGCAAATAACGGATAGCTGGAGGTATAGGCATCCTGACGATAGGGAATACACATATTACTCCCCATATCATAAGTCCTGGTCTAGATTAGATTACATTTACTTAAGCCGACAGCTCTTACAACGTGTAGAACAGGTGGATATCACGGACATGATCATATCTGACCATGCACCAGTGCGACTGGTACTGACAGATGCACATCCCAGGGGAGAATTTGTTCAGTGGAAATTCCCGGCCCACCTAGCAGAAGAGGATGACTTTCAACAGCTGATCAGGGGGTGGTGGCTAGAATACGCGACGGATAATGCGGAACACACTGAAGATCAGACGCTATTTTGGGAAACGGCTAAAGCTGTCTTGAGAGGGAGACTCATCTCACACGTCACGTATAGGAAAAAGCAAACACAACAGAAATTTAGGGAGTGTAGCGACAGCCTTAGAATGGCATATTCTGCCTTTCTAGCCAACCCAGACACGGATAAAAAACTTAAATGGATAGAGGCCAGGGGACACTTTGAAACATGGTTGGACAATAAGGAGAAGTTTGGGAGGTCACTTTATGAAGCTAAACTTTTTCGTTTTGGAAACAAAGCTGGAAGGATGCTGGCAGGAATGTCTAGGGGGTTTAGACCGCACACACATATCACCAAATTAAGGGATCACGAGGGTAGAATTCACACTGATCCTGGAAAAATGAATGCTGTGTTACAGGTTTTCTATCAACAGTTATATGCATCCACAAAGGTACCTGGAGACACGCAGGGCAGTCAGTTTTTAACCAACCTCACCATGCCTACTTTAGACCAGGAACAATTAGCGGAATTGAATGCACCAATAACATTGGAAGAGTTGCAACAGACTATAAAATCACTACCAACTGGGAAGGCGCCGGGACCGGATGGTTACCCGGCGGAATTTTATAAAATATTGCAAGAACAAATAACCCCGACGCTGTTAGCATACTTCAATTCACTATTACAGGGTGGGGCCATTCCAGCTGCAGCAAATACAGCATACATAAAGGTACTACCCAAGGCGGGAAAAGATCTGTTACTACCGGGCTCATACAGACCCATATCCTTAATAAATCAAGATCTCAAACTGGTCTCCAAAATAATGGCAGCCAGGCTAGCCCAACTGATGCCTCTCTTGGTGGGGAAATCACAAGTGGGGTTTATTAAGGGTAGATCGGCAGTCACGAACATCAGAAAAGTTCTGTGAGTCATGGACAGTATAGCAGCACAGCCAGAGTCGCACAGCCAATCAGCGTTGGTACTGCTGGATGCTGAGAAAGCGTTCGATAATGTCGAATGGCGGTGGCTAGACATGGTCTTAGATAAATTCAACATACAAGGGGCTTTTAGGGTCTACCTGAAAACACTATATGACAATCCCACGGCTGTGGTCTGCACGCCGGGCATTAGATCAGCCACTTTTAAATTACATAAAGGCACCAGACAGGGGTGCCCATTGTCGCCGCTCCTATTTGATCTAGCATTAGAGCCATTGATACAGTTCTTGGAACATGGGCATATATATACTGGTGTTCGAGTGGGAGGAGTGGAGGTTAAAACTGCGGTTTTTGCAGATGATGTTCTGCTGTTCCTGTCTCACCCGTCCAGTCATCTGCCTAAAGTCTTTGAAGTGATTCAGGAATTTGGACAATATGCAGGCCTAAAAATTAACCCACTCAAGAGCGAACTACTAGGTTTAACACAATATAATCACACAGCAGACGGACACCTCCAGCAACTGGGTATAAAAATTGCGAAATCACAGATAACATATTTGGGGATACGGATAGGGAGGACCCCGGGAACCTTATATCGCCTTAATTATGAACCCATCTTCCACAAAATAAGGCTAGAATTACAGAGATGGAAGACATTGCCGCTTTCCATGTTCGGTAGATGTCATCTGGTCAAAATGATATCCTTTGCGAGGCTGTTGTATCCATTGCAAACACTGCCAATACTGCTGAAGCATAAGGATGTCAATGCCTTTAATTCCGACGTAACAAAATTCATATGGTTAAATAAGCGCCCCAGAATATCGTTGCTAAAATTGCAGTGATACCATTGGTAGGGGGGAGTGAACATACCACACTTGAGGGGATACAACATCGCTAGTCTTTTCCGACATGTCCTGGACTGGATACATAAGACAAACCACTACTCCAATCATGACTTAGAATCAGCACTGGCAGGAAAATGGGATTTGCGAGCTTTGTTGCACACGAAGCTTGCAAATCTCCCGCACAGTGTTAAATCGTCAGTTATATTACGTGACACTATAATGTGCTGGAAAGAGGTGAGGAAAAAGCAGGGTCTCTCATTTCAATTGTCGAAATACTTACCTCTATGGTCGCATATACAATTCCCGGCAGGGATGTCCAGTAGCCTATTTAGGACATGGAAGCAAAATGGGGTAGCCGCAGTGAAACATCTGCTGCATGCGACGGAGCCGAGATTGAAGACGTTGCTAGAATTGGGCAGTGAATATGGGATTCCGCAAACGCATTTTCTGCAATATATGCAGGTTAGAACGTTCTGTACAAAGCTGGTGGGAAACTTAGAAAAGGAAATTGTTGATAATCCATTTGACACACTAGTAGGAGAAGATCCGCATAGGAAATCTTTATCGGTATTATATCAGACAATGAAAGATATTTATGTGCAAGTAGGGAAAAAAAATCAATTTCCATACTGGAGACATATTTTTAAAACACCAGAGATAAATGAGCAAATACTAGAGGGGTGGAAAACAGTGAGGAAGCATGTTATAAATGAAGTGTGGAGAGAGACGCAATTCAGGCTGATACATGCAGCCATTTATGCTTTTAACATACCGCCAAGCACCAGAGAACCAGATCGGTTACATTCCTGTCCAAAGTGTGCCCAGCCACACACGGATTTATACCATGGTATTTGGTTATGTTCTGCCACGCAGGGATATTGGTTAGAAATACTAAGATACATTAGGAAGCTCTGGGAAGGATCTATACCACTGAATCCTACACTTCTGTTATTTCATTCATCAGCGTCAGTAGACAATGAAGTGGAAGGGGCCTTGCAACACATACCTCCGCTAGTACATATAATAATATTTTTTTTTATAAGGAAAAAACTCAATAAAAAAGAAGTTAAAAAAAAAAACAGGTAGAATAAAGTGAACATGTAGCGTTTAAATTGAAGATGTTTTTTTTTTTTTAACGCCCTAAAACCCGAAACCCCCCCCCCCCCCCCCCATTTCAACCCACAATTTTTTTTTAATTTCCCAGTACAATATGCAGTACAATAAATGGTGCCAAGAAAAGACTAAGACTTGTGCCACAAAAAACAAGCCCTCATATGGCTATGTCGACGAAAAAAAAAAAAAAAAGTCAAGTCTTTTGGAAGGCAGGGAGGAAAAGATGAAAAGGAAAAACGAAAATTGGCCGTGTCATTAGGGGGCTAAACTTTAGTATATTATTTTCAAATACAACAACGTTGAGGTGCACAGATTGTGGTGCCAGGTCTCATTTTTATTGGTAAATCTGCACATATTTAAATTAGAAAACACAATGTAAAGTTTTGGAAAACGAGCAATATGATTTGTATGCTTTGTAAGAAGAAGCAATAGGCGGACAATGTTATCTGGCACATTCCAGTCCAGCTACATTCCTGTAAAAGGTTCCTGCAGTCTTCTGAACTGACAATGATTGGAGATTGGATATATCTCTAGCTGGAGGAGACAGCTAACATAAAACAGCAACTACGTGGTCCTCAGAGAGGAGAGGTCATAAAGTAAAGCATCGGAAGAAGAGATTGGGAAGTGAAGAGGTCTCTTAAGTCTTTATGTCTGAAGATACCGGTAACCAGAAGGAAACACTCCATCTCCATTCATTTTATGTTTGCATGGATATATGTACACTGGGTCACTTAGACTGAGATTGTTTAGTTGCTACCATTACCTAACAGGTCACAGTATTGATTCTAAAAAGAACAAAACTTTTTTTTTTTTCCCAACAGAAAAGTAATGAAAGTCCTGTGAGAGGAAAAATTAGAATACAGCGGTGATGTAGCAGTTTTAGCAACCATGACGGTTTCTCCATCGTCTAACCGTATAGTGAGTAGCCATGCACAGAGCAACCGCATGATCCTTTTTAGCAATTACAATTTTTAGGCAATTGTGTCATTAAAGGCCATATGCCATAAAGGTCTGATAGGTGCGGATGCCGTCTGTTGGGGATTCCTGTCCTCCAGATAGTAATGGGTTCCAGACAGAGGTGTAACTAAGCTCCTGGGCCCCAATGTAAAATCTGTAACAGGGCCCCTCACCTACTATGTGCCATTTATCACACCTATGGGGCAGAGGATCCTTTGGGACCCCTCCGGCACCAGGGTTTGGGTGTGACTGCTACGTCTGCACCCCCTATAACTATGCCCCTGGCTCCAGAGGTACGGCACCTTTCAGACATTTATGGCATACCTTCTGGATTTGCCAGAAATGTCTCAGATGGGAGTACCCCTGATTATCGTTGGCCCAGCTCCTGAAACTCATGGTGGCAATTGCTGAGGAAATGTAGTATTACATGTCTGTCAGAGCAATAGCCGCTCTTTGGAATCCCCAGCAGAGGACCTCCTTCTATAACAGCAAAACGCTTTAATAAAGCATATGGCCGTCATTCTTTTCGATTATTCATTGTCAGTTTACATCAAATTTAACAGATGAAGAACGATTATCTGAACTGAAGACATCTATTTAAAAAAACCTGTGATTTTCAAAGATATTTTCATAGATATCTGATATTTTCTTTACTTCCAATGGATACCAACATTTCTCCAGAGGGAATATTAAAATCCCTTCCTGTTTCTCATGTTATAATTTATATGAAGACAATTCAGGCATAGGGCCTCATGTTTAAAAGGCTCCGGGTGACCAGTGGCCGTTTGCACATAGCAACCAACCCAAGTTCAGATTTCATTTTCCAAACTGCACTCTGTAAGGCCCCATGCACATGACCGTAAAAATGGACCGTAATTGCTGACCACAATTACGGACATATTCACTTCTATTGTCTACGGACATGTCCTATTTTTTGCTTTTTACAGTCCGTGCTCCCATACTTTGTGTTGGAGAACGGGCCGAAAACGCGGGCGGCTGTCCACAGCCGTTGGCGGCCAGCCATGCCAGAAATCGCATCACGTGTTTACGGGCACAGCCGTGTGCATGGGGCCTAAATGATACAGAGACTCTGATTGGTTTCTATGACACAGTTTTGATTCATGAGCCAATGTTTTTTCATTCCTCCACACAAATTTTCTTTGTATTGATAAAATCATATCTGTGATTTTAATCTTCAGGGCTGAGTCTAAAACGCAGTCTATGACTTCCGGTTCCGGCGCTGGGGATGCAGGACGCGAGTGACTGAGCTCCCGCTCCCGTCCAGCCTATTTGCTTGTAATAGTCGCTTCGGCGGCGACAATCAGCGGTGAAGTCACCAGCCCTGCACACGGAATCATCACAGGTGGTGCTTGTATCGACAGGTACCTCCTCAGAAGCGCGCAGAAGCCAGCCATGGAAGATTCAGCCGCGGCCGTGGTAAAGGGAGGTAAGATGGCGGCGCTTCCCGCCACTGCGACCCTGCTATACACACAGGAAGATGAGCTGCAGCACCATCAGTCCCAGCTTTCAAGCCCGACAGAGCACATAATGTCCGCTCTTCCTGCAACTATTGATTATGTAGCCCTGGCCCGAGAAGTAGCCAAACAGATAGCGCCAGACCTGCAAAAGGCGCTGGAAAAAACGGTGCAAGATTCCCTAAACCGCGTGCATGCGGAGCTGGCACAAGTCACTATCAGAGCTGATGAGTTAGAGCAGCGTATGACGCTGCTGGAGGATGAAAATGAGCGTCTGCAATCCAAACTCAGAGGGGTGCTGTCTGTTACTACGCAGTTGGGGGACAAGGTGGAGGATCTGGAAAACCGCTCCAGGAGGAGCAACCTGCGACTGGTGGGGCTGAAAGAAGCGGTGATATCTTCTGATTTGCAACGAGTGTGTGAGAGGACATTGCCAGAAGCTTTAGGTCTTCCCCATCCCTGCCGGGTGGAGAGGGCGCACAGAGTGGGGCCGGACACCAGAAACCTCCCAGCAACAGACGACCACAGTTCGCTTCGTCCCAGACAAGTAATCTTTAAGCTGTTGGATTACAATGACAAGATGGCACTCATGAAAGCTTTCCGCAGCAGATCGCATCCCTTGGAAATACTGGGCATGAAAGTGCTACTTTTTGAGGATTTCTCGGCGGAGGTTGCAAAACGAAGGCGGGCTTTCAGCAAGATCTGCACCACGCTGTTCCAAGCAAAAATACGTTTTAACCTGCAGTACCCAGCCATCTTGCGGGTGTTTCAAGAGAACGGGCGGAACAAGGTTTTCACCACGCCACAGGAAGCGGAGGACGCACTTACGGAGCTTTGTAGGCGCAGACCACAGCAAGAGGAGAGTCACAGTCCAGTACACAGTCCGAATCGCAAGTCGAGAGAAGCCAAACGGAACCGACTAAATATGGAGCGAACCTGGGCAGAAGCTTTAATGCCCACACCTGGAAGATCCCGGGGGGGTCGAGCCGGAAATGGAGGGGACTCTCCGAAACCGCAGAGGCGTACGCGGGACCGCACCCGATCCACGTCTCCTGATTGACGGACGAAGATCTTTTCAGCACATTTTATTTAAAGCTGATGTGATGTTGATTTTGTGGACGCTGTAGACCAATTGCAGATTCCGACCAGATACAGATAAGTTTACAGATAATTTGAAAGTTTTGAGGGCGATATTTGGCGGTAGTATACGGCACTCTGTACCGGTCAACAGCTGGCCTATTGTTATAATGTTACAATGTTATAAGGTTGAAATGTATGCACTCTGGTATTTCCCTGCGTTTTCACTACAGGAGATTAGTGAGGGAGTTAGATCAGCCTCTGAGATTTTTCCTTGTGGGTGGGACTGACCGGGAATGAGACAATGCCTCCCCCACGCAAGGGATTAGCTGTATCTGTAACAGATGGCAGACTGGGGGAAATTGTGATAGAAGATATGGGAAAAGAAGGTAGGGAAACCTTGAGGCGAAGCAAGATTCATGTGGATATGTGATTTTAAGTCTGTTTGCATAAAAGTCATGAAGATATAATCCAAACGGACGCTAGGCTGTTAAAATTGATGATATGGAAATGTATAAGAGTGTGCACAGGCGACAAAGAGGTAATGAGGGGGCAAGGGCAGGTGTTACTTCCTCAGGGAAGGAGTCATATGTGCAGGCTGGGGGGGAGGGGGAGGGAGGGGCGTGTTCTGACATAACAGAAAAAAGTGAAGTCACGTACACCAGTGGGTATGAAGGGGCTGCTAACCCTTGCCGCAGGTGATTTGAGGGTTTCGTTAGATAAGGGCCGGTTGGCCTTGTTGGTTCTGGCTTATAAGCCGGGTTTTGGTTATGTTGTTAATGTTTATACATGGCTCTTGGAAAAAGGCGGATCTGACTCCCCGAACTTAGCACGACTTTTAGGCACTTTAGCTCATCTTATGCACGGCCCAATAACATGAAAATAGTCTCTTGGAACGTTAAAGGGCTGAGATCCCCACAGAAACGAACCAAACTTTTACGACACATGAAAAGATTGCACCCAGATGTGGCCCTATTGCAGGAAACTCACCTTACCGAGCCGGAGTTTAAGTATTTGCAAAAATTCTGGGTGGGTCAGGTTTTTGGCTCGTCGGCAAGGAAGGGTAAGTCGGGAGTTATAATTTTGGTAAATAAAAATTTTGTGTTTACACTGGTGTCCCAGGAGCGGGATGACGAGGGCCGTTTGAACCATCTAGTGATGGAGCATGCAGGGGAAACCGTCAGTATTCATAATGTGTATGGTCCAAATACGGTTAACACTGGTTTTTTTGGTCATTTGGAAACCCAACTCCAGCAGGATCGCACTAGGTTTTTGATTCTGGGGGGAGACCTTAACACTGTGAGGTCTTCAAGGGAAGATAGGAGCGCAGGGACTAGTTCGCAGAGAAATAGAGATAAGATCTTGCCCGACTTTTTAAGACACACAGCCCTAATAGATGCGTGGAGGAGTCTACACCCAGATGCGCGGGAATATACACATTTCTCCCATGTTCATCAGTCATGGTCGCGTATTGATTACTTGCTAGTTAGTGACGCATTATCGCGGCGTTTACGTGAAGCGACAATTGAAGATCTAGTCATTTCGGACCATGCTCCGGTTACCATTACCTTGGCCGACACAGTAGCTAGAGGAACGGATTTTATCTGGAGGTTTCCCGCCTTTCTGGCAAAGGACGAGGGCTTTATACAGAAGCTTAAGGGGTGGTGGATGGAATTTGATGGGGATAATGTATCGCATCGCTCGGAACCGTCATTGTATTGGCGTACAGCCAAAGCGGTAATACGAGGGAAAATCATGCAATATATGTCTAATCTTAAACGTAAGATGACCGAAGGATACAAGGCAGCGAGCGACAGATTACGGTGTGCATACACAGCATTTCTACACTCTCCATCACTGCCATTGGGGGAGGAATGGAGGGAAGCCAAGCGACAGTTTGATCAGTTGCTAGACAAAAGAGAGAGTATTTACCGGTCCCAATTTGATGCCGATTTAATGCGTTTCGGCAATAAAGCGGGCAAATTATTAGCGCGATTAGCAAAAGGGAGGTATGCACCGTCGCACATATCAACACTTAACGAATCAAATGGAACTCCTACTTCAGACCCAAAAAAAATCAACACCATATTAAGTAAGTACTACCAAGCCCTTTACTCAGAAACACCCATAGATCTCCAAAAAGGGAGGGAATTTTTGGAGAAGGTGAAGCTGCCAGGGCTCACCCAGGAGCAAAATGGTCACTTGAGCGCAGAGATTACATTAGAGGAAGTCTGGAGCGCCATTAAGACCATATCTAACGGAAAGGCCCCGGGTCCGGATGGATTCACAGGGGAGTTTTTTAAATCTCTGAGAGGAAATCAGCCCTACCTTGGTGGCATATTATAATATTTTACTAGGCACGGGGGCTTTACCAGCAGAGGCTAAAGTAGCGCATATAAAGGTGCTACCCAAAAAGGGGAAGAATCCTCTTGACCCGGGGGCGTACCGTCCCATTTCGCTGATAGACCAAGATCAGAAATTGCTCACAAAAATTCTGGCCAATCGGCTGGCTATGTATCTACCCATACTGGTGGGAAAGTCCCAAGTAGGCTTTGTAAAGGGCAGGGCAGCAGTGAAAAATCTGCGCAAGGTGTTGACGGTGCTAGAAACAGTCAGGCATGATCCCCAGCCAGGTACCAGGCCGGCACTATTAGCGCTAGACGCAGAGAAAGCCTTTGATAACATACAATGGGAATGGCTGGGGATGGTGCTAGACAAAATGAACATTCAGGGTGACTTCCGGGTCTTCCTGAAGGGAGTCTACAATAGCCCGCAAGCACGTGTTCACTCCTCAGGGTTCCTATCAGATCCCTTCCAATTACATAAAGGAACACGACAGGGTTGCCCCCTATCACCCCTATTATTCAATCTGGCATTGGAACCTATGGCTAGATACCTGGAGGAATCGGATATGTTCAGAGGCATTCAAGTAGGGTCTTGTGCAGTGAAATTAGCCCTGTTCGCTGATGATGTCATACTTTTTATGTCGAATCCTCAAGAGCATTTAGGGAAGGTTTTTCAATTTTTACAGGAATTTGGGCAATGCTCGGGATATAAAGTCAACATAGCTAAGAGCGAACTGCTGGAGTTGGGCAGGCCATTGCCTAAGACCTTTTGGCAATCCTTGGGTTGCGGGATATCACCGGTTGAGCACTGCATTACTTATCTGGGTATCAAAATAGGGAGGGTACCAGACACTCTGTATAGCCTAAATTATCCCCCGTTAATTAAAAAAATACAAGCGGAACTCACTAGATGGGGCCAATTGCCGTTGTCCCTCCTGGGAAGATGCCATCTGATTAAGATGGTTAGTTTCCCCAGATTGCTATACCCCTTTCAAACACTTACTCTATTATTGAAGCATGTGGATGTCTCGAAACTGACGGCTTCATTCACTAAATTTATATGGGCAGGAAAAAGGCCGCGCATAGCACTTACCAAGCTCATGATGGGCAAACAAGAAGGGGGTGGAAAGGCGGAAGGAAATGGGAACCAAGAAGCTATTTGATAAGTGGCAAATATTCATAGAATCGCAATGTACAGCAGCCGAAATAGCGGAAATTGTTAGGCCCTTCCAGTACACAAAGTGGTATTGTACACAGCTCTTGGCAGGCACTTTAGGGGGGTTGCAACTCTAAATCAGCTGGGGGAAAAAGGATGAGTAGAAATTTATTGATGACCTAGGTCGTGTCGGGGTTGGGGGAAGTCATGCTTTCGGTCCATCTGAAGATAGACAATTATGCCATGTTCATATGTTTATGTGTTATGTTGAATTTAATTCAAAGTTAATTCCATGACAGTAGAGTGCTGCGCACTCATGATGTAACTTTTACGTGAAATGTTTGTAAGAAAATGTGAAAACTGATAATAAAAAGGATATTTAAAAAAAAAAAAAAAAACGCAGTCTATTCCAGATCGAGATTTTAATTTAGTTCTAAAGCTTCAGTGGAGGAAATAAACTCATCCAAAATTGTATGTGTTTTCTAACCATAGAACTACATTTTACCGTACAATGCTAGCTATTGCTGTACACATATGCTCTTTTATATCATTTCGTTTCAGAGTTTATTGCACCCAAGTACAATATAATATTTTATTAACCATGGAAGTTTAGTTTTAAAGGTACCGTCTCATTCCGATCTGTTTCTGCAAATAAAAACTGGAGGAGAATTTAAGGAACTTGTGTCTTTAAATACCATTGGGTAAATGACAATATTAGCGGTGTATTTTTTCTGGACAGCCATTGTTATGTGTTAACATATGTTAAAGGGAAAGTGTCGCTAGAAAAAAATGTATTTTTTTTTTTTAGTTAAACAATTAGTGTATAGGTGATTAAACATTGTTCTAATTTTTAAAAAAATTTTCACGAGTCAGGAAATATTATAAATTAGATTCTAATTTATAATATTTCCCAGCGCTGGTCACTAGATGGAGCAATTCCCAAAATTGCAGCATTGCATGTGGTAAAGCAACCACATTGCTTTATGCTGCAAAATTTGAGAAAACTCACTCGCTCTAGTGAGCTCTCAGAATCCCCCCTCCTTTATCCTGGCTAGTGCCGGGAGAAACGAGGGGATTGAATGGTCTAACCTCCTACACTGTGTGTCACCATTTTTTGAGCTAACACACAGTGTAGTAGGTTAACATACAGTAGTAAACACACACTAAAACACGAACATACATAGAAATAACTTACCTGCTCCTGCCGCCGCCGCTCCCTCCGGTCCGTCCGCTCCGTCTGCTACTGCCGCTCCAAGTCCGGAAGCCGCGACCGGAAGTAGTAATCTTACTGTCCGGCCGCGACTTCCGGTCCACAGGAAAATGGCGCCGGACGTCGCACAGTTCAACTTGGACTGTGTGGGAGCGGCGCATGCGCCGTTCCCACACAGACGGCGTACAGCATAGTGGATGGAACGGGCCCCGTTCGCATTCACTATGGGACTGTATGTGCCGTATTCCATGTCTGTATGTGTCGTTAATCGACACATACAGAAATGGAAAAAAAAATGGCAGCCCCCATAGGGAAGAAAGTGTGAAAATAAAAAAAAGTAACACACAAACACACAAATAAATAAAAAAATGTTTAATAACACACTAAAGTCAAATTGATCTAAAAAATTTTTTTTTCGTGACACTGGTCCTTTAAGGTTTATAAAGAAACAGATGAATAACCCAGCGCTATTCTTCCTCCTCATAGGATCAATCAATACGGCTGCTCACCTGGCTAAGATATCGGTTATGTTACATTATTTATTAGAAACGAATGACATTTCTCATTATAAATATTTATCAATATTAATATGTAGCATTATAATAAAGGGTTTTACTTTTCATATATCTGTTTATTTTTATTCTGCACTTCATATTATACAAAACATGTAAGAGATACTTATTTACAATTATTTCATTTCTTGCATTTAGTTTATACTATTTGGTCAAAAGTATTTGGACACATGACCATCACATCTATATATTGTTGGACATCCCATTCCAAAACCATGTGTATTACTATGGAGGTACGCCCTCTTTTGTGGCTATACCAGCCTCCAGGCTCTGTGTAAGCCACTAAAGTTAGTCCACACCAAACTAATCCAACAATGACTTTATGGACTTTGCTTTGTGCACTGTGGACAGTCATGCTAGAACAGAAAAGGGCCATTCCTAAGCTGTAGCCACAAAGTTGGAAGCTTATAACTGCCTAAAATCCCTTTGTATGCTGTAGTATTAAAAGGCTATGTACACCTTTGACATTTTTTATTTTAAAGCACTTCAGAATTCATCCAGCTGCTTCTTTCTTCAGTCACATCATCAATAAACACTAGTGACCCAGTGACTTTGGCAGCCATGCATGCCCATGCCATCACACTACCTCCACCATGTTTTACGAAGGATGTGTTGTCCTTTGGATAATGAGCCGTTCCAAGCCTTCTCCATACTTTCTTCTTCCCATCATTCTGGTACAGGTTGATCATAGTTTCATGCTGTTTCAGAACTGGGCTGGCTTCTTTACATGTTGCTTGGCAAAGTCTAATCTGGCCTTTCTATTTTTGAGGCTGATTAATGGTTTGTGGTGAACCCTCTGTATTTGCTCTCATGAAGTCTTCTCTTTATGGTAGACTTAGATACTGATACACCTACTTCCAGTAGAGTGTTCTTCACTTGGGTAGTAGTTGTGATGGTGTTTTTCTTCACCATGGAAAGGATTCTGCGATCATCCACCACTGTTGTCTTCCGTGGACGTCCAGGCCTTTTGAAGTTCACGAGATCACCAGTGCGCTCTTTTTTTTTTTTCAAGAATCTAGCAAACCGTTGATTTGGCCTCTCCTAAAATTTGTGTTATCTCTCTGACAGATTTCTTCATTTTTTTTCAGCCTAACGATGATCTGTTTCACTTGCATTGAGAGATTCTTTGACCTCATGTTGTGGGTTCACAGCAACAGCTTCTAAATGCAAATGCCACACCTGGAATCAACTCCAGACCTTTTACCTGCTTAATTGATGATGGATTAATGAGGGAATAGCCCATTAAATAACTTTTGAGATAATTGTCCAATTACCTTTAGTCCCTTGAAAAAGAGGAAGCTACATATTAAAGAGCTGTAATTCCTAAATCCTTCCTCAAATTAGGTTGTGAAGACCCTGAAATGAAAGCTGAGAGTCTGCACTTTAAGCCCATATTCATTATATAACTGTATATTCAATATGTTTTGGTAAACAGTTAAAAGACCAAAACTTGTGTCACTGTCCAAATAATTCTGAACCTAACTGTATATATATATCAGACAAAAAATGGTGACCACACACTGCGAACACCAATGCAACATAAACCACTAAATATAAATAAATATGCATTACTGCTGAATCTACTTACATTAGGGAGGTTCTTAGTGCACATTTTGATCAAAAAGTGTTTGCCCACCTGCCACGACAAGGCGACCTCTGTAAGGTGGGGACCTACTGTGCACATACACCCAGAACTGGGACTAAGCCTACATATATACCTGGGGATGGTAGGATCCAGCATTAAACTAATTAAAATCACCCAGGGCAGAATGGGAGGAATGCAAGACCAAAAAATGGAGGCAGTCACTAACCCCACGTATATGGATCACATAAACAACACAAAAGTTTGAACAGCACATTCCAACAAAATGATACAAAACGTGTATGCAGGTGCAAGAACACCTGTGACTGCAAATATACAGCAGACAAAGAAATGGCGACAGCACACTGCGAACACTAATGTAACCTAAAGAGCTAAATATAAATAAATATGCATTACATGCTAAATCTACTTATGATAGGGTGGCTCATAGTGCATATTTTGATCAAAATGTGATTGCCCACCTGCCACGACAAGGCGACCTCATATGTGTGTATATATATATATATATATATATATATATACACATATATATATATATATATATATAGTGTATCTATGTCTATCTATTTACCTCTATGTATGGATATATTCCAGAATGTGCATGTCTATATACGTAATTAATTTTTGGTTTGTGGAGGGCAGCAACAGAGATCCCCGCACAGGGCGCCATCCAACCTAAGGCCAGCCCTGGATATAGATAGATAATACAGAAGTCATCACAATCATTAAAGGGATTACAGCATATTTCAGCAACACCTTTGAGTTGCTGGTTTCACTCACATAAACTTTTATTGCATACTTGCCAATGGCGGAAGAAACACGATTACTTCCACCAAGGATGTTTACTGAACATGAACAAGAGGTTGTGTGTAAAAGCCATTAACTATAGCACTTACAGCGTGCATTTTTTGTCCAGTAAAGTCTGTAGGCCAGAGAACTCCCAAGTGCCGTAATATGGATTACATTAACTTCTGTAGTAAAATGGACTTCCACAACAAAAAAGGTTAATAAAACATCTGTACTAATCATAATGCACTGTAGAATTGGAACGTTAATAACATTGCAGAATAGTTCCACCGTTTTGCTTTTGAAAGTGGTAAATGTCATGGTTTTGATTATGGAATAACTTTGTCATCTTCTAAAAATACAGTCTGTACAGTAGAGGAAAATGTGATCTGAAAATTGCCCCCCCCCCCCCTTTCTTCTATGCAGACAGAGGAAATTAGTTTACAGAAAATAGCATGGACCTATTTGGGCTTAATTACATTTTGTGAATTACAATTTTCCTTTTGATCGCACAAATTATGTTTGAGAGGCCAGAGATTGGGATATAAATGTCATCCAGGACAATAAATAAAATTGAATCTACAGACTCAACATTTGATTTGTTAACAAGACCTCACTCAGCAGAAGGGCATGTGACACACGTCTGTGGCTTCCCCACAAATCTCTAAAGAACAACACACATAACTATGGTGATCTCCAGTCCAGATCTCTTCCAGCTTCTATAAAACATAGATCTGTGGTCTGGATATATCAATAAATAATAGAAAATTGAATCGCAGGAGGCATACAAGTCTGGGCTCCAGCCGCCATATCCCCAAATGTAGTTTTGTTGAATGATAATCTCTATAATTATAAAAACTAAGGTTACATGTGTTATAGGGCACTGCTAATAAATGTATCATTATCTCACTAAGCCACCGTAAACAAATAGTCAACTAAGGACACAAAGCTGTGCTTACGATAACTTGTTGTAAGTTGTGTACCTACCATAGGGGCAGGGCACAAGACTGTTATAGGGCTGATGGTAGCAGGGAGGGCCAGCATTCAACTGCCTTCCCCAATTGCTGTAACACTGCCATCAAGAAGAGCTTTAACCGGTTAAGGACTAGGCTGTTTTGCAGCTAAATGACCAGAGAAAATGTCACAATTTTGCTATGCGCTTCTTTAGATGACTATAACTCAGCAGGTGAATAAAGTTCATCTTTGAATTTTACACTCTTTTTAAGGGACAGATAGGGCTTTGTTTTAGTGGCATTTGTCAGTATACATAATTATTACTTTTTTCTCTAAAAGTGGGCAAAATTAGAAAGAAATCCAAGAATTTAGCAATTGCGTCAGTTTAGGCTAGCATTTTTCACACACAGTATAGGCCACTGACAAAATTAATCTCCTTTCACATTCTTCCACTTCTCCCGTGCATGGGGATACCAAATATGTGTGCCTTATTCACTGTGCGGGCATGTGCCAGGGCTTGGCATAAAAGAGGCTTTTTGGCCTTTTCGGTCCAGGAATTCTGCACTTGATTTTATAGCCGCATACTGTTTTCTGGGGGGCCTAATGCTGCTGAAAGATTAGAATCACCCCATAAATTACTTCATTCACACAAGTAGACCCCACAAGGTTTTCTTCAAGGTGTTTATCATATTTTTAGAAAGTCCAGTTTTCTTCTGAAAGTTTCTTAAATAATTTTGATGGAACAAAATAAAATTTGCATTTCTTTTGGCAAATGCGTCAGTTTATGCTAGCATTTTTCACACACCGTATAGTCCACGGACAAAATTCATCTCCTTTCACTTCTCCTGTGCATGGGGATACCAAATATGTGTGCCTTATTTATCACATAGAGATGTAGGAGGGCGGACGATAGAAGAAGCTTATTTCACAAATCGCCTTTTTTCAAAGCTGGTTTTATAAAACTCAACAGAGTTTCTATAACACTTCCAAAATATCTGCTCTTGAAGCAGAGATACCAAAATGTTCATCTAGGGGTATAATGGGGATTTATTTTATTGGGTTTCCTAAAATAAGAAATTGCAGGTTTATGCAAATTGAGCTCTCCAGCAGATGAACTTTAGAGAATATGCAAACATGACATCCACCCCCCACCCATTCCCTCCCTCACCCTTGGAGTAAAATCAGGGGAAAAATTAAAATGTAACAAAGGGCAAATATATTTTCAACGAATTAACTAAAATCAAATAATTCAGAACAGTGTGGTATTTTTTTAAAACATGGATCAGTGCACAGGCCTGGTTGTGAGGGACATGAGGGACAGAAATATCGGGAATCTTTGCAGAGCCAGTCTTTTCTGCAGATGCGGCACTTTTTCTAGTTGGTGTTGGGGAATGCGAGTGATAAAATGACAGTCAATCGTTTGACATCCTCAGACTGGGGGCATTCTCTGGTGTCCTGAACATCAAATATGAGGTTTTTGATTTTTTCCTGGAAATTCAGATATGTGTCTCTGCATGTTTTTTTTATAAAGCAGAAATGAATTGTGGATTGCCACCTGTAGAAGAAAAATGGCCACATTTTGTACCAGATTTTTGTTTTGCGTTTCACAAATTTGGGCTGTAAAACCTGGTGGCTTAAATCCACCCCGCATGTACTTATTAAATTTGGACACGCTCACCGGTTTGTACTTGTCCGATGTTGCCCCCCTTTCCCTCACTGCCACTGTTGCTGCGGTATGAATCGTGCTTAGCACATATACGTCTTTGCGATCCCTGTACTTGACCGCTAGCAATTCCTCAGATGCATAAGCACAGGAGTCCCCCTTTACCATGCGCTTCCTCACTAATTGCTGCAGAAAACCAATTTGGTTTTTGCGCATGGTACCACATGCCCCAGTCCTTGCAGCATGCAAATGCCTAAACAGGGGCACACTAGAATAAAAATTGTCGCAGTACAGGTGGTACCCCTTGTGAAGCAGAGGCTGCATTATCTCCCACACAATTTTGCTGCTGGTGGAAAGATCAGGGGGGCATCCAGGAACATTTATTGTGCGGTCCCGCCCTTCATAAATCCTGAAGGCGGTGGTATATCCTGACCCGCTTTCACACAATTTGTAGAGCTTAACGCCATATCTTGCCCTTTTGGAAGGTAGATATTGGCGAAAGCTAAGTCTGCCATGGAAGTTGAGGAGGGATTCGTCCACACTTACATTCTGCTCAGGGGTGTAAAGTTTCAGGAATAAATTATTGAGGGAATTTATTAGCGGTCTTATTTTGAACAACCGATCACGATTTGCATCGGTACTTGGCGGGGCCTGTGCGTTGTCCTTGAAGTGGAGGAACCTCATTATTGTTTCATAACGAGACCTAGGCATTACTGCAGAATACACTGGGTGGCTTGGGCGGGTCTCGTTGACCAGTAAAACCTAACGGAGCGCTTTTTTTACAATGCCCATATTTAGGGTGAGCCCCAAATTTTTTTTTAATTCCTGCAAATTGGTGGGCGTCCAATCTCTGGCATGGGTGGATGAAGGTTTCTGCCTTATATACTGAGCGGCATATAAATTGGTTTCATGGACAATCATATTTAGGTGGTCATCTATAATAAATAAATGGAAGTAATCCATTTGAACAGAATCAATTGCGTAGTCGAATCAATAGTGATGGAAACGGAAACCTATGGTTTCCGTTTGTGTCGGTCAGGGCTCTGTTCCGACGGAAAGCTCAGACGGAATGTCGGAACAAAGCCTTAGCGCAGATGTGAACGCAGCACAAGTAAATTGACATATAAAAGTTAGTGTTCATTTAGGATTTATTCAGCACTCATAATAGTTCAATAATAGTTGTATTCATTCATATGCAGTTAATCTACCCTATTGGTGGCATCCAGAATATTATTTATCTGGAAATCAGAGCTAACGTATATTAAATATATTCTGAAATTAGACAGCACAGAATATTGAACTTAAAAATAGAATGGTATAGATTAACTTTAGTAAGGCATCGCTTATATGGCTGTGCTCGCTGTGGGGTTCAATTTGATTTTTCTAGGGGGCTTTATGACTCCTGTGTATGCTTCTGCTTGTTACAATTCAACTTCATGTTGGCTGATTTTTTGAGGTTAAGTGTTATATAACATTATACACAGTCGAGTCACATTATTATGACCAGCAGCTAATATCCAGAGTAACCGCCATGTGCAGCACGGACAGCAGCTAGACGGGCTGGGAGTGACTCAATAAGGTGCTGGTAGGTTGTCTCAGGTATCTGGAGCCATGCTGACTGCAGTGCATCCCACTTGCTGGAGGGTGCGTGGGGGTTGATCCAAAGAGCGAACAAGATGATCGAGGTGGTCCCACAGATGCTCAATTGGGTTCGTCTGGCGAATTAGGGGGCCAGGGAAGTACTTGGAAATCTTAGTCGTGCTCTTCCAACCACTGTCGGACATTTCTAGCCATGTGACATGTCGCATTGTCTTGCTGGAAGAGTCCATCTGATCCAGGAAAGACAAACACCATGTATGGGTGGACGTGATCTGCAACAATGGATTCATACCCAAATCGGTTCAGAGTGCCTTCCACATGGATGAGTGGGCCCAGAGAATGTCATGAAAAAATTCCCCAGGCCATAACGCTGACGCCACCAGCCTGGGTTCTTCTAGCAATGGTTGCAGGGTGATCGTTCTATGATATTTCTCGCCTGACACGCCAACGTCCAGCCATTCGATGAAGCAGAAAACGTGCCTCATCGGAGAAGGCAACCCTCTGCCAATCATCTAGTGGTCTAATTCCAATTGAAGACTTTTTTTTCCGAGGCACCTTTGTTAGCATAGGAGCAGTGACCATCCGTCTGCTTCAGAGTCCCATACGCAGTAGGGTTCGCCGAAATATCGCTTTAGACACACGTCTGGTAACCCCCCCTGGTTGATTTTCACTGTGAGCTGCTCCACTGTAGAATGTCGTTTGGCCCTCGTGCACCTTGTAGCCGACGTTCACCCCTCACATCAATGGTACGTGGTGCCTGCAGTTTCCACGTGTTATTCCCAATGGTGCCATTTGTCCACTCCGATATACTTTCACCAAAGCAGCACGCGAACAGTTCACAAACTGCGCTGTTTGAGAAATACTGCCACCCTTGGCCCGAAAGCCAATAATCATCCCTTTTTGCAACTCTAATAAATTGCCCCTTTTACCCATGGCAACAACGAGTGATATGTGTTCAGACAGGGGATCTCACACCTTATATACCCACCAAGCCACATCACTTCCTTCATGGGTAATGTGTTGCTAACGTCGAAAGCAGGAAGTAGTCATAATAATGTGACTCGACTGTGTATTTATTTCATTAATTGAGCACTAGCTAATTGTTCAGTATCTCCTAATATGTGGAAAAAAAGTAGAACGAATCGTTCTGGTCGCACTACGGTATATAATGCAATTTTTTTTTTAAATGAAAATAGAATTTGTCCATGCAAACAATCCAACTCTTCTGCAGCATCTTTTTGCAGAACTCGGAATTGTGACATTCCTCTGTTATTCCTTTTGGAAACGTATAAACAAGTTGACAACTGGGTGTTAACAATCCCCCTTGTCAATGGGGCGTGACCCTACACGGTCTGACCTTGTCCAATCAGTGCAAACAATATCAGACTGTATTTATACAACCTATTGACAAGGGGAATGGTAACACCCAATTATCAATTAATTCATACATTTCCAGGAGGATTTACAGAGGAATGGCACAATACTTCTGCCAAAGAATCATAGATTGTAAGCTATTGCGAGAAGGGCCCTAAATACTTTTGTTTAAATTGTTAATCTTTGTTAAGTTTTGTCATTATGTAATGTCCGATTTTGTGTGTACAATACATGTTTCCTCCGAATTGTAAAGTGCTGCGGAATATGTTGGATAAAGTAACAATCATGGGAATATATATATTTTTTTATCAGTAATCCCATTCAAAAACACTACAATAAGAATCTCTCCTACATAAAATGACTAACCGGCAATAAAATTCATAAAACGATATAGTAAATATAGACTTCAGGCTCAGTACCCCATAAATGAACATGCACATATGTATTATTTTGAAATGTTCAGTACACTATATAGTAGTAAGCTATTAATCAATGTCTATTATAAGTCTCATAACTAATATAAGCCTAGATACAAACATAACCTAGAGATACCATACAGAGATGGAAAACAAAAAAATACTATTGTCTTCGTAAGTTTAACTTGGAAAATAACAGTATGGAAATGGATGAACATTTGGCTTTGACCAATCAAATCTCGTATTTTGTGTTACTAAAAGTTGTAGAAATCTGTGGTTCTGTTCGTTACAGATTCAACGAAGAGAGGAATGCCTCAAAGGCTAAATAAGTTCAATCACAAAAAAAAGCTTGGATATATAAAATCCATTAACACCATAAGATTTTTATATCTTCCACCTGGAGAAACAGAAAATGCTTTGAACTAAAAATGAAAGTGTCACACATTGTCTGGAGTTCAACCAAGTAGCCATACCAACTTGGTATCTATGCCTACTAGGAATTCTAGTTTATCAACATGCCAAGAGTGGAGTGCAAATTACTCTATAAGAAAAAAAAATATGTAGAGCCACAAAAATTCTGTAACATTTTATTAAATATGTCTGACGCAAAATGTTCCATTACCCAGATTACAGCCATTTTTATCATGTGGGCTGAGGCTTAGAATCACAGGCATTACACAATGAGGTGGTAGAATTTTTACCATGAATCCAGCTCACTCACTCATACGATAATGTTTACAGATGAAAGCGGTCTTCTTGGCAGAGAGAGAGAGAGCACATCATGTATTCCAAGGACGAAGTTATGAATGTGTTAACATACATACAACATTGGTTCATCCTACTGCATGGACATAGGCATCTTAGAACTAGACTCTGTGGCAGTAATAGGGCTTGTGGAGTGGATACCCTTAGCTCAAAGTTGGTACCACTCATCCGCCATGAGTGGTACAAACCTGCACTAAACTTTCCCTCTTATAGATACAGCAATGTTGGGAAAAGGAGGAACTGGCCTGAGAGCCCTTTAAGGGTTGGAAACTCCGAGCCAGTCATGACCGCAAGGGTCTTCTTACATGGCCTGACGCGGGCCGATGAACGGGACTGCTCATTGATCGCCGCTCGTTTGCTCCTTTCACAAGGAGCTATGTATAGGCACGAGCTCTCATTATTACAATCGCTCGTCTCCATACATTTCTATCATTCCATCAGATCCTGTCCAATGAGATTAGAAAAGCTACAATAAATCTCCAATGGAGACCAAGCAAGGATAAACCATGTCTCCTTCTAATGCAAATGGGGAGATTGAGAATTTATTCAATGTAAGATTTTCATAGCACTGTTCTAGGGTCTTGTAGAAGTCTTTGCAGATTGACAAATATGAAATACTTGTTTAATCTTTTTCAGGATTTATTTTTGAGTTTAGTGTTTGCACTAATGTATTGGTATGTGTTATTTCTGATTTTTGGAGGACTTCGAAATGAATAAGATATTTCCATTCATTAATTATTTCATTTAATTTATTTAATTTGAAAGCCTAAGTTTTTACACATATTAAATCCATACAAGGTTACGGGCGAGCAGCATTTTATTAGTTTTGTTGAAAACATTCATACAGCCATAACCCATTGATCTCGAATCATTAGTCTTCCCAAATACAAACAGGACAAATGACGACAATCTATCATTCTAAAGGAGGTTTTACACTGGGCAATTATCGGGCAGACGAGCGTTCATATAAACACTCCTTGACGATAATTTCCCTGTGTAAACACGGCAGCGATCAACAGATGAATGAGCAAACGTTCGATCATCTGCTGGTCGTTTCATCTTCAAAAAGCAAAATATTATCGTTGTTGGCAGCAGATCTTGGTGTGTAAACAGGGAGACGTGCTGCCAACATGATAATAACGTATGGGGACGAGCGATCAGAGGAACGACCGCTCATCCCTATCCATAGCTCCGTGTGACAGGAGCAAACGAGCACCGATTAATGATGTCTCGTTGATCGGCGCTTATCGGCCAGTGTAAAAGACCCTTTAGGATCCAAAATTGCTGTAAGCAACATTTATAGATCTATAATGAACAGAAATATGGTGTTCACACTGTCTGCAATGTGTCCATGGATAATAAGTTACCCAATGTGTAAGAACCTACGCTTTCAGATTCTTGTATCTAGAGTCATTCCCTAATACACTTCAATCTAGTCTATCAGAATTTCTCCTAGTACGAATATGATTTCATAGCAGAATTTATACTAGCCTCTCTTTTGCCTATGGAGCAGCAGGCTCTGGATTTCAGAAAATCTCTGGTATGTTTCTCATTGCGGTTAGGCTATATTAAGGAACACCAAAGATGTAAATTCTAGTTAGGCTTTCCAATAGGAACAAGTATGTAGACGTTAATGCTGTGTGCTTGAAAGGAACAGAAAAGTGGCACACTATGCGTAAGAAACCACTATCAATGTTCTCTTTCAATTCCAGTTTCTATTTTCACATAAAATTTTACAATAGTTAATACGTCGTTATAAAGTATACAGAATAAGGTGCACTTCAGAACAGCAGTGTCCAAGGCAGTCCAATAGCACGTAAAGATGTTAAGATAATACACACAAAATTACATGTGGCATTTGTAATACAATACATTGAATTTGTCAAATTAAAAGAAACATTGAGGTTGTCAGGACCTATATCTCGGAAGTGAAGTAAATAAAGAGAATCAAATTGAATAATTTGCAGCCTGTACATTCAACACACACACAAGAATTCTGAACAAATTTTGCATTTTGAAGCCATGATCTGTCACTGTTGTCCTTTCCAATATCAAATCTTGGGACATCCAACATCAGACCACAGAATCCAATTCACTTTTCACTATACTACAGTACTGAACGTAGTACCTGGCACTTTGGAAAATTCCAACTTCATTATCGATAAGTTAAAGAGATTCCCAAGTCATTGTTTTGAATACATATAAGAATATATACTTTACAGTAGACTAGAACACGCACATATGAAACTATAAAACACAACAAAATTAAATACAAGTTGTTAGTGTAAGACATATATTGCAGGCAAAAAAAAAAATTGTAGCAGTTTCCGAAAGATTAAATATCTGAAATTGGATTATAATAACTTCGTTTGCCCTTAAAACCTGAAGCTCTGTAACATTAGACTTTGTAAAATCCCTGCACGTGTTTATTAATGTGATATATTTCAAAGAACGCATCCAATGTCAGATAAATATACTACATACTTCTATTAAAGCATAACTAGTCAGCTGAATTCTGAGTTAATCAATATTTCTCTCTTGCGATCACAGTCCCAGGAAGCTGAGGTATGGGGTGATGTTTGGGAGTGTCCGCACACGGGAGAGCTGCTGCAGTGGTCTCTATTCCTGCCTGTACATGGATGGAACATGATCACCACTGGCGATTTACTTTCCATTGCTATCCAAATAACGACTTTGCAAGGTTAACATTCAAAAATAAATTTTTGAGTTTTTTTTTTTTTACACTGCAGAGGAGTTATTTTGTCAGTCAACAGAAGACAATCACCAGTAACCAATGTGCGCTCATCCATGTCACAGACAGGCACATAAACAGCTATAAAAGGACACCAGAAAATATTGGCCTATATCTTAGAATTCTTGACCCCCATGAGTATGGACACGGATGGGGTGTTTTGGGACATTGGAAAGAACTGCAGTCACATCTGAAATTGCAACCTTTAAAGCGTACCTACCATTACAAAAAAAAAAAAAAGTTAAATCACAATCCCTCCTTGGACAGATGTAGTGCATCCGGACTGGTTTTGTCTAACTTACAGGTTTTGAGTCTTTCCCTCACATCTGCATAATATCTGTAAATGTAGAGTTTCTCTTTCCATGCGTCCGAAGTGAATGGGCTCTTCCTAGAGTGATGTCAGAGTTATGCTGTGTGCTCTGAGCCAATCAGATGCCCCCTTCACCCCATGCTCCCCAAGCCCCTCCCACAGCAGGTAGTCTCATGCAGACACAGAGAGAGGCAAGTGCATCCCCTACTTCTTCCCACACTCACGGACAAGCCACCTTTCCTCAAGGCCTGATGAAGGACTATCCGTCCGAAACAATGGTACAGCATTACATTTCTAATGGTAACTATTCATCAATAAAATATTAATATGCATCAAATAAAAATCTGTGGTGCGGTTTTATCAAAAAAATGTCTGTGTATGTTTTCCAAAGGCAGTGGGGCCCTGAGCGTGTTCACAGCACACTACAAATAGTCATTAGGTGAGTGCGGCCAATACTTGCCTCCTCCTGCCTATTATGTACTGGTTTCCTCTAGACAGAGGATAAAGTAATCTGAACAACTACAGAGAGCAGTAGGCAGAGAAAGGGGAACTGCGGGCTGCCGGAATTTAAACACTTTTCCCTAATAAGATATATTACAAAGTTTCATGTATTAACATGCACTACTGATTTATACAAAAAATAAATAAAATGTACCTTAAGTGAAATTAGGCCTTCAAAAAAATGCTAGCCATTTGTTCGCAAGGGAAAAAGCATGGTTATGCTTGGATATCACATATCAACAGTCCATATCTAATTTCAGACCATCATTAAATAGTTTGTACCATCACCGCAACCACTGTACATTAGCCCTATTGAGACATACGAACGTCCTAGAGGGCGATCCCCTGCTTTGAACCCACTTCTACGAGCCAGGATTCTGTATTACGTGGTCACCTATTCAGTTGGATAGGGGCTGTGTAGTACGGTCTTTAATTGGGTGGATGCAAAGTGATTCCCCTAGCAATATGATCTGATCACTGGGGGGCTTAGAGCAGCTGGACCTGCAATGAGTAGGTTTCAATCAAACAAAGGGTCATCCAGTTAGGACACTTTCTTAAAGGAAGATGCAGTATAGTGCATAGCAAAAATTCTAGGTCGTTGACATACGCTTCATTTTGTTACTAAGATAAACTTGACTCTGTAAATGTGTGTCTGAAGTTAGGATAGAATTTTCACAACATGCCTTAAAAAAACATACAAAAAAAAACAAAAAAATAACTGCTATGTCTGTTTGAGATTCAGGACACAAAGCTAAACATAGCAGTGTTGCTATAAAGCTAAGACTGAACACAACGAACTGTGAACAATGAGACTTTAACAAAGTTTCCAAGTAGTGGAAACGTAACAGTGCAATACTCAGCAGAAAAAGGTGACATATAAGAGTATATGTCTGTAGGTCTGTAGCAAGAGGTACTATAAACACTGTGCAATGGACAATACTGAATGTGGCTTTTCATGAACGTCAGCCATCCGTACACGTTAAAGGTTGGAGAATTCATCTGAAGGTATTCCTGCAGGAAAATAAACATGCAATATAAGCAGAACAACTCACTCCACTTTATATGCCCATAGCAGGACCCAACAAAAAGGCCTCTCAAGCCAGCAACAGCTAGAATGTTTTCATTGGCTTGAGTGACTCATGTCTAATTCTCGCTCTCAATGCTTCATTGCCAAGACCAGGCTGTGTTAAAGTTGCCTTTGTGCACTTTTCAAGCAAGTTCGTGAGACTTCAGAATCTGAAAACGCTTCATCTTCCACTGCTAAGGTTTCAAAGTCTACAGCAGTGTCTGGGAGATCATGGTCAGCTTCGTCATTGCTGTCTGCGCTGTAATCCACTTCTTCCAGGAAACGAGGCTCGTCATCTTCCAAAACATATGTAGTCGGACTGGAATTAAAAATATAAAAAAATATATATAAATAAAAAAAATTCCATCAGTCAAAAGTTTATACATTTTTTGGGTTCACTGACCATGACCTGCACTTCCCACTTAAACTGTATGCTCTTACGATGGCGTTTTTTTGGGTAATCTACCTATCGGCAGGGTCCTTTCGTCTGTTCTGAAGTTCTTATGTGCAATATATGATATCATTCACAAGTATATGGTGCAGACGGTGGTCCACATATTGGTGGTATCCACTAGGCGCACGAAGATACCTTCAAAACTAGAAGGCGCCATGTGTGTTTGTGACCAACATGTTCTGTTCTAGAGCCACATTTTAGTGATAGAGCAAGATAATCCTCTGATCATAAAAAGCAATAATATCATTTTCTTTTTGCGCTTACTACTTATCATTGTGCTGCTTACCTTCATGAGGGACTCCTAGCCTCGTAGGCTTCCTTTACTACTCTAGGTCACCCGACTAACCTGGAATTTTTGATAACCAAGCACTAGCTGGGGCCCATGGGTGTAAGATTAAAGGAATTTTACTGCACTAACATAAGTGTTACTAGTGAAAAACGTCCAAGACGTTGCTTGAAGCCTCTGGGCACAAAGAGTTTTGCTTTGAAAAGAAAGAAACAAGCTTTCTACACCCAGTTTCATTGCTCTCCTGTGGGGCTAGATAAACATATTTGCTGAGAAGCTTTAAGTGCTTCTAAATATTTCATTGGATAAGTATCCGAGACAAGCTTCTACAGCCTGCTACATCTTCATTGTATTCCTAATCAAATAATACACATTTTATTGATCGAAAACATTGTGCACAGATGACTTTTACGCATCCTAAATATATTAAACAGACATGGGCAGGTCTGAGGACGAGCATGCCTACAAACTACAAGTCCAGGTTATATTGAGAAAATGAGACCAAGATATGTAATGGAACAAAAGAACAGAAATTATAGTACATAAAATGACATTGTGAATATATGTAAGCATTTACTTAATATTTATGGTCACTTATCAGTAAATAAAAAGATGCGAATATTCATAATAGTATAATAAAAAGGCACAAAATTATACAATGTAGTAGATTGTAAGCCCTGGTGGGCAGGGCCCTCTCTCCTTTTCTACCAGTCAGTTACCCTGTAAGCTCTTCTCATCTTGCTTTTATCATTTGTTCATATGTTATGTATTTAGACTCCTATATTATATACTAAAAGACTGGTCCACAGGGAATCTGAATGGTTCCACGCTGTGCCACCAGGGATAAGAACACTCCTCGCCACAAGTAACTACAAAGAGTGCCCCACCCAGGAGCCCTAGGGATTGAACCACTGACCAAATGGCACTAGATGCTGAATATATACTCATATATAACAGCATAAGTCCGCCACTGCTTCAAATGGAGGACTAGTTGGGATCATGTAATAGTGATGATTATCTTATCGCGCTAGGCACATCTATCTGTAGATCTGGTGTCTTTATATATACTTTATATAGCTCCTATACTGTGAGACACGTATCATTACTTGAGGGCTCTTTGGATGGATCGGAAGCTGTAAGTTATGCCCATGAATAAAACTTAGCATTCTTCAATCAGGTACAAGAGACCATGGAGAAATTCAGTAGGCAGTACATTTATATACAAAATGCAGCTATTTAACCTCCTGTAATGTTCTGCACATTTGAAAGCGCTTTTACATTATGTTTTAATGCATTTTGCACATGCTTGCTTTTATTGCAAATCATAACTCTCTCCTGAACACATACTGCAACTCTCATAAATACACAACCGCAGATAAATAATCTTTATTTATGTTCTGCGTGTACGGGCATATAGATTTTATATAGACAAGTCTATTTCAGAAACGTGTCCGTAGGAATTAAAATGAGCCATTTACGTAGTATATATATTTATAGATTAATAATACAATCTAAAAAGCATATTCATGTTCAGAATACTGCAACTACATTACATATACTGTAGATTATTCAGTGGATACTTAAAGAAGCAAATGTAATGATCGCAGATTCTGTACTGTCCCCTGATGCCCGATTACCGATGCAGGAGCCTCATCCGTGATGGTTACACCAAACGCAGACCTCAAATTAACGGTGGTTTCAGCACGTACCATGAAAAACCTATGGTGGCCATTCATCTGACATTGCAGATCCCGGCAACATCACTAACATCCCTTTTCTGATAATGTTGACTGCTTAGTTTTTAATTAAGGGAGTCTTCCCACCATAGTGATTGCATATTGCTAGGATATGCCACCACTTCCAGATTGGTAGGGGTCTGAGAGCCAGGAACCCCAGTGATACTCAGAAGCTACATTTTCCCTGTGGAGCAGCGTTACCATTCAACCGCTGTAAAGGGTACATAGCCCCAAAATTGAATGTAGCCGTGTACACATTTTTACACAGGCCAATTATCGGGCAAATGAGCGATCACAGAACACTTATTCCCGTTCATTCCCTGGGTAAACATGACATCGATCATGTATCGTTTATGCTGCGGTCATGATAGAAATGTATGGGGACGAGCGATCGTAGTAATGAGCGATTAGAGTAACGAGCGCTCATCCCCATACTAGCTCCTTGTGAAAGGAGCAAACAAGCGCCGATCAACAAGCTGTCTCATTGATCAGCGCTCATTTACACAGCCAAAATGGGTCAGTGTTAAAGGACCCTTACTATAAGTGACATTTACAATAGCTTGTTTTGTACTGCTTTATACGAACAATTAAAGTAGATGTAGAAAAATCTTGGCTCTCAAATACTGGAGACATTGGACAGGCTTGGTTTCATGAGTCAAGCGTCCAATATTCCCTAACCTTCCTGTAATAAACGTACCTAGCCAATACAGTGGTCCATGCATTCACAGTACTCCACATCTTACACCACTAGGGGACCTGTGATCGTGTACTCTGCTAGTAGTGAGCAAAACATCAACGTTTTTAAGATAAAATGGTAGGAAATTTTTAATAAAGATTATTTACAAAGTTGCTTAATTTAGCATTTAGGAAGCAAATGAACAATAATAATTTTTTTAAAATGCAAAGGTGTCAATAGCCTTTAACTTGAAATTACTTGGCTAGCCTTGTGGCGATTTCTAGGTCCAACTATTATTTACCTTGAAGGATTTGACATAACGGACCCACATTGATGTCAAGGGCAGTCGTCATGGAAACCCGTACATTGCGTCTAAAGGGTGTCCCTTCTGCGAATGTGTCACATACTTGCATGGCCGCAGCATGGACACACAGGAGTACCATATATTGCACAGATTACGAGCGGGGCAGAGCATGTAAGGACAATGTTTACATGTAGAGGTGTTCAAGGCCATTGGGCGCTGTACTGTAGGTAGGAATTAAAAAATAAAATACAAAAATAAGTAACTGGAAAACACTCTTTATTCTTCATGACTAAGAGGGCTAGAAAAATAAATGTCCTGGGGCTAGCGGAGTACCCAATAGCGGATAGTTCTATAGGAAAGGTAGTTTTTCAGCTGGCACGGACAAGTAACCACTTAGACCACTTTTTTTTTTATTTAGCTCTATGTAAATAAGGCCAGAATGGAAGAAGAACCTTTTTGTCTTCGTGATTACAGAGTATATATTTTATTGATGCTTTGGTGGTAAGAGGGCACCATCATATATCAAAGGAAATGCTCGTCCAATGTCGACTTAAATTGCTTTCTGATGAAAGGTTACACCAAGCTGCTCCTCTGTAGGTTTTAATGAATCAAGATATTCTATACAACTCTTCAGTTTGTTTGCTTTTTTATAGAAGATGAAAGACCTAGACAGACAGTTATCTTTGTTGTAGAATGAAATCAGCAACAAAACGCTGATCTCATCTAATACACAGGTTCTCAGATTCTAAGGAGAACCTTCCTATGCATAATGTATAGCTAAATGCTTACAGTACAGTTTTAGGTAAGGAAACATTGGCTGTAGCACAGTACATTATAATAAAAACAAAGTTCCATTCACATCACATTTTTTTCGCCTATGTATACCGTATACGCCAGGAAAGTGTCCTTTTGATCTGTCGGGTTGGTATATGTCAGTAAACTTTTTTTGAATTTTTTTAAGCAGGCCAAATTATTCCGTACAAATTAAACATCATTAGTTTTTCATGATGTATACGTTACACGGATGACATAATAGGACTATGGCCTCATGCACACTTCAGTTTTTTTCTTCAGGGTGCTATCCGTTTTTGTCACTGATAGCACCCTGAACCCATTAATTTCAATGGGGCCATGCACACTTCAGTTTTTTTGACGGCCCCGTTGCTCCGTTCCGATCCAAAGTAGAGCATGTCCTACTTTGGTCCGAGAATCCGTGACCGTGAGGCCCATGCAAGTCAATGGGGCCGTCAAAAAAACTGAAGGCACACGGAAGGCATCCGTGTGCCGTCCGTGTGGGACGGAGCCGTTGCCTAGCAACCGCCGGGCGGGCAGAAAAACATTAGAAAAATATTATACAAATCGGCAGCCACTTGTCTCTATCAATAACGGATAGAGAAAAGAGGCTGCTGATTAAAAATAAAATAAAAAGCATTTCATACGTACCCGGTCGTTGTCTTGGTGACGAGTCCCTCTTCTTCCTCCAGTCCGACCTTCTTTTGTGACGAGGCAGCCTGTGATTGGCTGCCGCGGCGACATGGATTGAACGTCATCGCTGGAGGCCGGACAGGAGGAATGTAAGTATGAACTTATTTTTTTTATTACAATAAAATTTTATTTTCCGCGCGCCGAGCATGGTACTGTCACCCTGGACAGTACCATGCTCGGCGCACGGAAACGGAAACACGGAGTGCACACGGACACCACACGGCTGCTAAAACGGGTTCACGGACCCGTCAAAAGCGGCCGTGAAAACGGTGACGTAAGTGTGCACGAGGCCTAAGGGTGATGGATGCCATCCAGAAGTAAAATGGAGCCAGGAGCAGAACACTCTTGTCACTTGTGGCAATGCCACAGACGTCTCAATGGGTAGGCTCTCACCCATCCAATGAATATATCAAATAAAAACGTGCAGACGTCAGCATTTAAAAAAAAAAAATTGCTTAATTTATTGTTCCATATTAAAATACCATGCAATGTTTTGGCTTAAAAGAAGCCTTTCTTAAGCAGTGAAATAGTGCTATACGTGAACATTAAATACCCAAAATGGGTGTATACAATGGGACATCATAAGATAAAACAGCTGAACTTCATATATATTAGCCTATATACTAAAAGTGATATGCACTATCCAAAGTAACAATAAAAATCATAATAGACTCCAGCTGCAGGGGAATGGCAGGCAGGGGTTAACTATCTATTTTCCTAAGTTTCCACCATTCGGATCTGACTGATAACACCCTGATTGTGAGATCGTCATGGCTTTCGCCGTCCAACATGCTGCACTATATTCCGCTACGGATGTCTGACTCGGTCATTACCGTCACATAGAGGAGCTGCATCATCACAGACAATCCAGACAGCTCAATCCCAAAGTGTGACAGGCGTCTTATGTTACTATAGTTACACTTCCGGTGTCAATAATACAACATACATTCAAGACGCTAGAAAATTAGCCAGACTAAACAATCAAAACATGTAAATCCTGGATATAAAATGTAATCAACCATAATCGCATCATTATTGAGAGCAACATCGTGACCGTCATATTTTATTTATTCCCTATTATTCATCTGTATACAACTTCAGCAATTATCGATCCACCTATAGAAGTGAAATATTAGTCATTGCCCCGCTCATGATCGTACTAGCACACTCGCTTTGCCCGCGCAATTAATAGGACCAGTATGCTCGTCCTGATGCGGCAACGCCCTGAGCAAACTCGTCACACGTCGTCAGTTAATTATAAGAAAAACAACAATATGCAGCCATAACTAGTATGAAGCCCATAATTTTAAATCTATAGGGTCAGGTCACATATAACGTAAATACTTCGGATTTTCCGCAAGGGATTTAGTTGCGGAAAATCCGCAGCATAATTTAGTAGCATCAAAGTGAATGAGAACATATTTCATCCACATGCTTTGTAAATGCTGAGCGGAAAAAAAGCTCAGAAATTGTCCTGCGGTGAGTTTTTTTTAATCCACAGCATGTCAATTGTATTTGCGTAAGCGCATATTTGTTGTACCTTTTCCTCATTGAATTCAAAGTGGACGTAAAACCTGCAACAAATAGCAGATGTTGCGTTTTTTTGCGGCAGAATCGCTGCTTTTCCGCTGCAAAAAAACTCAACTCACAAAAAATATAAAAATCTTATACTTACCCAGAGTTCTATGCTTCTTCATCAAGGCCGGCCTCCTAGTATTATGTTTCATCCTATGTGACACATGAGATGAAACGTCATCCCAGGAGGCCGGCCTGCAGGACAGCGGGGGTGGGGGGACACGTCCCCATGGCTACGTAAGTATGAACCTTATTTTGTTTCTTTTAGGGGTGGTATTCCGCAGCGGACATTCCGGTCGAAAAAAACACAGCACAGGGCGGATACGCTGTGTGCTTTTACGAAGCGCATCCACCCTGTGTGAACATAGCCAAAGAATCATTTTAAAAACCTAAAATGACACCTTTAATAATCCTAATGCAATCAGTTCAAAGAAGCCAAAATACAACGATGAATGTTGAGCTCTAGTTAAGCCTGCTACCAAGCTTATGGAAGTGGCGCGGTTACAAATGAAAAGCTTCATTCTTTTTTTGGAAATGGCTCTTTGTTTATGTAGTAATCTGGGAACCATTATAATAAATGGAGTTGTAATCACTTCATCAGGCATTAGTCTGTGTGTTTAACCTACAATATGGTTATACCTTTAAACAGAACTGTGTGGCGGAGTGACAAAAGTGCAATCTGTGCATTAATTATTCTCTCTATTTGCATGCTATCCAACACTTAGCAGTATAAAGCTTAATGGGGAATTGGCACAGTTACAAACAAGGCAGCTGTTTTATACTTCTGGAGTTTCAAAGGGACAGCATGCACATAAATTCATTCTCTCTTAAAAACTGCCGAGCGCTGCTGGGGTGATCAATTCCCGCAAGCGCCCTCCATGCTATCATTTCACAGTGATAGCTGGCTTCTTTTCATAACAGCAATATCATTCACATCTGTGTCAGAGACACAGAACAGACATGAAGGAAACACTCACAGAGCTTCCCCCGGTATCTTGGGGTATAATAAAACCCCACAGTTGGTCAATGCCACTGGACAGAGTTGACTAAGAACACGTAACATCTGATCGTTCCGACATATAGGGGAAAGGTAACCAGACCTTATGCGGAGCTATCAATTTTGTGGTGCTTTGTGCCAAAGTACTGTATGTTAAGACTATAGGAAATTCAGACATTGCTGGATACCGTAGCTGTGCAAAGAATTAACATCTGCTTAACCTGAGAGAAGATCTTTTATGAGCCTTGATGGCGGCTAGAAGTCATATATATGAGCATGGTGTTATCAGAAGTGGCGCTCCTAAACAATAGACAGACATAGAACGGTCTTCTCACTCCTCTCTGGAACACTATAAATGATGTTCATTCTCTATAGTTTTGTAGAACCTTTCTAGCTGAAATCACAATGGGACAGGGAAACACCTTAACGGTGTCCTGAAAAGCCCCAGAAAATGTAACTTAATACACACAGAGAGCACTGTAGGAAAACTAATGTTCCCTGTACGACTAATGTTCTCTGCGGGTCTAATGATTTCACCATTTTACTTGGGATTAAAGTAACAAAATAAAATAAGCAACATATCAATAATTCAAATGCTGTATTTGGTGCTTACTTACTATCAATTATACTCTTCTCAATTGGGAATCAATGGAACCATCATAGATTACTTAGAGTCATCAGATGGCAAGCATGTAAAGGGAGACCATAGAACACTATAATATAATAAGGCAATGGATATTATTCATTTTCTTCTATTACAGAAGACTGTTCAAAAGGTTTGTTTTTAGGCTATAAACCAATATACTTGGGTATTTAGTATAATTATGTTAGGCCTCTCATGACGTAGATAAATGTAGCAGGACCTTAACTGTTCTATGTTCAAATACTTTATATTTTAGTTCATTCTTAAATAAAGTGCATGTAACAACCACAGCTAAATTGGCCATGGGTTCCAGGTTTTCATGAAAGTATTATAAAGTAGATCGAATTATCGGAGTTTGTTTTTTCTTAACCAGCCAGTAGCGTCCATGGTCATTGGTAAATTTGTAGAAACAATTGAAATTTTTTTTTCTTTTTTATTGGTTTGTCAGAACATGGAACAAAATAGAAGAATAACAGAATCTTGAGATTGACATCTTGGTACAGTATATAAACATGTCCATTATCATTATTCAAGACATACATTTCAGTAGTCTAAGGGGAATTAAAATCACTGAATGATCTGTAGACTCTAAAGTATAGGGTCACGTCAAGATGTGGTCAGATTAAGAAACGACAAAGTGGGAGGGTAATGGGGAGAGTGAGAGAGTCTATCCCAAAAGTGAACCGCTGAAAGATGTTGGAGAGAAGTGCTAATATCGAAGGATAAGAAAGGGACATTAGTGCTAGATTGGGATGGGCATAAGCAATTCAAAAACGCCAGACTTTTCGAAAGCAGGAGGTAGTATCGGTGAGTACACTAGTTAGCATTTTATTAGTAATACAATTATAAATTTTGACACTGATAAAAAAAAAAATTTATGTGATTTCCAAGCCTGTGCTATGGTTTGTTTTACTGCTAAAAAGTAGTAAAACTAGTTTTCCAATACTTGTTTTTTTTAATCACTGCAACGCTTCTCAACATTACAGCCAAGACTAAGGACGCAGAAGCATCCGAAACGCGTAGGCTCTGAGGACATCACCGCCCGCTTACCCTCACACCTGGACTTTATACCTCTGGACTATCTTTTAAATCAAGAACCATTAAACTTGGAAATCCGCTTCCATTTTAAACTCCACGCAGCGCTGGATCAAAATACTCCTCTTCTTTCCCTGCTTCTCAATTTATCTATTAATGCCCCCTGAATATCGCGATCTACATTTTTATTTTTTAATTTACCATTATTCTCTTTTGATTACATTGAGAGGTTTGTTTACCTTTGTGTGTTTGTTGTCTTGCTCTTCTGGCCATATAGTTCCCTGCGTGCAGGGCCGGCTCCAGGTTTATGTGGGCCCTTGGTCGACACAGAATTAGTGGGCCCCTTTGCGGGGGAACTCGCGGCAGCAGTACAATGTCAGAAAACGTTGTGCCCCATATAGAAGTTAGGCCCTGTTTATGCTCGTTTATAGTTTGTTGTGGTTTTTCTATACAGTTACGTAGTTCGTACGGTTGAAAAAAAGACACATGTCCATCAAGTTCAACCAAGGGATGGGAAAGGGGAAGTAAAAAATTTCTACACATAGGAGCTAATATTTTTGTTCTAGGAAATTATCTAAGCCTTTTTTAAAGCCATCTACTGTCCCTGCTGTGACCAGCTCCTGCGGTAGGCTATTCCATAGATTCACAGTTCTCACAGTAAACAAGGCTTGTCGCCTCTGCAGGTTGAACCCTTTTTTCTCCAGACGGAGGGAGTGCCCCCTTGTTTTTTGAGGGGGTTTCACATGGAACAGGATTTCACCATATTTTTTGTATGTGCCATTAATATATTTATATAAGTTAATCAAGTTGGCCACTGCGTATACTGCGCAGTGTACATTTTTTTGAAACACGTGGACCTGTAGATGATGTTTTACCACCGTATGGATCAGGAGACTTTCCTTGCATATATGGTGAATGTAGACACTAAATAGGATGTGTGTGTGTATATATATATATATATACATATATATATATATATATATACACACACATACATACATACATACACACACACACACACGTGCGTGCGTGTGTGTTTTGCAGCTCGTAATGCGGGGGAGGAGCAGACATGCACACGGTGACTTCTTGCTGTAGCCATTCCTTTCCCTCTAGGTCACGAGGAAGAGGGAAACAGCTAGAAGTGGGCTGATTGGCTGGACGGCACAGTGGGCGGGCCTGCCCAGCAATGTATTGTATTCATATATTGAAGTGCTACTGCGCCGGCTTCAGTTATGCCACTGTCTGGGGCTCGTCCAGGAGCAGAATCACCGACCAGAGCGTCGGCAACGCTCTGGCCGGGGATTCCACTCCGGGAGGAGCCATGACTACAGTGTGAGCACCCGGCAGCCAAGTGGGGCCCCCCCAAGGGTAATGGGCCCCGGCACTTGCACGGGTTCACCGGGTGCCGACGCCGGCCCTGCATGCACTGCTTGTTTCCCAGCATGCAATGCGCCTGCAGCAGGGACTCATCACATCTACTACACCCAGCTATAAACAATCTCCGTTGCCATTTTACTGCTCTCATTAGATCAGTGAGAACGAACTATAAACCTGCAAAATATCAGTGCCATACCAAACAACACTCTCTTACATAATGGTAAAAAACAAAAAAAAAACAAAAAAAAAACAGAGCAGAGCGCTAGTATAGGCTCTGCTCCGGGACTCTGTGGAATCCCCTGCCATCACTGTCCATATATAGACAGTGTGTGGAATCCCCTGACATCACTGTCCATATATGGACAGTGTTGTCAGGGTCTTCCCCAGAGCCAGTCCCAGGCAGAGCGCTAGTATAGGCTCTGCTCCGGGACTCTGTGGAATCCCCTAATCCCAGCGCCGGAGTCCTTGTGAGAGCGCTACTAGCAACTGGCTCCGTACATCTGATTTCTTTTGATAGTTTCTGGTCCGCTGCCAGGGGGAGAAAATGACGCGCAGGGGCTGTGATAGTGCACTGCTAGTGTAGAAACACTGCTAGTGTAGAAACCACGCATGCACAGAGACTAGCAGTGTTTCTCTCCCCTGGCAGCAGACCAGAAACCATCATAAGAAAGGGAGTATCCGGTCTACCACTTTCCTCAGTGTACAGTGACGTCAGGAATGACGTATCCGTACATTGAGCCAGCCGGAAAACAGAACTCAGATCATAGACGGGCTAGCGAAGTAAGGATTTTGCTACTGAAGACGCATCACGTGACCAGCGCTGGAATCGGGTGTTAGAAGATTAAATCAAACCGTAAGTATATTACAAATTACATTATTTTTATATATGCATTGAAATAGAAATTAGTTGATTGCTTCCGGAAAACCCCTTTAAGTCAGAAGTTTCAATTGGGGCTGGGCTAACTTTGGAGGTCTGAAGCATAATAGAGGTATCCTGGGATATCGCGGAAACGATACATTGGAAAAGAGAACGTATCAGACTAAATAAGTCCGGAAGCGGATCACTTTAGGCCATGTCCACCAAGTGTATTGCATATCCCCTAAATCAATGCAGCCACTAAAACAGTTGTCAGGATATCCAGGGGCGACATGGGCGATGCTACTGGAGGCCAGGTACCAGCGAACGATTACCTTGTATGGGGATTTTAGTGTTGTTACATTATGGGAATAGTGTGATATTATATTACAGGTAAAAACTCAATCAGCTGTGTTACGGTGAAGGCCAACATCTCTTTGCCAGTTAGTCAACACATGTTATCCTATCAGGAGCAGGGCTGTGAAATTTAGCGGTAAACGGTTGAGGTTAATCCAGACGTGTGGCATAAAAGTGTTCAAACCGTGAGAACTTGATACAAGTGGAGTCACATTTGATTAAGGATGAAATCCAATGCGAGTTGAAGGTACCTAAATGTTTCTTATGGGGGTATGTTTATCACTCTGGGTTTTGAAGGAATATACCCCAGAGAAATAGTTTTTTTATCAGATTCACAATGTTCTCTCCACCGTTAAATAGGTAAGGTGGTGTGATATTCCAGGAGGAAATAAGGGATAGTGTTATAAATTAAACGTAGGTGGGAAGAGGCCAATCTACAGGAACATTTAAAGGTAAAAGGTTTCATTAGAGGGGTGATCTCAGTATTAAATGTCATTGCAATATAATTCAGCATTAAAAATGCCCAGGCCTGATTTCTCTACTATCTCATTCTCTAGAAACAAGAGTGATATACCATTTTGATATGTATACCCCACCTTTTTTTTCCCCCTGCTCTTTTCCTTTTATATCTTTTTGTTTCTTTCAGCTCTATCATAACGATTTAATGTCTACTCAGATCGCATGAGCTATTTGGACCATAAGCGGTTGTTATTTGTTTTATATGATATGCATCTCATATCCTTTGATATCTTCTCCTAAATTTTTATATACTGTTGATATTGTGATGCATACGGTGTGATAATCACTGGTCATGTTGGCCTTTTTTCTTTCTACAGGTTTTCCTGATCTGTTACTGGAAAATTGTAAACCCAATAAAACACTTTATTGTAAAAAACAAAAACAAAAATTAGTTTGGTTATTTACCTTACGTTACAAAAACGCTCCAGTTTGCGAGATATTCCCTTTATTTCATTATAATGGCGCCCCCTGGTGTTCAACCAGTATGGTAATGTGCACGTCCTCATACTGAGCTGAATAAGGGAGGACACCCATGCTTAGCTACACTCCGCAACTGCCACCAGCCAATAGAAAATGCCTCCTCTGCTTGTCAGTAAAGAAGTAGAGAAGACGCTTTTATTCAGAAACACAGCTTGTAGTGTGGATGGAGACTCTCACAAGAGAGCCCGCAGTTTGCTTAGATGGAGAGCACCTGCATACAGCACTGCTTACATACAGCATTGCGCTCTCCCTCTCCCGCTTTTCCTCATTGTGTGTAAGCTGCAGGCTCTCCCTCTTCTTCAGTTATATAGGGCTGGGCTCTCCCTCTAAAAAGACATGTACTAGGATCATTTGTAAAGCTTCTTCTAGAGAGGAGGCAGATCCAGTGAAACACAATTATCTGGCTATAGAAGCTATGACAGGAAGGGGGAGGAGCTGCAGCAGAAAGGACATGCCCCCTGAGCTACCAGCCTAATAAAAATTTAGCATAGCAATTGGAGCAATGAATTGGGAGAACTCTGGATCCATGTGAGATACTGGGCAGGTCCTAGCTTTGTTAGAAAGTGATTGTCATGCACTATACTATGTCTGATTTCCTTTTTTATATATCAATGGCACAACCCCATTAATGGACTGATGGGTTGGAGCCTGAATTGAGGTAGCATCTAGAGATACGAATGAGCTGGTTGTGGGTGAAAGTTAGGAAGCTCTAGAAAAACCAACAAATGGGGTCCTTAAAATTATGTAGCGTGGTGAGTTGAGTGATAGTCGCGGCTTAATAATATTTCAACAAATTAGGAACCCCAAGTCCAAGCTCGCGTATGAGACAATGTAAAGTTAATTTGGATACTCGAGGTCTACAGCGCATCCAAATAAAGGAAATTATTTTGCGCTGAAAGTTACGTATTATATAAGTGGAGATTTTGACCATAAGTGTCCTAAAAATATAGCATATTTTGGGTAAGAGAGAAATTTTCACTGCGTTTATTCTACCTAACCAGGACAGCGATAGGGTGTGCCACTCTTCAATAATGTCTGTGAGGATTCATAGATGGGCAAGAGTGTTAGCTGCAAATAGAGATAGAAATATGTAGGGGTAATCTTGACGCCCAGGTAATTTATATGGTTAGCAGACCATTGGAAAGAAAATTGTGGGTGCAGAAGAGATATGTGGGTGTTGGGTTGGGTTATAGTAATATATAAGTAATAAATTGTCTGTGAATAAGAAGAGTTTATGTTATATGTCCAGTCCCTTTAATGCTAACCTCTGAGTGAACTAGCATCGCAAGGGGATCAACGCAGAAGATGAACAAACTTAGGGAGATTGGACAACTCTTAGGCCTCATGCACACGACCGTAAAAACTCCCGTTATTACGGGTCGTAATTACGACCCGAAATAACGGGCCCATAGATTTCTATTGGCCACGGGTACCTCCCCGTATGCTTACAAGAAGGTGCCCGTGCCGTTGAAAAAGATAGAACATGTCCTATTTCAGGCCGTAATAACGGCACGGGCACCGATAAAAGTCTATGGAGCTCCCATAATGACAGGTGGCTACGTGTGTGCACCCGTCATTACAGCAGCGTTGCTAGGCGACGACCGTAAATAGTCACTGTCCAGGGTGCTGAAAGAGTTAACTGATCGGCAGTAACTCTTTCAGCACCCTGGACAGTGAATTCCGATCACAATATAGAGCAACCTGTAAAAAAAAAAAAAAAAGAAGACATTCATACTTACCGAGAACTTCCTGCTTCTTCCTCCAGTCCGGCCTGCCGGCCGTTGCCTTGGTGACGCGTCCCTCTCTTGACATCCGGCCCGACATCCCTGGATGACGTTTCAGCCCATGTGACCGCTTCACAGGCTGCAGCGGTCACATGGACTGCCGCGTCATCCAGGGATGTCGGGCTGGATGTCAAGAGAGGGACGCGTCACCAAGGCAACGGCCGGGTAAGTATGAATTTCTTTTACTTTTACCTCAGAAAGGGCTGCCCCTTCTCTCTATCCTGCACTGATAGAGAGAAGGGGCTGCCGATTAGTGCAGTGCAATTTTGCCCGTAAATACGAGTGGAATACTGGTGACACCGGAACCGTATTTATGGGCACGGGTCCGTAAATACTGGTGCAAAACGGGTCGAATACGTGTGACACCGGACCCGTATTTACGGGAGGGAAAAAATAAGTTTGTGTGCATAAGGCCTTATTGGCTCCACATTTGACAGGGAATGGAGAAGTTTCACAGCCAGCATATCGTGCAGTCAGCATTGGCGAAAAACAAGGCACTGAGTTTTGTGGCACTGATTTTGATGCGGAAACAGTGTCGGAATCAGCGCCAAAAAATCCCCGAAACTTCCTCCTATTGATTTCAATGGGAGTCGTTTTTTCCCACTGGCGGGAAAAAAAAAAGACATCATGCTCTTTCTTCCCGCGGTTCCGTCTCTGACCTCCCATTAAAATCAACAGGGAGGCAGAGGAACCAGTTGTTTTTTTTGCCTGCAGCGCTTAATGTCCGCAAGAAAATTCAGGAAGGTCAAAATGTGCCTCAAAATTCCTGATTTAGCATTTTTCGAAATTTAAACATCTCTGCTCGTAAAACAGATTACTACAAGCAATACCACACAAAATAGTTACTAGTTAACATTTCTCATATGTCTACTTTATGTTTGCATCGTTTACAAGGCTTAGAACTTTAGCAGCAATTTCTCACATTTTCAAGAAAATTTCAAAAGCTATTTTTTTCAGGGACCAGTTCAGTGAAGTGGATTTGAGGGCCTTATATATTAGAAAGTCCTCATAAATCACCCCATTTTGAAAACTGCACCCCTCAAAGTATTGGAATCAGCATTCATAAAGTGTTTTAACCCTGTTTTAACCCCTTAAGGACGCAGCCTAGTTTTGGCCTTAAGGCTCAGAGCCCATTTTTCAAATCTGACATATTTCACTTTATGTGGTAATAACGTGGGAATGCTTAAACCTACCCAAGCGATTCTGAGACTGTTTTCTCGTGACACATTGGGCTTCATGTTCGTGGTAAAATTTGGTCGATATATTCAGTGTTTATTGGTGAAAAATTGCAAAATTTAGAGAAAATTTTGAAAAAATTGCATTTTTCAGAATTTAAATGCATCTGCTTGTAAAACAGACGGTTATACCACCCACACTAGTCACTAGTTCACATTTCCCATATGTCTACTTTAGATTGGCATCGTTTTTTGAACATTTGTTTATTTTTCTTGGACGTTACAAGGCTTAGAACATAAACAGCAATTTCACATATTTTTAAGAAAATGTCAAATGCCTTTTATTTAAGGTACCTGTTCAGCTCTGAAGTGGCTTTGAGGGGCCTATGTATTATAAACCATAATAAAACACCCCATTTTAAAAACTAGACCCCTCAAAGTATTCAAAACAGCATTTAGAAAGTTTTTTAACCCTTCAGGCATTTCACAGGAATTAAAGCAAAGTGGAGGTGAACTTTGCAAATTTCATTTTTCTTGCGGAATTTCAATTTTATTCATTTTTTTTTCTGTAACACAGAAGGTTTTACCAGAGAAATACTACTAAATATGTATTGTCCATATTCTGCAGTTTTTAGAAATGTCCCACATGTGGCTCTAGTGCGCTAGTGGACTAAAACACAAGCCCTAGAAGCAAAGAAGCACCTAGTGCATTTTGAGTCCTCTTTTTTATTAGAATATATTTTAGGCAGCATGCCAGGTTTGAAGAGGTGTTGAGGTGCCAAAACAGTAGGAATCCCCCAATAGTGACCCCATTTTGGAAACTACACCCCTCAAGGAATTCATTTATGGTTGTTGTTACCATTTTGACCGCACAGTTTTTTCACAGCACCTATTTGAATTGGGCTGTGAAATGAAAAAAATGTCATTTTTTCCAATAAAATGTCATTTGTGATCAAAATTTCTTATTTTCACAGGGAACAAAATACCCCATTTGGTTGCCCAATTTGTCCTTAGTGTGGCAATACCCCATTTGTGGTGATAAACTGCCGTTTGGGCCCATTGGAGGGCTCAGAAGGAAAGGAGCGCTATATGTTTGTTGGAGTCCAGATTTTGCTGGATTGGTTTTCGGGTGCCATGTCGCATTTGCAGAGCCTCAGGGGTATCAAAGCAATGGAAACTCACCAAAAGTGACCCCATTTTGGAAACTACACCCCTCAAGGAATTCATTTATGGTTGTTGTTAGCATTTTGAGCACACAGTTTTTTCACAGCAGCTATTTCAATTGGGCTGTGACATTAAAAAAATGACATTTTTTCCAATAAGATGTAATTTTTTAGCAAAATTTCTTATTTTCACAGGGAACAAAATGCTCAATTTTGTTGCCCAATTTCTCCTGAGTGCAGCAATACCCCATTTGTGGCAATAAACTGCCGTTTGGGCCCATGGGAGGCCTCAGAAGGGAAGGAGCGCTGTGTGTTCTTTGGAGTCCAGATTTTGCTGGATTGGTTTTCGGCTGCCATGTCGCATTTGCAGAGCCCCAGAGGTATCAAAGCAATGGAAACCCACCAGAAGTGACCCCATTTTGGAAACTACACCCCTCAAGGAATTCATTTATGGGTAATGTGACCATTTAGACCCCATAGTTTCTTCACAGAACTTATTTGAATTGGGCTGGGAATTAAAAAAATATATATTTTTTCCAATAATATGTCATTTTAGCTCAAAAATTCTTATTTTCACAAGAAATAAAATACTCCATTTTGTTGCCCAATTTGTCCTGAGTGCGGCAATACCCCATTTGTGGTGATAAACTGCCGTTTGGGCCCATGGGAGGGCTCAGAAGGAAAGGAGCGCTGTGTGTTCTTTGGAGTCCAGATTTTGCTGGATTGGTTTTCGGGTGCCATGTCGCATTTGCAGAGCCCCAGAGGTATCAAATCAATAGAAACCAATCACAAATGACCCCATTTTGGAAACTACACCCCTCAAGGAATTCATTTATGGGTGTTGTGACTATTTTGACCCCATAGTTTTTTCACTGAATTAATTTGAATTGGGCTGGGAATGAAAACAAAATTATTTTTTTCAAATAATATGTAGTTTTGGCTGAAAATTTCTTATTTTCACAAGAAACAAAATACCCCATTCTGTTGCGCAATTTGTTCTGAGGGCCGCAATACCCCATTTGTTGTGATAAACTGCCGTTTGGGCCCATGGGAGGGCTCAGAAGGAAAGGACCACCATTTGGCCTACTGGGGATTTTCTAGTGCGAAGTCATGTATGCAGAAGCACCTGAGGTACCAGTACAGTTGAAACCCGCAAGAAGTGACCCCGTTTTAAAAACTACACCCTTAAGGCATTCATCTAGAGGTGTAGTGAGCATTTTGACCGGAGACCTACACCCCATAAACTGTAATGTGGGTTCTCCCGGGTATGGCAATACCCTACATATGGCTGTTATCAGCTGCCTGGACACACAGCAGGGCCCAGAGGGGAAAGACGAGGGGGGATAAGCTGTGCGGAGTGCATCAGGGTAAGTAAAATTGGGGTAAATTATAAACCAAGGGATGTATGATAAATTTTAAAACACTTTCATACAGAGCTCTGGTTATTCGGGAGACGTGTCACATTGATATATTGTGTCATCCCTTATCGCCCTCTTATAGCAGACTTTGCACCTCTTTTGACTTTTTCCCTTCTTGCCAGTTTGGGGAACTTCTCCTGGAAAGTGTTGCCCTGGTACGATGCGTGTGGGCTCGCTTCCAGAACTACTGGGTGCCCCCCCTTCTTGGTCACTAAAGATTAGGTTCTTGATAATCACCTCTTGAAATTCCAGGAAAGTTCCCGTCTGGCCTGCACATCGACGTAGCACGTACGCATTGTACAATGCCATCTGTATGATGTGCCCGGCCAGCTTCTTATACCACACCGCATAGCGCTGTAGGGCTTCAGGATTTGATCTTACAAGTCCATCCCTCCCATGTACCTATTGTAGTCTAGGATGCAGTCTGGTTTGGGGGTGGCCTTTCCTTCATATATCCTAAACCTGTAGGTATACCCTAATGCACTCTCACAGCTTATACATCTTCACGCCATACCTTGCCCTCTTACCCGGCAGGTACTCGCGGAATTGAACCCTCCCTTTAAAATGTACCCGGGACTCATCAATAGAAATACACTTCTCGGGGGTGTATGCTGGGGAAAACCGGGCACTGGAACGGTCTAATAGGGGTCTCCGTTTATACAAACGGTCAAAACTGGGGTCATCTCGGGGTGGGCACGGCTCATTATCAGTATAATGTAAGAAGCGAAGTATTGCCTCATTTATTTATTTTTTTAGGTTCCAGTTCAGTTCTGAAGTTGCTTTGAGGGGCCCATATATTAGAAACCCCTATGAAATACCCCATTTTAGAAACTAGACCCCTCAAAGTATTCACAACAGCATGTAGAAAGTTTATGAACCCTTTAGGTGTTTCACAGAAATTTAGAGCAAAGTAGAGGTGAAATTGACTTTTTTTTTTTGTCAGAAAATCCTCTTTATACCATTTTTTTTATAACACAAAAGGATTTATCAGTGAAACGCAACTTAATACGTATTGCCCAGATTCTGCAGTTTAGAGAAATATCCCACATGTGGCCCTCGGGCGGTAATGGACTGAAGCACCGGCCTCCGAAGCGAAGGAGGACCTAGTGGATTTTGAAGCCTCTTTTTTATTAGGCACCATGTCCGGTTTGAAGAGGTCTTGTGGTGCCAAAACATTGGGAACCTCCCAAAAGTGACCCCAATTTGGAAACTAGACCCCTTGAGGAATCCATTGCAGTTTTCTTGGGGTGCATGCGGCTTTTTGATCAGTTTTTATTCTATTTTTAAGTGGCGTGGTGACTAAAAAACAGCAATTCTACTATTGTTTTTTTATTCTTTTTTTTTTACTGCGTGCACCGTGCGCTATAAATGACATATTCACTTTATTCTGCGGGGCGATACGATTACGGCGATACCAGATGTTTATAGCTTTTTTATGTCTTATGGAGTTTGCACAATAAAATACGTTTTGTAAACAATCATTCACTTTTTGTGTTACCTTATTCTAAGAGCCATAACGTTTTTATTTTTCAATCAATCAAGCCGTGCGAGGACTTATTTTTTGCGTAACGAGCTGTAGTTTCAATCAGGACCATTTTTAGGTACATGCGACTTTTTGATCTCTTTTTATTCCATTTTTTGGGAGGTGAATTGACCAAAGAATTGTGATTGTGGTACGGTTTATTATTATTTTATTTTACGGCGTTCATCGTGCGGGATAAATAACGAAATAGTTTTGTAGTTCAGGCCGTTACGGACGCGGCGATACCAATTATGTATAGTTAATTTGTTTGTTTATATATTTTTATTAATAATAAAGGACTGATAAGGGAAAAAGGGGGATTTTTACTTTTATTACTTTTAAATCTTTTATTTTCTTATTTTTACACATCTTTTTTTAACTTTTTTTTTACTTTATTACTTTGTCCCACTAGGGGACATGAGGGCAGGAGGCTCTGATCGCTATTCTAATACACTGCACTACATGCGTAGTGCAGTGTATTAGAACTGTCAGCTACTCACTGACAGCAAGCATAGTGGGTCCTGACGTTGTCAGGACCCACTAGGCTTCCGTCTATGGCATAGCCGGACGCCATTGTTTGGTGTCCGGTTGCCATAGTCACCATCGCCGGCCGCTATCGCGTAGCAGGCCGGCGATGGCAGCTTAACCCCTAAAATGCTGCGATCTCTATAGAACGCGGCTTTTAAGGGGTTAATCGGCGGGGACACAGCGATCGGTCCCCGCTGTAGGAGCTGTGACAGCTGCTGAACAAGACAGCAGCGTCACAGCTCCTGTATGTGTCGGGAGGACGGCCGAAACGGCCGTTACTCCCGTGACGTACTATTACGTCATGGAGCGCGAACGATACAGCTGCCATGACGTAATAGTACGTCAAGGAGCGGGAAGGGGTTAACCAGGAATTAAAGCAAAGTAGAGGTGAAATTTACCAAAATGTTTTTTTGTTTTTTTTTGCCGATATTCATTTGTAATACATTTTTTTTGTACCACAGAAGGTTTTACCGAGAAATGCAACTTAATATTTTATTGCCCAGGTTCTGCAGTTTTTAGAAATATCCGACATGTGACTCTAGTGTGCTAATGGACAAAAATACCGGCCTCAGAAGCAAAGGAGCAACTAGAGGATTTTGGGGCCTCCTTTTTATTAGAATATATTTTAGGCACCATGTCAGGTTTGACGAGGTCTTGTGGTGCCAAAACAGTGGAAACACCACAAAAGTTAATTTTGGAAACTACTCCTCTCAAGGAATTTATCTAGGGGTACAGTTCGCATTTTGACCACACAGGTTTTTCGCTAAATATATTGGAATTCGTCTGTAAAAGTGAAAATCTACTTTTTTTATGAAAAAAACAGACATTTTTAATATTTACAAGGAATAAAGGAAAAAAAGAACCACAACATTTGTAAAGCAATTGTTCCCGATTATGGCAATACTTCATATGTGGTAATAAACTGCTGTTTGGTCCCACTGCAGGGCTCAGAAGGGAAGGAGCGCCATTTGGATTTTGGAACACGGATTTTACTGGATTGGTTTTCGGTGCCATATCGTGTTTGCAATGCCCTGGAGGGACCAAAACAGTGGAAACCCCCCAACAGTGACCCCATTTTGGAAGCAACACCCCCTCAATTTTTCTAGGGGTATAGTGAGCATTTAGACCGCACAGGTCTTTTGTAGAGTTTATTAGATGTAGGCTGCGAAAATGAATATCAAAAATCCACTAAAATGTTGAATTTTCATATTTTCACAAGGGATAAAGGAGTAAAAACACCCAAACGTTTGTAAAGCAATTTCTCTCGAGTACGGAAATACCCCACATGGGGTCATACATTTTTTTCATTAGAATGAATTAACCCTTTCAGGACTGATCCATTTTTTGCTTTCTTCTTTTTGTTTTTCACTCCCCACATTCCAAGAGCCATAACTTATTTATTTTTCCGTCAATAGAGTGGCGTGAGGGCTTATTTCTTGCGGGAGGAGTTGTAGTTTCTATTGACACCATTTAAAGTACCATAAAATGTACTTGGAAACTGAAAAAAAAATCTTTGCGGGATGAAATTGGGAAAAACTGCGATTCCTCCATTGTTTTGGGGTTTCGTTTTATGGCTTTCGCTATGCGGTAAAAATTAAAACTTTACTTTATTCTGCGGCTCAATACAATTATGGTGTTTTTTTTAAATATTTTACTAGTTTTACAAAGAAAAATCTATTTGTTAAAATAAAAAATTGTTTTGTTTCAACACATTCTAAGAGCCATAACGTTTTTATTTTTCGGTCGATTGATCGGTGTGAGGGCTTATTTTTTGCGAGGCCAGCTGTAGTTTTTATTGGTACAATTTTTAGTGACCATAAAAAGTGATCAAAAAGTTGTATATCCTGGCTGGAGGTAATGTATATTCATTGTCATGACACATGAGTAGCGTTATAATGTGTTTATGTGACTGCAAATAGCGATATAGCTATATCGCTATCTGCAGTGTAAATGAATGGAGAGAAGAGTATGATGCTGATTGGTCAGCGTCATACACTCCTCTGTACAATGCCCACTTGGTCATATAGTAAAACACGCCCAGTCCATTGAGAAACTCATTAGCATAAAGCTAATATAGGTCATAACTCAGTCAAAAATGATCGTTTTTCTAAATAAAAAACACTGCTGTAATCTACATTACAGCGCCGATCACATTATGTACAATATAGGCCACTTATAATGTGGTGACAGAGCCTCTTTAATTCTTTTACACATTTTACTAGTCCCCTTAGGGGACTTGAACCAGCGATCATTGGATTGCTGGTACAATACAATGCAATACTAATGTATTGCAGTATATTGTTTTTTTTACAGGCTTTTGTAACAGCACGATCGCTGTTCCTGTCCGTTTGTCCCGGGTGTCAGCTGTAATACACAGCTGACACCCGCAGCGTATGAAGCAGGCTCAGCACGTGAGCCGGCTCCATACATCAACCGCCGCACCATGACGTGCTATTAAGTCATAGTGCACAAAACATTGTGCCCAGTTTGTGCCACTGAAGATAAATACTTCATAAAACGTTAAGCGGGTTCTCCCGGGTATGGCGATGCCATATATGTGGACGCAAACTGCTGTTTGGGCACGCTGCAGGGCTCAGAAGGGAGGGAGCGCCATTTTTCTTTTAGAGTGCAGATTTTGCTTGGTAGTAGTTTGGAGTTTTACTGGTATTTCAGTTTATATTGTTGGCGCATATGTAATCTGTGCAGAGTACATCAGGGTATATGTAATCTGTGCCGAGTACATCAAGGTATATGTAATCTGTGAGGAGTACATCAAGGTATATGTAATATGTGAGGAGTACATCAAGGTATATGTAATATGTGAGGAGTACATCAGGGTATATGTAATCTGTGAGGAGTACATCAGGGTATATGTAATCTGTGAGGAGTACATCAAGGTATATGTAATATGTGCGGAGTACATCAGGGTATATGTAAGCTGTGAGGAGTACATCAGGGTATATGCAAGCTGTGCGGAGTACATCAGGGTATATGTAATATGTGCGGAGTACATCAGGGTATATGTAATATGTGCGGAGTACATCAGGGTATATGTAATATGTGAGGAGTACATCAGGGTATGTGTAAACTGTGAGGAGTACATCAGGGTATATGTAAGCTGTGCGGAGTACATCAGGGTATATGTAATATGTGCGGAGGACATCAGGATATATGTAATATGTGAGGAGTACATCAGGGTATATGTAAGCTGTGCGGAGTACATCAGGGTATATGTAATCTGTGCGGAGTACATCAGGGTATATGTAAGCTGTGAGGAGTACATCAGGTTATATGTAATCTGTGCGGAGTACATCAGGGTATATGTAATATGTGCGGAATACATCAGGGTATATGTAAGATGGGCGGAGTGCATCAGCGTATGTGTAAACTGTGAGGAGTACATCAGGGTATATGTAATATGTGCGGAGTACATCAGGGTATATTTAAGCTGGGCGGAGTACATCAGGGTATATGTAAGCTGTGAGGAGTACATCAGGTTATATGTAATCTGTGCGGAGTACATCAGGGAATAATAAGAGGGTATAATAATGCAGTAAATAAATAATTATCCACAGATATGTAGCCAGTGTCGCACTGATAAATGGTGCCCGATCTTATCTGGTTTTGGAACACTCCGCACATTTTGCATCGCTATATTCTGAGAGCCAGAACTTTTGTATTTTTTTTTTCTCCACCGGAGCTGCGTGAGGGCTTATTTGTTGCGGGACAGTGTGTAGTTTTCATTGTACCATTTTGGGGTACATGCGTTTTTTTGATCACTTTTTATTCCATTTTTTTTGCAAGCAAGGTGACCAACAACCATCAATTCGGACAACGTTTTTTGGTTTCATATTTCTTACAGCATTCGTGCGCTATAAATGACAATTTTACTTTATTCTGTGGGTCGATACGATTACGGCGATACCATATGTATATCGGTTTTTTTATATTTTGCATCGTTTGCACAATAAAATCACTTATTTATAAAATAATTTATCTTGTGTGTCACCATATTCTGAGAGCTATAACATTTTTATTTTTCAGTCAGAAAAGCTGTGTAAGGGCTTGTTTTTTGCGGGACGGGTTGTCGTTTTTATTGGTACTGTTTTGGGGTACATACGACTCACATTTGATCACTTTTTATTCTATATTTTGGGAGGAGTAGTGACCAAAAAAAAATAGCGATTCTGGCATTGTTTTTTATTGATTTTTTTTTCATCGTGCGGGAAAAATAACATTATAGTTTTATAGTTTGGGTCATTAAGAAAGCGGTGATACCAAATATGTGTACTTTTTTTTTTTTTTAACGTTTTCATTTTTTTCCTATAATAAAAAAACTTATTATAGGGAAAAAAGCAGTTCTTGTTTTTTTAAACATAACTCTTATTTTTACACTTTAATTAACTTTTTTCTTTTGTCCCACTAGGGGACTTGAAAACTTGCAGCTTTGATTGCTGCTATAATACATTACACTACCTATGTTGTGTAATGTATTCTAACGGTCATTGTGACGTGACAGTCACACTGACAGGAAGCTTAGGACCACCAGCCAGAGGCTGGTCCTCCTAGTCTTCCGTACATGGCAACCCGGAGGCCAATGTCTGGCCCCCTGCTGCCACGACCAGCACAAAGTGGGGGCTGCCGCTATGCTTCAAACCCCTTAAATGCGGCGATCGCAATCGGTCGCTGCATTTAAGGGATTAATTGGCAAAATCAGTGGCGATGGTCTGCTGGCCGGCAACAGTGGACTGTCAGCTGTCGGAGACAGCTGACCTCCTGGTTCACTGACACTGTACGTTAGGACTGTGTGCGCCGGGAACTGCTCCGCAACTGTACGTCCTGGTGCGGGAAGCAAGCCCTCTCCAGGGCGTACAGTTGCGGCATAGCGCGGGAAGAGGTTAATGTCAATATTTAGGCGCCAAATCGATGGATGGATAGATAGATATCTCATTACTACCTCTTGGGGAAGGGAATTTTAACCCCTTCCCAACATTTGAGGTATCCATACGCCAAAGTCGGGTAGGGGAAGTATGGAGCGGGCTCACGGAGTGAACCCGCTCCATACGATGCCGGTGTCGGCTGTATGTTACAGCCGACACTTCAGAGTAACGAGCGGCAAAATAAAGTGTTTTTTTTAATGTAAAAAAATAAATTAAAAAAAAAATAAAAAAACACCCTTTTCCCATTTTCCCCCTAGAGCATAGTAAAAAAATAAACATAATTGGTATCGCCGCGTCCGTAAAAGTCTGAACTATTACAATATATAATTATTTAACCCGCATGGTGAACGCGTAAAAAAATTGTAAACGCAGAATATCTATTTTTTGGTCACCTCATCTCCTACAAAAAATTTAACAAAAAGTTGCATGTACCCCAGATGGTATCATTAAAAGCTACAGCTTATGCCACAAAAAATAAGCCCTCATACCACATAATCGACGGAAAAATAAAAACGTTATGACTCTCGGAATTTGGCGACACAAAATATATTTTATCTCTTATGTGTACATAGTTACATAGTTAGTACGGCTGAAAAAAGACACATGTCCATCAAGTTCAACCAAGGGAAGGGAAAAGGGAAGGAAAAATTTCTACACATAGGAGCTAATATTTTTTTGTTCTAGGAAATTATCTAACCCTTTTTTAAAGCCATCTACTGTCCCTGCTGTGACCAGCTCCTGCGGTAGGCTATTCCATAGATTCACAGTTCTCACTGTAAAGAAGCCTTGTCGCCTCTGCAGCTTGAACCTTTTTTTCTCCAGACGGAGGGAGTGCCCCCTTGTTTTTTGAGGGGGTTTTACAAGGAACAGGATTTCACCATATTTTTTGTATGTGCCATTAATATATTTATATAAGTTAATCATGTCCCCCCTTAGTCGTCTTTTTTCAAGGCTAAATAGGTTTAATTCTTTCAATCTTTCCTCATAACTTAAATTCTCCATGCCCCTAATTAGCTTCGTTGCTCTTCTTTGTATTTTTTCCAACTCCAGGGCATCCTTTCTATGAACTGGAGCCCAGAACTGGACTGCATATTCTAGATGAGGCCTCACTAATGCTTTGTAAAGTAGTAATATTACATCCCTGTCCCGCGAGTCCATGCCTCTTTTAATACACGACAATATCCTGCTGGCCTTTGAAGCAGCTGATTGACACTGCATGCTGTTATTGAGTTTATGATTTACAAGTACACCCAGATCCTTCTCAACAAGTGAATCCGCCAGTGTAGCTCCCCCTAGGACATATGATGCATGCAGGTTGTTGGTACCCAGATGCATAACTTTACATTTATCTACATTAAACTTCATCTGCCAAGTGGACGCCCAAACACTTAGTTTGTTTAAATCTGCCTGTAATTCATGAACATCTTCCATAGTCTGAACTATATTACATAGCTTGGTGTCATCTGCAAAAATAGAAATAGTGCTATTAATCCCATCCTCTATATCATTAATAAATAAGTTGAATAATAGGGGTCCCAGCACTGAACCCTGGGGTACACCACTTATAACCGGTGACCATTTAGAGTAGGAATCATTGACCACAACTCTCTGGATACGGTCCTTGAGCCAATTCTCAATCCAATTACAAACTATATTTTCTAAACCTATAGTCCGTAATTTACCCATTAGGCGTCTATGGGGGACAGTGTCAAATGCCTTTGCAAAGTCCAAAAACACTAAATCCACAGCGGCCCCTCTGTCTAGACTTCTGCTCACCTCTTCATAAAAACAGATTAGGTTAGTTTGACAACTTCTGTCCTTAGTAAAACCGTGCTGGCTGTCACTTATAATGCTATTTATTGTCACATAATCCTGTATATAGTCCCTCAATAGCCCCTCAAACATTTTCCCCACGATGGATGTTAAGCTTACTGGTCTATAATTACCCGGGGAAGACATAGAGCCCTTTTTGAAAATAGGCACCACATTTGCCCTGCGCCAGTCCCTTGGCACTATACCAGTCACTAGAGATTCTCTGAATATTATGAAAAGGGGGACAGAAATAACTGAACTAAGCTCTTTAAGAACTCTAGGGTGTAACCCATCTGGTCCCGGGGCCTTGTGCACATTTATTTTATTTAATTTAGCTTGGACCATCTCTACATTCATCCAATTCAGTATATCAACTGATATATTAACAGCACTGGCACCGGCTACATCAGCTGCTCCTTCTTCAGTTGTATATACAGAGCTAAAGAACCCATTTAGTAACTCTGCCTTCTCTTGATCCCCTGTGATCAACTCCCCATTACCATTATCTAGGGGTCACACATGTTCAGACCTGGGCTTTTTTGCATTTATATGCTTGAAGAATTTTTTGGGATTTGTTTTACTATCCTTGGCCACCTGCCTTTCATTTTGTATTTTTGCTAATTTTATTACATTTTTACAGATTTTATTAAGCTCCTTATATTTTACAAAGGCTACAGCTGTACCCTCAGATTTGTATTTTTTAAATGCCCTTTTTTTGTCATGTATTGCCCCTTTCACAGAATGTGTAAGCCATGTGGGGTTTAATTTGAGTCGTTTATACTTGTTACCTGTAGGAATAAATTTTGCACTATAATAACTCAAAGTAGATTTGAAAATCTCCCATTTATCATTTGTTCCATTATTTGACATTAGTTCTTCCCAGTCTATATCCTGAATTGCAGCCCTCATCCTGGGGAAATTGGCTTTCTTAAAATTAAATGTTTTTGCCCTCCCAGCCTGCGTTTGCTTTTTACAGTATAGGTAAAATGTAACTATATTATGATCACTGTTACCGAGGTTTTCACGAACATTGACATTCCCAACAAGATCTGCATTATTAGAAATGACCAGATCCAACAGAGCTTCACCTCTAGTCGGGTCTTCCACAAACTGGCCCATAAAATTTTCCTGCAACAGGTTGAGGAAATGTCTCCCCTTTGCAGTTGAAGCCGAACCATGACACCAATTAATATCCCGGAAATTAAAATCTCCCATTATCACTACAGTACCCGCCTGTGCAGCCCGCTCCATCTGTTTATATAGCTGAAATGTGTAGAAAAAACTATATATTTGGTATCGCCGTAATCGGATTGACCCACAGAATAAAGTTAACATGTTGTTTTAATTGCACAGTGAATTCTGTAAAAACGACGCGCAAAATACAATGGAGGAATCGCTGTTTTTTTCATTTTCTACCCCACAAATATATTTTTTCCCGCTTCCTACTACATTATATGGCACAATAAATGGCGATACAAAAAACGAAACCTCGTCCCGCAAAAACCAAGCGCTCATAGGACTATATCGACGGAAAAATAAAGACGTTATGGGTTTTGGAAGGTGGGGAGGAAAAAACGAAAATGAAAATCTAAAAAAGGAGGCGGGAAGGGGTTAAAGGTTGACTACTCTAACTGTAAAGTACCCTTTTCATTCACAATTCCCTTGCCTTCACATGTAAACAACATCCCCCGTTCTTTTGTACAGTTTTTGGAATGAAGAAGTCATGTGCCAGTTTTTGTATTGAATTGTATTGTTAAGATGAGAACTTTTAAGGCATCTTTTTTCCATGATCAACAAGCCCAATTTAATGACCTCTTCCAAGTGGGCTATGAGGGGTATACAGAAGATCCACCAATTGCTTGTTGAGCTTCTTGCCTTCAGCTGCCCTGCCTGATCATATAAACAAATTGAGTAACCTTAAAGGCAAGATTGATCGTAGAGGTTTACTTGTGGCTTTTAAAGGGTTAATAGTTAACACTGCTTGTTAGATAACAGTAACAAAGCAAGACCTTTTTGGAGTCATTTCCTTTTATTGTAAGCAAATATAAGCCAAAAATCATCATCAATAGACACGTGAAGTGAAAAGCTGTAGGGCGTGAATTTGTCATCTAAAAAAATATGCCAGGGTCGCTGCAATAGGACAATAGAAGTAAACGTGAAATGCTTGAATAAAGTCAAAAATGTTGACACTCAACCATAAAAATAAGTTATTACACTACCTTGCAACCTTGCAGCTGGACTCGATCAGATCATTCTCGATATCCAGGAGGCTTGGAGGAAGGCTGAATTCCATGGGAGAGGTCAGTCTCTTTAAGCAAAGTAATCCTACGCAGAATTTGGCACCCATCTCTTCAAGCTCCTTTGTCCCAATCTGCAAACCCTGGAGCAAAAAGAAATGTTTCATTCAACTACATGGAAAACAGATAATCTGTAACAGTTCATAAATCACTTCTGAAGCGATTGATCTAGCAACGCAGATACAGTTTACCAACCAGATTAAAAATACTCTAAAGCGGAAAACAATTAAAGAAGGACTCCAGCCAAATACATGAGGTCATTGTTTAAAACTCTTCTCCAAGACGAAAAAATATTAGTTCCCATTAATGGAACCCTAAATACGTATATTGGTTCTCCAGGGCTCCATGACTTGGAAAGGTTTATAAAATCACATCGATTGGACGTGACTCATCTCTGAAGATCATCTAATCCTGAATTACATACGGCACTAATATGTCTCAGGTTTTCCTTTATGTTAAACCTTACAAGGTTTTGTGGAAGGACATGATCGGAATATGAAATTAGCTGCATACACAATTTTTTTTTTATTTGAAGCTTAAAAGGGGCCGTTTTTTTTTTCCGTGCGGGGGAACCTTCCACTAAAAGAAAAATCCATGTAATGCCCAAATGTGCCAGTTCCTCAAAAGTGAGAGATAATCTCGGTAGCCACTTTCCACTTTATCAGGGGACCACCCCCACCCCTTTTTTATTTTTTAAATACAAGCTTTTAAAGAGGACCTGTCAGCTGTTTTAATAAATACTTGTATTACCCACAATATAACAATCGTAGAGCATTATTTCTTAGAACTCTGCACAGTTCCTCAGTAATCCCTCCTACAAATTTATGAATAAATTGACAACCGGGTGTTACCATTGGAGGGAGGAGTCCCTACAAATTCTAACACAATCCAATCACTGCTCACACGGTGTAGGGACACACCCATCTTACAAGTGGAATTTATTCTAAGGCCTCATTCACACGACAGTGTTTCCCGGCCGGGTGCCGGCCGTTCATAAATCGGCCGGCACCCGGCTGCATTAGGAATAATAGACCCCTAATGGGGCTATTCACACGACCGTTTTTTTGACGGCCGGGAAAACCGGCCGTCAAAAAAATAGGACATGCTCTATTTTCGGCCGGGTACCCGGCTCCCATAGAAGTCTATGGGGCCGGGTAATACACGGCCATCACCGGAATGTGATGGCCGGGTTTTCCGTCGCTTGCCGTCTATCTCCTCCTCCTCACAGCGCAGAGTGCATGTGAGGAGGAGGAGTTGATGCCATTCGGACGAATGGCTGTACGCTGTACACTGTGTGGCAGGGCCGGGGTGTACAGCAGGTGGAGGGAGCGCTGCGCTGGCTCCCTTCCCCTGCTTGTTTTAAAAGCGCCCTGGCCCGGCGACACCTTCCACGGCACCGCTAGCAGCTGCTGCTACTACTGTACCGACGCCACTATAGCAGAGCAGGGAGGTATCTCCCCGCTCTGCTATGTGCGAGCCCCACTTTAGCTCCTTGAAGGAGCGGAATCCCTGTGTTTTCGGGGATTCCGCTCCTGGACAGAGCGCTTGATGTCTCTGTCCATATCTGGGCAGTGACATCAGGGGAAACTCCTGAAGCGGAATCCCCGAACACATGGGGATTCCCCTTCAGGAGTTGCCGCGGATGTCACTGTCCAGATCTACCCGGCCCGGAACGGATGCAAAACTTTATGCAAACCGGCCGGGCAAAATGGCCGATTTTACCGGCCGACACTCGGGCGGGACCCGGTCGTGTGAATCCCGCCTAAGTGTAATAACAGAGGACTGGCACAACACAGAGTTCTAAGAAAAGATGCTCTGGAATTGTCATTTGTATGGGGAATACAAATACTAACTAAAACAGACCTTTCAGGAGAGCAAAAAAGTCGTCTTTAACCGGTTACCGACCGCCGGTTGTGTATATACATCCAGAGTTCGGGGTCCTTAAAACCCGCAATATAGCGTATTTACGGCGCAGGTTTTAGCTTGCTGCCAGAGCTGAATGTCGGGTCCCTGGCAGTCAGTGACTCCCGGGGACCATGAGGAGAAGATAGAAGCAGCTAGACCCAGCACAGCCCTGTTAGTGACAATAGTCACTATAAGAGGACTGATGTGCAGCCCCAGTTACAGTGGAAAAATATGGTGTAAAAGAAGAAAAAATAAAAAATAAAGTCCCACAAAGGTGTTTCCTGACCTTTGAAGGACAGACCATAATAATAAAAAAAAATAAACGTTAAATAAAGTACCAAAAAAATGTAATAATAAAGACACATAAAATACCAGACCAAAAAAAATGCCCCAAATTATTTTCGTAACGCTAGCCCTGACCCAATTAGACATGTTATATATAAAAATTTACGGTAGACAATGACAATCACAAATCAATAGGTCTATTTTAGGCTAAAACCAATTTACCAGAAAAAAATGCTAAAAAGCAAAAAAAGCATTTTTTTTTTATTTTTTTACTATCATTTTCAAACTTTAAGGCTAGAAATTCGAAAAAAGCAAAAAGGGTGTGTACAAAAGGAACTTTAATATTAGGCAAAGATGTATGTTATTTTTTAAATCGCGGCAAAAAAAAACAAAACTGCTATATTTCTATAGGGGGTTGGAAAATGATATACCTATATAATCCCTAAATTTATGTGAATGCAAAAATTGGCTAGTGCATTCCTGCAGTTTTGGCGTTTCTTGAACGCACGCACGCACATGTGAACATAGACATTTGTGGTATGTATGAACTCCTCACATCTTACAGTTCTTTGCAGAGGACGAACATGGTCTACATAAGAGATCTGCTCGAGTAAGCATTTTAGTCTCAAAGTAGAATTTTCTTGAACTTTTTGCTTATAATCACCGTTTGATGGAAAGTTGCGTAAAGTTGGTTATATGTATAAATGATGAAGTTGTATTTTTATACACTATGCTGTGCGCGCTCCAAAAAATTGTTCAGTATATATTTTTAATACATTTGTGGATGGCTATATATTGCACGGCCTCTGTTCAGTGTTTTTGAGAGGACAATCTCATGCTGATGTAGATGCTTGTGGTATATATGAACTTTGCAGACCTTAGTCTATTATTTTTACATTGTTTTCGTGTGTAAACCTCTTCTTGTAAATGTATGTTATAATGTATTTTTCTTTTTTCAAATAATACCTGTATGCTACAGGGTTACGTACAGGTGGATTTGGCTGCCAACAACACTTCAAGACAACTGCAATTGTCAGGTTGGATGCTCTGAGGAAATATATAGGGCTTGGGGGAGCACTCACATTTTGAGCTGTGTACTATAAGTATTTTATAGGCTGTTACTTTTTTTTACAATTCCATTTGGTCTCCTCAATTCTGTAATTATATGAAGATATGTGCATGTAGACATAGGCATAAGTGGTATATATGTACTCTGCACATATTTAACTTATTTTTAAGATTTGTAGCGCACCTAATTTTCTGCTTGGCTCATATTTTTAGCCTCAAATATAAAAATTTGATGCATTTTTTAATGAAAAATTGCGCAACAGTGCCTGTGTGTATAATGCGCGAAGTGGCATTCTTACTATGCCACTCCCAGCTGTCAATGTTCAGAAAATATATAGGTATGGGGGTTTAGTATGTTTTTTTTTTTATTTTGTAGTTTAGGTTTTATTTGTATATGTCAAAAATGTGAACATTTTCCTGGCTTCCAGAGGTGCAAAATGTCCATAAACCCCAGTCAGTGAAAGAGTTAAAGGGCTTCAAAGCGGTGATTCATCTGCCGGAGGGAGGCTGCCGGGGAAATGTACACGGCGCCCATTGATTTAGTTTCACGCATAGTGGAAGACGCAAAGTAGATCGAATAAAAAGCCCTTTGTGATGTCATACTGTATATTGTTAATATACGAACTCCGGAATGATTACTTTTTTTTACTATTAGTTCCTCACTGCACAAGCATATATTTGTTTGTTTTTGCACTTGTATTTATTCAGTGGCAACAAATCCCATTGCCCATGCCCATCTAAGAACTTACAATGTTATTGCCCTACTGATACAGCAAACACGCACCGTCACTACTTGTTGTCGAACCAGGTGTTTTAAACAAGTAGATTTTAATTTATGGGATTCATTTCAGAATAGGAGGACGGGGCATTAATCAGATGACCGCATCGAGTATTATCAAGAAATCAATGTGCTGGCAGGATAATACTTTGTCTCTGTCAAATCTAAAACCACTTAGTGACCAAGAGGCTATACAGGAACAATATATAATACAAAGTGAACATAAACCTGGGTATGACTGGACCATGTGGAGAAAAGAAGTCTAAATTTCTATGAAAATCGTACAATGGTAAACCAGCCAATAAAGTTACAAATAAAAAAATAAAAATAAAAAGTGTGTCAAATTCCATAAATGACCACAAAAATATTATTGTTGTGACTAAAGTTATCATTTAAAACATTTTTGCTGTCAAGTTTTAAATCCCCTCTTTTTCAAGTCAGCAGTAAACTTCACAAGGACCACTGCTGGCCGTGTATTTCAAAATTATTACAATACAATGTTAGGAACTATACACACTTTTTTTTTATCAGAATATTAGAAAACAGATTATAAAATTGTATTACCATCATGCGATCTACCATGGAACTTCTCCTTCATAGAGGACTTGTAAGCTCTCCTGACTGTTTTAGTAAATTTCCTCATGAAATAACATAGCTGGAGCACAATTTTTTAGTACTCCACATTGTGCCGTTCCTCTCTTATTCTTCTGGGAAATGTAGAAATTAATTTCCCCTTGTGAATTGGGCATGACCCACCCACTCTCACAGTGTCCAATCAGCGTAGACCGTGTCAGGCTGAGTAGAGGCACATCCTGTGAAAAGGGGGATGGTAATGCCCAGTTGTCACAATGTAGAGTTCTAAGAAAAAAATACGCCAGAATAATTTAACATTTTTAAATGAAAGTATTTACAGTCGCCTCCTGGTCCCAGTTCTTGGTTTCATTACAAACATCTCCAAGCCTACTAACACGCTTTAATTTTTTTAAGTTTAGGACATAAAATACAAATGTATATCTGTAAAGCACGTACATAAATACTGTACATGTATATACTGAATGTACAACTTAAAATCATGTGTTATTTGCCAATGCTGCTCCGTTTTATACTAGAATTCTGGGAATGCCTAAGGTCAGGGACAAAAAATGAGAGCCTTCTATATATATATGACAGATAAAACATGCCATGTAACATGACTGCGCCAGATGAAGTCCTCTTGTTTGTACCGGTCAATCATATGACATCACTTCCTGCCTCAGCGACCTCTGGATCTAGTCTCCTTACAGACCGAATTGTCGCGATCACAGACAAGAATTTAAATAGGGGCCTGGGAGACACCAGGACAAGGAGGTTCTACCCTGAAGAAGTTATTGAAGATGGCTCCCCATTCATAGGTTAAGTTTGGAGGTTTGAACTAGTGGAGAGAATTATGATAACCAGGAAAAGATCATGGTAATGTGCATAGGAGGTAGTGGTCGTGTTAGACTGGTAAACGGCAGTTTTGTGTTTTGTTTTTTTTTGAGGAATTGGGCATTAAATTTGAGAAAATCTGCAGCTCCTGGGCAAGATTTTGGGGTGTTGTGTGGTATACATCTGATTTGATAGGCTGGATGGCACAGTGTAGGGTAGCCAAGGTTGGTCTCAGCAACTTAATCAAAATCATCAAATATTTCCTGGCAAAAGTTGATTACCTGAGAGTACTGGCAGAAAGGGCTTCTCTTACACTGTAGCACCCACACAGTGTACAGCACCCCACACTCCGCAGTTTGATGGAGAGTACAGTGGATACTTTCAGTGCAACTTGGTTGACAATTACGGGCATCTTCCAGATGTATTTTAAAACGGCATTTGCGGAATGTGACTGGTGCGTTTATAATTTTGGATTCTGACAGACACGGCAAAGTATATAAAAATGACTTTTAAAAGGAAGTGATCCTTCATGAGAGCACACTGAGCTATACAGAATAGAAGTATTTTCATTTATAATCCCTGCTCCGCGTTCTGCACTCATGTCTTGTAAGAATCCAAATCATCAACCTGTCCTTTGCTGGAAAGAGGTTCCAGATTACTGGATGGTGGATCTAAGAGATTTGTTCATCAGCATCCTAACCGACTAGAGCTCTGCATGTACTCCAGAACTACATGCAAACCTGCAGAACATTGGAAAGCAAGGAGCCGTGCAACAACCTTTCCATCTCGGGATCAAATGTTTTAGTTTAGCAGAAGCAGAATCTTAAAATAGAGCGAAGCAGATGTGTCAGGACAATAGTACACGTAAAATAAGCTACAGGCATGTGCGGGGTCTTCTAGTGGTACTTATTTCCCTTTTACATTACAAAGAAATGTATATACAAGACAGTGGCACTGCTCACGGCAGTTAAAGTCTATATACCTTGAATGGTTTTTTTGTTAGATAAATTTTTTTGTAGTTTGGAGCACTTTTTTCATTGACCTTTATTTTAAAAAAAATTCTACTTTTTATGATATAGCTTCCATGTATCCTGTATACATAGAAACTGTATTGTTCTCTCTGAAACCAATAGTTTAGCTGAACTGACGGCTCGGCTGGCAGCAGAAGCTGCATGTCTCTGACAACCAGGATCCAGCTAATATCGATCGCATCTAAGTTGATGAACTTAGATGCGATCGATATTAGCAGGATCCTGTGTCAGATAGATGCAGTACCCGCCCTCAGCCGAGCCGTCAGTTCAGCTGAACTGACAAAACCGGCTGAGAGAGAACAATACAGGCTCTTTGAATACAGGATACATAGAAGTCGTATCCTAAAAAGTAAAAGCATTTAATAAAATTGCTTGAAAAAAAACATAGACTTAATTTTAAAAAAAAATGTTCAAAAGATGAACATAGCCTTTAAATCAGATTTGTAAAACTGTATGAATTTCCAAAGTCATTAAGAAGTTGAGCAGCCATTCCAGGAGTTGATCCCCTATATCCAACAGGCGGCCCCCAGGCTAGTAGTACTATGCTTTGAAAGTGGGACAACATTTTTAATAACACTATAAATTCCGACAAACCATTATTTCATTTTATTGTGACTCCTAAAATTTTCTCTGGGACCGCTTTATTGCACTGTCAATCTCCACCTTCCACACCCTATACAAATGTACATAAGTACATACTAAGTAATACATACTCTAGCCATATTCCTCTTCCTAGCAGCAGGTGCCCGAAAGTCATATGAGGCGCCACAAGAACAGATCCAGCATGTCACCTGCTGGAAGGGTCTTCTGTCATGAAGCAGTAGGCCAAACATACTGTATATGGGGCTGCTTAATAGACAGGGTGGTTACAAGATTATTCATTAGGGAGTCTTGCAGACGAATGAATAATTCCAATGGGACATCCTCTGGGTTGTTGCGGTGGTTTCTAACTTTCCAATAAAATAAATGTTGTGAGTGTAGTAAACCACAATAACAAAGAATAGATAATAAAAATAATGTATATATAGAGAATACGTACAAACATCGAAAACAAGAATATGTCATTGGAATGTCCCTGGTATATAGTAACAGTAGGCAGGTAAATTACAAGAAAATAAACAGAATCATGTAAACGATATAGGGAAACATCACGCGCTATTGTACCATACAAACATATGAAAAAATGAGGACAAGGGCATCTAGTGGGAATTTACAGAACTACACAGGCATTTCAACAGAATACGTACCCATGAAAAATGTACGGAATATGAAGTCCACAAAATGAATGTTTGCGTTTTACTTTTGTCTGGGTCCACAATGTATTAGTTGTGGCATAAAAATTGCACAACAAAGTACAGTACAATGCAGGTTGTAAATGAGGTTTCAACAAAACACCATTCACAAACAGCGTAAAAAAAACCTACAGTGGATTCTAGGCATGCAGTGAATTTTCAAATACGCGGCATGCCCTACCTGGTGCGGATTTTTCCTGGGGATAACACCCATTGCAATAGGTAAAATCCACCAAGCAGATTTTGATGCAGGTTTTAATGGCTATGGACACCGTTGCAACATTTTTTTAATACATTACATGTATCATGTGAAAAAAAAATTATTAATTAGTTTTAATTTACACATTTTGCACTGTTTTGCTTTTGCAGCTTGCATGTATTACAATAAATTGCAAGATGCTCAATACTGTTCAGAGCCAATCACGGCAGCCAGGCTTTTATTTGGCTCAATATGCAGCTCATCCGGTCTTCTCTTGAAGGCAAATCTAAGCTCAATTCTGATGATATTTAATCAAATATGACCAAAATTGAGCTTAGATTTGCGTTCAGTAGAGAAGGGGGGCTGGAGAGTGAGCAGACAGAGTCCCGCTGTCATGATTGGCCCCGAATAGTATTGAGCAGCTTGCAAAAAAGTTATCAATAGCCCTAAATGCTAGTTCCATAGCATATTTGTGTGTATTTTTAGGTTGTGGGAGGAAAACCTATGGATTGCCCACACTGGTTGTAGCAAACCTTCAGCTCTAACAAGTATTAGGTCTGTATAGTTTTACCAGGTTTAAGAACATTCCAATTTGCTAAAAGCAAAAATAGGAAAGGTATGTGGGAATTATATATACACAACCTAGATATTTAAAGCGTGTATAGTTCCCTTTAATTCTTATAAAATCGGTATACCCCTATTAAACAACCGATTGTCCAAAAGGTGATCTCTCACCGGGTTATGGTTATTAGGATCTTTATTTTATTAGGTGTTCCTGGACTCATTTGTAAGTCCAATTGACTACAGTACATGTAGCAAGAACGTGACTGACAATTATTATACGTTGCTGACAAAACATGATTTGTTAATATATGTAGAAACACGACTGGCATATGGAACAAAAACGAATGAGAAAAAAAAGGAAATAGTTCACTCCCCAAGAGGAAATCAAATTTCCTTCAGCTATAATGGAAACAAGCAATTCAGAAGTGATCTCTAATGGAAAGAGATTGGAAAAGAATGGATAGGAATAGTCAAGTAGGCAGGTTAACCAAAAACACATGGAATGACATATATCCATTTAGGCAATGTAAGCAGAATCAATGTGGTATTAATAATCTGGGAGATTAACTATATGGGTTCTGCAAACAGAAAGACCCTAACATACTGATAACATTGGGATACTGAAAACAATAGAGACGTAAGGCTTCGGTTAATAGGACACCGCGACAGACTGTGGATCGGTGAACACCGCGGGTAATATTAAGAAGCTGTGAAGAGTTCATTCCATGTTATTACAGCGGTCATATTATCAGATATCCCCATTGTAATCATAAGGACGACCGGTAGATCATGCATTGCCATACCTTGTACTTCCCCTGGTCACAGCCACACAATGTGCTCTCCATTGTGTAACTTCTCTGGACGCCCAGTTCTCTCCACACCACAACACGAGCAGTAGACTCTTTGGATTTTTCCACTACAAAACTACAGCTGCTCATGGAAAATGCTGGTGCGATCTGGCTGAGAACTTTGGGAAGAGTCTGCTTGTAAACAGAAGACGTAGAGAAAAGTTAGGAAAGTTTCATTCTGTTTTTAAAAACATTTGAATTATTCAATTAAAAAAAAGTTGGAAATCTTTCCAAATCGTTTGCTTTACAGTTTTTGTATTAATTGTAAGTCATTTCAAGTTATCTTCTTCCTTCATATACGTAAAATATTTCAAAATTGTGTTGGTTACAGACAGATAACCGAAAACATGGACTTATCAATATGAGAGAATATTTTCTCGCTGGTGGTGACATTTTTTTTCTAGAAAGGTAGTGAGAAGATGAGCAGCTGTTCATCTAATCACTTCTCTTTTTATTGACTCCACGACCCCCACGTCTACCAACGTCCGAATTGTGTCAGCTGCAACAAGCACTCATACCACATACACAAATATTTATTAATAAAGTCTATACTTTTTACACAGTCCTTAACCTGTCCGTTCCACATCTTTAGAATTCAATTGGCAGACCGCTTCACCTTTTGACTGATGCAACAGTTTTCCGTCAATCAGAAATAACACTTATTGCGCTTAGAAAGGAAAAAAAATGTTTCGATACAGAGCTGGGTTTAAAAGGAATATTTTCCGCTTTATTGAAAATTTGCTTAAAAATTGTAGCGAGCACAGCCTCCGAGTTTTAAACTATTCGCTCGTTCTTATTCATGGAACCTTGATGTTTCACCTTGCATTTGTATCCACAATCACCGGTATGGGACCTCCTATTTCAAACTACTAACCAATCTCTAGAAATATAGGGAGGAGACGGTCTGCAGAAGCTCTAACCAGGATATTGAGACGAAACGTTGCATTTGGGATAATAAAGCTCTATCTTTTCTAAACACCAACTACTGGATGTGCTGCCTATTTTGTGTTTCTTTACAAGTTTGGGGATCATAGTCAAATCCCTGGGATCTGCACCCAATTTCTGTGACCAGTGCTGCTAGAACCCTGGTTCTATCTATCTATCTATCTATATATATGCTGAATCTAAAAAAAAAATTCCTTTCTATTGTGATTCAACCCAGAGCCACCTCGAGGATCCGTGTGCAGCCCGGGATCAAGAAATCCTTCTATATTTTTTTGTACTTACCCTGTATCCACTATCTTCTAGTAGATCACAGGAGGTGGCACTGACATTTGTTTGCCATACTGTCTCTTTAATACTGCAGCCATACATGAACACATTTTTCTTGCGGGAATGTCCATGGTAATCACAGTATACCTGAACAAAATACAGAAAGGAAAATTAGCTAAAATATTGACTAAAATGTTTTAAAAGGTGATGAAGACGGGCAGGAGTTATCAAAAATAAAGCAAATGAATAGTGGATGAGTTGCCCATAGAAACCAGAGAGCCTCTAAAAAGGCACGGATTTTGATCAATCTTGCCCATTGGGTTTCATTCATAAGAAACTATGAAAATCAATTACTGTCAGTGCAGCCAATAACAACCTGTCAGATGCGTTTTAATCCCGCTCTGGAAGAGGGAAATTTGTATCTGGTTGGTTGTTATGGTCAACATGGGAACTTTTTTTATTATTATTTTATGCATGAGTCAGTTTGGCGTTCACGTATAAAACTAATAGATTCCCACAGTAATTATTTAGGATCCGGCCTTCATTTTTCAGTGTATCATTAGCACTAAAGGACCCGTGTGCAATTCTCTAAACTGGCAACACCCTACTTGCTAAAGAAGGGTAAGATGCTCGATTTATTTAAAAAAAAAAAAAAGGTTCCAAGGTTTCAAAGGTTTACGTTGTTTTTAAACAAAAGGAGAGAAGACAGGATCCTGGGTAGATTGTATAGACAATGCACAGCTAGGTCAGTTTATTGTAGCACTGTAGTAACAATCTGGGAACTAGTGGGCTCTGTTACATAATGTTGCTCTCCATGCCTGTGTCGCATAGCAGTGTTGTGCATGATGTATTCCCAAACATGGCAACCCTGTTAGGAAATTAAGCTCAGGCTACTGAACGCTAGATAGTACCTGGTATTGATAACCGCCATTTTTCGAAAAAGAAAAAAGTGGCAGAATTTTTTTTTTATTAAATCGCGACTTAAAAGTGATACAAATTCAGTATAGATCAATGAAACAAAAAGGGAATTGGGTAAATAAATACAGTTCTGCATACAGATACTTAATATCAAAGTAGTACCACAACGGCATAATATATACTATATATTAGGAAATTCCTGTAGTTCTTAACACCAAAGAGACGTTATTTGTGCTTTGCCTTCCGTATTTTCAGCAATTTACACGATACATTTTTTTGTTTTCTGTTCCAGCGTTACATACCAGAGGAACACGTTTGATAGATGCTAAATACTGGAGCAGGCCTTTAGTGTGGTAAATTGTAGGATGTAAATCTGCGTTGGGGTTTTGCCACTGCCTGTTGAGATCTTCTCCACTTAAAGAACAGCGATGGCTGAGAAGAAAAGGATGGAAGACCATTCAAGATTTCCTACTAATTTGAAATAACAAAAATTTGCACACTACACATTTTGAAAAAGATGTGACTTACTTTCCATTGATGACACCATCTGGATTAAGCATAGGAACAATTTTAAATATGTAGGATTCCCGGAGGTTCTGTGCTGTGGTACTGTTCCCCATAAGAAATTCCAACGTGCCTTTCATTACCCAGCTAGCATTGGTCTCTCCAGGGTGAACCCTAGATGTTAGAAAGATATAGGGGCGGTTTCCTGGAAACAAAGACACAAATATAAAATTCCTCTAAGGGCTCATTCAGACAAGCGTATATGTAGTCCGTGTGACGGCCGTTAAAACATCGTCCATCACACGGACTCATGTATTTCAATATGGCCGTTCACACGATCGTTGTTTCAACAGAGTGTGTGTGAAGGGTCCGCTTCACGCATCCCTCCATAGACTTTAGTCCATGGAGGGTGCGTGATAACGGCAGTTTTTCACATCCGAGATTATTCTGATTCAGAAATTTTTTATTTTTTGTATAACCAAAAGTTATAACATTTTCCAATATACTTTCTGTATTAATTCCTTACAGGTTTCAAGATCTGTGCTTGTTGTTATTCAGTATAAACATTCATGGTTTACGTCCAGTGGATAAAATTCTGTCCATGGTCATGTGATGGACACACAGGTGCTGGTTTCGTTAGAAGACACAGCTCTGATACACATACTGTGACTGTAACGAGCCTTGCACCTGTGTGTCAATCACATGACCATGGACAGAATTTTATCCACTGGAAGTAAACAATGAATGTTCTCACTGAATAACAGCAAGCAGAGCATTATATTGGAAAATTGTATAACTCAAAATAACATTCATTTACTCAAAGTAGACTCCCCTTCTAAATGACATTTTCATCCCCTAAAACTAACCACTGGTTTACCACAGTATCCATTTACATTTTCTAACAAGTGTTCATATACTAAACACAACAATGTATTCCATCTAAGATCCTGACTTGTACTGTAGGTCTGAAAGTGAATTCTTGATCTAAGATTTTCTTTTCCTAACGGACAGCATGGTTTTAATCTCAGGCCCCCACATTCATTCTTCTGTTGGAATCTAATAAACATTGGACATCACTGTAAGGAAGAACTCACTAGAGTGGTATAATGTATTTTAACTCAATAAAAAGAGCCATCATGAGTAGTCTGAAATGGTACAAATCAGCCGCTAAGAAGGCCTGTAACCGTATAGAATATGCTTTACAGCTGAAAGGTGATCTCTTAAATGATCGATGAATAAATGATTTTGGGAGACAAGTTCAACTCACGAAACTGATAGACATGCTCGTAGTAATTGGACTCGGGCATAGCAGTTATGGTGACTACTGGGCATCCATTTCCAGCTAGAGTTTCACACAATACATCATGGCGAAAATAGATCTGCTGGGGATTATGTAGAGACTCCAGTTTTTGAAGGTGCATCTTTGGAAAAACAAAAACACAAAAATCATAGTGTCTTTTATTTAGCTTCTAAAAAAAACCAGAAACTACAATTTCCATTTGAATCAGGTATTCTGCATTACCACATAGATCGAACCTTTATTATTTTTAGGGTGTCCCAGATATCTATTTTTATAAGAACTAAATGTATCATGTATTTCAAAGAATACATTATTTTAAAGAGTAATATTTTCTTAGAAAAACCGTATTAATAATTCAATAGAAATGGTATGGCTTGACTGTTGCCAAGCTACTTTGCTTCATTCACTGGCATCAGTACAGTGCCAATATACAGTAAAGGGGTTTTTACACTGGACGATTATCGGGTAGACAAGCGTTCATAGAATGCTCCTTCCCTGATAATCACCCTCGATCATCTGCTGGTCGTATAGCTTTAAAAAAGTGAAATATTATCGTTGTCGGCAGCACATCTCTCTGTGTAAACAGGGAGACATACTGCCGACATGATAATAATGTATGGGGTCGAGCGATCAGAGTAACGATAATATTCGTTGATCGGCACTCGCTGCACCACCCAAAATTGGCCGGTGTGATAGGGGCTTAACCCTGAGCGGAACAGCAGAGTCATTTGAGACCGTTACACAACTTCAGCCTTTTTTTATGGAGTGGCATAGCCCTAGCCTGTCAGACATTACTTATGTCTTTCTCTTAAGGCTAAATTTGCATGGAGTTGGGGGCAGGAAAGGGATGAGGAGGCTAGCAAGTTCTTAGACTAGACTTCTCTTTCACATACTGTGATATTAATCAGATTTTTGTAAACATGGATTTAGGGGGAGAAGTTAAGGCAGAACAAACGACATGATTTTAAAGAGGTTTTTTTTCCCCTAAATCGGTTTATAAAAACCTGATATATTGCCACGAAGGCCAAAAAAAAGAGCGTTTAAAAAAACAAAAAACTTTATGGAAAATTATATTAATAAATGTGTATCCAGACAGTAACAATACAGCAAGTCATCAGCGTTAAAGATCTGCTGACCGATAGCATAATCTTAATTAGCAAAGCATAGAATTAAAATGTTAACTTAAAATGTATTTGCTTTCAAGGTTAATAGTACAAACCTAAGCTCTAAAACCGTGCCCTACCTACGGTGATAGACGCCTATCTAGCGACATTTAGGGAGTGTGTTAGTGATAGCGAATGTCACTCATTCTCCTGCTTCTTAAAGTGGATTTGTCAGATCTCCTATACCACCCTACCTGCAGCAGCATAGGAGACAAGGGAAAATGTTCAGCTTAGCAACGTATAGTGGTCTATGATTCCGTATTGTCAGGCAAACAGCTGTTTAAATGCCGTCCGGAACCATTCTGAGGGGTTTATAGTGGCTCTTGTTTTCCCCTAAGAAAAAGTCAGGGAGCACCGAGTTCTTGTAGTACAGCAAAAGAGTCCACCCGAAGTATCATGGTCAAATGTTTGGACCATAAAAAATGCATTTTGATTTATTTTTAAAAAAACCTCATAAGGCTATGTTCACACGGGGTCTTTTGCCGAGTTTTTTGACGCGGGAACCGCGTCGCAAAACTCGGCAGAAACGGCCCGAGAACGCCTCCCATTGATTTCAATGGGAGGCGTCGGCGTCTTTTTCCCGCGAGCAGTAAAACTGCCTCGCGGGAAAAAGAAGCGACATGCCCTATCTTCGGGCGCTTCCGCCTCCGACCTCCCATTGACTTCAATGGGAGGCAGGAGAAAGCGTGTTTTATGCCCGCGGCGCTCAATGGCCGCGGGCGAAAAACGGCGCGATAATTGCTATTCACACGGAGTATTTTGGGGGAGGAATATCTGCCTCAAAATTCAGTTTGGAGCTTTGAGGCAGATATTCCTCCCCCAAAATACTCCGTGTGAACATAGCCTAATGGTGTATTTATACATAGATCCTGATGTGGCTGTGTAAATATTGTGCGAAATTTTATAGATGACAAATAATGTGTAAAAATGGTCATGGAGTATGTAGTCTAGTTTTGAAAAGAAACGGTTAATCTTACCTTTAATGTGGAGAATGTGTAAGGATAGTGATATGCAAAATAGCAGACATCATCTTTGTGTAGGAAGCTGACCGTGAATGTCATGGTATAGTAGGACTTTCCCTTCTGACCTCCAGTAGCTATTGAACTCCTGGAGAAATGGTTTCTATGGGGGAAACATACAAGTTAATAGCAGGCGTACATCATACATTCTGTGATATGGAATACCATGACCCACTAATGTGAAGAACTATGATGGAAAGTCGCCTGCTATACTGCAACAAGTCACATGGTTAATTGATTCCGTACTTTGCTGCCTCCTCTGGAAATAAGAAGAATGACATGCCCCAGTATGTTCCCCACATGAAAGCACACCATATATTTTATACACTTAAAATGTTTAGATAAGCAGATGAGGACAAAGTATCACCAAGTTAAATAAATCACTAAAAAAAAATAGCATTTGACTTACTTATAATAACATATATCTGTTCCAACACGCATCCACCAAGGCCGGGAAGCCAATGCTTCTTGCACAGAATACATAAGGGGCTGCATACCTAATACAGAACACAAACCTTCTATTACCAAATGGATATATCCGAGATTCCTTTCTATATTCTCACGTGTAAAAGAGATAGGCCTAGCCTCGTGATTAACCCATTAGTATGATACACTTTTAATGTTTTCTAATAGATGCATAATCGGTTATAAATTTCAATTACATGTATTAACACTTAAGTGCCCCTTATAGTAAGTAAAATAAATAGCTATGAAAATGTTGCTTTTTGTCTTATTTATTCAAATAAAGTTACTATAGATGTACAGGTAGAAAAGTGACAAGTTGCTTCATCTAAACACTTGAAGATTCATCTACAAATATGTCTTAAGGAGTTCTCCTACAGTAAGCATAGACGGCATATAAAATTAGATATGCCATTAAGGTCTGATCTGTGGGAACCCCCGCAGTCAAATCTAAAACGAAGGAGTTGCGGCCCTCCGTAAATCGTATCGATGCCTTGATCTTTTTTTTGTTTTAAACAATGTAACACCAAACCCAGAGTGGTGTAGAAATTGCAGCATAACCCCATTCACTAGAATGGCGCGGAGCAGAAATTCTTGATGCATGGCTGAACCATGGTTGTAGTCCCAGTGGTCAGACACCCTCTGACATTCATGGCATCTGATCTTGAATTAATGGACATCAATAGATATAGAGAGAAAAATGTACTAATTTTTTGCCTCGTTTTTGAGGTCCACACATGTCTTACACCCATATATAAAATGTCAGATAGTATTAAAGGGGTTCTGCAGGATTCAGAAATACAACAGCTAACAGTAGCTTAGAGGCCATAGCTTTAAAAATGTTTACACACACACTGTACTCCGCATTGTATGTATGTACATGTGTAAACACACACATAAGGAAAGATTGCCCAAAGCAACCAATCAGGTTTAAGCTCTTATTCTATAGAAAACCTTTTAAAAGTGAAAAAAAGCAATCTGATTGGTTGCTGTAGGCAACCACTCTACTTTTCCTTTGCACCAGTTTTTAGAAATCTCCCCCAATGTCTACTTTATCAGTTCATTTTTTTTTGTTTTTTTTAAATGTAGATAGGACCAAAAATCTGTGCGGATTAATTTCATAATAAATCTCTTGTTACAGGGATCCAACACCCTTTTTCTGTAACAGATCTCCAAAGCCCCATAGAGTTAGATGATAAAAATCTGGTTGTCTAAAAAGATTAATTTACAGCATCAATGGTCGCTCACCGAATAGCTGAAACTGCGCCGTAAAAAAACAACCGTCTCCTACACATTGGACTCCAAGGATTATTGGAGAGCTGAAGGTCCGTAATAAAAGGTTCTGAGCAGAGTTGCCTATTATTGATCATGTATTCAGAACAGAACCAATATACCAGCACTGCATGATTCTCATTCTTGGCCTTACCATAGTTGAACTGACTGTTGGACTTTTCACAATTGATGATGTTGAAGCGATAAGAAGTCCCCGTCTTCATTCCACTCACTTCGAAGTAAAACCACTGATGATAATGATTGCTGTTTATATCAGAGTTCAAGATGAGATCATATTCATGTCTGAAAAATAAAGCACATGTGCCGTTTTTGTCCTTTTTGAACACTATTCCTGAGGCGGGAGACTCAAGAGGATGTCTTACTTTCTTATCTGAATAACCTTCCGCAGGTTTCCGGATTCAAACTTCGAGGTGAATTTGAGAACTTCACTCTCATCCGGAATGGAACAGCTGCATTGCATTAAGAAGAAGGAAAGATGATGTTAATCCTCGGTAGTTCTGAATAATCTTCTTTCCTGCCAGCTACATGTTATTCCCCAGGAAAAAAAAAAGTTTAATGTAAAGCGTGTGAACAAAGTCTGTAACATCTACCAATATCCTGAAGTAGGAATTCCACCGGAATAATTTGGATTTAGTTGAACACTGTAATCTATCACTTCAGGGGCGGACATATCGTTGATGCAGCCGGTTCGACTGCACAGAGGCCCGAAGGGGATGGGGGCCCACTTAGCTGCCCTAAACACCATGCGCATAGAACGGCACGGCTGCGCGGCAGACGGAGGGGGGCCCCCTTCTACCCGCTGCACTTTCGGTAACTCCCAGATAAGGATGAGGCATTCAATAACATATGTTAAGGAAGGGGGCCCGATTTGTGAGTTGCCAAAAATGCAAAGGGTGGGGGGGCCCCCTCCATCCGCCGCGCTGACCTATTACTTAGAAATCGTATTAGGAGGGGAGGGGCCTGGCGAGGCTTGCTCTGTCTGGTGGTCTTCGTCACCTAGTAACCAATGCCACTGTCAGATGCAGTGCAACATCGGACAGTGACGCTCACTTGGTGACCAAGACCACCAGATAGAGCACGCCACACCTAGAAAACAGCATCGCTATCTTCGGACCAGTTATTGATCCAGGATAGTGGAGGTGAGCCTGCCGATGCTTTTACTGTGTGTGGTGTGTGTGTGGCGTGTGTGTGGTGTGTGTGTGCTGAGCGTCGTAAAGGGGGCTGACTGAAAATAAAAAGAACTAGGAGGTAGTGGTTGCTGGCCTGTCTGTAGAAAATGTTTGGAGTAGGGTTTGCCCTTCTTTAACCCCTTCCCACTGTGGCCACGTTTGACCTTTCTGACAGAGCCTCATTTTTCAAATCTGACATGTTTCACTTTATGTGGTAATAACTTCAGAATGCTTTTACCTATCCAAGCGATTTGGAGACTGTTTTCTCGTGACACATTGGACTTTATGTTACTGGCAAAATTTGCTCGATACATTCAGTATTTAATTGTGAAAAACACCAAATTTTAGTGAAAAATAGCAAAAATTAGCATTTTTCTAAATGTAAACATATATGCTTGAAAAACAGGCAGTTATACCACACAAAATAGTTGCTAATTTACATCCCCCATATGTCTACTTTAGACTCGCATCGTTTTTTTTTTGAACATCATTTTATTTTTCAAGGACGTTAAAAGGCTTAGAACTTTAGCAGCAATTTGTCACATTTTCAAGAAAATTTCAAAAGGCAATTTTTTCAGGGAATACTTCAGTTGTAAAGTGGCTTTGAGGGCCTTATATAATAGAAACCCCCAATAAGTCACCCATTTTAAAAACTGCACCCCTCAAAGTATTTAAAACAGCATTTAGAAAGTTTCTTAACACTTTAGGCGTTTCACAAGAATTAAAAAAAAGTAGATGTGAAATTTGCAAAATTCATTTTATTTTTTTTTGCAGAAATTCATTTTGAATTCATTTTTTTTGTAACAGAACGTTTTATTAGAGAAACGCAACTCAATATTTATTGCCGAGCTTCTGCAGTTTTAGGAAATATCCCACATGTGGCTCTAGTGTGGTAATGGACTGAAGCACAGGCCTCAGGAACAAAGGAGCACCTAGTGGATTTTGGGGGCCTCCTTTCTATTAGGATATACTTTAGGCACCATGTCAGGTTTAAAGGGCTCTTGCGGTGCCAAAACAGTGGAAATCCCCCAAAAGTGACGCCATTTTGGAAACTACACCCCTCAATGAATTTATCTAGGGGTATAGTGAGCATTTTGACCCCCAGGTTTTTTGCAGACATGTCATCTTAAATGGCTGTTTGGACACACAGCAGGGCTTAGAAGGGAAAGAGCGCCATTTGACTTTTGGAGCTCAAATTTAGCAGGAATGGTTTGTGGAGGCCATGTCGAATTTGCAAAGCCCCTGAGGGGACAAAACAGTGGAAACCCCCCCACAAGTGACCCCATTTTGGAAACTACACCTCTTGAGGAAATTATCTAGGGGCACAGTGAGCATTTTGACCCCACAGGATTTTTGCAAAAATTATTGGAAATAGGCCGTGAAAATGAAAATCTAAATTTTTTCAAAGAAAATGTAGGTTTAGCTAATTTTTTTTCATTTCCACAAGGACTAAAGGAGAAAAAGCACCACAACATTTGTAAAGCAATTTCTCCCGAGTAAAACAATACCCCATATGTGGTAATAAACTGCTGTTTGGACACACAGTAGGGCTCAGAAGGGAAGGAGCACCATTTGGATCTTGGAATGGTTTCTGGGCGCCATGTCACATTTGCTGAGCCCCTGTAGTACTACACCACGAAAGTGACTCCATTTGGGAAACTACACCCCTTGAGGAATCATCTAGGGGTATAGTGAGAATTTACCAAAAGTTTTTTTGCTGAATTAATTAGGATTATGCTGTGAAAATGAAAAATTTTATCTTTTTCCAATAAGATGTAGTTTTAGATCAACATTTTTCATTTTTATAAGGAAGACGAAAGCAGCCCAACATTTGTAAAGCAATTTCTCCCTAGTATAGTAACATCCCATATGTGGGTTATAAACTGCTGTTTACACATATGGGAGGGTTCAGAAGGGAAGGAGTGGTATTTGACTTTTGGAGCATAGATTTTGCTGGAATGGTTTAGGGACGCCATGTCGCATTCGCAAAACCGACACCCCTAAAGGCATTTATCAAGGGGATTAGTAAGAATTTAGACCCCACAAGTGTTTTTCAGAAATTAATACGCATTGGATGATGCAAAGTGAAAATTGCAATTTTTCCACTAATATGCCTATGTTGTGCCCAGCTTGTGCCACTGGAGAATCATACCCCATAAATTGTTAAGCAGGTTCTCCCGGGTATGGTAATGCCTTACTTGTGAAAGCAAACTGCTGTTTGGGCACACTGTAGGGCTAAGAAGGGAAGGAGCGCCATTTGGAGAATGGATTTTGCTTGGTAGTAGTTTTGTTTGAATTTCAGTTTATAATGTGGGGGCATACATAATCTGTGCGGAGTACATCAGGGCATAATAAGAGGGTATAATAATGGGGTAAATAATACAATTATCCATAGATGTGTGGTACGCTGTGAAGCAATCCGTTATGCACAGGCCAGTGTCGCACTAATAAACTGTATCCTTTCTTATCCCCCTTTTGTAACACTCTGCACCTTTTGGGGACTTTTTCTCCTTTGTAGTTTGGGAAATTTTGCTGGGAATGTCTTGCCCTGGTATAATGTGGGCGCCCTCGCTTCCAGCAGATATGCTATGTCCCTTCCTAGTTCCTAAATACTATGGCCCTGAAACTGAAGGATTGTTCCCCTCCAGCCTGCACATCGGGATGTTTCTTCATCACCGCATTACTAGTGCCATAACTTTTTTATTTTACGGTTGATGGAGATGTGTGCGGGCTAGTTTTTTGCGAGACAAACTGTAGATTTTATTGGTACCATTTTGGAACACACACGACTTTTTGATCACTTTTTATTTCATTTTTTGGAAAAGGAAATGGCCAAAAAGCAATTCTGGAATGTTATTTTATTGGGGTCTTTTTCGGCATTCACAATCGCAATCTATATGATTACGGCGATACCAAATTTATATAGTTTTATTTTACGTATTGCAGCTTTTGCACAATAAAATCACTTTTTTTTAAAAAAAAGAATTATTTTTCTGTATCTCTATATACTAAGACCCATAATTTTTTTATTTTTGCGTGGACAAAGCTGTGTTAAGACATATTTTTTTTTTTTGCGGGACAGGCTGATGTTTTTATTGGTACTATTTTGGAGTAAATGTGACTTTTTGATCACTTTTTATACCATTTTTTGGGAGGAGATGTGACCTAAAAACGGATTCTGGCGTAGTTTTTCTTTTTTTTTTCTTTTTACGGTGTTCAGCGTGCGGGATAAATTATTTTATCGTTTGGGTTGTTATGGACGCAGCGATACCAATTATGTATAGTTTTTATTATTTTTTTTTATAATAAAAGACTTCTGAGAAAAAAGGCAGTTTGGCTTTTTTTTTTTACTTGAAACGTGTTTTCATTTTTTACATTTTTATTAACATTTTTTTTACTTGTCCCACTAGGGGACTTGAAGGCCTGATGCCCTGATCGCTACTCTAATACACTGCACTACATACGTAGTGCAGTGTATTAGAGCGGTCATTTATTCACCGACAGCAAGCCTATGAGGACCCGCCTGAGGATCCTCATCAGCTTCCGTACAAGGCAGACACGGAACCAATTATCTAGCCTCCGGTTGCCCAAGCAACCCAGCGATTGCGCCGCTGGGTTGCCGTTCGGGTAAAAAACCCTCAGATGCTGCGCTCTCTATTGAGCGCAGCATCTGAGGGGGTTCATCGGCCGAATCTGGGAATATCGCCGGTCCAGTCCGTTACAGGAGGGTGCCAGCTATATATTACAGCGGTCACCCACCAGGTGATGGTGCGGGCTTGGCTTCTGAGCCCACACCATCATCGCCACGACGTAAGTGTACTGCAGTTTGCGGGAACACCTTCCCGACAGCGCCGTATATATACGGCGGATGTCGGGAAGGGGTTAACATTTATGGCCTCTTCACCGGATATGCGATAAAATTCCGATAGATGTGGGTCCCACCTCTGGGACCTGCACCGATCTCTAGAATGAGGCCCCCTAAACCCTGTTCTGGCTTTCTCGGCTCCCACTGCTTTCCGGCCACTTCCTGATTAGTTGGTCGGGAGTTACGAAAACAGCAAAGCTTGCTGAGCTACGCTGTTTCCGTAACTACCATAGAAATGAATGGCAGTTACGGAAGCAGCGTAGCACGGCAGCTATGCTGCTTCCGTAACTGCCATTCACTTCTATGGGAGTTAGGGAAACAGTGTAGCTCAGCCAGCTTTGCTGGTTTTTTTTGTAACTCCCGACCATCTAATCGCTTATGGCATATCCCCTTTAAAGTTTTCACTCACTGTGTGGTCACCAGACTGTAGTGGCCTCCTCAAGCACTGTATGGGGTGCCACCCCCACAAATACACTTATTTTATTACTGGTTTACTACTTTGGTTATAGTATTTTGCTGTATAAAGTAAGTTGACTTAGACTAGCGTATTGGTTATTAGAATTGCAAGTATTTATTTTAAAAAGTTTAACTTTTCTGTCATCACTTCCTAGATTCAGCACGATTGCATTCCTATAGGTCAAGTATCGCAAGTTAGTCATGCTTGATACGTGACAGTGCAATGAGCAAGATCAAGTCATTATAAGTTAGCTACAGGAGTGATTTGTGTTATATTCCGTTGTTAAATATGAAATTATTTATGTTTGATACTTGTGTTCTAAACTAGAAATAAAAATGTGCAATATAGATTTGTATAAGTTTTATAAGAACGCGGGCATGGTTAGGTTATGGGGGGCCCAGGCACATTCTTTGCACAGGGGCCCTCTGCAGTCTGTCTCCGCCTCTGTATCACTTACAATCAATGCAAACTTCTACCCAAATTACTGCATATTCCATTCATACAAATTCATTAGGACCTCAACATAAATGAATGGCCTACACAACGATTATTGCTGTAATTTTGCAAAACGATCTAGCACTGCTTCATTTCTCGGTCTCTGACTCAATCTTTCAGCTGCTATAAAACACACAAGCTTCCGCGCGGTCTATACGGACAATACAGGAAGGAAGTGTGTGTGTGTGTGTGTGTGTGCGTGTGTCTCCCCAATGTGGCCGGCCACAAGAAAGCTTTTAAAAAAAATTAAAAGTTAAAAACATTCGGGCAGATTTACTAATATTGTCCAAGTTTCAGTGAGTGTAAACTTAGACAAGTCAGTCAGAAGATGTGCCAAATTTATCAAAGCGGTGCATATTGTATGATAAATTTGGCATTTTAAGACATGCCCCCATTCTTTCAGACCATGCCCCGTCTCCCTAAGTCACACCCCTTGTCGACACCTGAATTCTTGCTCAATTTGAATAATAAATCTGCCTCATTATTTCTCTTCTTCATCTAATATAATGAATTAAACTAAAATTAAAGGATGTGCGCTGTAAGTTACCTTCCTTGTATATGACAAATGTATCACTAATATTGCTCATATATGTTTGTGCCGGGGGGGGGTTCTTTTTTGAATGTTTTGTTGCGGTTTTAGTACTATATGATTTCTTGAAAAAATAAAATATCCTTTAATTTTTTTTTTTTTTAAATCAAATAATGTGTATCAGTGTGTTTGGCACAACTTTCTAATTACATTATTAAAAATTATTTTTACTTTTTGAGATACAGCTGCTTTGTGTGCTGTATACAGAGTAGCTGTATCGTGAGATCTGAATCAGCGGGACTTATGGGTTTAGGGTCAGTTGGTCCACCTGTTATCAATCACATCTAAGGTCTGAACTTAGTTGTGATCGGTAACAGCTCGATCCTGCGTGTCTACCCGCTGACACTGAACCTGTAAGTCCCGCTGACCTCACGGATTCAGGTCTCAGCGCTAGATACAGCTGCTCTCTATACAGGATACAGAGACCTGAATCAGTCTGGTCCGTGGGACTGATGGGTTCAGTGTGAGCGGTTCCTGTGGAGGAGGGGGGAAACGTTCCAAAGTCTTGTGACATGCGGTCTTAAAATCAGCGGAGGATGAAAAAAAAAAAAAAAACTTGATTCAAAAGATGGGGCTGGGTGAATATTAACATTTTTTTTTATACTTTCTCGGGTACCGCGAGGCACGCTTCATACAGCTGTAGAATGGCAGCAGAGCCGCTGGATGAGGTGCTGCGCTCACAATGGGTTGACAGGCAGGGATGTATGCTGGAATTTTTAGTGTCACTTGTCGGACGTCCCACCCACACAAGCCTGCAGGAGAGAGTACTATGGGAGCATGGTAAGGTGGAGAGGTTATAGAAATTATCAAATTGCTCTAAAGTGTGTGTGTATGTTGGAGAAGACATATATACGCAGCGATCCAATATAATTTACTTGCTGCCATCAACATCTTTTGTGTGCTATCTTCTCTAAATCCGGATTTATCTTTTATACTCAAATTATTATCTGAATGGAGAACGTGTGACCAGACCTAGAATATTGCTGGTACTTCTTGTACTGACATTATTCTCTTTTTACCTGCATGTTATCAGGTGGATTCAAGATTTCACTGTAATATAGCAACTTACCTGGGACTATCAAGGTCATATATGACCCGGTCTATTATGTCATTGGAGTGAATCATTCTTTCAATATCTTGAGCTATTTTTGTCCTGTGGTAAATAATAAAGAGGTAATTAGTTCAAAAAAGTCTTGCCGGACAAACATGTTAAATCACATAAGGGACAAAAGATGAAGAACATCATCAGAAAAGAGGACATTGGCTCCAGCAAACTTCCACTCAACCCTTCTCTAAGTGATTATGCGCTTAACTGCATTCATACCGAAGTTTACGCTTTTGCACTTCGTAGAGAAGAAAAAGCTGTGAATATTAATAACTCACCTTTGTACACCATATGGTCTTTCCAATATAGGCTCTTTGAAAAATGGCGGTACATGACCATAGTAATCTGGATATGCAATTTCCGAGTATTTAGGTACGGACTTGGTACTTTTCACAATTTCAATGTAAAGATCTGGATCATGGATGGGCAACAAGCTTTCAGGGTCTCGCACACCCTGCATCCCTTGCTCACCCAAAGGACTTGAATCTTCATCATCAGGATGAACTCCAGAGCAACATAAAGGTCCTAGATTCACAGAATGTTTGTCAAACAAGTTGTTACCACATGACATGTTCTGAGAAGTCCTACTACAGGAATAAGATACGGCATTGGCCTTCTCTTTAGTGGGCACACATCCATTTTTGCAATGGTTGTTCGATGAAGACTTCTGTAATGAAAGTTTGTCAAGGTCCCTTACAACATCATTGTTCAAGTAGAAGCATGAGGATCTGTCGATTTCACCCTGAGTCTGTAGAAAGGAGTTATTACGGTCTTTCTTATTGTCTTTCTTTGACACATCTAAAGATGTAGGTCTTTTATCTTCCAAGGAAATGCTACTTGTTTTCCGTGAAAGTTCTTTCATGATATGTCTTGGCTTATATGGGGTTTCCTCTCCTGCTGTTGGAACAACAATGGGGCCACCATGGTTTGCTCCAGGCACTGGTTCATTTGACACCAGGTCAAAGTCCTTTGATAAAGATGGAAAGTCATGAAAAAAACTATAATATTATTGCAAGGTAAATGCACAATAAAGACGTAAAAATCACAATCTGTCAAATTAATGTTATAATTCAACTGCTACATATATTCTAGAATTCAGTTTAAAAGCAGAACTTTCCTTTAAAGGGGTTTGCCCATCAGGGACATTTATGACATATCCACAGGATACGCCATAAATGTCAGATAGATGCGGGTCCCACCTCTGGGACCTGAACCTATCTATAGAACAGTGCCCCCTAAACCTTTCTCGGTTCCTGCTGCCTCCCAGGACACTTTGCAATTTCCGACCACGTAATCAGGAAAACAGTGTAGCTACGCTGTTTCCGTAACTGCCATTCACGTCTTCGAAGCGACGCTCGACTGTTTCTGGAAAACCTGGCCATCTCGCAACTCCGTAGCCGAAGACCAGCGACAGCAGAAAAACATAGGACGGGGAACAGGGAGATAGGTGCGGGTCCCGCACCTATCGGACATTTACGGCATATCCTGTGCAACACAGTACGCAGTAAGCTCCCTCTAGTGGCAGCTAAAGACAGCCAGCATTGCTTTGTTTTAAATCTACGTCTACGCAGGGGATTGGGAGTTTTGTATCCGAAAAACAGAGCTCTGACTGCTATACAGATACATTAAGAAATTTATCATCACACAATTGGTCCTAAAAATGACAATGATAAAAGGTAGAGAATCACGAAGAATTGAATAGTCAGAAAATGAATGCATTAACAGCATCCACTGCAGAATTTTGAAAGATTAATAGATCGACATTATGTTCGCTCTACCATGTGGATTTCTACAGGTAGAGGAACACCGACAAGACCTGCAGAGACCTATAAATAATAGTAATTTCCCCACTTACTACCTAATACCACTTTCTAAAGCAGTGATCGTAAACTGCCACATTATGGGGGTCTCAAATGGGACACAAGAATGAGAGGGCTGCACAACACAACAGCCAAGAATATTTAAACACACACTGCATGAGTTCCTTTCCCCCTGGTCCCGGGCCACAAAGTGAGGACATGCAGGGCCCCAGCTAGTCACGACTGTTCCAATAGTATGTTTAGATTACCTGAAAATCATCCAAAAGCTCCGGAAAAAACCTTTCATACATTTTCAGATCTTCTAATAGCCTTCCCAGATCTTGTGCAGGTTTGAGCTTACTGATATCTGTCTCTATGTCATCATTCTGGGAATAAAGTGGAAATATAAAAAATAAAATTAAAAAAATATGACTCAATATAAATATATGACAATAAAATTGCAATTAAAAATTGTTGCTTTAAGACCTCGTTCTCATCTGCGTTGGAGACTCCGTTCTTTGTAGATCCGGCCGAGAATACGGAAACAAAGCAGCATGTTGCGTTATTGCTTCCGGTAAAACCACGGACACCATAACGGCACCCATTAAAGTCAATGGGTTCTGTCAGCCGCCAGTGGTGTCCGTTGTGCAAAGGAAGAGACACTACAGTTTTTCCATCGTTCTGCTCCTTTGACGGAACAGAACAATGGAAAGCCGAACACAGGTGTGAACCCAGCCTTAAAGGTTTGTACTAGTTATACAGTGGATATATCACTGCACATGCAGATATAGTTTTCATTTAGGAGTCTGAGAGCTTGGGGTGACAATTCTTTGCGGAAGGTGCAATGGATGCCTTATTGGTCCCAGAAGCAAATATAACTAGAATATAACTAGAACAACTAATTGAATCTTAATTATTCTACAGGTAAATGCTCATTAAAGCAAATCTGTCAGGTCTAGGCCATCAATAACTTATCGGTGGGGATCTGACGCCCACCACACTCGCCGAAGCACACAGATCTCAAGGAAAGTAGTAGACATACAAAAATCATAACCATTATTAAAAAAAACGAATAAAGATCCATCAACAACAAAAAATTTAATGTTGGTTGCTTAGAGGATGTGAGGACCGCTGAGCACAACCCGGTAACAAACCTTAAATAGTTGATCATTATCATCTTCATTTTCAGCTTCCGCTTCCGTGTCTGCCTCAATATCATCGTTGTCATCACTCTCATCCACGACATCATCCACTAAATACAAAAAGATTTTTGCTTAAAGGGGTAACATATGATATAGCGAATAATTTAAGGTCACACACATATAGCCTATGTCTAGACATGAAATCTGGACTGTTAACACATGGCCAGAAATCAATGAAATATCAAATATATTAATTCCAAGTATTGTCAAATTGGACAATATCTAGTGAATCCAACCAATAGGGCAGTTGCTGGCTTCATATAAAGCTGTATTCACATCAGCGTTAGGGTTCTGCTAGACCTTTACGTAGGAGGAACCATCAACAGAAAGGCAAACGGAAAGTCGACTTCGCTAAGGTTTCCGCCAATAAAAACGGAAATCTTACGGAACGGAGACATTACCCTTAAAATCAACGGTAATGCACACGGAAGCTATGGCTTCCATTTGCCTTTCAGTTGATGGGTTCCTCCGACAGAAAGGTCGAACGGAACACATGAATGGGGGCCCAACGCTAATGTGAATAGGCCCTTAATTCTTTTTTACAGGATATAGGGGGACTACAAACACGGTTAAAGTGGGGTTGTTGATTGTTATATTCTGGCCATATTTACAAACGTTGGTGACAACCATTGTATTAACCCCTTAGTGACCAGCCCATTTTAGGCCCTAATGACCAAGCTATTTTATTCGTTTTTCTATAGTCGCATTCAAAGAGCTAGAACGTTCTTATTTTTTCGTCTACATAGCTGTATGAGGACTTGTTTTTTGCGGGATTAGTTGTGCTTTTTAATGGCACCATTTTTGGGTACATATAATTTTTATATTAACTTTTATTAACCTTTTTGGGGGGGATTATAAAAAAAAAAACTGAAATTCCGCCATTGTTCTACGCGTTTAAAATTATTTGTTTTTGCATCGTCGCTTTCCAAGAGCCGTAACTTTTTTATTTTTCCATCAATGTAGTGATTTTTTGGGCTTGTTTTCTGCGGGACAAGACGTAGTTTTAAATGGTACTGTTTTGGGGTGCATGGGACTTATTGATTCATTTTTATTATGACTTTTTTGGGGGGCAATGGAAAAAAATTGCAATTTCGCCATGGTTTTTTGCATTTTTTTTTTACGGTGTTCACTTTGCGGTTTAAATTACATATTAACTTTATTAATGGAGTCATTACGGTCGCGGCGATACCACATATGTGTACTTTTTTTTTTTTTTTTACACTTTTACTAAATAAAACCACTTTTTATGGAAAAAAATGGATTTATTTTTTTCCTGTACTTTTTATTAATAATCTTTATTTCACTTTGATGACTTATTTTATTAGTCCCACTAGGGGACTTTACTGTGCGATGTTCCGATCGCTGCTATAATGCTCTGGTATACTTCGTATACCAGAGCATTATTGCCTGTCAGTGTAAATCTGACAGGCAATCTGTTAGGACGTGCCTCCGGCGCGTCCTAACAGGAATATGTCCAGGGCAGACCTGGGGGCTTTCATCAAGCCCCCGGCTGCCATGACGCCCCATCGGAGACCCGCGATTTCATTCGCAGGCCGCCGATGGGTGACAGAGGGAGCGCACTCCCTCTGTAAACAAAGTTAAATGCCGCGGTCGCTATTGACGGCGGCATTTAACGGGTTAAACGGCCGCGATCTAAGTAAACTTCGATCGCGGGCGTTGGAGCAGGAGCTCAGCTGTCATCAGACAGCAGAGCCCCGGCACCAGCCTGCACGGGAGACCCGTGCAGGACTTAGACTAGGCTGACGTGAAAAGGCGTCAGCCTAGCCTAAAGCCCATTAGTGACCGACGTAAAAAGGCGTATTAGTGGTCACTAAGGGGTTAATTTCAAAAGTACTAAAATACTTATTTAGCGTACATACTGTAATACTAGGCTGGGCAGATTCTATATTGGATGCAGTACTGTAAAGAATATAAAAACTTATTATGGAATTGGATTTTAAAATGTTGAATGGTTGTAGGAATATAAGGTCACATGTGTTATTTGTGCACTTTATAAAATAGTCATTTGTTACTACTAAGCCTATTAGAGGATCTGTAATGCATGAAATCCTTTTTAGAAAAACAGTCAATCTGAAAGGGCACTCTCTTGTACCAATTACCTTCAGGAGGCATGCTGTAGATCTGAGCCACAGGCCCACTGGTAGGTATGACAGGCAATTGAAACTGAAAAGCACTTTTGATGGTTGGTAAAGGAAGACGATTCTTGGGAAAGCATTTTCTCATTATCAGGCTAGATGTATTGACGAGAGGATCTAAAGTTCTTACAGCTTGGCAATCCTATGAAACGTAAGCAAGGTAAAATCTTTTTAATATGTCTTTATCATATTTGCATATCTCAGTTCTGGTGTATTAGAGCTAGGGCCGGGCGATTAATCAAATTAATTTGCCCTCAAGGTCTCTGACAATTCTGTTTTCTAACAGAATCATTAAAATCGATTCTCTAGTGGCGCCGTGCTGCAGGAGGAAGCTCAACCTCTCCGTCTGCCTGGTCCGCCCCGTCTGAGAAGCTGTGCCCCATTCTCCACATCTAATACCTGCTTCCCCACGGAACTGCTGTTTTGTACTGAACAAAATTATACAGTACGGAACAGCAGTGTCCATTGTCTGTGGGGAAACAGGGACTCCTAGTATAGTGCCACACCGCCATGTAGATAGCACCACCACCCACCTGTAGATAGCGCCACTGAAGCTCCCTCTAGAAGCGTAATCCCCGGCCAGAGGTTGCCGACGCTCTGGTCAGGGATTCCAACCCTAGCGGGAGTCCCTGTCCATATATGGACAGTGACGTCAGGGGCTACGCCTGGAGCGGAATCCCCGACCAGAGCGTTGCCGATGCTCTGGCAGGGGAATCTGCTCTTAGAGCAACGCTCTGCCCGGAGATTCCACTCCTAGAGGGAGCTACAGTGGTGCTATCTACATGGGCACTATAAAGGGGACATTGCGGCACTATCTACAGGGACATTGCAGCACTATCTACATGGGCACTGTGGTGTTTTCAGGGGGTTGGGACAAAAAATAAAACCTGACAAATGAAATCCATCCATTTTTTTATTTTTTTTAACGGCCATGAAAAACGGATGACAAAGGAACTGGAAATGGATTTGGAGACACACTGATGCAAAACGGCCATGAAAAACGGACAGCTGATCTCTTTTTAGCACTTTAAAGACCCAGACATTTTAGTTTTTTTACTCCCAGCCTTCCAAGAGCCATAACTTTTATTATTTTGTGGGGTGGAATTGGAAAAAACTGCAATTCCTGTTGTTGTTTTTGGGTTTAGTTTATGCGGCTTTCACCGTGTGGCAAAAACGACAACTTAACTTTATTCTGCAGCTCAATACGATTAAGGTGATACCAAATTTATATCGTTTCTTTTAGATTTTACTAGTTTTACAAAGAGGAAAACTATTTGTTGAAAAAAAAAAACTTGTTGTGTGTCACCACATTCTGAGTGCCATAACATTTTTAATTTTTTTGTCGATTTGAGCGGTATGAGGACGAGCTGTACTTTTTATTAGTACAATATTTTGGTACATATAATTTTTTGATCAGTTTTTATTACATTGTTTTCATTACATTGTTTGTAGCGCTAAGGTGACGAAAAAGGTTAAATAACGCTATATTGTAATAGTTTGGACTTTTACCAATTTTTTTTTTTTACATTGTGTTTGGGGAAAAAAACGTGAATACTAATGTATTGCAGTATATTGTCATTTTTACAGGCTTCTGTGAAGTCCTGACGAAGGCATGGCTTAGCAGAAGCAGTCAGGAGTCCCGCTCACATGTACCGTGGTTGGGCAGGGAAATCCGGCTGACACACGGACCGTTTTCACAGCCCGATCTTAGTCGTGTTCAAGAGCTGTTATTTATTGAATAGGAAAAAAAACCTAGTCCAAGTTAGGAAAAATGCCTATTTTAAGTTGACCGGCCCTCCTCCTAGCATGCGTGGCCCTGTCTCTGCTAAATATGGGTGCTTTGAATTGATAACTATAAACCTTGACGCAGGTCTCTCTTCCCAGTAAATACTAATGCCATCTCCTGATGTCTGAATGACATCATAAAATAGTTCAATAGTAAAACCCATTGAATTGTGAATAACTTTTTCTATAGTTCACTGTAGCAACTTTTATTACGTCTCTTCTATCAGGTTGTTAGCTTAGTTAGGAACAAACCTAGTCTAAAAATGACCAAATATAAACTAAATAGGTTTGAGAAACACTTACTTGTGAGGTGTTGTATAAAGTCTTCATACCATTGGCATCTATGAAAGCTTTTCTACCCAGTTTGATGTTTGTAACGCTTTTAAGGCACTGCAGAATGCCTTTTCGGATCAACATGTGCCGGTGCCGAGTGTCATGCCGATGCCAGTCCAAATATATTGTTAAGAGTGCTTGAACATATCCTCGGTCCACTGCTTTTCTGGCATTTGTCTCTGTAGTTAAGCATTAAAAGGGTTGAAAAAAAAATCATTCAGAATGCAAAAGGGGTGGTGGGAATGTCGGTCATGCTAAATAGTTGTACAGTCATGGTCCAAAGCCACCATAATGGTCAGAATAGACTTATATAAATAGAATTTTTCACCAGTTGAAAGATATTTTCTGTAATAGTTAAAAGCAAGGAGATAGTCGAGGTTTGCTACGAACATTTCTTGTTTAGATTGGTCAAATTACAGACAAAGACGTTAAAGGGTCTCCACTGTATGTCATAGTACAGAACCCCTTTAACAAGTCATACATCTGTGCAGGTTTGACATGATCAGGACAGGTTTTCCAGCTAGTGGATGTAAACAAGATTGCTTCCATTTAATTCAGCAAGCAGAGATCATGAAAATGGTGCAGAATGGAAGCACAAACTATATTTAAATAAAATATGAAACTTTATTTACATAAAATCAGAAATCCCCTTTAAATTCCATTATTGCTCTATCACTCCTTTTTTGTATAAAATAGAATACCCTTTTGGATACAAGTCTGTACAACGAGTCCAAATTTTCTAACATTACTCAAGGATTCATTTCATAGAATTACTAAATATACATTTATAGAAAATCTCTGACAAGAATTAAAAGGGAACCTGTCAGCTCCTATATGCCTACTAAACCAGTCCTAGCACTTGGTATGTGGGCACGTAGTTTTACAAGACCTACCGTTTTATTACTTTGTTAAAAAAGTGCCACCCAGACGGCCTGTTTCCCGGCAAGTGCCCCTGTTCTTGCCATTTTAGCCTGCTCAACTCTGCCCCCTTGCTTAGGATTGATGCTGGCACAGTATGGCCACTTTACTCTCATCATTACTAAGGTGGTGGAGTTGAGCAGGCTCAAATGGTTAGAACAGGACTACATGCGGGTAAACCGACCACATGAGCGGCACTTGCAGGGGTATTTGCATATGGCAATAAAGTCGTTAATCTGGACAAACAAGGTAATACAAAGCAATCAAAAGGTCTGTGGGCACATAGTTTTACCAGTTTGGTAGGCAATTAGAAGCGGACAAGTTCCCTTTAAGGTTACAAGAATTATGGTTAAATGAACATGCCAGTCAAAAATTTTAAATCAGACTGTTTCTATGTAACTCGAACTGTAAAGGCTACGTGCTCCTCATATTCACAGTTACAACAGTTTCTACAATGTAGCAGCATGTGGCTGTTATCAGCATGATACAATAGACAAACGATTTAGGAGGTTTTCCCGTATTAGACAATTATGGCATATCCATAGGATAGATCATAAATTACTGAAAGAAGCAAGTCCCAGCTCACCCAACCCCCGATGTGCCTGGGGAGTCGTGTTCTCCATTTTTCTCTACCTGGATGCGGTGGCCGCCTCACCAAGCAGGACGGGGGTCGTGTTACCCTCGTACTGTAGAAAGGAGTGGGTCTCAAACCGGGACCTGTATTTGTCAAAAATGTATGGCAGATCCCGTGGATATGCCATACCATGTCTAATATGGGAAAACCTTTTAAATGAACAGATTACGAGCGGTATTTTAAATGTTAAGAACATGAAAGTCTATTTGTGCTTTTCTAAAATCTGCAAAACGGTGAGGACAGTCTATATAATGTAAGCACTTACTTGATTTTAGTAAAGCGGCAAGTGTATCTAAAGAAACTCTGCAAGAATAAGACAAGAACATTAACTTTATTCACCGCACTCAAAGTAAAATCAAGTATTATTAGTATAAAATACCTATAGATACAAGATCCTTAAATATTTTATTCTGTCTTCTCTAATCGTATAATAAAACCACAAATGGCAGACATTATAGTTCCCATAGGTGGTGGTCACCCAGCTTTCCAAACATCTTGTCATGCAGAACTAGATTCACCCAGGATAAATAATATTATAGTACAGGCCGGACACAGGCAAAAAGCCATAAGGGGAGGCCGCCATGACCAGGGGTGTAGGTAGGGAAAGGGTTAATGAATCCTAAGGGCAGTGGCAGGAGTTAGTTGGGGGCGGGGGGTTATAGGGCGAGGCTATGGGGCATATAAGGAGTGGTGAGGGCAGTGGTCGCCATTACATGAACAGACCGCGTTCTGACTTGTCCCGCCCTCCCTCTTTTTCTTTCTGTTCCCTTGACAGTATGCGATTTTGCGGTGTTACTCATTGTTTTTCTGCTTTTTTCACAGGTGAGGGGATATTTTGGGGAGCTGATGTTGCAGTGTGGCGGATTGGGGGTCCTTGGAGTTGGTGGAAAATTGGCGTGGTCACTCCCGAATTTATTAGTGGTCTGGTCAATTTGGGCTCCTGCTGGATGGTGTCCCGGGGAGAGGTTGCACTTTAGGTCAGCCAACTGCAGGTATGACAGTGCCCCTGAGCCTGTGGGGAGACGGCTGGGAGTAAAAATACAATGCAGATGGGCTGGTTGGGGTCAGACTTTTGTAGCTCCAGGGACTCCCCTTCCATTATTGTTATTTCATATGTAAAGTGTTGTTTTTATTATGTAGGTTTGTCAATAAAATGGCTGCTGTGGCCAAAATGTATCCAACCCAATGTGTCCGTATTTTTTATAGAAAGGGGTTTAAATAGGAGGTCTGCCACCAGGAGGGTAGCTTTAGTATTAACATCATATTTCCTAAGACTGTGCGAACTCTACAGTCCAGGGTCAAGGGCCCTTCCAGGTAAAAAAAAAAAAGTGCTGTTGTGCATGGAATTGCAGGAGGAAGCAGAAAAAATTATTATTTATTTCTGTTACTTTTATAGCGCCAACATATTCCACAGTGCTGTACAGAGGTTGTCCTCATTCACTGTCCACATTAGGGCTCACAATCGCAATTCCCGATCTGTATTTTATTTGGGGTGTGGTAGGAAACCGTAGTACCTGGAGGAAACCCACGCTAACACACATTTTTTATTTATTTAAAAGGGGTATTTGCTTCTCATAGAGTCAAAGGATATTGCTAGGATATGCCACCACTTTCTGATCAGTGGGGTCTGACTGTCGGGACCCCTCACTGATCCTGAGAATGAGGGGGCCGTAGTGCTGGTATAGCGCTGTGGCCCCTTCATAGTTTTACCATGCACAGCGGGGCTCGCCAACCAGCAGCACAGCGTCATTCAAATGAACAGGGTCACAAGAATGGGTGGTTAAGAGCGCCGCTGTGCATAGAAAAACGGAGCAGGGGACGCAGCCCTACACCAGTGCTAAACCAATGCTGCAGCCCTTTTATCCTCAAGATCAATGGAGGTCCCGGCCCACGGTCCCCCACCGAAAGTGATATTTTAAGTGATATGCTAGGACCTTGAGATAAGAAAACCCATTTAGGCATGAGGTAGAATGCATTTTTAAAGTAAACCATGTTAATAAATGAAAGCAGAAACAGTTGACGAAAACTATTGCTATATTGTATGTTATTTTATTTTAGCATGCATATAAAAACGGACAATCAACTATATTGTCCAACTACATTTGTAACTTGGCATGTGATATTATACAGTAATAGTCTACCTGAGGTGGGTAAGTAGTGTTTGTTGAACAAGGAAAAATAAAAACAGATCTATTGGTAACTATTTTTCTTTCATTTAATACAAGATTGGAAAACAGTGGGAGCGCTCTTTTTTCCACGAACAGTCCTGCTTGTGTATATGGGCTGTGTCTGGTACTGCAGGTCAGGAACTCCAATACCAAAGACAGCCCATGGACAGCAGTGGGGTGGGTCTGAAAAAAAACAACAAACACCCTATTTTCTAAAGCTGAACAACCCATTTAACAGAAAACAAGGCCCATTTTTAGTAACACTGCTTCCTATTCTTCTACCATTATCGTACATAAGCATGAACAGGCATAAGAGCAAGAAGTATCAAAGATGCTGCTCTGTAACACAGTCTCTTACCACTAGATGGAGCATGAAACCAGAATATGACAATAGCAATACTATTCTGCCAAAACATTAACACCACCAGCCTTAGGCCCCATTATTTACCGTTAGTAAATACTGCACGGACAGGCTGCTGAGTGTCATCCGCATTTGCAGACTGTGCTCACAGTAATAAGTACAGGAACACGGTCCGTAAATGCGGAAAATAAGACATGTTCTATTTTTTGAGTCTCATTTCTACGGCCCGGACACACACCAGTAAATACAAGGGAAGGTGTCCGTGGCCGATAGAAATGAATGTGTCAGTATTTTACCCGCAATTACGGTTCTGTAATTGTGGATAAAAACTATGGTCGTGTGCTTGGGGCCTAAGGCTATGTTCATATCTGTGTCAAGTCTTTCCGTTGTTCTGCTCCATCAGAGGAGCAGAACAATGGAAAACCAGAAGCGACAGTGCGGTTGCACCACGAACACCACCTCCGGCTGACGGAATCCAATGACTTTAATGGGTTATGATGGCTTTCCATCAGGGTGTTCGTGGTTTTACTGGAAACAATAGCACAGAATGCTGCGCTATTGTTTCCGGTAATCTCGGCCAGATCTGTGACAGGGGCCCTTAACAGAGCCTCCAACGCAAATGTGAACAAGGCCTAACACGGAGTAGTTACCCCTCGTACCCACAAAACAGCTCTGACCCGTCGAGAAATGGACTGTACAATCGTCTATCGATCTGTCTATCTATCTACACACACATTCACACACTGTCTGGTACAGGAGAATTTGGACAGTGACAATTTTCCGCCGTCAAGTGAACAATAATTCGAGTTCACTCTTTCCTCAACCTCGATTCAATAAAAATGCTAGCACATGCTCTCATTTTCTCCTTCCTAGACTACTTGAACATCCCTCTCTGTGGCCTCCCATCTAACACGGTTGCACCCCTCCAATCCACCATCAACTCTGCTGCCAGGTTAATCCACCTGTCCTCTCGTTTCACCTCTGCCTCTTTCCTCTGCCAATCCCTTCACTGGCTACTTATTGCCCAGCGAATTCAATTCCAAATGTTAACAATGACATACAAGGCTGTCCACAACCTGTCCCCTCCATACATTTCTGCTCTAATCTCCCAATACCTCTCCAAACATAATTTCCTCACAAGATCTTCTGCTTTGCTCTCCTGTTATCTTCTCCTCCCTCATCGTCGTTAAGATTTCCCACATGCATCCCCCACACTCTGGAACTCTCTACTCCAACGCATAAGACTCTCTCCCACCATTCAAACCTTCAAAAGCAACCTGAAAACCAACTTTGTCAGAAGAACTTATAACCTACAATAACCCTGCTGCCACTATATTACCGGGTGAACAGCTTCTACCCTCACCTACGGTCTCCTTCCCTTGTAGATTGTAAGCCCTCGTGGGCAGGGTCCTCTCTCCCTCTATACCAGTCTGTCACTCATTAAAGAGGCTCTGTCACCAGATTTTGCAGCCCCTATCTGCTATTGCAGCAGATCGGCGCTGCAATGTAGATTACAGTAATGTTTTTATTTTTAAAAAACGAGCATTTTTGGCCAAGTTATGACCATTTTTGTATTTATGCAAATGAGGCTTGCAAAAGTCCAACTGGGCGTGTTGAAAAGTAAAAGTCCAACTGGGCGTGTATTATGTGCGTACATCGGGGTGTTTTTACTACTTTTACTAGCTGGGCGCTCTGATGAGAAGTATCATCCACTTCTCTTCAGAACGCCCAGCTTCTGGCAGTGCAGATCTGTGACGTCACTCACAGGTCCTGCATCATGTCGGCCACATCGGCACCAGAGGCTACAGTTGATTCTGCAGCAGCATCAGCGTTTGCAGGTAAGTAGCTACATTGATTTACCTGCAAACGCCGATGCTGCTGCAGAATCATCTGTAGCCTCTGGTGCCGGCTCGTCTGACACGATGCAGGACCTGGGGAAGTGACGTCACAGCGTGATCTCTCGAGAACACGGCTGTGTCTGCACTGCCAGAAGCTGGGCGTTCTGAAGAGAAGTGGATGATACTTCTCGTCAGAAAGCCCAGCTAGTAAAAGTAGTAAACACGCCCCGATGTACGCACATAATACACGCCCACTTGGACTTTTACTGTAAACACGCCCAGTTGTACTTTTGCAAGCCTCATTTGCATAAATACAAAAATGGTCATAACTTGGCCAAAAATGCTCGTTTTTTTTAAATAAAAACGTTACTGTAATCTACATTGCAGCGCCGATCTGCTGCAATAGCAGATAGGGCTTGCAAAATCTGGTGACAGAGCCTCTTTAAGCTCATGTTTATTGTACTTATTACTTTTATTGTCTAATGTTATGTTCTTAACCCCCTTTTTTATATGTATATAGCGCCCTGGACTTAATGGTGCTTTAAGATAAATAATAATAATATTAGCGAGGGATAACAGTGAAATAATGTATACGGTTTGATGCAATAATAAAAAGAAGAGGAAGCAGGAAATTTTGTCTGTGACAGAGGAGGAAGAACTTCTAGACAAACCATGACAAGGCAGTTTCACAAATATATGTTCAGGAACGACTTGAATAGAGAAGTCATCTAGAGATTAGGGTAACGGAAAATCTTTCTTGGTGCCACCGTAGATTAATAAAATACTGCATATTGTGATTTTAAAGTGTAGCTAAACGCTTGACAAACTTCTGACATGTCATAATGACATGTCAGAAGATTAGATTGGTGGGGGTCCGAGCACTGAGACCCCCACCAATCGCTAGAACGGAGCAGCTGAAAAGTTCGTGTGAGTGTTTAGCCGCTTCGTGTCTGTTCGGCTTTTTCCGGGAATAAATGTATCGTGTACGGACTCCATACAAAGGGACTTGAGCCCATACTCCGATACATCGGCTTTACGAAAAAAGCTGAGCAGAAACTAAGCAGCTGAGCGCTCACACGAACTCCTCAGCAGCCTTGTTCTAGCGATTGTTGGGGGTCTCCGTGCTCGGACCCCCACCAATCCAATCTTCTGACATGTCACTATGACATGTCAGAAGTTTGTCAAACGTTTAGTTACACTTTAAGTATAGTGAGCTATACGGAGAATTGAGCATGTAGGTGATTTTGGAGTAATTGAAAAGTATTTACTTGCAGATGTACGCAAGAAAAAAAATGACAGGCTTCATGACTTTTGCCGAATGTGAATGTAGGGAATTTCTTTTTTGTTTAGTGTTGCAGTCATAGTAATGAACACACTACTCCCCAGTGGAAATCTATGGACAGGCCATAATGCTCTCCTAGCAATGAGTTTTCCATATGGGAACCCTAGGAGTGGTGCCGCATTCCTAGCATCTATTACTATAATATCTGTGATGGAAGTGTCATGGACACAATGTAGAGCTGCAATGCTCAATTAAATTGGAGAGCTACTTCACGTTTATTATGGACCAGCATACTGGTAGAGAATGACCCACGTGATCCAATTTGCAATTCCAGTGTGGACTTTCCCACCTGACAACAAAAGGATGCCATCCTGGCGTTCTGCGCCACTTGCTGCTGTGTTTGGCAGCTGTACTTCAGCAAAGTGTGTTTCTTATATAATTCTTCCCTACAGAAATTTGGAGATCACTGTCCAGCATTGACTCTAAGTTAAAGGGTAACTAAACTTTCAACAAACTTCTAACATGTCATAGCGACATGTCAGAAGTTTTGATCGCTGGGGGTCTGAGCACGGAGACCCCCACCAATCACAAAAATAAAGCGCCAGAAGTGCTCGGGTGAGCGCTGACCAGCTTCTTAGTTTCTGATAGTCTTTTTTTGGAAAGCCGATGAGAAACCAAGCAACTTAGTGCTCACACGAGCGCTTCTGCCTCTTCGCTTTAATGATCAGTGGGGGTCTCAGTGCTCGGACCACCAGCGATCAAAACTTCTGACATGTCACCATGACATGCCAGAAGTTTGTTGAAAGTTTAATTACCCTTCTCTCTATGACATCCATACGTCTAAATAGCCCATATAGACAGGGATTGTCTTGACAGGACCACCTGTTTAATTATCAATATACAACGTCGCATAATGTTTTCTTGCAAATCATGGACAAGTCCACACGTAGCATCTTCGTTGAGATCCCTTCGATTCTTGAAAAAAAAATAAAAAAAAGCACCATGGTTTTGCAAAACATTTTTTCCAATATTTTCCAAACTAAACATACTACTATGCTCTTGACACCAACTACCTAGAAGATATTGGATAATGGTCTATTCTCAGGACTGTAGGAAATAGGAAAAATACTGAAACAAAAAAAAAAAAAGTTGCAGCAGCACTGCATATTCCAACTGTGACATACAGTATATAAATAAATGCACTTACTTCATAAGGCTGGTGTTCTTTTTACTGAATGGGCCTATAATCTTGAAAATAAGTTCCACTGCCCCATTTTTGCCCAGGTACACAGCATTTACAGCTGAAATGGCAAAAAATAAAAACACTCACGTGAACAAAATGAAAAATTAGGCAATTTACAGAAATTATACTTTTTAACTGAAGATATAGCAAAGGCAATTACAATGCAGGTTAATGATGAAGCAACCGCAATAAGTCAACATGTCACTCATAGGGCTCAGGCATACGCAGAGAACCTGTACAACGGCACATAGCGCCCTCCACAGGTCCGTACTATAGAGCTGCAGGGACTGTGTGTGCTGCCTGTGATCAAATGCTCCGCCAGATGCTGTGTATATGGAAATATTCCCCTAATAGCTCAATACAGGCATGTGATAGAGCAGAATATGACAGAAAAAAAAAAACCTGTTTGCCTTTGTACGAAATCGGTGACATGTGGAAGTACAGTAAAGGCTCCATGCACCTCTGTGGCTGCCCTATTACGGCTTAGCACAAAACTAAGCCATAATACGGTCTTGAGCATGAAGCCTAAGGGTGTTCATAGAGTAGAGGTAGTATACGGTGAGGCCGAAAACACGTTTCAATGCGATTTTTGGGCCGAGCAGCTTGTACAGGTGAAACATGTCTAAACTACGTGTTTCACCTGTAAAAATTGCCCGACTTAAAATCATCTACCTCTACATGTACAGGCATTTTCAGTGAGTTCCTTATAACAGATCACTCATTATATACTATCATATAGCAGTCACCATTCATTTGATTTCCCTCACGCTTCCTTTGCCTATTACCCAAATCTCTCCTCCTCATATAGGAAATTATATTGACAGCAGGTTACAGGCACCATATAGAGAATCTATATCTTCTAAATACAGTGAGCAAAGAGGCGGTTAATGATGGCTGTAACATTAACATTAGCCTCTCGGATTACTACATTCAGAAAATACAGTGCTGCGATCTACTGTGAAAACGTAGTTTTAGGAAACTTTTTTAATCACAACTTTGGTACCCAAAAAAAAATTCAGGGCTGAAACACAAAGCAGAAGCAAAATCCAAATCAAATGAATAGACGTCCATGTAACTCCTGAAGTAATGCACTCTGGCTCAGATGATGTCTGCCTCTATGACGTCCATATGCCCTATTACACCCATGGTGTACATTCAACCAACCAGTCTTAAAACGTTAAGATTTGAAAAATTATTCATAAAAATTCCATTTCAAACAAGTCAAAGCAGTTGAGCAGAACTTAGTATGTATTATGTAATGTCGGGGTAGGGAGACAGACAGGTGAGCCCTAATCTACCCGCCACGCATTCCCTGCCTACTTGCAACGACCCGCCCTAGGCGACGAGGTACAACTGGGCGACGGTCCCTACACTCAATAGGTGCACGACAGACAAACAGACAAGGGTACAAAGAAGTCGGGGAAATGGGGAAGTTGCCCACGGGAACACCGTGAGCAACAAGCGAGGTGAACGAGCCGAGTCAAACCAGGAGATGAGCGAGGTACAAAAACGCAGAGCAGAAGAGTGGTCAGTAAAGCCAAGGTCAATAACGAGCAGAGGGTCAGTAGTTCAAGAAGCTGAAGCAGGGCCAGGAAACCAGCAGAGAAGAATCACAAGCAAAGGAGGAACAGGAAAGGCAGGTATAAATAGACAGAGGGCAGGAGCTAGCTCCGTCTGGCCTGGCTGTGATAGGATCTCCCACTCCTAAGCCTGCCATCCTGAGTGGTGGAAGATGGAGTCAGTCTCACAGGTGCAAACTGATTACCTATGGGCGTTGACACAGAAGCTGTGTCTGGCAGATCCTTTACAGTACCCCCCTTTTTATGAGGGGCCACCGGACCCTTTCTAGGTGGACCTGGTTTATTGGGGAAACGAAAGTGGAACCTCCTGACCAATACCCCAGCGTGAACATCCCGGGCGGGTACCCAAGTCCTCTCCTCAGGCCCGTATCCTCTCCAATGGACCAGGTACTGGAAAGAGCCTTGGACCATCCTGCTGTCCACAATCTTGGCCACCTCGAATTCTACCCCCTCAGGGGTGAGAACAGGGACCGGAGGTTTCCTCGAGGGAGCCAAGGACGGGGAGCAGCGTTTAAGGATGGAGGCATGAAACACTTCGTGTACTCGAAAAGACGGGGGCAACTCCAGTCGGAAGGAGACAGGGTTGAGGACTTCAATGACCTTGTATGGCCCTATAAGCCGGGGAGCAAACTTCTTGGACGGGACTTTAAGGCGCAAATTTTTTGACGATAGCCACACCAGATCCCCGACCACAAACAAGAGGTTAGCAGAACGTCTTCTGTCTTTTGTATGCTCTGGGACACCTCTAGGTTCTTCTGAACCTGGGCCCAGACTGTGCACAGTTCCCGATGAACGACCTCTACCTCGGGATTGTTGGAACTACCAGGTGAAACGGAGGAGAACCGTGGATTAAACCCAAAATTACAGAAAAAGGGGGAGACCCCTGACGAGTTACTGACCCGGTTATTAAGGGAAAATTCGGCGAGGGGAATGAATGAGACCCAATCATATTGACAGTCCGAGATAAAACACCTTAAATATTGTTCTAGAGACGGATTAGTCCTCTCAGTTTGGCCATTAGTTTCAGGATGGAAGGCAGAGGAGAAGGACAGATCAATCTCCAACTTTTTACAGAAGGCTCTCCAAAACAAAGAAACAAATTGTACCCCTCTGTCAGAAACAATATTGACAGGGACCCCATGGAGACGCAGGATGTGTTTGACAAACAAGGTAGCTAACGTCTTAGCATTGGGTAGTTTCTTGAGGGGCACAAAGTGGCACATCTTACTGAAGCGGTCTACTACAACCCACACCACCGACTTGCCTTGAGATGGAGGCAAATCGGTGATAAAATCCATGGAGATATGAGTCCAAGGTCTCTGGGGAATGGGCAAAGAACATAGTAAGCCCTCTGGTCGGGACCTGGGAGTCTTGGACCTAGCACAAACTTCACAAGCGGCGACGTAGGCCTTAACGTCTTTAGGCAACCCAGGCCACCAATAGTTTCTGGCAATGAGGTGCTTGGTACCCAGGATGCCTGGATGGCCAGATAGTGCAGAGTCATGATTTTCCCTAAGTACCCTTAGCCGGAATTGCAGGGGAACAAACAGCTTGTTCTCAGGTAGGTTCCCGGGAGCTGAACCTTGATCAGCCGCAATTTCAGAGACTAAATCAGAATCAATAGAGGAAATGATTATACCTGGAGGCAAAACACAAGCAGGATCTTCCTCCGAAGGAGGGCTGGCCATGAAGCTACGCGACAGTGCATCAGCCTTAATATTTTTAGACCCAGCCCTATAGGTGACCAAAAAGTTGAATCTGGTAAAAAATAACGCCCATTGAGCTTGTCTCGGGTTTAGCCTCCGGGCAGATTCTACGAAAACCTGATTCTTGTGGTCGGTAAGGACCGTTACCTGGTGCCTAGCCCCCTCCAGGAAGTGGTGCCACTCTACAAATGCCCATTTAATGGCTAAGAGTTTGCGGTTGCCAATATCATAGCTACTCTCAGTGGGCGAAAACTTCCTGGAGAAGTAGGCACAGGGACGGAGATGGGTGAGGGACCTGGTACCCTGGGACAAGACAGCCCCCACTCCCACCTCGGACGCGTCAACCTCCATGATAAATGGCTCCATTTGGTTGGGCTGAACCAGAACAGGGGCCGAGATAAAGCACTTCTTAAGGACCTCAAAAGCCTGGACAGCCTAAGGAGGCCAGTGGAGGAGATCAGCACCTTTGCGAGTGAGATCCGTAAGAGGCTTAGCGATGACCGAGAAGTTAGCAATAAATCTCCTGTAATAATTAGCGAACACCAGGAAGCACCAACGCCTTCAGGGAGGCAGGTTTGACCCATTCCGCCACAGCCTGGCCTTGGCGGGGTCCATGCGGAATTAATGAGGAGTGAGGATTTGACCCAAAAATGGTATCTCCTGCACCCCAAACACACATTTTTCGGTCTTAGCAAACAGTTTGCTTTCCCGAAGGGCCTGGAGCACCTTCCTGACATGCTCAATGTGGGAGGACCAGTCCTTGGAAAACACAAGTATGTCATCAAGGTACACTACAAGAAATACCCCCAGGTAGTCTCTTAAAATCTCATTTATGAAATTCTGGAAGACCGCGGGAGCATTACACAACCCAAAGGGCATGACGAGGTATTCGAAATGACCTTCGGGCGTGTTAAACGCAGTCTTCCACTCATCCCCCTCTTTGATGCGGATAAGGTTATAAGCCCCTCGTAGATCAAACTTAGAGAACCATTGGGCCCCCTGAACCTGATTGAAAAGATCAGGAATTAAAGGAAGGGGATACTGGTTCCTTACAGTGACCTTATTCAAGTTTCGGTAGTCAATGCATGGCCTAAGACCACCATCCTTCTTCCCTACGAAGAAGAAGCCAGCACCTACCGGAGAAGTAGAGGGGCGAATGTAACCCTTGGCCAGGCATTCCTGGATATACTCTCTCATGGCTTCACGTTCGGGACAAGAGAGATTAAATATCCTACCCTTAGGGAGCTTAGCTCCTGGTACCAAATCAATTGCGCAATCGTATTCTCTATGAGGAGGTAACACTTCGGAGGCCTCTTTAGAGAAAACATCAGCGAAGTCCTGAACAAACTCAGGTAGAGTGTTCACCTCCTCAGGGGGAGAAATAGAATTAACAGAAAAACATGACGTCATGCATTCATTACCCCATTTGGTAAGATCCCCAGTATTCCAGTCAAACGTGGGATTATGCAACTGCAACCAGGGAAGGCCTAAAACCAAATCGGACGATAATCCCTGCATCACCAGTACCGAGCACTGCTCCAAATGCATGGAGCCAACAAGGAGTTCAAAAACAGGGGTATGCTGTGTAAAATAACCATTAGCAAGAGGAGTGGAGTCAATACCCACTACCGGGACAGGTTTAGGCAAATCAATCAATGGCATAGCTAGAGACATAGCAAATTCCACAGACATAATATTAGCAGAAGACCCTGAATCCACGAAGGCACTGCCGGTAGCAGACCTACCACCAAAAGAGACCTGAAAGGGAAGCAAGATTTTATTACGTTTCATATTTACGGGAAATACCAGTGCGCCCAAGTGACCTCCCCGATGGTCACTTAGGCGCGGAAGTTCCTCCGACTGCTTATTCTTACTCCTAGGACATTTGTTCACTTGATGCTTGTCATCCCCACAGTAGAAGCAGAGACCATTCTTCCTGCGGAACTCTCTACCTTGTTGGGGGGACACGGAGGCCCCGAGTTGCATAGGTACCTCCGAGTCTTCCGTGGAAGAACAAAGCAACGGAACCTCGGGAGGCATCATGGGGGAGTCAGAGGAGAAAACACAAAAACATTCAAGTCGTCGTTCCCTGAGACGTCGGTCAAGTCGTACCGCTAAAGCCATAACCTGATCTAGGGAGTCAGAAGAGGGATAGCTAACTAGCAGGTCTTTCAGGGCGTTCGACAGACCCAATCTAAACTGGCACCTTAAGGCAGGGTCATTCCACCGAGAAGCTACACACCACTTCCTAAAGTCAGAACAATACTCCTCAACAGGTCTCTTACCCTGACGTAAGGTTACCCACCAGCTGACTCTCGGCAAAGGCAGTCTTGTCAGTCTCGTCATAAATGAGCCCGAGAGCAGAAAAGAAAAGGTCAACGGAGGAAAGTTCAGGGGCGTCAGGAGCCAAGGAGAAGGCCCATTCTTGGGGCCCGTCCTGGAGCCGGGACATAATTATACCCACCCGCTGGCTCTCAGAACCAGAGGAGTGGGGCTTTAAGCGAAAATAGAGCCTACAACTCTCCCGAAAGGAGAAAAAAGTCTTCCGGTCCCTTGAGAATCGGTCAGGCAACTTGAGGTGGGGTTCAAGAGGTGAGGTGAGGGGCACTACCAGCGTAGCATCAGGCTGGTTGTCCCTCTGAGCCAGGGCCTGGATCTGTAGGGAGAGGCCCTGCATTTGCTGAGCCAGGGTCTCAAGGGGGTCCATAGTAGTGTCAGGGACCAGGGTAGACTAGGTATATGGGCTTGTAATTATGTAATGTCGGGGTAGGGAGACAGACAGGTGAGCTCTAATCTACCCACCACTCAGTCCCTGCCTACTTGCAACGACCCGCCCTAGGCGACGGGGTACAACTGGGCGACGGTCCCTACACTCAATAGGTGCACGACAGACAAACAGACAAGGGTACAAAGAAGCCGGGGAAATCTGGAAGTTGCCCACGGGAACACCGCGAGCAACAAGCGAGGTGAACGAGCCGAGTCAAACCAGGAGATGAGCGAGGTACAAAAACGCAGAGCAGAAGAGTGGTCAGTAAAGCCAAGGTCAATAACGAGCAGAGGGTCAGTAGTTCAAGAAGCTGCAGCAGGGCCAGGAAACCAGCAGAGAAGAATCACAAGCAAAGGAGGAACAGGAAAGGCAGGTATAAATAGACAGAGGGCAGGAGCTAGCTCCGTCTGGCCTGGCTGTGATAGGATCTCCCACTCCTAAGCCTGCCATCCTGAGTGGTGGAAGATGGAGTCAGTCTCACAGACATAGAAGCAGATGCCGACTGATTACCTATGGGCGTTGACACAGAAGCTGTGTCTGTCAGATCCTTTACAGATTATGATCAATTCTTGGAGTAAAATATTGGCATGCAAGAATGACAGCCACGTTGTAGTGTAAGTAAGAGACGTGGGTCTAGTATGTCACGAGTAGTGCCAAATGTATTACGCCGTGGATGCCACCTTGATAAACTTGGAACAAATTATGCCCAAGTTCATGCCTTGCTCTTCATTTGTAAATTGCCATTCTTATGACACGTGTTCTTTGGTTTTCAGTTTTTGGCTGGAGATTAGCCAAAGGGTTGTCCATGTTGTTTAGAAAGCTCGATTTCCACTGCCAGGAATCCCTCTATTGCCTCAACATGCCCTAGCAGGGCATATAAGATGTGGTTCTCTGAATTAGATGACCTATAATTGATAATCTATTAAAACTGCACAGAATTACTATGGCTGAATAAATATCTACTGCAAGGAGCAGAGAATATTCGTGTCAAGGGACAGTAAGGATAAAAAAATAAATTAAAAAAACTTCCTTGAAATTACAATACATTTTTAATTTCTTCATAAATTCCCCTCAAGACTGCCAGTACTCACAATTCATACAGTACACACGTAACACTTGAAGACACGGAAGTAAGAGCTTTGGACATTGCAGATTTTGTTTGACCAGGTTGAGAGATATGTTGAGTGCTCCGCTGACTCGTGCTTTTATTCCAAATTTTTTGTCTATGAAGAGAAAAATAAATAGTCATTTGATCAACTGATGAAACAACCAAAGAAAAAAAGGAAACAAACTACAGATGTATCAGTCCATATCTTGATATAGTCACTGAAAACTGAAGGACATCTGTTAGAAATAAAGAGGTTAAAACGCACTTTTGATTGTATTGTTTAAAAAGCTATAGTCCCAGCTGTGTTATTAATAAGAATTTGCCAACCTGAGAGCCGCTCTAGGGATATCTCTAGTAAAGAATTAGTGCTTCCAGGGGCATTGCTAGCAGTCAATGGGTCTATTTGCCAACGCTGAGTCGATAGGGGACGGAGTCTGAACACAAGACAGTTAGGGCTATTATACAGGCTGACTGCTAGCAATTGCAAGTATCACATGAAAGATTAGAATCTCCTCTTTCATATGTCACCAGAACCACTGTTCTACGTGGTCCACAGCCAGAGATATGGCTATTTGAAGTGATCCCCCTTCCCTCCAGCCTCAGTCTCTCACACTGTGTGAAGCAGCTTCATGCTGATAGGTCAGCGTCAGAGGCTGTGATGTCACTCCACCTCAGGAGAATGGCTGGTCAAGTATAGCCTCATTTGAATATCTTGAGAAAAGCTCATAACTGATAAAATAAACGTTTTGGGACACAATTTTCACTATTGTTATGAGTGTGACAGCGCCTATCAGATTAGCTAGGAGATTGGGGATTACTAAACTCATGACAGATCCTATTTAAGCCATTAAAAAAGTCAAGTTAAAGTTTCTTACCATTGTGTATTCAACATGTTAAAAGTCAAGTTAAAGATCACTACATATGTACATTTGTTAACAAATTTTATTTCATCGTCAGTATTACTATTATGTGGTTATAGGTGTATTCATTATTCAAAGGGATTTAAAAGTATTTCTTGAATCTTATTTTCACAGCTATATCCCAACCATACCACACAAATTAATTAAAGGGGATGTCCGGGCACAGGACCGTTTTTTTATATTGATTACCTATCCACAGGATAGGTCATCAGTATATGATCGGTGGGCATCCAACATCCGTACCCTGCACCGATCATCTGCGGGCACCGGATGTTACGCAGTGTCCAGTGCCGGGAAGCAGATGGCTCCATACACTGCATAGCGGCCGTGCTGCAGAACAGCAACTCTGCTTCTATTTTAGTGAATAGGAGCAGAGCTTTAGTACTGCAGCTCGGCCGCTATACCTTGACCGAAATTTCTGCTTCCGGCACGGACATCGGGTGCCCAGAGGCAGCCGGAGCAGCTGATCAGTGCGGGGTCCGGGTGGCGGACCCCTACGATCATATACTGATGACCTATCCGGTGAATAGGTCATTAGTATGAAAAACGGTCCTATGCCCAGACAGCCCCTTTAACTGGTTCCCGACCGCTGGCTGTGTATTTACGGCCAGCGGTCAGGGTCCTTAACCCCTTGAGTACCCAGCTCATTTTGGCCTTGAGGACCAGACCCATTTTTTCAAATCTGACATGTGTCACTTTATGTGGTAATAACTCCGGAATGCTTTTACCTATCCAATTGATTCTGAGATTGTTTTCTCGTGACATATTGTACTTTAGGTTAGTGAAAAAAATTTGTCGATAAATTTATTGCTTATTTGTGAAAAACACCAAAATTTAGAGAAAATATGAAGAAATTATGATTTTTCACATTTTAAATCTATCTGCTTGTAAAACAGATAGTAATACCACACAAAATAGTTACTATTTCACATTTCCCATATGTCTACTTTATGTTTGCATCGTTTTTTTAACATCCTTTTATTTTTCTACGACGTTACAAGGCTTAGAACTTTAGCAGCAATTTCTCAAATTTTCAATAAAATTTCAAAAGGCTATTTTTACAGGGGCCAGTTCAGTTCTGAAGTGGTTTTGAGTGCCCTATATATTAGAAACCCCCATAAAACACCCCATTTTGAAAACTGCACCCCTCAAAGTATTCAAAACAGCATTCAGAAAGTGTTTCAACCCTTTAGGCGTCTTACAGGAATTGAAGTAAAGTAGAGCTGAAATTTGAAAATTTCATTTTTTTTTACAAAATTCATTTGTAATACATTTTTTTCTGTACCACAGAAGGTTTTACCTGAGAAACGCAACTCAATATTTATTGCCCAGATTCTGCAGTTTTTAGAAATATCCCACATGTGGCCCTAGTGTGATAATGGACTGAAACACAGGCCTCAGAAGCAAAGGAGCACCTAGTGGATTTTGGGGCCTGCTTTTTTCAGAATATATTTTAGGCACTATGTCAGGTTTGAAAAGGTCTTGTGGTGTCAAAACAGTGGAAACACCCAAAAGTGACCCTATTTTTTAAACTACACCCCTCAGGGAATTTATCTAGGGGTATAGTTAGCATTTTGACCCCACAGGTATTTTGCTATGTTTATTGGAGTTAGTCTGTGAAAATGAAAATCTACTTTTTTTCTGGAAAAACGTAGAAATTTCGAATTTTTGCAAGGAATAAAGGACAAAAAGCACCCCAACATTTGTAAAGCAATTTCTCCCGATTACGGCAATACCCCATATGTGGTAATAAACTGTTGTTTGGACCCACAGCAGGGCTCAGAAGGGAAGGAACGCCATTTGGATTTTGGAGTGCTGATTTTACTGGAATGGTTTTCGGTGCCGTGTTATGTTTGCAATGCCCTGGAGGGACCTAAACAGTGGAAACCCCCCAAAAGTGACCCCATTTTGGAAACTATACCCCTCAAGGAATTTTTCTAGCGGTATAGTTAGCATTTTGACCCCACAGGTTTTTCGCTGCATTTATTGAAATTAGTCTGTGAAGATGAAAATATACTTTTTTTCTGAAAAAACATAGAATTTTCACATTTTTACAAGGAAAAAGGGAGAAAAAGCACCCCAACATTTGTAAAGCAATTTCTCCTGATTACGGAAATACCCCATATGTGGTCATAACCTTCTGCTCAGAAGGGAAGGAGCACCATTTGGATTTTGGAGCGCAGATTTGGTTGAAATGGTTTTCAGGCGCCATGTTGCATTTGAAGAGCCCCTGAGGTATTAGTACAGTGGAAACCCCCAAGAAGTGACCCCATTTTGGAAACTACACCCATTGAGGATTTTGTTTTAGGGGTGTAGTGAGCATTTGGACTCCACAGATGTTTCATAGAAGTCATAAACATTGGGCAGTGAAAGTGAAAATTTGCATTTTTTCCAATAAAAAGTTGATTAAGCCCCAAACTTTTCATTTATACAAGGGGCAATAGGAGAAAGAGCACTGCTCAATTTGTTACCCATTTTCTCTTGATTACAGCAATACCCCATATGTGGCTGTAAACTGCTATATGTGCACATGGCAAGGGTCAGAAAGGAGGGAGCACCATTTGGTTTTTGATCACAGATTCTGCTGGAATATTTTTCAGGCATCATATTGTGTTTTCAGAGCCCATGAGGTACCAATATAGAGGAAACTCACAAGATGTGACCCAATTAAGAAAACGACACCGCTCAAGGTATTCATCTAGTGGTATAGTGAGAAATTTTACTTTTCAGATTAGGAATTAAAACAAAATTGGTAGAATTTTAATTTTTATTTATTTTACAAACGCGTGGGTTTGATGAAACATTTTGGGGATGTATCAAGCACCAATGAGAAAAAAAAGAACTCACAATTCATTCATTTTTTTTTCCTGTGTTCATTGATACCCTATATAGGACCTTTTTGTATTGAGGCACACGGTGAGGCCCGGAAGTGAAGGTGTACCATGAGCCTCTTCAAGGCCTAGTTTTTGCTTGGGTGATTTTGGGCCACCATGGTGGTATTCATCTAGGGGTATAATGATTTTTTGTTTTGTTTTATATATCCAATTGGTGCACAAGTGGACAATTTTTAAATGAAGGTGACATAAAATTTAAGATGAAGTTTATATGGACATCCTGAAAATGGCATGAAAAAAATTAGTAGTCCACTGAAGAATGGTAAATTCTGAAACATTCTTTCATGCAAAGCCCTGGTTTGGAGGGGCAAGTGCTGCATTGATATATTGTATCCTTTCGGATACCCCTCTTCGCGCACACGCGACATCGTTTTTGTGGATGGCTCTTTTTTTCGGTTGGGGGGACTTCACTGGGGAAGTGCTGGCCAGGGACAATTCTATTTGCCTCACTTCCTGAAGCCCTGCTACTCGCTCCTTCCTCTTGGTCTTTAAAAATTAATTTTTTAATTACTTTTTCAAGGTACTCGAGGTACCTAGAACGATTGCCAGCACTTCGGTACAAAATAAAAGAATTGAGGAGGGCCATTTCAATTAAATATACGGACAGTTTTTTGTACCATACTTTCGTCTTTCGCATGGCACAGTATGGCTTCATTAGTTGATCTCCCAAATCCACCCCTCCCATATGCTTGTTGTAGGCCTGTATGCATACAGGCTTTGAAACAGTGGTGCTTGTTCCACGCACTGAAACTGGGCTTGTGGTGTTGCCATGCATGGTGGAGAGCATGAGGACCTCTTTTTTGTCCCTGAATTTTACCAGGAGCACATTTTCATCATATCGTGCCCTGGTTTCGCCAACTGACAGTTTCTCAGCAAGAAAAGGCTTTGGGAGGTATTTTAGATTCCTGCGAGCAGTGCCACAGGCCATTGTTTTCCTTTCAACAAGGCACTTAAAAAGCGGAACGCTGGTATAAAAGTTGTCGAGGTATAGGTGGTACCCCTTATCCATCAGAGGATGCAGCAGGTCCCACACTATTTTACCGTTTGTGCCAAGAACTGGGGGGCACTCTGGGGGACTAATCTGTTTGTCTTTCCCCTCGTACACACGAAAGGAGTGTGTGTATCCAGACTGGCTCTCGGACAGTTTATATATTTTTATGCCATATCTGGCTCTTTTGTTTGGCAAGTATTGTCGGAAATGAAGCCGTCCTTTGAAATGGACTAACGATTCATCAATGGCTATGTTTTTTTCAGGAACATAAACTTCTGCAAAAACCAAATTAAAATATGTGATGATGGGCCTAATTTTGAACAGCCTATCAAAATTTGGATGATCCGGGGGGGGGGGCACTGCTCATTGTCAGCAAAGTGCAAAAACTTTAAAAGGGCCTCAAAACGTTTTCGCGGCATCACAGCACGGAATACAGGTGTATCGTACAAAATATCTGTGGACCAATACGATTTGATGGTGGGCTTTTTTACAAGGCCCATGTGGAGCAAGAGCCCCCAGAAGGTTGCAATTTCATTTGCATTGGTTGGGTGCCAAGCTTGGGTTCTGGCATAATGGGATGTCGGATTTTTGCCTAAGAATTGTTGTGCATATACATTTGTTTGCACAACCATTAGGTCAACTAAAGTATCCGAAAAAAAACATTTAAAAAAATCTATTTCCTGAAAGTCAGTTGGATTTATTTTTATGCCAGGGGCAGAGGTAAACGCAGGAATTTCAGGTGTGTAAGAGGTAGGCGGTAGCCATATGGGGTCACTGGTGCTGGGGTCACTGGTGCTGGGGTCACTTGTGCTGGGCTCATTCGGATCACTAGCCCTGCTTCGTTTCTGAGGGGGTTCCTCATCACTGGAGGAGGATAACACAAACTCAGATCCACCCTCACTGGCGCTATCTGTATCTGAACATAAAATGGCATATGCCTCCTCCACGCTAAATAGACGAGACATTACGGGTGTGTAATAACACTGCACTAACCCTGACGTGCAAAACTAAATTCCTGAACAGTATTGGCAAGGAAACTGTGACGTGCAAAAGTAGCACACAAAATTACTACTAAATTACTAAAACTTTTTTTGTATTTTTTTTTTTTGTTTTTTTTTGTTTTTTTATATTTTTTTTATGAAGAACTAAAGGATAGGGCAGTAAAGAGGGCTGATGGGCACTAAAGGGGGCTAATATACTGATGGGCACTAAAGAAAAGTATTATATAGGTTTGATTGTTACTAGGGAGGACTGATGGGCACTATAATGAGCAGCAAAGGGGGCTGGTGGGCACTAAAGATTGCTGGTGGGCACTAAAATGGCTGGTGGGTACTAAAGATGGCTGGTGGGCACTGGAGAGGGCTGCTGGGCCCTAATGGGCACTAAAGAATATTATTAGTTATATTCTGAGGGATGATGGGCACTATAAAGGGCAGATGGGAACTATAAAGGGCAGATGGGCACTATAAAGGGCAGATGGGCACTAAAAACGCTGTTTTTCCACTGTTTTCAACTGTAGTTCTGTCACTCTCCGATCTCCTCACAGTTCTCACAGAAATGAGGAGATCAGAGACGCTGACAGGAGCTTTCTCCGGTTTCCTACGTCATAGATAGCTGTCATTGGTCAGTCTCTAAAGACTGACCAATCACAGCAATCGCCGACATCGGGGCATGCAGATCTGTCCCCAGCACGGCAACAGAGGCGGTCAGCTATCACTGACAGCTGCCGCCATGTCGCTATCACTTTGTGATTTCACAGAGTGACAGTTTGATCCTTCGACGTAATAGTACGGCGAAGGTACGCTGGCATATGCGGCCAGCGACGTACTATTACGGCGAAGGTACGCAAGGGGTTAAAACCCACACCATAGACTATTTACGGCACGGGTTTTAACTTGCTGCCCGAGCGATCGGGCAGCTGAGTGTCGGGTCGCCGGCTGTCAGTGACTGCCAGGAACCCTGAGGAGAGGATAGAAGCAGCTTTCTCTGCTTCTGTCTTCTCTGATCTCTTTTACACATCACTCAATGAGCGCGGTGTATAGGAATAGAGGCAGTGGTCGCGTCACTGTCTCTATTGGTCCCGGTGATCATGTGACAGGTCACATGATCGCCAGGTGCTGCTAGTGACAGACTGCTGCTGGGTCTAACTAGACCCAGCACAGCCCTATTAGTGACAATTGTCACTAGGAGAGGGCTGATTTCCCCTGTAACTGGGTCTATTTTAGGGTAAAACTATGTTATTACGACAAAAAAATAGCTGAAAAGTAAAAAATCTTATTTTTTTACTATTATTTTCAAACTTTAAGCATAAAAATACTAAAATAGCAAAAAGGATGTGTATAAAAATGATTAAAAAAAGAAACCTGAATTGTCTACGGAAAAAACATTGCAAAAATCACGTCGCTAGCCCAACAAATTAAAAAGTTAAAGCCATTTAACTAACGCGTGCTAAAAATGGCTAAACGGTGTCTGGTCCTGAAAGCGCAAAATAGCCCGGTCGTGAACTGGTTAATGCCATAAAGAGCATCTGTCACCTCTCCTGACGTGTTTTAGTAAGTGTGTATTCCCCATGAAATAAGAATTCTGGAGCATCTTGTTCTCATAAATCTGTACTGTACAGTTCCCGTATTTTCTCCAGGAAGCGTATGAATAAATTGACAACTGGGTGTTAACATTCCCCTTGTCAATAGGGTGTGGCCCTACACAGTCTGACATGGTGAGCACTGATTGGACAGTGTCAGAGTCTATAGGGACACACCCCTTTAAAAAGGGGAATGATAACACCCAATCGTCAATTTATTCATACATTTCCAAGAGAAGCAACAGGGGAACAGAACAATACAGAGAATTGTTCCAGAATTGCTATTTTATGGAGAAATCAAGTATTTATTAAAAATAGATATGTCAAGAGAGCGGACGAGTTCTGTTTAACATTACAAGCCAATTTTGGGCGTTAGGTCAACTACGAACCTTTAATATTTTCCATTGATGTAGCCTTGTTTCTTTTTGTGGGACACATATGTGTGTCCTATTTTGGGGTGCACATAAGTGTTTAATTTATAATTATTTTGGAGGCGAAAAAAATAAAGAAGTTCCACATAATAATATGCATATCTGTCAGGGCATAATAAGGCTGTGTTCACATGTTGCATTTGAACTGCAGTCTTGGCTTTTGCCACATTTTTGTGAAAATTGTGGCACTGTGGTTTTGCAAAACTACAATTTAACTGTGACGTGTGAGCATAGCCTTAAGGTAAGTTCAAACAGAAAATCATAGGACAGCCATGTGGGCTTTACTAAGGCTCAGGGTAAAGTCCAGGTTCACAACAATGTCACAAATAGAACCCGCTTCCTTCGTGTACATCTGATAGACACTGCAATCGGTAATAAAAGGGTAAACGGGTGGGATCAGAGGGATCATGGAATTTTGCAGTCAATCACAGCCGGCAACAGCAGTTGTATGAAGGCATTGTATTGCTATATTGCGCAGGCACTATGTCACTTTATTTTTGCCTTCTAGGTTGATACTATTCAGGTACTTTTCAGCAGCGTTTGGTGACTGATATTTTGATGACGTATGCGGGTATTGTTTGGATATCATGGAGGTACTATTTGGGCAACCTCGAAGATTTTAGCATTTCATGAATTGTTACTTGGGTATGGTAATGCAGTATATATATATATATATATATATATATATATATATATATATATATATATATTACAGTAATACAGCCAGTGACTATTTTAATTTTTAATGTGTTGCAGACAAACCTTTTGGTCCTATCTTTGCCAGCAGACTGTGAAGAAGTACCATTAACTCTTCATTTGGAGGGGAGTCCTTACTGGCATTAAGCAGCAGTTGTAGTAAGATCGGAGTACCACCTTTAGAAATCAATACATTTATCCTTCTTCCCCCACCTAGAAAAGATAAGTTTAATGCATAAAAACATTGTAAGATTTTGCTTTACACCTCAGCTCTAAACACACATCAGCCCATAAATCTTATCAGCATTACACTGTACACTAGAACAATGTGAAATTTAGGTTTAGGAAGTCAGGAAGGCTTCTTCTTTTCTTTAATTTCCACAGTGGAATCCACGGAAATCCCCCTATGTATTAAATAGTCAATAAAGGTTAATCCCATGGGGAATATAAAAAAATAAAAAAACACACTAGAGATTAACAAAAGGGCTCTCTAATCGAACAGCAACATAGCACCCCTTTAGCCCTCTTGAACATGACTGAGTGCCACTCAGACCGTTTTTCACAGTATCCGAGTGGCACCCGATAGTTTTCACACGAAAACGGATCAGACTCTCCGAATCGTGGAAAGATGGAACATGTCCTATCTTTCCATGTTTCACGGACGGGACTCGGGCGGCACATACGGTCGTGTGCATTACGGCTTATATGTACTGTACCTACCAGTGTCTTTTTCAGAAGTTCTCGGAGGTAGTTTTCACTACAGGACAGCACCTAGCTTCTAACAGTACTACACTGACCTTACATACCCTACCTAGCAAAATCTAATCTACTTCAAGCGGTCACAAAAAAAAAACATCTAAAATCTGTTGAAGAGTACGAGATTCTGATCATAGTTACATAGTTTGTACGGTTGAAAAAAAGACACATGTCCATCAAGTTCAACCAAGGGACGGGAAAAGGGAAGGAAAAATTTCTACACATAGGAGCTAATATTTTTTGTTCTAGGAAATTATCTAACCCTTTTTTAAAGCCATCTACTGTCCCTGCTGTGACCAGCTCCTGCGGTAGGCTATTCCATAGATTCACAGTTCTCACTGTAAAGAAGCCTTGTCGCCTCTGCAGCTTGAACCTTTTTTTTTCCAGACGGAGGGAGTGCCCCCTTGTTTTTTGAGGGGGTTTTACAAGGAACAGGATTTCACCATATTTTTTGTATGTGCCATTCATATATTTATATAAGTTAATCATGTCCCCCCTTAGTCGTCTTTTTTCAAGGCTAAATAGGTTTAATTCTTTCAATCTTTCCTCATAACTTAAATTCTCCATGCCCCTAATTAGCTTCGTTGCTCTTCTTTGTATTTTTTCCAACTCCAGGGCATCCTTTCTATGAACTGGAGCCCAGAACTGGACTGCATATTCTAGATGAGGCCTCACTAATGCTTTGTAAAGTGGTAATATTACATCCCTGTCCCGCGAGTCCATGCCTCTTTTGATGCATGACAATATCCTGCTGGCCTTTGAAGCAGCTGATTGACACTGCATGCTGTTATTGAGTTTATGATTTACAAGTACACCCAGATCCTTCTCAACAAGTGACTCCCCCAGTGCAATTCGTTTTTCTATAGTCGCATTCAACGAGCTATAACTTTTTTATTTTTTCGTCTACATAGCTGTATGAGGACTTGTTTTTTGCGGGATTAGTTGTACTTTTTAATAGCACCATTTTTGGGTACATATAATTTTTATATTAACTTTTATTAACCCTTTTGGGGGGGATTATAAAAAAAACTGAAATTCCACCATTGTTCTATGCGTTTTTAAATTGACGCCGTTCACTATGCGACGTAAATAACATGTTACCTTTATTCTATGGGTCGGTACGATTACGGCGATACCACATATGTGGAGGTTTTTTTATGTTTTACGACTTTTGCACAATAAAAACTCTTTTGAACTAAAATTATTTGTTTTTGCATCGTCGCTTTCCAAGAGCCGTAATTTTTTTATTTTTCCATCAATGTAGTGATTTTTTGGGCTTGTTTTCTGCGGGACAAGACGTAGTTTTGAATGGTACTGTTTTGGGGTGCATGGGACTTATGGATTCATTTTTATTATGACTTTTTTGGGGGGCAATGGAAAAAAAAATATACGAGGGGGGGATGCAACAACTTTTCTGCACCAGTTTTCGGTCTTAAAGATTGCAATTTTTAAGCCTTTTTTTTTCCCACTCTCAATACTTTTCTAAAAATTTAATGGAGTTTAGTGGAAGGGTGCGGCCCACCAGCAGAACATTGCATTTACTATAATTTACACCAGAAACTGGCTTTAATTATAGTGGAAATCTACACCAGCTTTTGGCTGGCAGATTTCACTCAGTGGCGCACAGACAGTCTCAACAAATTTATTAAGAGGTGTGTTTGTTCCTATCAAGACTAACGTATGAAACGCCAGTCTTAATAAATGCCCCCTGTAGACTCTCAATCAATGCCCAACTATCATCTTATAAAATGATGTGGGACATTATTATTTCAGAAGAATCTTTCACCTCCATTTACTAGTCCAGAATATTCTTAAACCATTTATTACACACTGTTCTTTTTTTCTTTCCCTTTTCTGGTATCTGGACTGAAAACATTGTGGTTATGAGTCATAGTCTAGAATAAAAATGTATTTCTTTTTTTTTCCCCGCATAACCCTCACATAAACTGCACACTACATTGACTTTTGTGAAAGGAGGAATTTAAAACTGCTGCAAAGTTACATCCTTAGACAGCTGTAATAAATTGCATATTTTGGCTGCAAGACCAAAGTAAAAAACACAAAGTTAGAGGCTTACCCATGCGATAAACCACGTGCCCACCAAACAAACTTCCACATGTTTATTCTGAGCATGTATAAAATAAAAATTTATTTTGAAACACATACATATATATATATTTATTTAGAAATGTTTTATTTATTTTAAATCTAGATTTTTCCTTTTCTTCACTTTCAAATCAACAGATATAGTCGTCAGCCGAATCCTCTATATTCAGCAACAGCAGGCCATGCAACATTTCGGGGGAGCAATGCCCCCTTTCTCAAGCCTCGGCTTGAGGAAGACATTGCAAAGACATAGCATGGCTGTGCTGTATTCCAACATAAAGCAAATTTGCTTAATGCTAAACACACATCTCAGATACAGTGGAGGAGGCCAGAGGAAAGAAGCAGGGCATTTAGAAATGCAGGGGGGGTGTTGCTATCTGCAGGGGGGGTGTTGCTATCTGCAGGGGGGGTGTTGCTATCTGCAGGGGGGGTGTTGCTATCTGCAGGGGGGGTGTTGCTATCTGCAGGGGGGGTGTTGCTATCTGCAGTTGCAAAGATATTATCGTTTAACCCCTTAGTGACCAGCCCATTTTAGGCCCTAATGACCAAGCTATTTTATTTGTTTTTCTATAGTCGCATTCAAAGAGCTAGAACGTTTTTATTTTTTCGTCTACATAGCTGTATGAGGACTTGTACTTTTTAATAGCATCATTTTTGGGTACATATAATTTTTGTATTAACTTTTATTAACCCTTTTGGGGGGGGGATTATAAAAAAAAAATGAAATTCCGCCATTGTTCTATGCGTTTTTAAATTGACGCCGTTCACTATGCGACGTAAATAACACGTTACCTTTATTCTATGGGTCGGTACAATTACGGCGATACCACATATGTGGAGGTTTTTTTATGTTTTACGACTTTTGCACAATAAAAACACTTTTGAACTAAAATTATTTGTTTTTGCATCGTCGCTTTCCAAGAGCCGTAACTTTTTTATTTTTCCATCAATGTAGTGATTTTTTGGGCTTGTTTTCTGCGGGACAAGACGTAGTTTTGAATGGTACTGTTTTGGGGTGCGTGGGACTTATTGATTCATTTTTATTATGACTTTTTTGGGGGGCAATAGAAAAAAATTGCAATTTCGCCATGGTTTTTTGCGGTGTTCACTTTGCGGTTTAAATTACATATTAACTTTATTAATGGAGTCATTACGGTCGCGGCGATACCACATATGTGTACTTTTTTTTTTTTTTACACTTGCTAAATAAAACCATGGAAAAAAATGGATTTATTTTTTTACTGTACTTTTTATTAATAATCTTTATTTCACTTTGATGACTTATTCTATTAGTCCCACTAGGGGACTTTACTATGCGATCTTCAGATCGCTGCTATAATGCTTTGGTATACTTCGTATACCAGAGCATTATTGCCTGTCAGTGTAAATCTGACATGCAATCTGTTAGGACGTGCCTCCGGCGCGTCCTAACAGCAATATGTCCAGGGCAGACCTGGGGGCTTTTATCAAGCCCCCGGCTGCCATGACACCCCATCGGAGACCCGCGATTTCATTCGCGGGCCGCCGATGGGTGACAGAGGGAGCGCACTCCCTCTGTAAACAAAGTTAAATACCGCGGTCGCTATTGACGGCGGCATTTAACGGGTTAAACGGCCGCGATCGAAGTAAACTTCGATCGCGGACGTTGGAGCAGGAGCTCAGCTGTCATCAGACAGCAGAGCCCCGGCTCCTGCCTGCACGGGAGACCCGTGAAAAGGCGTCAGCCTAGCCTAAAGCCCATTAGTGACCGACGTAAAAAGGCGTATTAGTGGTCACTAAGGGGTTAAAGAAGTGAGCATCAAAAATGGAAAATTTGACATGGACATGTTACTTGGTCACGAAGGGGTTAATGTACCTTCAATTACAATTTCATACAAAGGCATTTCAGAGTGGATTGATGAGCTCAAAATCAATGTTCATATTATAATAGAAGTTTAAATAGGTATTACAAACAGAACCTCCTGAAACTGTATCTCATCCTATTTACAGCTAAACTCGGAAGATAATGCATTCCTTATGTCTGAAGGTAGAAACTTACCAGCTAACATCAGTTCATTGAGGAGATTTACAATATTTAATATTGTTTGATGGTCCCTGGTATTCTGGGGAAACAAAGAAATGTGTTACAAACTAAAATGACAGCAACGGCGAGCACTGGCATTACCCCCATAACTAAAAAGTATAGTAAAACATATAAGCCACTGATTTGTTCAGGTTTAGTGCTCATTCAGACAAGCGTGTAACGCGTCCATGCGACGGCCGTTAAAACAACGGCCGTCACATGGACACATGCATTTCAATGAGGTCGTCCACACGGCCATTGTTTCAACGGAGCGTGTGAAGGGTCTGTGGAAAAATAGGACGTCCTATTTTCCTGCGTTTTCACGCATCCCCCCCATAGACTCTAGTCTATGGGGGATCCGTGATAACGCGTCCCGCACCAGTGCACCTCGGACGTGAACATTTTTTAGTTTTTCACGTCAGAGGTTGCCCACACTCGTGTGAATGTAGCCGGAGTCGTCGATTTGATTGTTTTATTCAATAGTTTCCGTTATCCTGGTATTTTACAATGGTAGGTGACGAACCACTATGGCACAAGTACATTACGCTTCCGGTTCCTATTCTTATGTTGCTCTACTGATATATTAATGAACAAAGAAGCTCAGGATGAACAACTCTATAGAATCATCCGAGAAAGGGAAGTGTAGCAGCGCATGGAATAGTTAGGAAATTCTCTCCAAACTCATAACTGGTTAAGGGAACCATAATAGAACAAACCTTTAAACAGGGGAGTAACTATAGGTGGGCATTCACTCCTGCCTGAGCGTGAGATGGCCCAAGGTACCTCTGCTACTTACTTTATGGTTGGGACCCCCATTACCCAGGGGGGACAGTAGTATCAAGTTCCACCTTTGCCTTCAAAATACAGTATATTTAACTAATTCTGTGCCGCTCTTCTATTACGATTCCCGCAGAGTGACGTGCTATCCAGCACTATGGACGTCTCCTCTAACCATAATAGATGACCAAGGCAGGGTACTATTGGGCTATTGTGGGGGAACAGAATTACGGTAAGTATTTTGAAAGGTTGCCATTTTTCTATTGCGGGCACCCTTTCAAGTAACTGAATGTGCAGTTTAGTTCAGTGGTTTGTTAATTTACTTGAAAAACAATTGCACAGAAAAGAAGAATTACCGTAGATAAGGATGACTGAACAGAAACAATACGCACAAAGAATGTGCCCTCACCTCCAGTGTACAGAGGATAATTTCCACACCATTGGACCCTTTGGCAGTCATTTCCTTTCTTAATTTTTCTACAAAAAAAAAAAAAACGAAACGGAAGTTATAAAACACCAATTTAATATACTGATGCACCAGTAGATCACACAAAAGTATTATAAACTCACTTTAGAGGCCTGTAATACATTAAAAAAAAAGTCAACTCCTAATATCGCATGTATGGTGCAGCCTAAATTTCGGATCAGGCTTGTGGGATTTGAACAGGTCCGATCCTTTGGTCTTTCGGAGATAAGTAATGACACGGGTAGCCACTTATCTCTCTCCCTATTACAATAAACATGTATGCTAGGCAAAGCTGTGCTTGCATGTTTAAGTGAGTGTTATGGAGCCTGTAGGGAGATCTACCTTGACCAGTTAGATAAAGGGGATACGGCTTTGAATGGAGAACAGTCTTTTGGCCTCTAAATTGGAAATTCAGGGGAGGGTAAAGTTCATCAACTAGGCTACAGATGGTGCTATCAAAGGCCTTCAGATGCAAAAGGAAATTTCTAAATTCCTAGGACTCTATCACCCCCGCAGAAGCAGATAGTAGGTCTAGACCAAATGAATTCAGTGTTGCTGGACTGTCAAAGACAAGGTCACGTAGATATCATTTTCGATGATGAAAGTAGTGGCCCTAAATTTCAGCATCAAATCACAGAGAATGTGACAAGCAAGGCCTACAGCTGTTGCAGAACATCTTTTAAGGTTGAGCACAATGTCATGCACTAATTGGTTGTTCTGTAGGGTTTGTATAAAGGTGAATTGTCCAAGCTGCTGCAGAACTTCATAATACAAATGACACACTTGGGAGATGTGTAATCTGAATTATCCGTTCCTATATACACCGGTGAAACTATAGAGGAACATATACAAAATATAAAAGGTCAGGGATTTTTACATACATCAGGATATCTGTTTAGCCCTGAATTAAAGATATCCATCAATAATTAGTTAAGACCCCGGGCATATCAACACCCACATATATACACCGTGTTCTGCACTTACCATCTACATCAAGGGGTTTACGGATATCGCTGTGAAATACACTCATAGCGAATAACCCAGCAAGGTGCAGTCTATAGTACAGTTCCCTGGCATGCTGACAAATGCCAAGCCACTCCGGACAACGGTCCATACAAAGATGAAATTATTTTTAGCCATCGTGATTTTTCCACTACATGTGATGTTTACAGCACGTTATGACACTTATTACAAGTGGTTATGTTCTTTAGCTTGTAGGCAAATTATGAAATGCCACATTGGAAGCAGTATTCCCTGTAATCCAGCGGAGCACAGTGCCAAGGCTTAAAGGCTAATAACAGGAAGGTAATATGAAATGAATAAAAGTTTAATTACAGATGTGTATGTGCCAACTAATAACTAATAGCATAATAATAGCAACGTATAGCAGACATCAAAGCAAAGTTCAGGTGGAACATTGAAGTACGTGAATAGATTAGGCCCCATGCACACATGCGTGCAGTATTTGTGATCAGTAAATACGGCACGGACGGGCTGCGGAGTAGCATCCACATTTGCGAATCGTGCTCACAGTAATAAGTACAGGAGCACGGTCCGTAAATGCAAAAAATAAGACATGTCCTATTTTTTGTGGCTCATTTATACGACCCAGACACACACCTGGAAATATACAGGAAGGTGTCCGTGGCCGATAGAAATGAATGCGTCAGTATTTTATCTGCAATTACCGATCCGTAATTGCGGATAAAAACTATAGGCGCGTGCATAGGGCCTTAACCTAAACAAGATACGTAAAATTCTACAGCATTTCAGACTAGTAGAAATAGGTCTAAAATGTCTCATATACTTATCTGCCCAATTCTGCTCTAGTCCCGTGTCTCAGCTGTTGAATAAGTCCTGCCAGTGCTTATTTTGAAAGGGGCGTGATGTGATGCTCATATAGCAATGTCACCTCTCAAGAACATGGTTGCCTATCAATGTACGCTGTGGTGACGTCAATATGGACAAAAGGCATTTGGCCAGCATAGGAAATATAGGCAACGGAAAAGAAAGTACCACCAGGATAGGGCACCTTGTAGATGATCGTACATGCCCCTCAGCTTATAAGCCCTTTCAGACATTCAGCAGATTATACAGGGGTCATACGATACTTCTCTGTGCCAGGTTTACTACTTTGGCCCAACGACTTGAAATTTGATGGGTCCATTGAATGGGTAGAACTGCACCTGTAGATGATCTATTCAAAAGTCCATGCTTCCCTGGTCAAAGGTTTCCGTTAAAGGGCCGTCTTGTCAGAAATAACCCTTTGCCGTTTGGGCAAGCTCCTGGCAACCAGAGGACATTGCCGGGGAAAGCCACGACCAGCCAGCTGTGGTCGCTGCAGGAAAAAATATAGTATTACATGGCGGCCATTCAGATGAATGGCCGTCAATACACTACATGGACAGGCTTAGAGGTGGGTCCTCATCTCAAGACCCCCTCTATAAAGTCCAAAATGCTAGAATAGGACAGATGGACAGGGGTTGCCTTCATGAGACAACCCCTTCAAAGGTGACTGACTAAAAGAGGTATGTCTAAAGGCCCTTAAAGTGAATGTCCATGCTAGAAGAGGTATAGTGGTATTTTCTGATATAGAGTTGCATATCACCTGCAGAGATATAGATGTAAAAGATTCTACCTGCATCCACCACTGGAGGGAGCTTACTGAATACAGCAAGACTCAGACTACACCTAGACTTTTTATATATCCATAGAGTAGCTTGAAAATCTCTTCAAAATCACTTCAGTTGAGCAAGTCGCTCGCAATTTCTTTTCTTTTTTCTTTAGAAGCTGGGATTTCTGGATGATTTTAAAAAGTTTTTTCATATGAAAAATCTCAATAATGTTTGGCTTGCTGTATATAAAAAAAAAAAAAAAGGTATAGCCCTAGGATTATACATTGAACTCCACTATAAACCAGTATGCGGTAAGCTCACATGCTTCCTCTAGTGGCAGCCGACATGTTATCTCTTAATTCTATGTCTACGTAGATTTGGCGTTCCGTATCAGAAAAACAATATATTAAGAAATTAATCAGCACAGAAATGTGTCCCTAAAAACGACATGATGAGAAGTGTAGGTTAAACATATGAAATCCATTTAGTAACTTATTTCTATGCTGCACTATTTCGGTCTGTGCTCGTTTCTTGTTAACACTTATCACAGAGACATTAAAACAGATTTACTACTGTGTCTACATATAGAATGTGTCGAAAAATGTACCAAATTGTGTCGCAATTTGGCAAATTTAATTAAGAACAGATGTTCGCACCTTTTAAAAAGGTGACTAGAGAAGGGGTGTGGCTTAAAATGTGCCAAAGTGCAACAGACGAAAACTAAGCCGAATAAGGGTTGGTATAAGAAAGAGAAAAGTGTCTAGAATGACGCACCAAATTTGCTGTCTAAATCTTACAGTTTAGTAAATCTGCCCCATTGTGTGAACATAAATCCCCATCCACATCAATATCTATGTTGATTATGGGATAATGCGTAGATATATGTAGGGTTTGTGTAGTATAGGGTGAGGGCCCCCAGGGGCCACATTCCCGTTTAGGGTCAGATAAACAGGTCTGAATAGCTGCCCTGTTCTCTCAGTCCACAGACCAAGCTGGCCAGATGTCTACGTTTTCTCCATCTATACGCTTTGAGCATAGACAGCCAACGTTGATTTTGGTAAGATCCAACCATTTTTTTAGTAAACTAACTCATGGTGTGCTGATTTGGGTAGATTTCATATGCATCTTATCTCATTGCTGTACATACTCTGGTTTTATTGCTGGTGGATTTTTTTTAGGGGCTCCGCCAGTTATTGTACACTGGAGGTCTCCACATACCGTTTATTTTTCTTGTTTGTCCTGTGAACTTATACACCTAATTTTAGGGTTAATTATCAAAGGTTATATTTTATAGTAGCTACCTATGCTTTTTTTTTTTTATATCCTCAGGATAGGCCATCAATATCTGATCGGTGAGGGTCCGACTTTCCGCACCCCCACTGATCAGCTATCTTGAAGGGACCGTGGCGCTCATATATGGGCTTCTTTCTCTTCATTCCCTTTACTGCTCGGTACCGTCAAGCGCCGATACACCGGTAGCAGCGTTTCTCACCATCAATACATCATCATCACCTACAAGACACATAACAATAGAGAAAGGGCCATCATACCTTGGGTTTGTGCCAAGTGCAGGATTTTTGCTGTGACAAATCTTGCATTATCTATATCCACGGCTGATGATTCTATGTTGATCTTCTCCAGCTGGGACAGAAGACTCACAATCCGAGAAGTGTTGGAAAGGCTGCACAAGAACAATGGATATTTGGTTGATCAACATCACATGAATGATGCCCTTTGACAGTGTACACTATGCAAACAATTGGTCTGCTTACAAGTCATTTTCTTTGTCTGGTGTGTCTGGTGTCTGGTTAGTACTTACATAAGGGTGTCCTCAACTAAACAAACACGCTAAAGAAAATGTTGGTATAATATAAAATCATAGGAAATAAATAAATAGATTTAAATTTATTTAGGTGCAGGCTCTGAAATCGTGCCATCTACATCCAACAAACCCTTTTTCCGCATAGTTATATTATCATGGGTGATATTGCTAATAACCAGAATTATAGGTGGAATCCAGTCAAAATGATCTTCTGATATAGCAGACACAGGTGAGATCACATTGGTGAAGGTTGGGATTTTAGGCCACCACCGATTTCCAGAATGCAACGGCTCTGGACAGCACTTCAACCTCTTTAGCACTGCTCATAGATTTTTGACAAGATTCTAAGCATCCTAGCATTGATTTTCACACATGGGGGAAATGCTAAGGATTTCCCATTAAAGGAGTATAAGCCAAGCCTGGACAAACATTAGCCAGGTCTAGAAATTAGGAGCCAACAACTACATGCCATAGCGTCAGGTCCACACAACCCTGTTGAGGAGCGAATGGTGCACATTTGGAAATAAAATTAACATCCAGCTAATTCACTGTAACCAAAGATGTGTCCTGCAACCAAGGTCCTCGCTGCCATCTGCGCAATAGGAAGCAATGGCACTTGCCACTTAGTGATTACTATTGCCATCTATTACGTACGTGCCAAGTGGCAGCTGAGAGAAATACTGTGAGATTGCCCAGCAACGCAGGCAGATGTCCTGGAACATCCTATAGAACTTCAGGATACTACTACGCGACACTTTATATACCCTGCATGGGTAAAGCGGAAATCTGGATACAATATAATGCATACCTCCCAACTTTTGAATTCGGAAAAGAGGGACATTTTAAGCCACGCCCCTAACCACGCCCAATACCCAGCATAAACACATCAAATCACGGCCAGATCCTTCTGCAAATAACACACGCACATTGTCAATGCGGATCTCTAGACTGTCTGGATATCACAGATATTATGGATCCGGTTATATCGTCTTTGTGTTACTTTTCCTATCTTGGGTATAACATTTGCTCATCACGGCGGCAGCAGCTGCAGGACAGACCAAAAGGCTGAGAACAATGAAAAGTCAAGAGGGAGACCCTGTGGTGGATGACTTTTCAGTGACAGGTAGCAGAGTTACAAGATTGGGAATTTTTTTCCTGTCGTGTCTCTGCAACCTGTCAATGGAAAAATCATTCGCCAGAGGGAAAAATGTTTCCCCATGGAGAAGGACAATGAATGCGTTAACTAGTAATAAGACATGAGAGGCAAAAATAATTCCCCATTATGAAACTGCTACCTGTCAGCGGAAAAATCATCCGACAGAGGAGTACCACAAAGTAACACCTGGGATTTACATATGATGGGGAAACATTTTTTCCCTGTGGCGGATGACTTTTCATTTGACAGGTAGCAGAGTTACATGAAGGGAATTATTTTTCATTCACGTCTAGTTTCTATTGCAGCGTAGGGGAGAAGACCCGAAGTCGCTGGAGATGAGAAGTTTTTTTTATTTTTCATACTACAAACTTTGTTTTGTTTTGCACGTTCCGCTGAACCGTTTGGAGTACGTTGTAGATTCGTTGTACTACTGCGATGATCTGCAGTTTTGTAAAATAAAATGGTCAAAGAGGATCTTGTGGGGAATTTTTATTTCAATAAAAAGTATATTTTCTTATGTCTCTGTTTTTTTTAATACTTCCTTAGCACCTTAGTAATAGCCGCCGTCTGTTTGACGACATCCAATACTAAGGTGGCGCTTAGTGTTAGCCAGTAAAAAGGCTGTAACTAAGCCGCCATTATTACCCCGATACCCACCGCCACCAGGGGTATCGGGAAGAGCCCTGGTATGATCCAGTACGCGACCATTTGTAGTGATGGTCGGGCACTGGAGCAGCCGCAGGCTGGTACTATTAGGCTGGGAAGGGACAAAAACTGTTGCCCTTCCCACCCTGGTAATGATAGGGAGTGGCTGCTTTTTTGTATCGGGCTGGTTAGGAAAAAAAGAGGGGGCCCCACATGGTTTTCTTCAATTCTTTATTTTTTTTTTATTTAAAAAAAAAAAAAAAAAAAAAACGTTGGGTCCCCCCCCCATTTTTATAACCAGCCAGATACAATAAAGCAGTAGCAGCAGCCTAGCATTACCAGGGTGGGAAGGCCCATTGTTTTTGGGCTTTAACAGCCTAATAATACCAGCCTGCGGCCACCCCAGTACCCGACCATCACTACAGATGGTCAGATACTGGATCGTACCCGGCTCTTCCCGATACCCCTGGTGCTGGTGGGTCCCGGGGTAATAATGGGGTTTTAGTTGCAGCCTTTTTACCGGCTAACACTAAGCCCCACTTTAGTAATGGACGGTGTCAGACAGCTGCCATTACCAAGGCGCTAGTAAAGTATTAAGAAAAAAAAAAAGAGACATAAGAAAATATTTTTTTATTGAAATAAGAACTCCCCCACACACCCTCTTTGACTCTTTTAAAAAAAAACGTAAATTATCTAAGTATTCCAGCGAATCTACGATGTAGTCCAAACAGTCCAGCGGAACCTGCAAAACAAAAAAATAAAGTTAGTAATATGAAGAATAAAAAAATCTTATACTCACCTCCAGCAGTCTTCAGTCTGCTCCCCTGTGCCGCAATATAAACTAGATGTCAATGAACTTCTGAAACGTCATATATTACAAATTAAAGGGGTTTTCCCACAAACACATGCATCCTCTATCCACGGTGTGTGATCGCTGGGGGTCCGACCACTCTGGCCCCTGGCCCCCAGCGATAAGAACTGTGGACCGAAAGTCCCCCGAAGTGGCCAGCGCTCCATTCATTTGTATGAGATGGCACCTCCATAAACATGAATAGTACAATGGTCGAGCAAGTGCATCAGGGCTTCATGATCATGGAGCACTTCGGGGGAATTTCGGTCCCCCGTTCTCAACGCTGGGGGGGGTCCCAGTGGTCAGACCACATGTAGGGGATACATGTGGTTGCTTTAAAGGGGTTTTCCAGTCCCTAAACATTGATGGCCCATCCTCAGGACAGGCCATCAATAGCTGATGGGTCGGGTCTGACTCCCGGGACCCCAGCCGTACGAGTGCTGCTTCCCCTTCTTTTCTACTTGCTCACTGTGAATCGACACAGTATTGCAGGATAGATAGATAGATAGATAGATAGATAGATAGATAGATAGATAGATAGATAGATAGATAGATAGATAGATAGATAGATAGATAGATAGATAGATAGATAGATAGATAGATAGATATTACGAGGTTAAGAGGTTAAGAGATAGATAGATAGATAGATAGATAGATAGATAGATAGATAGATATTTAATGGAGAAGTGTGGGTATTTTTTATTACCACTATTCTCCCTCTCCTGCCAGAAGTTACAGCAGTCCAGAGGGGAGGGGGGGGGGCAGGAGCTGCAAAAAGAATGTGCCTGGAGACACAAGATTTTCTAAAACCATAAAATAATGTAATTTATTTTATGATTTTATAAATGCTAGTGTTCCCAGGCACTAAATAGTTTAAAATGTGTACTCCCCAGTCACCCCTGTCCTCTGGCTTCATTCTTCTCCTCTCCAGTATTTCGCTTTGGTGTGTCTGCTGCACTCTGCTCCCTTGCTCCAGGCAGACTGCTGCACAGGCAGCGTCGTTGCAGGGGGGCGTGGCTGGCAACAGGGAGAGTCGGGGGCAGGGCGGGACATTGCTCAGACCGCCGGGACAGCAGTCAAAAACCGGGACTGTCCCGCCGGATTCGGGACGGTTGGGAGGTCTGTATAATGCATTATCCACAAAGGTAGAGGGGTGACCTCTTTCTGACGGTTTTCTAATCATAGGTATAGTATGGACCAGGACCGCAGTTAGCGAGCAAGAGTTTCACCTGGGATCTCTACATGTGTCAGTCACATATGTTCTGTTATTATTACTATACTGTAAGGCTGGATTCACACGAGCACATTACGTCCGTAAAGGACGGAACGTATTTCGGCCGCAAGTCCCGGACCGAACACACTATAGGGAGCCGGGCTCCTAGCATCATAGTTAGGCCTCATGCCCACTTCAGTCTTTTTCTTCAGGGTGCTAGCCGTTTTTCTGATGGCTAGCACACTGACCCATTAATTTCAATGGGGCCAAGCACACTTCCGTTTTTTTGACAGCCCCGTTGCTCCGTTCCGATCCAAAGTAGAGCATGTCCTACTTTGGTCCGAGAATCCGTGAGGCCCATGCAAGTCAATGGGGCCGTCAAAAAAAACTGAAGGCACACGGAAGGCATCCGTGTGCCCTCCGTGTGTGACGGAGCCGTTGCCTAGCAACCGCCGGGCGGGCAGAAAAACATTAGAAAAATATTACACTAATCGGCAGCCACTTGTCTCTATCAATAACGGATAAAGAAAAGAGGCTGCTGATTAAAAATAAAATAAAAAGCATTTCATACGTACCTGGTTGTTGTCTTGGTGACGAGTCCCTCTTCTTCCTCCAGTCCGACCTTCTTTTGTGACGCGGCAGCCTGTGATTGGCTGCAGAGCCGGTCACGTGGGATGAAGCGTCATCCCTGGAGGCCGGCCTTCTGACGTCATCCTGACGTGCGTGACCGCCACTGCAGCCTGTGATTGGCTGCAGCAGCGACATGGATTGAACGTCATCGCTGGAGGCCGGACAGGAGGACTGTAAGTATGAACTTATTTATTATTTTTTTTTATTACATTAAAATTGTATTTTCCGTGCGCCGAGCATGGTACTGTCCAGGGTGCTGAAAGAGTTACCGCCGATCAATGCAGCCCATTAACTCTTTCAGCACCCTGGACAGTACCATGCTCGGCGCACGGAAACGGGCACACGGGAGTGCACACGGAAACCACACGGCTGCTAAAACGGGTTCACGGACCCGTCAAAAGTGGCCGTGAAGGGGGGCGGAGCTTGCCGAGCAAGGTGATGGACGTGTAATCCCGGCGCTCCACACTACATCCACCGATTCTTCAGGATATTGCCCACTTCATTCGGCTAAAATGGTGAGGACAGGTCGAGATAAGTCCAAGGAACATGCAGGTACCCCCAAATCCCACAAACAATCGTCCGACATGGACAAATACTTCGGCAAAAAGATGCCGCCTGCAGAGAGCAGATCCAAGATGGCGCCGACATCTTCACGCTGTGAGCAGGGAGAGGATTCAGATAGCTCATGTGCGCCTTCAGACTCGGCGGGGGATGCAGACTCTGTACCGATATCTAGGGCTTATCTGAAGAAAACACTGCTTCAGGCACTTATGCCTGTGATGAAAGACTTATCTGATATCAAAACCGATATGCATCACATTGGCCATAGGGTAATGGCGCTGGAGGATGCTCATATTTCTAATGCTAAATATGGTGTTTCGGTTCACCGGGAGCTATCTGCTCATCATACGCACTTGAATAATCTCTATCTTCACATGGAAGACCAGGAAAATAGGAGTAGACGGAGGAATGTTCGCCTTCGAGGTATCCCCGAGTCAACTGACCATGATGCCTTACCTGCAGCGGTGGATTCTATTTTTCGCTCATTAATAGGTCCCGAGCTGGCTTTGGATATCACGGTAGAAAGGGTACATCGGGCCCTGCGCCCCAGGCCTGGGGCTGGTGAACCTCCACGTGACGTCATATGTGGGATCCTGAGCTATGTTCACACAGCGGCCATTTTAAGAGCTGCAAGGGATGCTCCGGAAGTTGTATATGAAGGGACTAAGATCTTACTCTTCCAAGATCTGGCAGCAAGCACACTGGCCAAACGCCGCATTCTGAAGCCGGTTACAGAGGCGCTACGTGCTAAGAAACTACCGGTTCGTTGGCTTTATCCATTCGGTCTGGCTACAATGAAAGAAGGGCGGCAGATCACCATCCGCACACCTGAAGACCTGGACACTGCATGGAAAAAGCTGGGTATAGAGCCTATGGAGATTCCGTCCTGGATGCCGGTGTCGCTGGATTTGGGACTGCCTTCAGTGCAAGAACCTTGGCAACCTACTCCCAAGCCCAAGTCTCCGAGAGGCAAGAAGACGCGTATGGCAGAGGACACTTGAATGATGTCTTAACGTGATTTAGTTTATATTTCTTCACAGAAATGCTGAGAATGTTGAGATTGTTTATATATGTTGGGCATTATATATTGTACTCAGGTAGATCCAATATACTGTAGCAAATTCACGGTGATAAGGGGGAGGAAGGCGATTGTTATAACAAAGATAAAGTAGGCCATGACTTGTACTCACTTTATGTGTATGTATTTCTCTCAATCCTCCAGTGTTATCATGCAGTGACTCAATTTAGTATTAATAAGTGAATTAGTATTTGGTTCATGTCTGAAGAGTTATGAAGAATTGGTGTGTTGTTTTGTACAAAATGGCAACTTTCTTCTCCCCCCCTCCCCTCTGGCAGGGGATTTGTTGGATGCTTAGGTGCATCATGATAGCACCTCCTATTTCCGGGATGATATGGAGGTTTCCTTTTGATACCATTCCTTATTGTTTTGTTGTTATACGTTTTATTGTTGATTTGGTCTCATCTCCCTGGTGGGGGCACTTAACGAATGTTCCTACAGTCAGAATGGTTCTAAATGTAAAATATCATGGGTAGATTACGTATTTGCTCCTTCAATGTGAAGGGGTTGAACTCTCCTCAAAAGAGATCTCGTATTTTTCATTCCTTAAAGCTGAATACACCGGATGTCTTAATGCTGCAAGAAACTCATTTTCGGCCTACACATATCCCAAACTTACCTACGCATTTATACACACAATGGTTCCATAGCACTTACTCTTCAAAATCGAGGGGGGTTTCTATTGCCATACACAAAGACACTCCTTTTAAAGTAGAAGCTTCTTTGCTAGATCCTATGGGAAGGTTTGTTTTTTTGAAGGGCCACATCTCCAACACAAAGTTTACGATAGCAGCTGTATATGCACCTAATGTAGGACAATTGAAGTGATTGCGCAAAACTCTTTGTTCGCTTAAAACGTTTAGCGAAGGCTATCTTGTTTTTGGGGGAGATCTCAATGTATCTTTGGACTCCGCTCTGGATTCCACTTCTTCTAACATGAGGTTCTCCATACCTGCCATGCGTCGCCTTAAACTTAGCCTGTCACAATTGGGGTTAGTAGATGCCTGGCGTGTTAGGAATCCGTCCTTAAAAGACTTCACTTTTTACTCTGCACCACACGAGACTTATCATAGAATTGACTATATATTCATTCCCACGGTCCTTGTTCCTTCGTTACTCCAGGCGGATATAGGAAACATTACGGTTTCAGACCATGCTCCGATTTCGCTTTCCTTAGAATTGATTAATTTACCTCGTAGGGAATGGACCTGGAGATTGAACGATACCATTATCGCAAACAAAGAGCATAGTCAAGCACTTGGCCTAAAAATAGAAGAATTTTATGGCTTTAATGATACTCCACAAATCTCCAGGCCAATTCTTTGGGAGACGCAAAAAGCTTTTATGAGGGGAGAACTTATTGCCCTGTCCTCACGGGTTAAAAAACAAAGAAATGCTCAAATTCTAGACTTGCTTCATAAGATATCTCAAATGGAAGTATCACATAAAAAATACTAACTCGTCTGAGGATTATAGGGAATTAAGTCAGTTACGTCAGGAACTTAAGGATCATTTGAATGTAAAGGCGGCGAAGGCCTTTTTGGCTGCTCAAAGCCACATGTATCTCCATGGAGACAAAGGCTCCAAATTAATGACCCGTTTGATTCGTCAAAGACAGTCCAAAACATTTATTGAGACTATAAAAGATGACAAAGGGGTAAAGGTGAACACCACTCCGCTTATAGCAAAGACTTTTCAATCCTTTTACTCTTCACTGTATAATCTGGGAAACCCGGTTGGGGATAAGGGGTTGACACCACAGGAGAAGACTAGCAAAATAAGGAGTTTTTTAGATTCTATCACGGTTCCTGGCCTCTCTGAGTTAGACTGTGGGGAGCTCCTGGCGCCTATAACTAAAGAGGAGGTTGAGAAAGTGTTGCATTCGATACCGTCTGGAAAAAGCCCGGGGCCAGATGGTCTACCTATTTCGTACTACAAAAAATTTAGTCAGCAATTAGTACCAAGGTTTGTGGAAGTATGTAATTCCCTGATGAAGGGAGCTTCATTGCCTAAGCAAGCATTGGAAGCTTTTATAACTATTCTTCCTAAAGAGGGAAAGGACCTAGAATGCTGTGGGAGCTATAGACCTATTTCGCTCTTGAATTGTGATGTGAAGTGGTGGGCTAAAATTCTGTCTCTTCGCATTCAACCAATATTGCCGAAACTAATTAATGAAGAACAGGTGGGATTTGTGAAGGGTCGAGAAGGTAGACACAATGTGAGCAGGGTGTTGCATGCAATATGTCAAATAAGGCGTCGGGGGCACTCTATGGTTCTCCTTGGTACTGACGCAGAGAAGGCATTCGATAGGGTCTGTTGGGAGTACATGAGAGCTACCTTACTTAAATTTAACTTTCCTCCTGTGTTTATTGAGGCTATATTTTCTCTATATACTTCCCCATCTGCTAGAATTCAAGTGAACGGTTCTTTGTCAGACTATTTTTCTATTACAAATGGAACACGCCAAGGTTGCCCCTTGTCCCCGTCTCTGTTCTGTATGGTGATGGAGACATTGCTTGCGAAATTAAGACAAACCGTTGAGATTGAAGGATTGAAGGTGGGGAGTCATAATCATAAACTGGCAGCCTTTGCGGATGATTTGCTATTGTTGATTACAAATCCACTGGAGGCCTTTCCAAAAATAATAGACGTCTTTAATGAATTTGGAGAGATATCTAACTTTAAGATTAATTACGATAAGTCGGAGGCCTTGAGCATTAATGTACCGGTTGGTCAGCTCTTGGTTCTGAAATCTATGTCGCCCTTTAAATGGCCTTTGCAGGCTATTAAATACCTGGGGATAATGATTTCAGCTGATGTGTCCCAGCTTTTCGAACTTAATTTTAAACCCCTTCTCTCCAAGATCCATAGATATATTTCTCAGTTGAACATACCTTATGTCTCTTGGATAGGACGAAAAAATTTATTGGCGACTTATGTGCTCCCACAGATATTGTATATGCTGCAGAGTCTACCTATTGAGATGCCAAATAGCTTCTTTAACAGTTTCAGGAGTATTTTTGTTAAGTTCTTGTGGAAGGATAAACACCCCAGGTTGGCTTATCGGCTCCTCACTCTTAAAAAAAAGCAAGGGGGAATGGCATTGCCTGATTTAAAGACATACTACGAAGCGGTCCAGTTGTCTAGATGGTCACAATTAGCTAATTTGTCTATAGGAGCTCTTCATCTGGATATGGAAAGAGCGCTCCTTTCGGAGGATTTGGCTCACTTGCTGTGGGTGAAATTACCATTACCTCCACCAAAGGCACTGGTTAGTGTACTGACCAGGGGAATGCTTAGAGTTTGCCAGAAATCGGGTGCTTTGGCCATGTCTAGTGGAAATCTTTCTTCATTGGCTCCATTGGCTGTTTTACCACATTATGTAAATAAAACGCATAGTATGAGCTCTTCAATGTGGCGGACACTTAAAACTTATAAAGTAGCGGAGATTTTAGGGGTAGCAGATCTACCTGAATTGGATGTTCTTAGGACAAGACTTAGGGGAAATGATCCGAATTCTCCTACTCATAAGGTTAAAGCCCCCTTTCTACATCAACTTAATTTTAAATCAGTATGTCGTAAATTTTTGTCAGCTAACCTAAGCTCATATCCGGATCCTACGTGGCTTGTGTAATGGCAGGAAGGAGGTGAAGGGAAAGTGAGCCCCAATCTACCCACCGCCCCGTCCCCGCCCACCCGCAACGACCCGCCCCAGGCGACGAGGCACAACCGGGCGGCGGTCCCCACGCTGGCTGAGTGCACAGGAAGACAAACAGGGAACACGCAAGGGAAGGGGCAGTAGCCACGGAACGCCACGAGGAAACGGGGCGGCGAACGAACAGTCAGGACCAGGACGAAGTGAGTACACCCGAGCAGGCACAGAGACAGAAGCAAGCCAGGGCAAGCAAGCAGGTCAAGCAGAACTGCAGCAAGGCAGAAGCACGGCAGAAGCAGGCTGGAGCAAGCAGCAGTGGGGCCAGGAATCCAAAAGAATTACAAGCACTGAGGGAGAGCACAGGGCAGGTAATAAAGGGCAGGGGGCGGAGCTAACTCCGAGAGACCAGGCCGCGATAGGCTCTCCCACTCCTGAGCCTGCCACCCTGGTTGGTGGGAGATGGTGTCAGTCGAGCAGGTCTGGCCTCAGGTGTGGATTGATTAATCCCAGGAGTATAGCTAGATGAAGTACCTGGCAGATCCCTAACAGTACTCCCCCTTTTATGAGGGGCCACCGGACCCTTACTAAGGGGACCCGGTTTAGTGGGGAAGAGGAGGTGGAACCTCCTGATCAATACCCCAGCATGAACATCACGGGCAGGTACCCAAGTCCTCTCCTCCGGCCCGTATCCTCTCCAATGGACCAGGTACTGGAGGGAGCCCTGGACCATCCTACTGTCCATAATCTTGGCCACCTCGAATTCCACCCCCTCAGGGGTGAGAACGGGAACAGGAGGTATCCTCGAGGGGGACCAGGACGGGGAGCAGCGTTTAAGGAGGGAGGCATGGAAGACGTCATGTATGCGAAAGGATGGGGGGAGCTCCAGACGGAAGGATACAGGGTTGAGTACTTCCATGATCTTATAAGGTCCAATAAATCGGGGAGCAAACTTCCTGGACGGGACCTTAAGGCGCAAGTTCCTGGACGACAACCAGACCAAATCCCCGACGACAAACCGGGGGTTAGCAGAACGTCTACTATCCGCCTGAATCTTTTGTGCGCTCTGGGACGCCTCTAGGTTCTTCTGAACCTGGGCCCAGACAGTGCACAGTTCCCGATGAACCTCCTCTACCTCAGGATTATTGGAACAACCAGGGGAGACGGAGGAGAACCTTGGGTTAAACCCGAAATTACAGAAAAACGGGGAGACACCTGACGAGTTACTGACCCGGTTATTCAGGGAAAATTCAGCAAGGGGAAGGAATGAGACCCAATCGAATTGACAGTCAGAGATGAAACACCTTAAATATTGTTCCAGGGATTGGTTGGTCCTTTCCGTTTGGCCATTAGTTTCGGGATGGAAGGCGGAGGAGAAGGACAGATCAATCTCCAACTTTTTACAAAAAGCTCTCCAAAATAAGGAAACAAATTGTACCCCTCTGTCAGAAACGATATTGACTGGGGCCCCATGGAGACGCAGGATGTGTTTCACAAACAAAGAAGCTAACGTCTTGGCGTTAGGTAGCTTCTTAAGGGGCACAAAGTGGCACATCTTGCTGAAGCGGTCGACTACCACCCACACTACCGACTTGCCCTGAGATGGAGGCAAATCGGTGATAAAATCCATGGAGATATGGGTCCAAGGTCTCTGGGGAATGGGCAAGGAACGTAGTAGGCCCGCAGGTCGGGACCTAGGGGTTTTGGACCTAGCGCAAACCTCACAAGCGGCGACGTAAGCCCTAACATCTTTAGGCAACCCAGGCCACCAATAGTTTCTGGTAATGAGGTGTTTGGTGCCCAAGATGCCAGGATGACCAGATAGAGCGGAGTCATGGTTTTCCCTGAGTACCCTCAGCCGGTATTGCAGGGGAACAAACAGTTTGTCCCCAGGGGCGTTCCCGGGAGCTGCACCCTGATCAGCCGCGATATCAGAAGCTAAATCAGAATCCGTGGCAGAGACGATTATACCAGGGGGTAAAATACAAGCGGGATCCTTCTCGGAAGGAGGATTGGCCATGAAACTACGTGACAGAGCGTCAGCCTTAATATTCTTGGACCCAGCCCTATAGGTAACCAAGAAATTAAATCTGGTAAAGAATAGTGCCCACCGAGCTTGTCTAGGATTAAGCCTCCGGGCCGATTCTAGGAAAACCAGATTCTTGTGATCCGTAAGGACCGTTACCTGGTGTCTGGCCCCCTCCAGGAAGTGCCGCCACTCCTCAAAAGCCCATTTAATGGCTAGAAGTTCGCGGTTACCAATATCATAGTTACTCTCCGTGGGCGAAAACTTCCTAGAGAAGTAAGCACAGGGGCGGAGATGGGTGAGGGAGCTGGTACCCTGGGACAAGACGGCCCCTACTCCCACCTCGGAAGCGTCAACCTCCACAATAAATGGCTCCTCTTGGTTGGGCTGAATCAGCACGGGGGCCGAGATAAAGCACTTCTTGAGAGTCTCAAAGGCCTGGACGGCCTCAGGGGGCCAATGGAGGACATCGGCACCCTTGCGGGTAAGGTCCGTAAGAGGCTTAGCGACGACCGAGAAGTTGGCAATAAATCTCCTGTAATAGTTGGCGAACCCTAAAAAACACTGTAACGCCTTAAGGGAGGCAGGTTGGACCCATTCCGCCACAGCTTGAACCTTGGCAGGGTCCATGCGGAATTCATGAGGAGTGAGGATTTGCCCTAAAAATGGTATCTCCTGTACCCCAAAGACACATTTTTCAGTCTTAGCAAACAGATTATTCTCCCGAAGGACCTGGAGCACCTTCCTGACATGCTCCACGTGGGAGGACCAGTCCTTGGAAAACACCAGTATGTCATCAAGGTACACAACAAGAAAATTACCCAGGTACTCTCTCAGGATTTCATTAATAAAATTCTGGAAGACAGCAGGGGCATTACACAACCCAAAGGGCATGACCAGGTATTCGAAATGACCCTCGGGTGTGTTGAACGCAGTTTTCCACTCATCCCCCTCTTTGATGCGGATAAGGTTATATGCCCCCCGTAGATCGAACTTAGAAAACCATTGGGCTCCCTGAACCTGATTAAAAAGATCCGGAATCAAAGGAAGTGGGTACTGGTTCCTTACGGTGACCTTATTCAGGTTACGATAATCAATGCACGGCCTAAGACCACCATCCTTCTTCCCCACGAAGAAGAAGCCAGCACCTACAGGAGAAGTCGAGGGGCGAATGAAACCCTTGGCCAGGCATTCTTGGATATACACCCTCATCGCTTCACGTTCAGGACATGAAAGATTAAATATCCTACCCTTAGGAAGCTTGGCACCAGGCACCAAATCGATAGCGCAATCGTAATCTCTATGGGGGGGCAACACCTCGGAGGCCTCCTTAGAAAACACATCGGCGAAGTCCTGAACAAACTCAGGAAGCGTGTTTACCTCCTCCCGGGGAGAAATAGTGTTAACAGAAAGACATGACATAAGACATTCATTACCCCATTTGGTGAGATCCCCAGTATTCCAATCAAATGTGGGATTATGCAACTGCAACCAGGGAAGACCTAATACCAGATCAGACGATAATCCCTGCATCACCAGTACAGAGCACTGCTCCAAATGCATGGAGCCAACCAGGAGTTCAAAAACAGGAGTATGCTGAGTAAAATAACCATTAGCAAGAGGAGTGGAGTCGATTCCTACTACAGGGATAGGATAAGGTAAATCAATACAAGGCATCTTTAGAGACATAGCAAAATCCACAGACATGATATTAGCAGATGAGCCAGAATCCACGAAAGCACTGCCCGTGGCAGACCGGCCAGCAAACGAGACCTGAAAGGGAAGCAAAATTTTATTGCGTTTCACATTAACGGGAAATACCTGTGCGCCCAAGTGACCTCCCCGATGATCACTTAGGCGCGGAAGTTTTCCGGCTCCTTATTCTTGCGCCTGGGGCAGGTGTTCAGTAGATGCTTGTCGTCCCCACAGTAGAAGCAGAGACCATTCATTCTGCGAAACTCTCTACGTTGTCGAGGGGACATGGAGGCCCCGAGTTGCATAGGTACCTCCGAGTCCTCCGTGGAGGGGCGAGGAGACGGGACCTCGGGGGGAATCACAGATAAGTCAGAGGGGAGCACACTGAAGCGTTCAAGCTGACGTTCCCTGAGACGTCGGTCAAGTCGTACTGCTAGGGCCATAACCTGGTCAAGGGAGTCAGGCGAGGGGTAGCTAACCAGCAGATCCTTCAGGGCGTCAGATAATCCTAACCTAAACTGGCACCTTAGGGCCGGATCGTTCCACTGAGAAGCTACGCACCACTTCCTAAAATCAGAACAGTATTCCTCAACCGGTCTCCTACCCTGACGTAAGGTCACCAGCTGACTCTCGGCTAAAGCAGTCCTGTCAGTCTCGTCGTAAATGAGTCCGAGGGCAGAGAAAAAACGATCAACAGAGGAAAGTTCAGGGGCGTCAGGAGCCAAGGAGAAGGCCCACTCTTGGGGCCCTTCCTGGAGTCGGGATATGATGATACCCACCCGCTGGTTCTCGGAACCTGAGGAGTGGGGCTTTAGGCGGAAATACAGTCTGCAACTCTCCCGGAAGGAGAGAAACGTCTTACGGTCCCCTGAAAACCGGTCAGGTAACTTGAGGTCGGGTTCTAGAGGTGAGGTGAGGGGTACTACTAAAGCAGCGTCACCCTGATCGACCCTTTGGGCCAGGGCCTGGACCTGTAGGGAGAGGCCCTGCATCTGCTGGGTCAGGGTCTCAAGGGGGTCCATGATAGCGTCAGCGTAGGAGAAATGGTAGACTAGGTAAGGGCTTGTAATTATGTAATGGCAGGAAGGAGGTGAAGGGAAAGTGAGCCCCAATCTACCCACCGCCCCGTCCCCGCCCACCCGCAACGACCCGCCCCAGGCGACGAGGCACAACCGGGCGGCGGTCCCCACGCTGGCTGAGTGCACAGGAAGACAAACAGGGAACACGCAAGGGAAGGGGCAGTAGCCACGGAACGCCACGAGGAAACGGGGCGGCGAACGAACAGTCAGGACCAGGACGAAGTGAGTACACCCGAGCAGGCACAGAGACAGAAGCAAGCCAGGGCAAGCAAGCAGGTCAAGCAGAACTGCAGCAAGGCAGAAGCACGGCAGAAGCAGGCTGGAGCAAGCAGCAGTGGGGCCAGGAATCCAAAAGAATTACAAGCACTGAGGGAGAGCACAGGGCAGGTAATAAAGGGCAGGGGGCGGAGCTAACTCCGAGAGACCAGGCCGCGATAGGCTCTCCCACTCCTGAGCCTGCCACCCTGGTTGGTGGGAGATGGTGTCAGTCGAGCAGGTCTGGCCTCAGGTGTGGATTGATTAATCCCAGGAGTATAGCTAGATGAAGTACCTGGCAGATCCCTAACAGCTTGAAAATTATTCTCTCTTACCCAATACCCCGACTAAGCCTCTGTCTAGGATATATTCTGGTCTCCTCCTACAAAGAGCTCCATCTAAACCACATTTCATTAGAGAATGGGAGGTAGAGCTGGGCTCCATTTTCTCGCAAATGGAGACTGATACGATACTGTCTTACGCTCACGGGTTCTCTAGATGTGTGAGGTATCAAGAAAATTCGTATAAACTGGTGACGAGATGGTATAGGACACCTGCTTATCTTTATAGAATACATCTAGTTGGCACGGATGTTTGTTGGAGATGTGGCCTTGAGACAGGGACGCAGGCACACATATGGTGGTCTTGCCCTAAAATTAAGACTTTTTGGAAGGAGGTGGAAACAGCTATAGGAAAGATAACAGGTAATAATATCCGGTTAACTCCGGAGTTGGTTCTGTTGTGGCTACCAGTGAAAGATTTTACGCCTTCGAAAAAGAATCTGATTACTTTTCTGGTTGCCACTGCAAAACTTCTAATTCCCTTGTATTGGAGGAAAACAGATCCTCCTACGATAGAGGTCTGGTGGTCTAAAATGCATCAACTATATAGACTTGAGGAGTTGGTAGGCTGGAATACTTTCACAAGGGACAGCTTTCTTAAGACATGGCTACCATGGAAGCAATATTTAGAAAAATTTTCCTGAAATAACTCTGGTAGCCCTGTTGTGATAAGGTAAATTAATATGAGGGGAATACGGGATGAATAACTTCTACACCATGATAATGGATTTATTTTGACGGAAGAAACTAGGGACGTAGCAAAGTGTTGACATTACAAAATTTTTTCCGCCATCAGGGAGACTGTACATGAATGTATATGAATGTATATTTTTTGTTTTGTATCTAACCTTTTATGTATTATTGTTTTCTTTCCTATATTTTGTGTTGATGTAAGCGCACAGTAGGTTATTGATATTTGACCTGTAATGCATACCTCTGATTTTTTCTTTCACAATTTATTTCATGAAGATGTGTCGGGAATTATCCCTTTCGCTCAGAGACAATCTTACTAATGATATTATGATTCATGTAACCTGCTTCATTGTAAGAATGTTATTACGATGGATGTATGGAATGTTGTTAATTGTTGTTTTATATGTCAATATCCTTAATAAAAGAGAATTTATAAAAAAAAAAAAGTGGCCGTGAAAACGGTGATGTAAGTGTGCACGAGGCCTTATGTATGACGCTAGAAGTCCCTGCCTCGCTGCAGTGTGTTCGGTCCGGGACTTGCGGCCGAAATACGTTCCGTTCATTACGGATGTAATGTGCTCGTGTGAATCCAGCCTAAGGGGTAGTTTACACAGAACTTTTTGCAGGCAGAAAATAATCTGCCAACGTTGTTTTTTTTTCCTCTGCGTTTTTGTGGCTATTGAATCTAACGTAAGGCCCGTCGTCCAAAATTGCGCAGACGCTCAGAACCTATCGCTGCAGGTTTTTTCTGTCTACCATTGATTTCAATGGGAGGTCAGATGTGGAAACAGTAGAAGAAAGAACATGCCGCTTCCCTCCCCCCCCCCCCCCCCCCCGCTAGTAGCCAAAAGCTTCCGGGGGAATAAAAACGACTCTGCGTCCCATTAAAATCAATGGGGGCGATTTGGGCCGCTTTTTTGGCGTCGAAATCAGTGCCAAAAAAACTCTGTGTGAACTGACCCCAAATATACTGACAATCAATAGTCTCACCGAATGAGGATGTAAGAACGAAGTTTAGCAATATTTCACTCCTGTACACACTGGTCATATGAGGAATCCCAAGTACTTCATACAATACAGTAGTATGAAATACACAAACAGATTATAAACCTCCAAATACTCCAATACCAATTGCTTTGACATATAACAACATCTGTACTTGTCTTGTCCTATATTGTGTCTTTGTTTCATTTGCCTTTTTCTTGCAAAATACTAATAAAAAAATAAAATAAAAAACCATATCAAATAAACATCCAAACAGCACCATGCAAGTGGAGTGACCTGCATAGCAGTACAAAACGTAAACCTACGGTTTGATGTGGATTTTCCGCACCCTGCATTTAGCCTTACTCTAAGTGAGCTAGTGACCGGACTTTCTTGGTCGGATATTTCTCAAATGCAAAATATGTGTTGTGTATCTGACCTGAAACAATTACAAGTTCTGGAGAAAGAACAACCACATTCTCATTAGAAGAGGTTTTATAAAAGCTGCCAAACAAGAGTTCCCGGAGATTTGCAGCAGAGCACATTAGCGGACGGTGTTATCCCAAGTAATCGTCACCTGTTCCAGGTTCACCGGAGTACGATCTGTCACCAGTTGTCCTTGTGCGAATACCAAAGACATGTGCTCGCCAGAAATAAAGATCAGGTATCATACGAATATGCTATGATGCATTATGGGGGTTTCTAAATGTATCAAATATCGCAAATCTTGCCATCTGACAAACCCAAGCTCCTGAAACAAAATTACTTTCAGAAAATGTCAGAGAAAAAAAAAAGTGCATCTGCCCAACCGAGGGTAATGGGTTTACTTTGTCAGACGTTCCTGCTGCCTCCCTGCCAAGATTGACTACAGGTTGGAGAAAAAGCACTTCCGGGTGCCGCGCGTGATTCGCGTAACAGTAGTAAAAAGAACGAATGAAAATAGAAAAGCGCCACGTGCTTATCTGTTTGTAAACATAAAACCAGAGTGTCATCATGATGCCAGCTGCGCGAAAATCACGCAGCCACGCACCATATGCTGATGCCACACAGACCTTTTGCGCGCGCAAAACAGCGTTTTTTGCGCGCGCAAAACAGACACGTTCGTGTGAATATGGCCTTATCGTTCGGCCCTTTTGCGGGCGCAAAAGGTCCGTGTGTCATCAGCATATGGTGCGCGGCTGCGTGATTTTCGCGCAGCCGGCATCATGATGACACTCTGGTTTTAGGTTTACAAACAGAAAAGCACGTGGCGCTCTTCTGTATTCATTTATTTATTTATTTTCCTACTGTAGCGCGCAACACCCGGAAGTGCTTCCGTGTGCCGAGCGCGATTTGCACGCACCCATTGACTTCAATGAGTGCGTGCTGCGCGAAACACGGCCAAATATAGGACATGTCATGAGTTTCACGCAGCGTGCAAACGCTGCATGAAATTCACTGACAGTCTGAACGGCCCCATTCACTAACATAGGTCCGTGCGACGCGCGTGAAAATCACGCGCGTAGCACGGACGTATAACACGTTCGTGTGAATAAGGCCTTATGTTTATGCGTAATAGCTATGAGTAAAGTAAAGTGACACTGTCACATCTGTCCTGTTGATGTGATGCTCTGATACACTGTACCGAAACTGTAACGAGCCCTACACCTGTGCGATCATCACATTATCAAACTTATGGACCAGAACCCAATTTTCTGCTTTGTAGGTAAAGGTACCCCATGTAGACAAGATGTAAGCGCTATATTTATATGGCGGGCATGTAATTCACCCGGTTTATTAGGTACTTATAAAGACGAGGAACTTTATTTATTACAAAGTAGGAGTAGGTAATTCAGAGAAGCGGAGAGAATATCCAGGGACTCCAAATTTGTCATAAATAAACCTTGCTGTACATTGGATACTTTTTATATGACCTACTCATTCAACATTCATACAAACAATCCAGTGTACAGTGGTCTGGAAGTATAGAAAACTATGCAGGACAAGAAAAGAAGGAGTATAATAAGGCTCTATTCACACCACAGGGTCCGAGTGTCAGCCGATAAAAACGGCCGTTTTGGTCTGTTTTGCATCCGTTCCGTGTTTCCGCTTTTGACCCAATTGGCATTAGTTTTTTCCCTGTCCGCTTTAAAAACTGATTAATTTAATGCCACACACAGCCCTCTGAAGAAAGGTGCCACACAGCCCCCTTGTAGATAACACACCCTGTAGATAGCGCCACTGTAGCTCCCTGCAGGAGCGGAATCCCTCTGGCCGGGGATTCCGCTTCAGGAGTTGCCCCTGATGTCACTGTCCATATATGTAGATATAGGTGAAGAAAAAAAGGATTATATTCTCCAGCGCTGTCCAGTATTGTTGAATTCAGGAAATCAATCCAAGGCCGGAGGTGTGGAATAAGATATGTTCAATAGGAAATATAGCGATGCGTTTAATAGGTTCGATCTTGTAACGCGTAGCTATTTTACCTATTAAACATATCTTATTCCACACCTCAAGCCTTAGAATAATTTCCTGAATTCAACAATACTGTACAGCGCTGGAGAATATAATCCTTTTTTCTCCACCCATCTCTACATTATTGAAGGAATCTTGATGGCCCCTGCACGGATTTACCAGCTGAAGTCATTTAACATCTTACAGGCACATCAGGGTGTTGGGCTCCTAACACAACACCATTGGGTAAGCATAACCGCTTACCCCTGACCCATTGGAGCTACAAACCAGAGATGATGCACGAGGTGCGCCGGGCATTCTTTGTTTTTTCTCCCTTTCTTGTAGATACTGTCCATATATGGATAGTGATGTCAGGGGCTCAATCTAAGAGCGGAGTCCCCGGCCAGAGGGGAGCTAAAGTGGCGCTATCTAGAGGGGGGGCGCTATGTACAAGGAGCCTGTGGCACTACCTACAGCAAAAAATATCTCCTCCTCCTCACATGCACTTTGCACTGTGAGGAGGAGGCGAGCGCGAGCGGCAGAACTAGGGCATGTACTATTTTTTCGGCTTCGGCTGCGTGAATAACCCCATTTGGGGTCTATTGTTTTAACTGCAGCCGCCACACTGCGTTAAATAAACGGCCATCACACGGCCGACTATCCCTGCCGTGTGAATAGGGCCCAACATGGTAAAATCTCCAACTTTCATGCAATTCTGTTTAAATTGATATAGAGAAGACACAGCTCACGTGTCCTGAGGTGCGCTCCAGGAAGACATGTGCTTTGCAGACTTGGCATATGTAACCACATACCTAGCTAGTAGTAGCAAACTGTGCCTCTATGAGAATACTGCCAAGAAAAAGCTAGTGCCAAGCAGTTATTAGAACATTTTCTTGCTCTGACACCAAGTTCATGTGCTGCTGTTAAAACTCACACAAGTGACGGATACTTTATGTATTTCTATTTTTGCCGAGTTATTAACCGGTCATTAGCCAGGGTCATTTTATAGCCTAATGATCACAACAATTTTCACTCTTCTGCTATGTCCATGTGCAGTTTTCAACCATTTCTATGCAAATAGTCTTGCTTAAAAATATCCTACCCGTTTGCGTATACAGCTCCTAAGTATAACTAGGTGTCCCATGGTTACAGACTACGAACAAACCCTGTGTGTAGTCTAATTCTGTATGTGTTTCTTCACGCCTTCTGGAACCTCTTTTTGTTAACCTACTAGAAGAAGGGGCAGATGGAAGGGAACAAACCCCTTTGCTTGGTGTGGTGGCAATTACCTCCTTCAGCACAACTATATTCTTTTAATGTGTTTTTTATTATAGGTTTACATTTTTTAAAACACAACTGCTAAACTTATTTAATATGGGATGAATGCCTTGCATTAACCCCTCCAGTAGTTGTGGTTTGCTGGAACTAATGTATGGATAGAATATCGGGCACCCATCCACTTAAAGAGGAGATCTGTCAGTAGTTTAGTAATGCCCTATCTCCTAGCTAATCGGATAGGCGCTGTCACAGTGATAATGCTAGTGAAAATTGTGTCCCAAAATGTTTATTATTTTAAAAGTTATGACACCAGCGATTCTCCTGAGGTGGAGCTTCCTCACAGCCTCCTATCAGCATCTTCACACAGTGTGAGAGACTGAGGCTGGAGGGAAGGGGGGCATCACTTCAAACAGTCAAATCTCGGGCTGTGGACCACCTAGAACAGCCGTTATGGTGGCATAAGAAATAGGAGATTCTAATCTTTCATAGGACATCAGGATCTAGCTGTGAAACAACCAGAGATATCGCCAGTTGAATACAGTCAGAAATGTAAGCTGTATACTAGATGATCAGGCTGTGTTGCTAGGCAGGGAAGGCGGGGTAGCTTCATGCTGATTGGACAGCGTCATACAGAAAACATTGCACTGCCTAGAGTGAAAAGAAAGAGTCACCTCCTATTTGGCAAGAGTAGCCAAATTTGCATATTTAGTAAAATGCTCATAACTTTACAAATAATAAATGGTTTTGAAAACAAATCTCACTGTAGTTATCAGCAGCAACGCGCCTATTACATTAGTTAGTTAGGAAATTGATAAACTTGTGACAGATCCTCTTTAAATGCCTCACTCCATGGTACTTAGGCAGGCCACATAACTTATATCATGTGATGCCCCTCTTGCCCTGCAGTATGCATAATACAAAGATGGCAATTTCTGGAAAAACTGAGAAATAACCTACATGGCCATCATTATAGCTCTGAAAGGGGTTGTCACAAAGTTTTTCTAAACGACTGAATGGCGATAGAGAGATTGGATAGAGAGATTGGATAGAGAGATTGGATAGAGAGATTGGATAGAGAGATTGGATAGAGAGATTGGATAGAGAGATTGGATAGAGAGATAGATAGATAGATAGATAGATAGATAGATAGATAGATAGATAGATAGATAGATAGATAGATAGATAGATAGATAGATAGATAGATAGATAGATAGATAGATAGATAGATAGATAGATAGATAGATGCCTCGCTTCCTTATGGGTGGGGCTGATATGATCATATTGGTAGTTGAACAGCTTTCTCAGAAAAAAGATGCAAGAAAAGTCTGAACATATTCTTAAAACAAGGTGATGCGCGAGGTAGTGATCTGAGAACAGAATATTGGCTTAAAGAGGCTCTGTCACCAGATTTTGCAACCCCTATCTGCTATTGCAGCAGATAGGCGCTGCAATGTAGATTACAGTAACGTTTTTATTTTTTAAAAACGAGCATTTTTGGCCAAGTTATGACCATTTTCGTATTTATGCAAATAAGGCTTGCAAAAGTACAACTGGGCGTGTATTATGTGCGTACATCTGGGCGTGTTTACTACTTTTACTAGCTGGGCGTTGTGTATAGAAGTATCATCCACTTCTCTTCACAACGCCCAGCTTCTGGCAGTGCAGACACAGCCGTGTTCTCCAGAGATCACGCTGTGACGTCACTCACAGGTCCTGCATCGTGTCAGACGAGCGAGGACACATCGGCACCAGAGGCTACAGATGATTCTGCAGCAGCATCGGCGTTTGCAGGTAAGTCGATGTAGCTACTTACCTGTAAATGCTGATGCTGCTGCAGAATCAACTGTAGCCTCTGGTGCCGACACGATGCAGGACCTGTGAGTGACGTCACAGTCCTGCACTGCCAGAAGCTGGGCGTTCTGAAGAGAAGTGGATGACACTTCTATACACAACGCCCAGCTAGTAATAGTAGTAAAAACGCCCCGATGTACGCACATAATACACGCCCAGTTGTACTTTTGCAAGCCTCATTTGCATAAATACGAAAATGGTCATAACTTGGCCAAAAATGCTCGTTTTTTAAAAATAAAAACGTTACTGTAATCTACATTGCAGCGCCGATCTGCAGCAATAGCAGATAGGGGCTGCAAAATCTGGTGCCAGAGCCTCTTTAAATCTTAATGAAAAGGTCAGTCGACAGTCTACTTATAATAATTATTAAGAAAACAGAACTGCTGGGATAAAAATACAGTTTTGTGAACTAAAATTAACCATCACCATATTTAGTCATTGACGTGAGAAATGTTAATATTACTGAATATGGTCTTTTAGTCAAAATTTCCATGATTACTCACTAGGTAGTGAGGAAAGCAAATAGAAAATCTGTACTTTCCTGAATATGATGGAGAGATGGTCAAACATAGGACATAATATATGCGCAATCTCCGTTATAAAACCAAAGACTGATACCTGAAAGGTAAACGACGACACCGCGGCACATGCTCCAGATGTGACATTCATCACAAACAAGTGTCTGCCACCTAACTAATGTTTCCAGGGGGCATTCACGCATTTAGTAAGAGCAAGAGAAGTGTGTGCATGGATAGGATCAGTCACTACTTCACAAAATAATTGTCACAAGTCATTAAAACAATCCGACGCCATGTAATAAAGTGACAATACTTTTCATTTTGAAGATGTAGAAAGAAAGAAAAATATATATATATATATTTAGTTTAACCCCTTAATGCCGAAGGACGAATATATCCGTCCTCAGCAGCTGCTAGTTCGCACAGGACGGCGGATATATCCGTCCTGTGATGGCTCGGGTACTGCCAGTGTACCCACGCGATCAGCGGCAAGAGCACGGCTGTTATACACAGCCTGGCTCCTGCTGCAACTGCCAGTATCGAAGCGCGCTCCGATTCCGGCAGTTTAACCCATTAAATGCCGCTGTCAATAGTGACAGCGGCATGTAATGTGTTTGACAGAGGGAGGGAGCTCCCTCTGTCACCCCATCGGCGCCCCCGCAAACAAATCGCGGGTCGCCGTCAGGTTTCCATGGCAGCCGTGGGCCAAACAAAGACCCCCAGGTCTGCCTTCAGTAAATGCCTGTTTTACACTGACAGGCAATAATGCTTTGGTATACTAAGTATACCAAAGCATTATGTATGCGATCAGCAGATCGAATAGTGAAGTCCCCTGGTGGGACTTAAAAAAAAATTAGTCAAAATCAAATAAAAATTTTTGCCCAAAAAGTGGTTTTATTTAGTAAAAGTGTCAAAACAAATAACACATGCACATATATGGTATCCCTGCGATCGTAACAACTTGAACAATAAAATGAACACATTAATTAAACCGCCAGATGAACGGCGTCCAAAAAAAAACGCAAAAAAACACGGCAAAATTCTCTTTTCTCCCATTCCCCCCATAAAAATTAAATAAAAGTTAATCTATAAGTCCTATGTACCCCAAAATAGTACTAATGAAAACTACACATTGTCCCGCAAAAAATCAAGCCCACATACGACCACATTGGCGGAAAAATAAAAAAATTACGTCTCTTGGAATGCGGCGATGCAAAAACAAGTAATTTTTTCCTAAAAGGCTTTTTATTGTGCAAACGTAGAAAAACATATAAAACCTTTACATATTTGGTATCCCCGTAATCGTGCCGACCCATAGAATAAAGTTAACATGTTATTTACGCTGCATAATAAACGGCGTAAATTTATAAATTGAAAATTAATGCTGGAATAGCTGCTTATTTTCAATTCTCTCCTAAAATAAAGTTAATAAAAGTTAATCAATATATTAGAAGCATCTAAAAATGGTGCAATTACAAAATACAACTCGTCCTGCAAAAAACAAGCCCTTATACGGCGATGTCGACGGAATAAAAAAAAAAAGTTACGACTCTTGGAATGCGACCGTGAAAAAAACAAAAATAATCCTTGGTTATTAACGTGCAAAATGGCCTGGTCATTAAGGGGTTAATGGAGAATTATTCTGTTTTGAGGAGATTGCGAAACACACGGTCAAAACATAAACTGTATATGATATAAACTACCACCACATAATGTCCAATAATGGCCATAAATACGACCCCGTCCTTCCTCAAACTAACACCAACACTACTTCTGTGGTCAGTATGCAGATACAGTTGCAAGAAAAAGTAAGTGAACCCTTTGGAGTTACCGGATTTCTGCATTGATTACTAATATAACGTGCTCTGATTTTGTTTGTATATAATTGTGACTTCGATAACAATCTAACGAAACTAATAACACACAAACACTTGTACTGGTCATGTCTTTTATTGAGAACATGAGGTAAACATCCACAGTGCAGGGAGAAAAAGTAAGTGAACCCTTGCATTTAATAACTTGTAGATCCCCATTAGCAGCAATGACCTCCCCAAATGTTTTTTTGTATCTACAAATAAGATTTGCAAAAGGTTGAGCAGGAATTTTGGACCATTCCTCCTTATAAATGTGTTTCAGTTCATCAATATTTCTGGGATGCCTTGCCGTGCAGAGCTATCTTCAGGTCATGCAACAGCATCTCCATAGGGTTAAGTCAGGACTCTCACTTGGCCAATTCAAAATAAAAATCATCCTTTTTTTCAACCATTCTTTAGTTGATTTAGATGTGTGCTTTGGGGTATGGTCTTCTTGCATCACCAAATGTTTCTTCAGCTTGAGGTCATGTACTGCTGCCTCTACATACTCCACTAAAATACCTATGAATTCACCGTTCCCTCAACGATCACAACGCGTCCAGGCCCTGAGGCAGAAAAGCAGCCCCAAACCACGATGTTCCCTCCACCATGCTTCACAGTTGGGATGAAGTTTTGGTGTGTATAGTGTTCTTTCCCCACCCTCTCTCCCCAAACATAGCGTTGCCATTTGTGCTAAAAAAGTTCCACTTTTGTTTCATCTGTCCATGGAACATAATCACAGAAGCATTGTGGAACATCCAGGTGGTCCCGGGCAAACCGGAGACGTGTTTTTTATATTTTTGGACAGCAACCATGAACACCCTTATTGCTCCATGTTTTTCGAATAGTGGACACATGACCAGAGGTTTTTGCAGTTTGTAGAGTCTTTAGTAGGTCTTTTGCGGTTACCCTTGGGTTCTTTCTCACCTCTTTCATGATTGAAAGAGCTTGTTGTGCTCTTGGAGTGATCTTAACAAAAGACCCACTCCAAGGGAGAGTAGCAATAGTCCTGAATTTTTTTCATTTGTAGACAATTTATCGAAGCGTGGATTGTTGTATACCGAGGTCTTCAACCTTTAGCCTTTTCCAGCTTCATGCTTATCCATAACATGTCTTCTGAAAGTTGATGACTTAACGCATGGTGCACACTAACCAATCTTTCTTGAGGACAGATTTGTCAGTAACCAGGCTTTGTGTGCCTTTTTTTTAATTGGCAAAGCACCTGTGAATTCCACACGTTCAATCTTTTCTTCTGAATTGAAACACCTTTTGACAATTGCTTCTCAAAGAAGTCATTAACACAGGAGGGTCACTTGGAGGTGGAGTGCGCCCGTGGGAATATAATGCTCTGTGCATGCCACTGGAGTTCCTCCACACCAAACTAGGTCTCAGTTTGTGCACAGGAGTACAGTCACGCTGGAACAGCATTCCCCAAAGTGTTGCCACAAAGTTGGAAGCATATACAATGGTCTTAACCCCTTCCCGCTTTTGGGCGTGACTGTACGTCCAAATTCAAAGTGTGTTCCTGCACACGGGTGTACAGTCACGCCCTGTAGATGAAGCCGGCATAGGAGCTGTGCGCGCTTCATCTTCAGCGGCTGTCAGCTGTCATACACAGCTCACATCCCGCTGCAATGGCTATTACCGCCTATCGCAGTCCTTTAACCCCTTCAATGCGGCTGTCAATGGCGTCCGCCGCATTGAAGTGGTTAACAGAGGGAGGGAGCTCCCTCTGTACCCCCCCGCGATAGATCGCATACACGTAGCACATAACCAAAGACAAATGTTTACTTCTCTCCCACAAAAAAAAAAAAAAAAAACTAGCTCAAGACGATTGGATTATTTCTTGCGCAATTTAAAGCGACCCTCCAATTGCCAATTTAAAATTTTACATAATATGGGGAATGCATAGTTCAAGTGCCTGGCGCCCTCCTTTTTAGCATTTCTACCGCTGCTGATCTGCGGATTTCCTTTTCCCTCTACATTCATCTAAAACAGCTGCCAGCTTCACAGTCTAGCCTATGCACACTGTGCTTCGAGAGTCTGAGCACTCCCCCCGGCTGGATCAGCGCTGATGACATCAACACGGGAAGAGACAGGAAGTACCCACTGCCAAGTTATAAGCGCTGGTCCATGCGAGAGAGGCGGGGGTATCTTGGACTCCCAAAGCACAGTGTGCATAGGGCAGACTGAGAAGCTGGTGGTCATTTTAGATGAATGCCGAGGGTCCCGGGAATTAGCAGATCCGTTGTAAAAATGCTAAAAATAGAAGGCACGGGGTATTTTTTTTTTAATATACATCCCTCATAGTATAAGAAATTAATATGAAGAACCGAAGGGTCAATTTAAGCTATGTACACCTTTGAAAACTTTTTTTTTTTAATAAAAATGTTTATTAGTGTGTTGGGTGCAACTTTCTAATTACTTTTTTTTATTATCATTATTATTTTTACTTTGAGATACAACTGCTTTGTATCCTGCATACAGAGCAGATGTATCGCGTGCGGAGACCTGAATCCGTCAGGTCAGTGGCACAGACAGGTTCAGTGGCAGTAGGTCCTGCCGATCCACCCGTTATCGATCCCATCTAAGTTATAAACTTAACAACTTGTGTAATTTAATGTCTGAATTCCATGGGGGATCTCTAGGATGAGGTGGATTAAACTATTCTCATTATTCTCCAACATCCCACCACACATAATTATCCCTTTTGTAATGAAAACTCCAATGAGTAAAGTCAATTCATTTTTTGATACAGCGTTCCACTTAAGAGGGTTTACCTTACCGTCTTAGTAACAGACAATAAAGCCTTTAATGGCTTGTGCCAGTTCATTTTACAAGCAATGTATAACAAACCGCACGTATCCAGAGAAGCAGGATAGCTGAATGTATGCGCCATTAAACAGGCTCTTTATCTTGTGCATCTCTAATATATAAACAATGACTTGGATCCATCACTCCAACACTAACAAAGGGAAACTCCTGCTTCTGTGTGACGCAAAAAGCAAACATCTGTCTGGCCAGTAACAACCATTATAAATGATCACATCCCTTTTTCCTAAACCTAGATGCAGAATCACTGCCAAAAAGTGCCATGTATGACAGAATTATCTTATTAGTTGTACAACAAGCCATCAGAGGTTTAATGTGAGAACAGTTTATTGTCTAGTTAAATTATAATTCTGTCAAATAACTGTACCACAGACAAAATGTGTCGAAGCGCCGTTCTGGGTAATATGCCAACTGCAGGACTAGACAAAATCCAGTCACCACGGTGACTAGAAATCGGGTTTTGCTCCCTGCTCACTCATGCATTCCTCGGCCAGGTATTTACCTCTATGGGGGACTGCCTTGTAAAGTATATCCAGTATACCATTCACTAGTTTTTAGATTACACCGTGTCACGAAGTGTCTGTGGACCCACTGGGCCGTACCGCCTTGGCGGTAAGGCAGCTGGCCAACAGGACGCAGGTGGGAGTCTATAGTTCGTATAGGTACCTGTGGCAGCTCAGACAGCAGCAGGGCAGGCTCGGCTAGGACTAGGCAGCAGGTAGACGTCAGACGAGGTGAAGCAGGTCAGACGTGGATACAGCACGACACGACGTTGGCACAGCAAAGTGCTCGACCAGGATGGTATGGAATGCTAGGAACAGGTACAGGAAACAGGAAACACTAAGAGGCCATCACATAGACAAACTATAGGGAACATCGACAACGCTCAGGCATAGAAGCTGGACCCCTCATATAGTCCAAGCTACTCACGGGTCAAAGTTCATCAGAATGTCCGGTGCACGCTGCCACTTTAAGAGCGGGCACAAGCGTGCGCGCGCACTCAACGGGATCCGGCTGAGGTGAGTGGACACGAGCGCTGGTGTCTCCTGAGGAGGAGGCTGGGGCCAGTGCTTGCCGACTCGTGGCTGCGGCTGTCAGGGGGAGGTTGGAGCCGATGGCCAAATCCACCAAATAAAAAGTTTTTCCTCTCACTCTCTTGGTGTCCAAGATCTCCTTGACCTCAAAGATGTCCGAAGGGCCGCTGGAGGCAACCGTAGGGCTGAGAGTCTTGGAATAGCGGTTCAGAATCACCAGTTTCAGGGGGGAGACATGGAAGGATTTGGGAATCCTGAGGGTGGGAGGCAGCCGAAGCTTGTAGGCGACAGGGTTGATCTGCTGCAGGATCTCGAATGGTCCGAGGAACCTGGGGGCAAATTTGCATGACGGCACCCTCAGTCGGATATTCCTGGAAGACAGCCAGACCCTTGTGCCAGGAAGAAACCGAGGAGGCTCTCTTCTCCTTGCGTCAGCCTTCCGTTTCATGTGGTCCACTGCCATTAGGATGGAGGATCGAGTCTGCTGCCAGATCTGCAGGAAGTCTCTAAACGTGGAGTCGGCCGCTGGTACCTCGGAAGTATCAGGCACCGGGAGAGGAATTTGTGGGTGCTGGCCGTAGAAAATGCAGAACGGTGTAATCCTAGTAGACTCGCTGGTGTGATTATTGTAGGAGAACTCAGCCCACAGAAGCAGCTGCAGCCAGTCATCATGCTGCTTGGAGATGAAGTGGCGTAGGTAGTTCTCCAAAATCTGGTTGAGCCGCTCGACCTGATTATTAGACTGAGGATGGTTGGCTGAGGAAAAGTCCAACTTCACGCCGAGGAGTCCGCTGAGGGCTCCCCAGATCTTCGAGGTAAACTGAACCCCCCGATCAGACACAATATGGTGCGGCAAGCCGTGCAGGCGGAATATGTGTTGGATGAATAACTTGGCCAACTGAGGAGCAGAAGGAAGACCGGTTAGAGGAACGAAGTGGACAATCTTCGAAGATCGGTCCACCACCACCAAGACAGAACTGCATCCAGCAGAGAGAGGCAGGTCCATGATAAAGTCCATAGCTATATGCTGCCAGGGAGCATTGGGCACAGGCAATGGCTGAAGCAGACTAGCAGGTCAGGAGTGGGCGGCCTTGTTGGCTGCACATACAGAACAAGAAACAACGAAGTCCACAATATCCTTGGGCAGCGTGGGCCACCAGAAATGACGAGCAAGCAAATCCCGGGTCTCACGTACCCCCGCGTGACCTGCCAGTCTAGAGGAGTGTCCCCAGCGGAGGATTCTTCCACGATCATCCAGGCGCACAAAAGTCCTCCCTGGAGGAATGTCCCCAACTTGCAGGGGATTGACCGAGACAATGCAAGACGGATCAATAATGTTCTGTGGACTCTCTATGGTGTCTTCTGTCTCGAAAGACCTGGACAAGGCATCGGCCCCCACATTCTTGTCGGCCGGGCGATAATAAAGCTCAAACTGGAACCTTGCAAAGAACAGTGACCACCTGGCCTGACGAAGGTTCAGCCGTTGGGCCGCCTGGAGGTAGGTCATTTTCTTGTGGTCCATAAAAATCAAGATCGGATGAGCTACGCCCTCTAATAGAAGTCTCCACTCTTCCAGAGCCAATTTGATGGCCAGTAACTCCCGATCCCCAATCGAGTAGTTGCGTCCTGCGGAAGAGAAGAGCTTGGAAAAGTATCCACATACCCTTGACTTGCCCTTGGGACCACTCTGGAACAGGAGTGCACCAGCACCGACAGAGGACACATCTACCTCCAACGAGAACTGCAGAGAGACATCCGAGGATAGAGGCTGACGTGAAGGCACTCTTCAGGCCATTGAATGTGAAAAGTCCAGAGGAAGGCTGGGAAGTCACGGGTCTCTGGTCCTTGTCTCTCCCAGATAGGGTTCACCCATGCAAGAGCCTTGCCAGTGAGGAGAGAGATGATAAAAGCGACCCTGGGGCCATTAGATGAAAATGTCCTAGCATAAATGGCAGAAGTGGATTTGGCATTGATTAAGAAATCCACGACAGGTACTTGATTCTCCATCATAGCAGTTAGGAAGTCGCAAAGTAACACGTGGGTCAACGCTGCCAAGAGGTGTAGTCTGAGGATCAACATTGCCAGGACGTGTAGTAGGAGGAACAGCAGCTTGTGCCTCCTGCCGACGTACAAGAATGTTCAACGCCTGTAGGAGTTGGTCCTGTCGAGACCGGAGGTCTAACATATCCGCTCGCATCTCTTGAAACGTCGTCATAGTCTTGAATCGGCCAGCGGGGGTCCATGGCCTGAGCGTACGGTCACGAAGAGTCTGTGGACCCACTGGGCCGTACCGTCTTGGCGGTAAGGCAGCTGGCCAACAGGATGCAGGTGGGAGTCTATAGTTTGTATTGGTACCGGTGGCAGCTCAGACAGCAGCAGGGCATGCTCGGCTAAGACTAGGCAGAAGGTAGACGTCAGGCGAGGTGAAGCAGATCAGACGTGGATACAGCACGACACGACACAGCACAGCACAGTACTCGACCAGGATGGTATGGAATGCTAGGAACAGGAAACAAACTAGGAGGCCATCACACAGACAAACTATAGGGAACATCAACAACGCTCAGGCAAAAAAGCAGGGGGATGGACCCGTCTTATAGTCCAGAGTACTCACGGGTCAAAGTTCATCAGAATGTTCAGTGCGCGCTGCCCCTTTAAGATTGGGCACGGGATCCGGCTGAGGTGAGTGGACGCGAGCTCTGGCGACTCCTGAGGAGGAGGCTGGGGCCAGCGCTTGCCGACTCGTGGCTGCGGCTGTCAGGGGGTGGTTGGAGCTGACGGCCCACAGCCACGGACATTACACACCGTTTTTTCTTTTTTCAGATTCTGTTGCTTCAGATGTCTCTGCCTTTCAGCTTCTGTGACCAGAAATGCCTATCCACTGTCAGCCATATTTGTTCTTATGGTCACCCAGAATGTCCTCCCCTTCCTTCATTCAAGATTCCCTAGTAGTTACAGCGTGAGAACATTCCACATAGCATCCCTCTTATTATTCTTATGACAAGGTCTAACAAGTGAAGTGTAGTTCAATGGGGACATCTGTGAGGGAGGAAGTAACTAGCTTCTTCCCCACTTGGGTTTCAATAGAAACAATACAGGGAGCATGAAATATATATACAGTAAAAGAAAGGAAAGGCAATGGATATAAATTAAAACACTGGTCAAATACCACACAGTTAGTTTAGAAGACAATTTTTTATATGACATAGCTTAAAGGGTTATTCCCATCTACTAAAAGGGAATGGCATAGGATATGCAATCACATCGTGATAGTTAGGGGCCCGAGCTCTGGGGCCCCCACCGATCCAGACAATGAAGGTGCCACATCGCTGGTTTAGTTCTGTATCTCTTCTAAGTTATCTCTGCGCTGCGGCGCTCCCAGACACCAAGCTGTGAATAGAACTGCAGCATAGCCCCATTCACTTCAGACCGTGCTGCAGTTCCTTGCAAAGCCGGGTGGGCTCAGGGCGCCGATATTCAAACCCCTTATAAATATACGACCAAAAGGATTGAAAAACAACAGACTGTTAAATTAATGCGAACACGAATATAACCCAACGTGCAGTCAGTCACTTTGTGGCCCCCGATAAAACACAACAGCGGCATCTTTTAACACATAGAATCCATAGAATACATTGCTTGTAAATTAATTCTATTACATTCCTATAATTGTCTAGTGAAATAAAATATACAATGAAATTCTATTAAATTGGATATCCAACAATACAGAAAGTCTGATGATCTGTCACTTGTTACCAGCACAGGTCTGCAACATAACTACAATAGATTGCGGAATTCCAGCAAAAAAAGGAAAATACTGAGCAGAGATAACCAATAGGAAGTCTCGGTGATGAAAAACCACTTATCATTGGGATTTCATCCAAGTTTTATAAAAAAAAAAAAAAAAAAAAATCTATAACCATCCGATAACCAGGCACCTATTAGGTCCCATGGACGCTGGATTAATGGAATTTTACTGCATATGTTTCCCACAATAGTACTTGGGCAGAGAAAAGGGCTATCGGAGTGATCAAACTTTAACTACATAGAAAACTGGAAAGATTTCTCTCTGCTGAAAGGATTATTCCATTTTTAGCAAACAATAATACAAGTTTATTTTAAGAATAAATCCATCCAACTCAAATTATGTAAATCTTTTAAAAGAATTCGAAGTGTGCGAAGTGAACACAGAAAATGCAAAAAGGAGCAAGAACAGACAATGATCAATCAACTAATCCAGAATAAACAAAGCTGCTCAGATCCTGGTTATAATGTTACAATAAGCCTTGATAACTTTTTATGTAAATTAAGGGGGGGGGGGAGAGAAGTAAAGAACGGCTTTATGCAAGGCGTTAAAAAGTTGCAAACAATAGCGCATGCTGTACATGTAGAATAATTTGCAAATTTTTGCCATTTTCCGCCACCCAAAAACTTAGACCTAGCAGTGGTTGGGCCACCTGCAGACCGACAGATTTACTATATTTTATGGCAGAAACAAGCATAAATTAAAGCGAAGATCTATGCCAGATTTCACTTTCAGGCGCACAGACAGCACAAGGTGCACCATTTTTTGTAATATGCGTTGATGAATTGGACCTGAGCACATCAGCATTTTTTTGTCTCTGTGATATCATTATATTTGCCTATACAGTTGCATACGTCATGTAAAAAAAAAAGACAAAAAAAAAACTTAAGATCCAAAGCGTAAACCACTCGTAGTTACGCTTTTTACTACAGTTGAAACAAAAGTATACTGCCTGAACTTATGCCAAAAAGACAGTATGGAGACTGAAAAAAAACAAAAAAACACAACACATGGAAAGAGCCTTGTTTGATCATTTCCTTCAGGGAGGAGAAACGAATAGTCATGTGACAATGGCTTAGAATTCCTAAAAAAATTAATTTGATCAATACATGAATGGGAAAAAAAATATATATATATATTTTTTACGTAAGGCCTTGTTCACATAACGTTAGATATGAACACTTAGAGCGTATACTGGGAAAAACTCCCGGCGAACACGCTGGGCGTATCCATAGGGCTAAGCATATCCACGAGTCTCCATTAACCTGACTGAGGCCACATATTCCGTACAACTGTATACAATTTAAAAAAAAATAAAAAAAAATGCATACCTAGTGGTAGAAATGTTTTGTCTTTTTTTTTAAATAATGGAAGCCTATGGATGACGTATACCACTGTATGCGTATATAGAGGGATATGTTGAAGCCTTTCTTCAGAAGTATACCTCGGCAACTTTTCATGGATTATACATCAAACGGAGGGAGACCGCATGATGTGAACAGGGCTCAATGTACTAGGTTCTCATTAGGACTTCTTGATGACAGACCAAAAGCTGATAAAATTTAGGCAAATTTGTACAGAAATTCATAAAATTCTAAACTTCATTGAATGACTCAATATCCGTTATAAATCGACATTATCACAACTGCAGTTCTCAGTAGACATCATTTGCATTTTCTCTCCAATCTAATGAAATGTTCATGTACGCGAAGGAATTCAGTGATCAGGACACAAACATTCTGTGAAACATGGGAACTTTGCTTTTCACATGAAGGTTGCACAGGTCATTTTAAGAATTCTGTCCCACAGCAGTCCCATTTTAGATACAAATGGTTAAAAATATCCACATATTTGTGTGCATTTGCAATATTTTAATATCTACAGTATATTTTCAGCAATCATGGGAACAGAATAAGCGGTCATTAAACAGATTAATTCCTAAATGTGGCCGTTTTTTCCTTTGATACAGAAATTTCAACACCGCTAAACTTTTTGCTGGAGCAAATAAGAATACATTTTGTATCTCATTGATAACATTATGGGTACGAACAGACACAGCATAAACACTACGGATTTTCCGCAACGGAAACATAGAGGAAAGTCCGCAGCGTATTACAGTAGCAGCAGTGTGGGTGAGATTTCAACAAATCTCGTCCCCACACTGCGGAAAAATGAAGCCGAAAAAAACGCACATAAATTGACCTGCGGTGCGGTTACTTCCACCGCAGCATGTCAATTAATGCTGAGTATTCGCAGCTCTTCCCTTCCGGGTTTTCCCGTTGAATTCAATGGGGTGCTTAAACCCGCAACAAAGTGGTGGGTGTTGCGACATTTACGGCTCACAGCGATTGTGCCACAAAAAACATAAGTAAAAAAATTTAAATAAAGTTATACTTAACCAGAGATCTCTGCTTCTTCTCCAGTCCGTCCTCCCTGGATGACGTTGCAGGCCATGTGACCACTGCAGACAATCACAGGCTGCAGCGGTCACATGGAATGCAACGTCATCCAGGGAGGCCGGAGCGGACGTCAGAGGAGGTGGTAAGTATGTGCGATAATTTACGCCCGAAAAAACGCGCTACATTGAGGTGCGTGATTTCGGACAGTGTTCCCTGCGGTGTTCCGGACGGATATGATGTGAAGTTTGACGCAGTGCATCAGCCCTGAATACGCTGTGTCTGTTCGTACCCTAAAGGGGTTGACTCACGACAACCCCTCTCCATATGCCTATTATAGCTCCCCAGCAGCATTTAAAAAAAACAGGATCCTGACCTGTCCACAGAGTTTAAGGCAGCACAGAGTATTTCAGGAGCCGCATTTTGCTCCCGTAGGTAAACGGGGTAGCAGCACTGCGAAGACCGCACGGAGAATTCACCGGTGGTCAGGATAGAACGTAGCAGCTAGATGAGGGGAACACACCAGCTGCTAAGTGAGACACAGTAGGGCGCGCTTCCAACACAACCGTGCTGTTAGCTATACAGCTGACGGCTGTCAGCCGTGCAGTAGCATCTTGTGTGGGGTGGTGACTTGCCAATCATGTGAAGGTGTTATTGAGGACAGGAGTGGAGGAGAGGTAACAGACTGAGAGCTACGTAATGGTAAGAGCAGAGTTCACAGCAGCACAGAATATTTCAGGAGAGGAGCGTGCAGATGTTGAGGAGTGTATGATGCTAACTGGTCATGGATTGGTCAGCGTCATATACATAAACACGCCCAGTTAAAAACAATACACTCCCAGTTGGACATAACGAAAAAAAAACGCCCAGTTGTCCATTTCAAAGCTCATTTGCATATATATATATAAAATAGCTCATAACTTTTATAAAAAAAACGTTACTGTAATCTACATTGCAGCGCCGATCACATGCAATAGGAGATAGGGATTTGAGAATCTGGTGACAGAGCCTCTTTAAAAAAAGACACGAAACAGAATTTTTTTCCCTTTCCATATTTTTATATTGGTTTTTAGAAAACAAAGCAGACATTTCCAACATCTCAAAATTATACAATACAAACAAAGCGCAATTCTATGGAGTGATGTGTCTACTATTGTAAAGTACAGAACAATTCCGGTAGCTAGTGAAGAATAAGTAGAATGAAATCCTTGGAAACCTCCGGAACAGAGGTCGGTAAGGCAGAACATAGCATCAAATATAAACAACAAAGGTCAAACCATAATAAACTGGATTGCGACGCGCTTTAGCAGTGGTCAGGAGAAAGGTTAAGACTTGAGTGTCCTACAGATGTCCTGCGAGCGTGTTTGGTCCGTGATATACGGTGTGTACGTCAGCCGCATTTCCCAGACCGAACACACTGCAGGAAGCCGGGCTCTTAGCATCATAGTTATCTATGACGCTAGGAGTACCTGCCTCTCCGCGAAACTACTGTCCCGTACTGAAAACATGATTACAATATGGGACAGTTTTCCTGCAGTGAGGCAGGGACTCCTAGCATCATACATAACTATGATGCTAGGAGCCCGGCACCCTGCAGTGTGTTCGGTCCGGGAAATGTCGCCGACATATGGACTGTATATCACGGACCAAACACGCTCGTGTGTGGGAGGCCTAAGGCTTAGTTTACATACAGTGAAGGAAATAAGTATTTGACCCCTTGCTGATTTTGTACGTTTGCCCACTGTCAAAGACATGAACAGTCTAGAATTTTTAGGCTAGGTTAATTTTACCAGTGAGAGATAGATTATATAAAAAAAAAAAAAAACAGAAAATCACATAGTCAAAAGTATATATATTTATTTGCATTGTGCACAGAGAAATAAGTATTTGATCCCTTTGGCAAACAAGACTTAATACTTGGTGGCAAAACCCTTGTTGGCAAGCACAGCAGTCAGACGTTTTTTGTGGTTGATGATGAGGTTTGCACACATGTTAGATGGAATTTTGGCCCACTCCTCTTTGCAGATCATCTGTAAATCATTAAGATTTCGAGGCTGTCGCTTGGCAACTCGGATCTTCAGCTCCCTCCATAAGTTTTCGATGGGATTCAGGTCTGGAGACTGGCTAGGCCACTCCATGACCTTAATGTGCTTCTTTTTGAGCCACTCCTTTGTTGCCTTGGCTGTATGTTTCGGGTCATTGTCGTGCTGGAAGACCCAGCCATGAGCCATTTTTAATGTCCTGGTGGAGGGAAGGAGGTTGTCACTCAGGATTTGACGGTACATGGCTCCATCCATTCTCCCATTGATACGGTGAAGTAGTCCTGTGCCCTTAGCAGAGAAACACCCCCAAAACATAATGTTTCCACCTCCATGCTTGACAGTGGGGACGGTGTTCTTTGGGTCAGAGGCAGCATTTCTCTTCCTCCAAACGCGGCGAGTTGAGTTAATGCCAAAGAGCTCAATTTTAGTCTCATCTGACCACAGCACCTTCTCCCAATCACTCTCAGAATCATCCAGATGTTCATTTGCAAACTTCAGACGGGCCTGTACATGTGCCTTCTTGAGCAGGGGGACCTTGCGGGCACTGCAGGATTTTAATCCATTACGGCGTAATGTGTTACCAATGGTTTTCTTGGTGACTGTGGTCCCAGCTGCCTTGAGATCATTAACAAGTTCCCCCCGTGTAGTTTTCGGCTGAGCTCTCACCTTCCTCAGGATCAAGGATACCCCACGAGGTGAGATTTTGCATGGAGCCCCAGATCGATGTCGATTGACAGTCATTTTGTATGTCTTCCATTTTCTTACTATTGCACCAACAGTTGTCTCCTTCTCACCCAGCGTCTTACTTATGGTTTTGTAGCCCATTCCAGCCTTGTGCAGGTCTATGATCTTGTCCCTGACATCCTTAGAAAGCTCTTTGGTCTTGCCCATGTTGTAGAGGTTAGAGTCAGACTGATTAATTGAGTCTGTTATACAGGTGACCATTTAAGACAGCTGTCTTTAATGCAGGCACCAAGTTGATTTGGAGCGTGTAACTGGTCTGGAGGAGGCTGAACTCTTAATGGTTGGTAGGGGATCAAATACTTATTTCTCTGTGCACAATGCAAATAAATATATATAATTTTGACAATGTGATTTTCAGTTTTTTTTTTAATATAATCTATCTCTCACTGGTAAAATTAACCTAGCCTAAAAATTCTAGACTGTTCATGTCTTTGACAGTGGGCAAACTTACAAAATCAGCAAGGGATCAAATACTTATTTCCTTCACTGTATGCGTCGAGACTGCATTCATGGGTTTCGTCAGAGCTTTCCGTCAGATGAACCCATGAATGGAATCCAAACAAACAAAACGGAAGCTATAGGTTTCCGTTTGCATTACCATTGATTTCAATGGTGACCGATCCGGTGCAAATGGTTTTGACGTAATAGTTTTGACGTAATCAATACCTTAGTGTGCTATTCATTCAGTCAAAATGACGGAACCCTAACACAACGGGGACAAAGGGAAACCATTTGCACTGGATCCGTCGTCACCATTGAAATCAATGGTGATGCAAACGGAAACCTATAGTTTCCATTTGAATTCCGTTCATGGGTTCCCCTGACGTAAAGCTCAGACGGCACCCAAGAAAGCAGTCCTAACGCAGATGTGAACGAAGCCTAACGCAAAGAAAACCAGATACAGGGCTGGATATGTCACATGGTAAGAGCAGACAAAAATACTCCGCTCAGGATAAACAGAGTAAGGCACCATCTCCTAATAAGATATTACAAAGTTCCATATATTCAAATGTACGATTGATTTATCCACAAGAATAGGTAACAATTGGTATACGAAAAGACAATATATAGAAGTCACCCCTATATATTTGGTATCCCCAGAACATGTAGTGTAAGTATTTCAGGGATGAACAGCATTAAACATGATAGAATCAGAGTTGTGTTTTTTTTTTTACTTTTACCCCGAAATTAAATTCATAGAGATTAAATTAAATATAAACTTATACATACCCCAAAATGGTACATATAAAAAATAAAAACCATCATACAGCTATATTGATGCAAAAAATAAAAGGACTGTCGAGATGTAAAAAATGAAAATTGAATGCGGTGTGAAAGGTAAAAAAAATGGCTAAAGGGGTTAAAAGGGATTTCATAGACAACAGCTAGGTCAGTGGGGATAAGGCAGCTGGATGGTTCCTTTTCATCCCAAAAAAATAGTCATTATGGTCAGCCATCTGTCTAGTCATTGCGACCAACCATTTCCCAAGATTTGAACTTTATGACATGACTGGTTGACATGAAATTTACCTTAATGTGTATTACTATTCTCAGTAGGATATGAACTCTTTTGCTTATTTTCACCCATCTGAAAAAGTAAAATATTACGGGCCTCAAATATTGTTATATGTTCACATGGAATACTGAAGGTGCTCGTACAGGTAGAAGTATTTTGTTGTTTTGCCTGCGCAGCTTGAACAGCTGAAACCATGTGTGTTAACTGTACAAGCTGAACTGCCGAAAACTGCTTCCCGGATCGTGACGATTTGCAGTAAAACGGGCTGTAGCTTATCCACTAAAATGCCAAGGTCTATAGCAAACTCGGGATCGATGTTGTTAGAAATAGTTGGGGACCCCCCCTGTCATCCTATCCCCACCCACAACTTGAACGTGGGGTGCCAATGGTTGTCATGGCAGCCCTGAGGCCTAAATGAAGGCCACCAGTTCTGTCATCTTTCGGATTCCGCAGGGCATAATGGAAGTCTAAAATCAGAATACACTGCAATATATTGGTATCGCAGTGTATCGGACGCTGGTTCAAGTCCTCTAGGGGGACTAAAAAAAATAATATATAAAAAAAAATAATTGTTCAAGTTTTTAGTAATGTACTAAAAAAATACAAAAATATTAAAGACACATAATCCCATTATTTTGTACAGTAAAACGTAAAATAAACAAGTGATATCAAGTGAAAAAAGCGATATCTCCGTATCCATAGAGATCTAAAGCATTCAAATATAACGTTGTCTAATCCGCAGGGTGAACGCAGTAAAGAACAAAACCAAAAAAAAAAAAAAGAATTGCCAGTTTCTTGGTCACCTGGTATCAATAAAAACTACAGCTCGTCGCAAAAATCAAGACCCTACACAGCTACATAAAAGGAAAAATGTACATACTTTCAGAATAGGGCGACACAAAACAAATTTGTTTGGAACAAATCGTTTTTCCTTTGTAAAAGTAATAAAACAGAAGAAAAAAAAGATTTAAAAAAAAACAATGATGTCGCTGTAATCATATTGACCCGCAGAATAAAGTTAAAATGTTGTTTTTACCGCACGGTAAACACCGTAAAAACGACACCCAAAAAGCAATAAAAGATTTGTGTTTTTATTTCTCATTCCACCCTACAAAGAATTTTTTACAGTTTCCCAGTAAGTTACATGGTAGATTAAAGAGTGCTATTAAGACCTATCACCAGGGAACCATTTAACAAGTAGTTAGCCCCCACAGAAAAAAAAAACAAAAAAACAATTCTAAACATTACTAAAAAATACAAATAAAAACCATTGTATATTTATGAGACAATATATAGGTTTACTGCTGCATATGTGAAACGGACAGAGAGCATGTAGGAGATCTAGCTCAAGAAGTCACCGGAAGTACTGCTAGTTATAGAAAGGTACCCACTTCTAGAATACAGAGAACGCCCGGACGCATACAGTGGAAAAACTTGAGCTCTCGCAATAACTCAAATTTTTACACGGTCTGCCGCAGGGGTTTATCTGAAGATCATGTGAGCGGCCCTTTGCATGAAGGGAGCAGCCGGACAGGAAATTCGGAGGTGAGTGGGCCTATTCGCACATTGTGCACGCAGCACATAAAGCCTTTTTTTCCCCTTTATTAGTGAAATTTAGAAAGTATTGGTAGGGGGTAACTATTTATGAATTATAATAAAACGTTGAGTCCCTGGTGATAGGTCCTCTTCAAATGGGGTAGGGTAATGCTGGAGTTATCAAGCTTCATTCCTTCTAGTTCCACAAGCCTTGTATATATTGCTGTCACGCGTTTCAGCATTATATAAGAAAAAAAAAAAAAAAGGGAAGAAGGGGTGTTGAATAATTCTAAATATACATAGTGCCCATGAGCTGAGATTCTAGGGACTGAGATAGCCTTCAGATAGACCGTCACAGTCCTCTATTCTACGGTCTATACCCAATCTGTTTGGATAGTAAATTTGCTTTGTCTATCTAATCAGTATATCTTCTCTGCACTTATGCTGAATTGTCCGCTTTTATGTACAAGCGTGAATTATATTGAAGAAGTCTCGTGGGAATATCACATGACCACTTGCCCTATGTTAAAAAAAAAATGGATGAGATGTGAATTTTCCAACTTATCATTACACGCCTACTTTCTGAACACCCACACTCCTGAAGAGCCCAGAATTGAACATAAAAATTATTTATTGAGTTGCCTAAATTTAATTTAGTAATGATTGCTCAGCTTTTTTAACCCCATCCCCTTTGTGGGGCGAGCTGTAGTTTTCATTGGAACATAAGACTTCTTGATCACTTTTTGTTCCATTTTTTGTGCGAGATGGGGTGACCGAAAAACAGTGGTTCTGGTGGTTTAAATTTTAATTTTTTACTGCGTTCACCGTGCAGGTTAAATAATGTTATAATATACTACTTCGGACTATTAAAGAAACGGGAAAAGGGTTTTTCTTTTAAACATAACATTAATGAACAGACGAGAAATCAAAATCAATATTTGGGGTTTCCACCCTTTGCCTTCAAGAAAGCAACAATTCTTCTAGGTACACTTGCACACAGTTTTTGAAGGCACTCGGCAGGTAGGTTCTTCCAAATATCTTGGAGAACTAACCACAGATCTTCTGTGAATGTAGGCGTTCTCAAAATACTTCTGTCTCTTCATGTAATCCCAGACAGACTCGATCATGTTAAGATCAGGGCTCTGTGGGCCATATAATCACTTCCAGGGCTCCTTGTTCTTTACGCTGAAGATAGTTCTTAATGACATTGAATGTATGTTTGAGGTCGCATTGAAGCCAATCAGATGCCTCCCCAGCACTGGTCACATGTTGTCTTCTCTAAAGGCGTTCCCCAGCACTGGTCACATGTTCTCTTCTCTAGAGGCGTTCCCCAGCACTGGTCACATGTTCTCTTCTCTAGGGGCGCTCCCCAGCACTGGTCACATGTGCTCTTCTCTAGGGGAGTTCCCCAGCACTGGTCACATGTTCTCTTCTCTAGGGGCGTTCCCCAGCACTGGTCACATGTTGTCTTCTCTAGGGGCGCTCCCCAGCACTGGTCACATGTGCTCTTCTCTAGGGGAGTTCTCCAGCACTGGTCACGTGTTCTCTTCTCTGGCTGTGTGGATTTCTCATGCAGGTGCACAGCCTTCTCTCTGCTCTTCCCTCAGCTCCCCACCCCCCTTCTGCTGCTACTAAGGCTGTTTTGCATAACCACGCCCACACAGTGTGTCTATGAATTCATCACCCTTCCCCTTGGAGCTTCTTATCACTACACCATAGCTCTCTGCTGACACATGGGACATATTGCACTGTGCATGCCAAGCTATTTGTGGATGGTAGAGGTCGCTGGGCATGCACTGTAGTCCTCAGTAAAGGGGAGAAAGTGGCTGCTGAATAACTGAAGGGGAACTGTTCTCATATGCACAGAACACACCAGTGAATGGGACCTCACAGTAGGACCTGCGCAGATGTCACACTAAATGCTCGTACTGGAGTCTACAAAGGAGGAGCTGCTGAGTTTGCCGTCAGGGAGCAGACTGACGGATCAGAGAGAGAACTGAATACAACAGCTGGCCATGTACTGAAATACACTGCAGGTACAGAAGACCGATTAGAAAGGTGTTTCATTTTGCCAAAAAATGCACTGTAAAAAAAAAAAAAAAAAAAAAAACCTGTGCAAAGGTGTACATAGCCTTTAATCCTGACCAAATCTCCAACTCCATTTGCGTACATGTAGCCCTCGACTTGCAAGGAACCTCCACCATGCTTCACTGTTGCCTGCAGACGCTAGTTATTGTACCGCTCTCCAGCCCTTCAAACAAATTGCCTTCTGTTACAGCCAAATACTTAAAATTTTGACTCATCTGTCCAGAGAACCTGCTGCCATTTTTCTACACCCCAGTTCCTATGTTTTCGTGCATAGTTGTCGCTTGATATATTTATGTATGATCCAAAACACATTTGAACATGGTTCAATACTCAAAATACATATTCAAAACTAACAAATCGACCTTAACTGAGTAATGTGAACCAGAAAGTCAATAATATGGATATAAAATATACTTTTATTATAAATAATTAAAAACAAAAAGGACACAATGGAAAATATACAAAAATGAAAATACATCTACAGTAATGTAACGCTGGGTTCAGAGTTTTTTGCAGGAGGAAAATCTGCCTCAAAATTCCATTTGGAATTTTGAGGCAGATTTTCCTCTGCCTGCTCGCCGATTTTCGCCTGCGGCCATTGAGCGCCGCGATCATAAAACGCAGCGAAATACGCCTTCTCTGCCTCCCATTGAGGTGAATGGGAGGTCAGAGGCGTAAACGCCCGAAGATAGGGCATGTCCTTTCTTTTTCCCGCTCGCAGGAAAAAAACGCTTCTGCCTCCCATTGAAATCAATCACAGGCATTTTGAGACGTTTTTTGGCGCGGTTTCCGCGTCAAAAAACTCTGTGTGAACTCCCCCTAAGACTCTACACACAGGTATGCCAAATGTATAAATATATAAAATATAATGCCCTGAACAGAACCCCTATATATGGTATGTATATGAGTGATATATCAAATAATTCATATGAATGTGTATTCCAACAGACGTTTACTAAATTTGCACAAAGTGAGAAGTGACACTTTAAGAAAAAAGTTTAGAAAAATAAAAAAACGGTCAAAATTTCCTCCCATTGATTTCAATGGGAGGTGGAGGATTTTTTCTCCCGCGAGTGGAAAAAAACACTCACGGGAAAAAGAGGCAACATGCTCCATCTTGAGGCGTTTTCTGACTCAAAAACCCCATTGAAATCAATAGGAGACTGAAAAAAACGCCGCGGCAGTTGACGCGTTTTATGGCAAAAACCACTTGTTTTTTTCCTTTGCCTGTTGAAGACAGAGGTAAAAAAAATTGCGGCAAAAAAGAAAGGCCTGTGGTGCAAAACTGCTTAAAAAAAACCGGAGCTTATTTTTACAGGCAGAATTTTCTGCCTGCAAAAAATTCTGTGTGAACAGGGCCTTAGATTGTAAAGCTCTTATAGGCAGGGTCTTATTGTGTGTTCATTTAAGTTGATTACTTGTCTTTTACTATAATAAAGCACTACGCAATGAGTTGCGCTATATAAAATAAAGACGATTATTATTATTAACCATGCCTTTCAACTACTTCTTTGACACTTGAACAAAATGTCACTCTTTGCTGAAGTTGAAAGAGAGAAGGCAGTGGGTACAAAGAGTGTCTCTTGCTCAGGAGGACTTGTCCTGTCCTGCATTACACAGACAACCCACTGATATGAATGGGAACGATGCAATGCTTAATTTCTCCTGTGGTGGCGATGCAGGGAAAGTCAACAATTACGGTCAGGTTTCCCAACAGATTACACCTGATTTCTGGGGATCTCTGCAAGGGGGGCACTTTGTGATTTGCTCATTATTAAGGGACCCTTCTAATAAGTAAAATTATCTAAAGCAGGGAACCCCTTCAATGTGCTGGAATTTTTTATATAAAGCGGTTTTCTGAAATACGCATGGATCTAAAAAAAAACCCTCATCACTCGCATCAGTTCCTGTCACCTACATTAATAATGTTGTGCTCCCCTCTTCTGCTGTAGTTCTCATCACTTGTGCACTCCCTTCAGCTTCATGTATTTTTAGATCCTCATAGCTCCGTTTTATAACTTCTGCTGCTAGTCAGTTCCAAGATTCTCCTACCCATAATCCACTGGAAACGTTTGAGCCGTTACGATCATGACCATGTTCCCCAATCTCTTCTTCAACTAAACAGTATAGTATGAAAAGTGAGGATTTTCTACCCCCGCTCTCACAATCCAGATTCATTGTACCATGGAAAGCAACGTCTGACCCCAATCATCCAAACTAATAACAGAAGGCTTTACTTACCATTTTTCTGTAGGCACTTTCGCTTTATTCATTTTGAAGTCTTATTTTCATTCCAACATTTCAATCCCTGAAAAGAATAAGAGAAGGAATAAATGAATAATTTATAGGATATGACATTTAGCGTGATCTTGACGCGCCTCTCGTATGATTTAGTAAATTAACTATTGATGGTAGCATCAGTTCCTGAGACAATGTCATCATATGATCACTACTGTAAGGATCTGTTCACACGTATGGGACTTGCATATTACAAATCCTACTAGTAATTACTTCATGATCCACAGCAGAAATCCAAGGCATATACATCGAAATTATTTTTCACCCACTTCCACCAGGTTTTGCTAGTTTAATAGGTGAAATGCTGGTGGCAGGTTTCCTCTAAATGGGTGCGCTCATTCATACCCATTATTATATAAAGAGTACCAGTCACAGGAGAACGGCTACATTTAAGGCCTAATTCCAGTCGCAAAACCACTTTTCCGTGATCTAATAATAAAATCAGTTGCCCTCTGCTATGCAATCTCCCACCCCCTACTTGTTCTGATGCTTCATTCTCTGGAGCTCCTACGGACTTCTAGTATTGGTGGACGCGGCTGAAATCCAAAAGTACATAAGCAAAGCATATCAAACAACACGGTCCGAAAAGTTCAACTTCAATAAGAAAAACTACAGCACCAAATGAAAATCCATAGAACTTTATAAAGCCAAAGGGCCTGGAGATTTATTATCCAGACTTTTGCAGGCATTGTCATCAATAGCTGAAGGTTCAGACAGGATAACCTTCAATATTAAAATATATTCCTCTAATATTAAACATACGGAAGCACAATATATTATGGATACATGGAAAGGGTCCGTATTTCTTAAAGGGGTTGTCTAGTTCCAGCAAATTAAGTTGTTTTTTTGTATAATTAAAAGCTATACCATTTTCCTATATACTTTCTGTATTAAATCCTCACTATTTTTAACCCCTTCCCTCTTTGGCCACTTTTGACCTTCCTGACAGAGCCTCATTTTTCAAATCTGACATATTTCACTGTATGTGGTAATAACTTCAGAATGCTTTTACCTGTCGTAGCGATTCTGAGAGGGTTTTCTTGTAACACATTGGACTTTATGTTACTGGCAAAATTTGCTCGATACATTCAGTATTTAATTGTGAAAAACACCAAAATTTAGCGAAACTTTCAAAACTTAGCATTTTTATCAATTTAAATATATCTGCTTGTAAGAAAGGCAGTTATTCCACACAAAATAGTTGCTAATTTACATCCCCCATATATTTACTTTAGACTCGCATTGTTTTTTGAACATCTTTTTATTTTTCTAGGACGTTACAAAGCTTAGAACTTTAGCAGCAATTTCTCACATTTTCAAGAAAATTTCAAAAGGCTATTTTTACAGGGGCCAGTTCAGTTGTGAAGTGGCTTTGAGGGCCTTATATATTAGAAACCCCCAATAAGTCACCCCATTTTAAAAATGTCACCCCTCAAAGTATTCAAAACAGCATTTAGAAAGTTTCTTAACTCTTTAGACTGTTCACAGGAATTAAAGCAAAGTAGAGTTGAAATTTACTAATTTCATTTTTTTTTTTGCAGAAATTCATTTTTAATCTTTTTTTTGTAACACAGAAAGTTTTACCAGAGAAATGCAACTCAATATTTATTGCCCAGGTTCTGCAGTTTTTAGAAATATCCCACATGTGGCCCTAGTGTGGTTATGGACTGAAGCAAAGGAGCACCTAGTGGATTTTGGGGCCTTCTTTTTATTAGAATATATTTTAGGCACCATGTCAGGTTTGAAGGGCTCTTGCGGTGCCAAAATAGTGCAAATCCTCACGTCCAACTACACACCTCAAGGAAATTATCTAGGGGTATAGTGAGCATTTTGACCGCACAGGTTTATTGCAGAAATTATTGGAAATGGGCCGTAAAAAAATCTAAATGTATTCAAAGAAAATGTAGGTCTAGCTAATTTTTTTTAATTTCCACAAGGACTAAAAGGGGAAAAGGAACGCAAAATTTGTAAAGCAATTTCTCCCGAGTAAAACAATACACCACATGTCATCATAAACGGTTGTTTGGACACACAGCAGGGCGAAAGCGCTCTATTTGTCTTTTGGTGCTGAAATTTAGCAGGAATGGTTTGCGTAGCCCATGTCGCATTTGCAAAGCCCCTGAGGGGACAAAACAATGAAAACGCCCAAAAAGTGACTCCATTTAGGAAACTACAACCCTTGAGGAATTCATCTAGGGATGTAGTGAGCATTTTGACCCCACAGGTGTTTCATGGAATTTATTAGAATTGGGCAGTGAAAATAAAAACAATCATTTTTCTTCAATAAGATGTAGCTTTAGCTCAAAATTTTTAATTTTCTCAACAAATAAAGGAAAAAAAGAACCCTCAACACTTGTAAAGCAATTTCTCCAGAGTACGGCAATACCCGATATGTGGTCATAAACTGCTGTTTGGGCACACGCCGGGGCTCAGAAAGGAAGGAGCGGCATTTGACTTTTGGAGTGCAGATATTGCTGGATTGGTTTCTGGTCACAATGTCTCATTTGCAAAGCCCCTGTGGGACCAAAGCAGTGGAAACCCCCTAGAAGTGACCCCATTTTGGAAACTACACCCCACAAGGTATTCACCTAGGGGTGTAGTGGGCATGTTAACCCCGCAGGTGTTTTGTAGAAATTAGTGTGCACTTGATGTTGCAGAGTGAAAATGGGAATTTTTCCATAGATATGCCAATATGTGGTGCCCAGCTTGTGCCACCATAACAAGACAGCTCTCTAATTATTATGCTGTGTTTCCCGGTTTTAGAAACACCCTACATGTGGCCCTAATCTTTTGCCTGGACATTTGACAGGGCTCAGGAGTGAGAGAGTACCATGTAAAATTAAGACCTAATTTGGCGATTTACAAAGTATTGGTTCACAACTGCAGAGGCTCTGATGTGAAATAATAAAAGAAACCCTTGAGAAGTGACCCCATTTTGGAAACTGCACCCCTCAAGGCATTTATTAAGAGGTGTAGTGAGCATTTTCACCCTAAAGGACTTTTCCATAAATGATTGCGCTGCAGATGGTGCAAAGAAAAAAATTTACATTTTTTGCTAGATATATGTCATTTCAGTGGCAAATATGTCATGCCCAGCTTGTGCCACTGGAGACACACATCCCAAAAATTGTTAAAAGGGTTCTCCCGGGTATGGCGATGCTATATATGTGGAAGTAAACTGCTGTTTGGCACAATGTATGGTTCAGAGGGGAGAGAGCACCATTTGGCTTTTGGAGAATGGATTTTGCTTTGTAGTAGTTTTGTTATTGCTGGCGTTTCCATTTATAATGGGTTGGCATAGGTAAGCTGGGCATCAGGGGCATAGTCAGGTGGTATAATAATTGGGTTATTAAAAAAAACAATAAAATAATCCATAGATGTGTGTTACTCTGTGAAGCAATCCTTTCTGCACAGGCCAGTGTCGCACTGATAAATGGTCCTTTATTATCCCCCTTTTGGTCCAGACTCCGCACATTTGCAGTTTGGGGAGTTTTGCTGGGAAGTGTTGTCCTGGTATAATACGGGCACCGTCGCTTCCAGCAGATGTGTTTGGGCTCTCCCCTTCCTGGTTCCCTAATTTTAGAGCCTTGATAATTCGCCTCTTGAAACAGAAGAAATGTTCCCCTCAGGCCTGCACAACTGCATATTTTTTATTTCCTGACTTATTGGAACATTAACTCATTTTATTTTTTCATAGACGTAGTCGTATGAGGGCTGTTTTTTTTGCAGGACAAGCTGTTGATTTTATTGGTAACATTTTGGGGTACATGCGACTTTTTGATCACTTTTTATCCTATTTTTTGGGAGGCAAAGTGACCAAAGAAACAGCAATTCTGGCATTGTTTTTTAGTTTGTTTTTTTAGAGCGTTATAAATTACATGTTAACTTTATTCTGCGGGTCAGTCCGGTTTCGGCGATATCAATTTATAGAACTTTTTTATGTTTTACAACTTTTTGCACAATAAAATTACAGTTGTAAAGTCGCCAAGTTGAGAGAACCAGAACGTTTTAATTTTTTAGTCGACGGAGCTGTATAAGGGCTTGTTTTTGGCGAGACGAGCTACAGTTTATATAGGTACCATTTTTGGATACATGCAACTTTTTATTCCAATATTTGTAGGGCAAAGTGACAAAAAAACCTGAAATTCTGGTATAGGTTTTTGCTTGTTTTTTTTTACGCTGTTCACCTCGTGGAATAAATAACATCTGGGCGGGGCCTGGAAGGCTTTAATGCCATGCAGACCGGGAGGCCAGTATTAGGCCTCCGAGTGCCATTGCAGCCACCGGAACCTCCGCAATTTCATTGCTGGGGTGCCGATGAGCTGCAAACAAGTTAAATATAGCAATTGCTTTTGACCGCTGCATTTAAGGGGTTAATGGCGGGGATCGAAGCTAATTTAGTTCCATTACAGCCGGATGTCAGCTATAATACACCGCTGACATCTGGCGATGATGGCAGCGCCTCAGGTTCTGAGCCGTGCCATGCATTTGTCGTATGGATACGGCAAAATGAGGGAAGCACTAGCTTTCCATGACGTATCTATACGAGAAATCTCGGGAAGGGGTTAACCCCTACCCGCACGATTAAGTAACCCCTACCCGCACGAGGACGTATAGTTACTGAGTTCTTCCCGGTGCACACTGTCGGCGACAGGTAGTGTAATGTATTCTAGCAGCGATCAGAGCTGCAAGTAAAAAAAGAAAGTGAAAAAAGGAAAAAAAGTTAAGAAAAATCATTTATAAAAGTGCAATTATTAAAATTAATGAAACAATTAATAAAAAGTCATTTAATTATTGGGAAAAAATGAAACCGTTAAAAAAATAAACATATTTGGTATCACCGCGTTCGTAATGACCCAAACTATGAAAGATTGCAAACAAAATAAACGAAAAACTATGCCAGAATCGCTATTTTTTGTCACCACCCCTCCCAAGATATAAAGTTAAAAAAGTGATCAAAAAGTGACCAAAATAGTACCAATAAAAACTACAACCCATCCCGCAAAAAACAAGACCTCACACAGCTTTTTTTGACTAAAAAATAAAAAAGTTACGTCTCAGAAAATAAATGATTTTATAGAAACGTAATTTTATTGTGCAAACGCTGCAAAACATAAAAAAACAATATATATATGGTATCGCCGTAATCGTATCGACCCGCAGAATAAAGTAAAACGTAATTTATTGCGCACGGTGAAAGCTGGAAGAAATAAATAATTTTAAAACGCCAAAAATCGCTGTTTTTTGGTCACCTTAGCTGTAAAAAAATATTAGTTTTTGACTTTGCGTGTGAACATACCCTAACTATACTCCTAGAAAAATGCCTTGAGGGGTGTAGTTTCCAAAATGGGGTCACTTTTGGGGGGGTTTTGACGGTTTAGGTATCACAAGACCACCTCAAACCTGACATGGTGCCTAAAATATATTCCTAAAAAAACGAGGCCCCAAAATCCTCTAGGTGCTCCTTTGCTTCTGTGGCCGATACTTCAGTCCATTAGAACACTAGGACCACCTGTGGGATATTTCTAAAAACGGCAGAATCTGGGAAATAAAATATGGAGTTGCATTTCTCTGGTAAAACCTTCTGTGTCAGGGTACGTTCACACGCAGTGTTTTCAGACGTAATTTGCGCGTTTTACGCCTCGGATTACGCCTGAAAAAACGGCACCATTACGCCTCCAAACATCTGCCGATTGCTTTCAATGGGTTTTACGGTGTTCTGTTCCCACGAGGCGTAATTTTACGCATCACTGTCAAAATACGGCGCGTAAAAAGACGCCTGCGAAAAAGAAATGCATGTCACTTCTTGGGACGTTTTTGGATCGCTTTTTCATGGACCCCATTGAAAAAACAGCTCCAATAACGTCCGTAAAATACACCGCCAAAAACGTGAGTTGCTACAAAAACGTCTGAAAATCAGGAGCTGTTTTCGCCTGAAAACAGCTCCGTATTTTCAGATGTATTTTGCGTTTGCGTGTGAACATACACTTACAGAAAAGAAATGTATTACAAATGAATTTCAGCAAAAAAAAATGACATTTGTAAATTTCACCTCTACTTCACTTTAATTCCTGTGAAACCCCTAAAGGGTTAAAATTATTTCGGAATGCCGTTTTGAATACCTTGAGGGGTGAAGTTTTTAAAATGTGGTGATTTATGGGGACTTTCTAATATATAAGGCCCTCAAAGCCACTTCAGAACTGAACTGGTCCCTGAAAAAATAGCCTTTTGAAATTTTCTTGAAAATGTGAGAAATTGCTGCTAAAGTTCTAAGCCTTGTAACATCCTAGAAAAATAAAAGGATGTTCAAAAAACGATGCAGACATAATATGGAGACACAAAAACAAATAATTTTGAAAAAAAAGCGTTTTTACTGTGTAAAAGTAGTAAAACATACAAAAACTATACAAATTTGGTATCGTTGCAATCGTAACAACCCGCTGAATAAACGTATTGTGTTATTTATACCACACGGTAAACGGCGTAGATTTAGGACGCAAAAAAGAGTGGCGAAATTTCAGATTTTTTTCTATTCCCCCCCAAAAAAAGTTAATCAATAAATAATATGTACCTCAAAATGGTGCTATTAAAAAAATACAACTTTTCCCACAAAAAACCTTATACAGCTATGTCGACGCAAAAATAAAAAAAAGTTATAGCTCTTGGAATGCGACGATGGAAAAACGTAAAAAATAGCCTCGTCATTAAGGTCTAAAATAGGCTCGTCATTAACCCCTTAGTGACCACCAATACGCCTTTTCACGTGAGCCTAGTCTAAGTCCTGCACGGGTCTCCCATGCAGGCTGGAGCTGTATAATGACAGCTGGGCTCCTGCTCCAACACCCGCGATCGAAGTTTACTTCGATCGCGGCCGTTTAACCCGTTAAATGCCGCCAATAGCGACCGCGGCATTTAACTTTGTTTACAGAGGGAGAGAGCTCCCTCTGTCACCCATCGGCGGCCCGCAAATGCAATCGCGGGTCTCCGATGGGGTGTCATGGCAGCCGGGGGCTTGATAAAAGCCCCCAGGTCTGCCCTGGACATATGCCTGTTAGGACGCGCCGGAGGCACGTCCTAACAGATTGCCTGTCAGATTTACACTGACAGGCAATAATGCTCTGGTATACTAAGTATACCAGAGCATTATAGCAGCGATCTGAAGATCGCACAGTAAAGTCCCCTAGTGGGACTAATAAAATAAGTCATAAATGTGAAATAAAGATTATTAATAAAAATTACAGTAAAAAAATAAATAAAAATTTTTTTTCCATAAAAAGTGGTTTTATTTCGTAAAAGTGGAAAAAAAAAAAAGACACATATATGGTATCGACGCGACCGTAATGACTCCATTAATAAAGTTAATACGTCATTTAAACCGCAAGGTGAACACCGTAAAAAAAAAACAATGGCGAAATTGCAATTTTTTTCCATTGTCCCCCAAAAAAGTAATAATAAAAATGAAACAATAAGTCCCACGCACCCCAAAACAGTACCATTCAAAACTACGTCTCGTCCCGCAAAAAAAGAAGCCCAAAAAATCACTACATTGATGGAAAAATAAAAAAGTTACGGCTCTTGGAAAGAGACGATGCAAAAACAAATAATTTTAGTTCAAAAGTGTTTTTATTGTGCAAAAGTCGTAAAACATAAAAAAACCTCTACATATGTGGTATCGCCGTAATCGTACCGACCCATAGAATAAAGGTAATGTGTTATTTACATCGCACAGTGATCGGCATCAATTTAAAAACGCGTAGAACAATGGCGGAATTTCAGTTTTTTTTTAATAATCCCCCCCAAAAAAAGTAATAAAAGTTAATAAAAAAATTATATGTACCCAAAAATGGTGCTATTAAAAAGTACAACTAATCCCGCAAAAAACAAGTCCTCATACAGCTATGTAGACGAAAAAATAAAAAAGTTATAGCTCTTTGAATGCGACTATAGAAAAACGAATAAAATAGCTTGGCCATTAGGGCCTAAAATGGGCTGGTCACTAAGGGGTTAAGATCTCTGTTTGTTGTTATTCAGTAGGAACATTCATTGTTTACTTCCAGTAGATACAGTTCTGTCCTGGTCATGTGATTGACACACACAAGGCTCGTTACAGTATGTGTATCAGAGCTCTGTCTTCTAACGATCCCAGCACCTGTGTGTCCATCACATGACAATGACATATAAGGCTGATATCCAGTGAATGACCCTTAGGCCAAAAGTTAAAGGCCTTCCCTTTCCCAGAACGATTTACTAATATAGGTAATTCTTTTAGATATGGGGGTGCCATGCTGACAAATGGCACTCTACTTTTACCCTGCGTCTAATTGGTAATCAGCTTTCCGTGATCCTTGAAGTGTGCAGGTCAGAAGTTCTGTTCGGTACCATATGCAGGTCCCTCAATAAAGTCCTGAGAAAGGATCAATGATCACCACCCACACCAATATGGCCGTCACTGAAAACAATTCACCTGAAGTTATCACTAACGCAATGCAAGCCAGATACAGGGCTGGATATATCACATGGTAAGAGCAGACAAGAATACTACACTCGGGATACACAGATTAACAAATTGGAAGAATCTAGTTGGTCTGCCATTCCAACAGAATATTTCATGACATTATCTCGGAATGGGAGCAATTGCGTCTGTAAAACCTCTCTCATATATATATATATATATATATATATACACACACACACACACACACACACACACACACAGTAAAAGCAAAGCTTGGAGAATTCGTCGTAAATGAGATGGACACTGAACTATTGTTAAGGATCTGCCAGGCACAGCTTCTGTATCCACGCCCATAGGTAATCAGTCTGCACCTGCTTCTATGTCTGTGAGACTGACTCCATCTTCCACCACTCAGGATGGCAGGCTTAGGAGTGGGAGAGCCTATCACAGCCTGGCCAGGCGGAGCTAGCTCCCGCCCTCTGTCTATTTATACCTGCCTTTCCTGTTCCTCCTTGCTTGTGATTCTTCTCGTTTGGTTTCCTGGCCCTGCTGCAGCTTCTGTACTATTGACATTGCTATATATTGACCCTGGCTTACTGACTACTCTCCTGCTCTGCGTTTGGTACCTCGTACACTCCTGGTTTGACTCGGCTTGTTCACTACTCTCCTGCTCTGCGTTTGGTACCTCGTACACTCCTGGTTTGACTCTGCTCGTTCACCACTCTTGTTGCTCACGGTGTTGCCGTGGGTAACTGCCCCTTTTCCCTTGTTTCTGTGTACCCTTGTCGGTTTGTCTGTCGTGCACTTATTGAGCGTAGGGACCGTCGCCCAGTTGTACCCCGTCGCCTAGGGCGGGTCGTTGCAAGTAGGCAGGGACTGAGTGGTGTGTAGATTAGGGCTCACTTGTCTATTTCCTTACCCCCATCATTACAACTACAGTTTGCAAAGCTACTGGCTTGGCTACACGATGGTGAATGGTTTAACCACGGACATTGCGGTCAGTGCGGAATACGGCAACGCAAGCTCCCCATGCAATTAGCGCGCCATCCACTGCTTGGAGGCTCAGTGTCTAGCACGGTGTCCTGCAGCACAAGGTTATATGTTGAAATCCGGCCAAGAAAACATCTGCATGGAGTTTGTATGAGTTTCCTACAGGTACTCTAGTTTCCTCCAAAACTCCAAAAATACCAACCGATAGGTGAGGCTGGGTTCACATCTGGGCTCAGGTTTCCGTTGCTTGCTCCGTCATAGGAGCAGAACAACGAAATTATGGGAAGCTCCGGACCCGTTGCACAAACAATCAGCGCCCGACAATACCCATTGACTTTAACGAGTTCCGTCGGGTCTTTGACATGGTTTTCGTACTTTTGCCAGACAAAAATAGCGTAGCACGCTGTGCTATTTTGTCCGGCAAAAACAACGGAATTTAGGGCAGAGGCCCATAACGACGCCTTCAACACAGAATTGAAAGACACTAATTTAGGGGCTGTTCACAAGTGTCTATTAAACTGTCCCTAGTCTAAACAGGTGTGAGATAGGGAAATTAGATTGTGAGCCCCTATGGGGACAATCTCTATTCAGTTCAGGAGAATATATTGGCGCTATATAAGTGACAGAAAATGAATAAGTAATCAGTTCTACTTTATAAAGCAGGTATACACCGATCAGCCATAACATTAAAACCACCTCCAAAATATGGTGTAGGTCTGCCCCGTGTCACCAAAACCTCCCTGAACAGTCGAGGCATGAACTCCACAAGACCTCTGAAGGTGTCCTGTGGGATCTGGCACCAAAAAATTAGCGTCAGATCCTTTATGTCATGTAAATTGTGAAGTGGGGCCTTTATGGATCGGAACGGTTTTTTCCAGCACATCCACACATGCTAAATTAGATTGAGAACTGAGGAATTTGGAGGCCAAGTCAAACCCTTGAACTCTTTGTCATGTTCCTCACACCATGACTGAACAATTTTTGCAGTGTGGCAGGACCCATTAAGGGTGTACTTGGTCTGCAACAATGTTTAGGTAGGCGGTACATGTCAAATTAAGGCTAGGGCTAATTCACATCTGCCTTTGGGCCTCCGTCACAGATATGTGGTTTTAATGTTATGGCTTGTGTAACAATAACAGTCGTTAAATGGTTGCGTTTGATGGTAGCGTGAACTAAGGCTTCGTTCACATCTGCGTCAGGGCTCTGTTCCGACAGAGCTTTCCGTCAGAACGGAGCCCTGACTGACACAAACGGAAACCATAGGTTTACGTTTCCATCACCATTGATATCAATGGTGACGGATCCGCAAAACGACGGAGCCCTTACATAACGGAGACAAACGGAAACCATTGGCACCAGATCTGTCACCATTGAAATCAATGGTGATGGAAACCTCTGGTTTCCGTTTGTGTCAGTCAGGGCTCCGTTCATACGGAAAGCTCAGACGGAACGTCAGAACGGAGCCCTGACGCAGATGCGAACGAAGCCTGTCCTAAACAGCACACTTTCCAAATTGTTTCCTACCCACCACATTCGGAAACAGATACTGTACTATCTTTGGGCACATTTTCGTGTGCTTTTGAGTTAAAGAGACCCTTTCACCTCCCCATACATGTGCAGCATGTAATAGGCAAGGCTTCACAAACCCGGTCTCACTTGAAAGAACTTTTCTAACTTCCTCCGTTATTTACATATCGGTGTCGTTATATTTGTCGCCCGATATGTAAAGAAGCCCCTGAAGTGTGAAAGGGGCTTTTTTATCTAACTAAATGGCAAAGTGGCGTGATCTCTTCGCTCTGACACTGTCCAATCCGCTACGGACAGAGCCAGGGAGGCTTGCACTGTGTTCCCTCCCGCAAGACCAGATACAGACAGCGCTCTCTGCAGGACCACCTGTCTGTGTTCTCGCAGGAGGTAACACAGCACAAGCCGCCCTGACGCTGTCCATAGCTGGTTGGACAGTGTCAGAGCGAAGATATCGCGCCGCCTCGCCATTTATTTAGATAGAAACGCCCCAATGACAGTTCAGGGGCTTATTTACATATCGGGCGCCAAATATAACGGCACCAATATGTAAATAACGGAGGGAGGTAGAAAAGTTATTTCAAGTGAGACCGGGTTTGTGAAACCTTTCCTATAACATGCTGCACTCAGCTGCACATGTATGGGGAGGTGAAAGGTTCTCTTTAAGATGAAGTGCGGGGTCATCAGGTCAGAAACATGAATATAACAGATGTTGAGGAGAATCCGGTGATGTGGTTATATAGACAAGTGTGTTCTTAGCAGAATGGTTTACAATATTAGGTTGGGTTCACACAGAGTTTTTTGCAGGCAGATTCCGTTTGGAATTTTGAGGCAGATTTTGCTCTGCCTGCACGCAGATTTTCGCTGCGTTTTTTAAATCAATGGGAGGTATTTTCTGCCATTTTTTGGCACATTTTCCGACACTGTTTCCGCGTCAAAAAACTCAGTGTGAGCTTACCCAGTGTGATACCAGTTTTTAGAGTAATAAAAAGTTGCACAATGTTTCAGTAAACAATGTATACGTTTTATTTAGGGCCTGTTCACATCAGCATCAGGCTTCCGTTCATCGGTTTCGTTCGACCTTTCCATCGAAGGAACCAATGAACGGAAAGCCAAACGGAAACCATAGCTTCCGTTTGCATTACCATTGATGTCAATGGTAATGCTTTCTTTGCAACTGGTTTCCGTTACATAAGGTTTCCGTTTTGTTTTTGCGAAAACAATAGCGTGGTCGACTACGCTGTTTCCGTGAAAAAAAACGGAAACCAATTGCAACGGAAGCATTACTATTGAAATCAATGGTAATGCAAACGGAAGCTATGGTTTCCGTTTGGCTTTCCGTTCATTGGTTCCTCCGACGGAAAGGTTGAACGGAACCGATGAACGGAAGCCTGACGCTGATGTGAACAGGCCCTTATATTACGATTTGAATCATCATTATGTAGCTGTGTGTGCGCATTCATCAATAGGCGCCATAGTCTCTGTGCAGTCGGAGGTCTGGAGATTTCAGACTATATAGTTTAGCATCAGGGTTGCCAACTGTCCGTTTACAGACACGGATTATGGGGTTATATACACGGGTTGAGGGAGTAATATACGGGGACGATGGCTGGCTGGTACATACAGGGATGATGGCTGGCTGGTATATACAGGAATGATGGGGGTTATAAACAGGGACCCCCATCCTCGTATATATATTACCCCCTCAACCCTGTATATAACCCCCATTGTCCGTGGGTACTGTCCTTCGCCGTGTCGCACGGGAATTGAGGTAAATGGGGTGAGCATTGAGGCAGAAATATAGAGTAAGCCGCGGGCATTGAGGACGCTTTGGACCAATAGGTTTCTTGAAACGCGTGTATAGCAGAAGTCCAGCGGAGTCGAACGCACCGATCACAGCCCCGCTTGTAGCTTTCCCACGCTAGCTAACTTAGCACGGGAAAGCTACAAGGTGGGGCTGTGATTGGCGAGTCCTAGGCACATGCAGGTAGGCTCCCAGCAGACTAGACCAGTACTCACTAAGTGATAGTCATTCAAACGCTATGGCACATCAGGTTTATCACTAACTCTTGATTTTGGAATGCATCTGTAAATATTTGGGTCTGCCCGTGATTTTTAGCTCAGTTGACCAAAAATGACTGAAGTGAGGTTGGCAACCCTGCTTAGCATCATGGGATGTGAGAGAACTATCCCTGTCCTCACCTGCCATCTTAAAGAGGCTCTGTCACCAGATTTTGCAACCCCGATCTGCTATTGCAGCAGATAGGCGCTGCAATGAAGATTACAGTAACGTTTTTATTTTTAAAAAACGAGCATTTTTGGCCAAGTTATGACCATTTTTGTATTTATGCAAATGAGGCTTGCAAAAGTCCAAGTGGGCGTGTTGAAAAGTAAAAGTACAACTGGGCGTGTATTATGTGCGTACATCGGGGCGTTTTTACTTCTTTTACTAGCTGGGCGCTCTGACGAGAAGTATCATCCACTTCTCTTCAGAACGCCCAGCTTCTGGCAGTGCAGACACACAGCGTGTTCTCGAGAGATCACACTGCGACGTCACTCACAGGTCCTGCATCGTGTCGGACGAGCGAGGACACATCGGCACCAGAGGCTACAGATGATTCTGCAGCAGCATCAGCGTTTGCAGGTAATCATCTGTAGCCTCTGGTGCCGATGTGTCCTCGCTCGTCTGACACGATGCAGGACTTGTGAGTGACGACACAGCGTGATCTCTCGAGAACACGGCTGTGTCTGCACTGCCACAAAAATACGACACAATTCTGAGGGTATGTTCACACGGCCTATTTACGGACGTAATTTGGGCGTTTTTGCCCCGAATTACGTCTGAAAATAGCGCCTCAATAGCGTTGACAAACATCTGCCCATTGAAAGCAATGGGCAGACGTTTGTCTGTTCACACGAGGCGTAATTTACGCGCCGCTGTCAAATGACGGCGCGTAAATAGACGCCCGCGTCAAAGAAGTGACCTGTCACTTCTTTGGCCGTAATTGGAGCAGTTATTCATTGACTCCAATGAATAGCAGCGCCAATTACGTCCGTAATTGACGCGGCGTTCAAGCGCTTGCACATGCCGTTACGGCTGAAATGACGGGGATGTTTTCAGGCTGAAAAATCCCCGTAATTTCAGCCGTTACGGACGCCCTCGTGTGAACATACCCTTAGGGGGAATTCACACAGCGTTTTTCGTTTGGTAGAAAAAAAAAATCTGCTCTTAAAATTCCTTTAGGGACTTTGAGGCAGATTTTAAAAGGGCAGCAATTCTTTCAATACTTTTCCACTTTTTTTGCGTCAAAATCAGCGCCAAAAAACGGTGTGCGGACTACCCCTAGAGAGGAACCCATAAATTCCAGTCAGAAAGCCTGAAGATGCTTCTTAATCTCAATTCCTTCATCTCGCGTGAACAAACATGACGTGACAAGTGTCTTTCAAAAGTCCTTTCAAATATACAGAGTAAAAAAATTCAAAATTACAAACCTGCGCTATTGTGCGCCTTTTAGAGCAATAATTATGTGTTTGGAACTAAAAAACCGCTTAGAAGGTATTCTTCATATACTTTTAGATATAATAATCAGGAAGAGGGTACTGACACGGACTAACAAACATAAAACGATTCAATATCGAGGTAATCGATCACAAGACAAACCTCTTCTAGATACCCAAATATTAATGGGGCAAGAGCACCCACTGGGCAGCACCCTAAACCCACCATCCGAGCTAAAGGAAAGCAGACAATTTCTGTAAAGTATCTAAGGACTCCTCTCTCATAAAGGTGTCATGGAGCCGGTCAGGTGACCCTGCTAGGTGAATCTAACGGACACCCTAAATAAAAAGGGGGTCTGTAACCACCAGGATAGCAGTTTTTACAAGGCCCACCGTCTCTCCAGAAGGTGATCTAATGGACTTCCCCGGTATACATGTATCAAGGACATACCTGTCAGGGCAGCCGGCTACGTAGCCAAGTGTCCTGCTTCCATTGTTAAAGGAGCCACATAAGTAAGGGGCACTTGTGAACACTGTTACGGGGGAGACAGAGGGTAATGCAAAAAAACTACTATGACACGTGTCGGATTTGTATACTGACAATCTGACATGATGTGCTGCACATCTGCACAAGGCTTAGGCCCTATTATCCACAACATGCGACGAGGTTGTGGAAGTCCGATTCACATGCATGGGAGGAGGATCCGCACCAAAATCCGTGTCAAATCGGACGTGTGAACGGTGCAGAAAAGACGAGCGGTGCAGAGTAGGAGATTCCCTCTCAATAATAGGGCAGATGCAGGGGTCATATTTAGCCCTCAACCATTTTAATGAGGTATAATAAATGATATACACAAATAGATGAACAGCTCAGTGCTGGGCTTAGGAATCCAGAGCAGGACTGGGGTCTCCTAATTTATGGGGTCAGTATTTAGGAGGTCAGGGGGTCCCAGACTTCTGTGGCTTGTTAATAACACACATTTTACATTCTCCTGCTTTCTAGTAAGTTTAGGCTCTAAACACGGACTGCGCCACCTCCTGGAAACACGGACTGCGCCACCTCCTGGAAACACGGACTGCGCCACCTCCTGGAAACACGGACTGCGCCACCTCCTGGAAACACGGACTGCGCCACCTCCTGGAAACACGGACTGCGCCAGCTCCTGGAAACCCTGACTGCGCCATCTCCTGTAAACCCTGACTGCGCCATCTCCTGTAAACCCTGACTGCGCCATCTCCTGTAAACCCTGACTGCGCCATCTCCTGTAAACCCTGACTGCGCCATCTCCTGTAAACCCTGACTGCGCCATCTCCTGTAAACCCTGACTGCGCCATCTCCTGTAAACCCTGACTGCGCCATCTCCTGTAAACCCTGACTGCGCCATCTCCTGTAAACCCTGACTGCGCCATCTCCTGTAAACCCTGACTGCGCCATCTCCTGTAAACACTGACTGCGCCATCTCCTGTAAACACTGACTGCGCCATCTCCTGTAAACCCTGACTGCGCCATCTCCTGTAAACCCTGACTGCGCCATCTCCTGTAAACCCTGACTGCGCCATCTCCTGTAAACCCTGACTCTGCCATCTCCTGTAAACCCTGACTGCGCCATCTCCTGTAAACCCTGACTGCGCCATCTCCTGTAAACCCTGACTGCGCCATCTCCTGTAAACCCTGACTGCGCCATCTCCTGTAAACCCTGACTGCGCCATCTCCTGTAAACCCTGACTGCGCCATCTCCTGTAAACCCTGACTGCGCCATCTCCTGTAAACCCTGACTGTGCCATCTCCTGTAAACCCTGACTGTGCCATCTCCTGTAAACACTGACTGTGCCATCTCCTGTAAACACTGACTGTGCCATCTCCTGGCCTGGGTAGAACTATAAGCCCATCAACCAGTACAGGGCACCACAATGAACATGAGCTACAAAAGCCGGCCGCTGACTGTGCAGCACTCACTGTAGTGACATCAGCGTCTGCCCCTCATACATGAATGTCGCACACAACAGAGAATGTCGCACATGACACCTATTTAGACGGATAGCCTGCAGCCATGACAGAGGCCGCTTCCCATCCTCCTGCCCATTCCAGTTCCTGCAGCACTAATTACACAGGACGCATCGCGTCTCCATGACAACAAACAGCGGCTGTTCCCGTTACCCCCACTCCCGTATACAAACAGGCACACACAGCCGGGCAGGTGCGGCCACTGCAACCCCCCTCCCCCCGGCCACTGCCGCAGCACAGGGACATAACGATGATCACCCAGGCCTCATCACCTGACACACCGGCCGCCCGCTGCTCCCAGCTCTGCAGCCAACAAGAAGCGCACACACCTCGGTAGCAGCAGAAAGAACCGGAGGAAGAGCGACAAGTCGCGGCTGCTGGAATCCGATGATAGGAAACTGGGCGTGGCAAGGACCCACACACCTACCGCACATAGGGCGGAGCCGCCGTTCACATGCGACTATGCCTGGACAAGGGTGCCTGTGCCAAGATGGGCAGGGTTACCTCATATGGGCGCGTTCAGAACATGTTATGGGCGTGTCTTGTCAACCTATTGGAAGTAGAGCAGAAGGGGGTGGTTAACAGCGGAGTGCTGCCCGCTCCATAATAGAAGTTGTGTTCTCCAGTTCCATGTTTTGGACTGTGTACAGTACACATACACACTGTATACATATTTATATAAACACATATATATATAATGTACAAACACATAATGTATAAATATGTACACACACATATACACACAATGTATACATATATATACACACATATATATAATGTACACACACAATGTACCGTTCAAAAGTTTGGGGTCACCCAGACAATTTTGTGTTTTCCATGAAAACTCACACTTATATTTATCAAATGAGTTGCAAAATGACTAGAAAATATAGTCAAGACATTGACAAGGTTAGAAATAATGATTTACTTCCGGCGCTGGCGATGCAGGACGCGAGTGACTGAGCTCCCGCTCCCGTCTAGCCTGCTTGCCCGCAACAGTCGCTCCGGCGGCGACAATGAGCTGTGAAGTCACCTGCCCTGCACACAGGAACATACCCAGTGGGGCCTGTATGGACAGGTACCTCCTCAGAAGTGCGCATAAGCCAGCCATGGAAGACGCGGCCTTGGAAAAGGGAGGTAAGATGGCGGCGCTTCCCGCCACTGCTCCCCTGCTATACACACAGGATGATGAACTGCAGCAGCTTCAGTCCCAGTTTTCAAACCCTGCAGAACCCATAGCCTCTTCTCATCCTGCACCTATCGATTATATAGCCCTGGCCCGTGAAGTGGCCAAGCAGATAGCGCCAGACCTGCAAAAGGCACTGGAAAAAACGGTGCAAAATTCTCTGAACCGCATGCATGCGGATCTGGCACAAGTAACTTCCAGGACTGATGAATTAGAACAGCGTATGACGCTGCTGGAGGATGAAAACGAGCGCCTGCAATCCAAACTTAAAGTGGTGCTGTCGGTTACTACGCAGTTGGGGGACAAGGTGGAGGATCTGGAAAACCGCTCCAGGAGGAGCAACCTACGACTGGTGGGTCTGAAAGAAGCGGTGGTCCCTTCTGATTTACAGCGACTATGTGAGAGGACATTGCCAGCAGCTTTAGGTCTTCCACGTCCCTGCCGGGTGGAGAGGGCACACAGGGTGGGGCCGGACCCCAGAAATCTCCCAACAGTGGATGACAACAATTTGCTTCGTCCCAGACAAGTAATCTTTAAATTGTTGGATTACAATGATAAGGTGGCACTTATGAAGGCATTCCGCAGCAGATCGCGTCCTTTGGAAATAATGGGCATGAAAGTGCTACTTTTCGAGGACTATTCTACAGAGGTCGCAAAACGCAGGCGTTCTTTCAGCAAGATCTGTACCGCGCAGTTCCAAGCGAAAGTACGTTTTAACCTGCAGTACCCAGCCATCTTACGGGTGTTTCAAGAGAACGGGCGGACCAAGATATTCACCACACCGAAGGAAGCGGAGGACGCACTTGCAGAGCTCTGCAGACACGGACCCCAGCACGAGGAGCATCGCAGTCCAGCACACAGTCCACATCGCAAGTCAAGAGAAGTCAAACGGAATCGACTGGATATGGAGCGAACCTGGGCAGAAGCTTTAATGCCCACACCAGGAAGATCCCGGGGAGGTCGATCCGGAAATGGAGGGGACCCTCCGAAGCCGCAGAGGCGACCGCGGGACCGCACCCGATCTACGTCTCCTGATTGACGGGCAAAGTTTTCTCAGCACCATTTTATCTGATGTGGTGGTCATGTGGACGCTGTAGATCAATCGCAGGTTCCGATCGTCTGCAGATAAGTTTGCAGATAATTTTTAAGTTCTGATGGCTGCATTTGGCGGTCTTATAAGGCACCTTGTTTCGGTCAGTAACTGACCTAATGTTATAATGTTAAAATGTATGCATTTTGATATTTTTCCGCTTTTCCACTGCAGGGGATTAGAGAGTGAGTTAGGGCATGCTCTGAGATCTCTCCTTGTGGGCGTGCTCGACCGGGAATGATACAAGGCCTCCCCTACGCAAGGGATTAGTTATATCTGCCACAGGTCACATACTTGGGGAAGGTTCGGTAGGGGACTCTGGAAAATGAGGCAGGGCAGTCTAGTGGTGGAAGCAGGGTTCATATTGACACGTCATGTTATAGTCCAAACGGACTCTAAGAGGTTGGACCGATGGTATAAGATTGTATAAATTTGTGTATCGGCAGCAAAGGGTTAATGAGGTGGTAAGGGCAGGTGCAGCTTACTCATTGAAGGTGATATATATGCAGGTCTGGGGGGGAGGGAGGGACGTGTTTTGGCACAACAGAAAAAAGGTGAAGTCTCTTACGCCAAGGGGTATTAAGGGGCTGATGACCCTTGACGCAGGCGATTTTTCGTTCCTTTTAGGTCAGGGCCTGATGGCCTTGATATGGAGTTTAGTTTTGGTTTCTAAGCCGGGTTTTGGCTACGTTCTTAATGTTTACGCATGGCTTTTGGGAAAAGATGGCTCTGACTCCCCGAACCTATCACGGCTTTTCGACATTTTAGCTCATCTTATGCACTGCCCAATAACATGAAAATAATCTCATGGAATGTTAAGGGGCTTAGGTCCCCACAGAAACGGACCAAACTTTTGCGACACATGAAACGATTACACCCAGATGTAGTCCTATTGCAGGAAACTCACCTTACCGAGCCAGAATTTAAGTATTTGCAAAAATTCTGGGTGGGTCAGGTTTTTGGCTCGCCGGCAAGGGATGGTAAGGCGGGAGTTATAATTCTGGTACACAAAAATGTTACTTTTACGCTGGTGTCCCAGGAGCGTGATGATGAGGGCCGTTGGATCCATCTAGTGGTGGAACATGCAGGGGAAACTATCAGTATTCATAATGTGTATGGCCCAAATGCGGTCAACACAGGGTTTTTTGGTCACTTGGAAGCCCAACTCCAGCAGGATCGTACTAGGCTTTTAATTCTAAGGGGAGACCTTAACACTGTAAGGTCCTCCAGGGAAGATAGGAGCGCAGGGACTAGTTCGCAGAGAAATAGGGATAAGATCTTGCCAGACTTTTTAAGACACACTGCCCTAACAGATGCTTGGAGGATTCTACACCCTGATGCGCGGGAATACACACATTTTTCTCATGTCCATCAATCGTGGTCGCGTATTAATTATTTGCTAGTTAATGACGCCTTATCTCGACGGCTGCGTGAAGCGGCGATTGAGGATCTCGTTATTTCGGATCATGCCCCGGTTACCATTACTTTGGCCGACACAGTAGCTAGGGGAACGGATTTTATTTGGAGGTTCCCCTCCTTTCTGGCAAAGGTTGAGGGCTTTATACAGAAGCTAAAGGGGTGGTGGACGGAATTTGATGGAGATAATGCATCACATCGTTCGGACCCGTCACTGTATTGGCGTACAGCCAAAGTGGTAATACGAGGGAAAATTATGCAATTTATGTCTAATCTTAAACGCAAGACTACCGAAGGGTACAAGGCAGCGAGTGACCGATTACGGTGTGCATATACAGCATTTTTACACTCTCCATCAACGTCTTTGGGGGAGAAATGGAGGGAAGCTAAGCGGCAATTTGATCAGTGGTTAGATAAAAGAGAAAGTATTTATCGGTCCCAATTTGATGCTGATCTAATGCGTTTCGGCAATAAAGCGGGCAAATTATTAGCGCGACTAGCGAAGGGGAGGTTTGCACCGTCACACATTTCAACACTTAACGACTCCAACGGAAATCCTACATCAGACCAAAAAAAAATTAACACTATATTAAGTAAATATTATCAAGCCCTTTACTCAGACACGCCCATAGACCCCCAAAAAGGTAGGGAATTTTTGGAGAAGGTAAAGCTGCCAGGGTCTTCTTGAAGGGTGTTTACAATAATCCCCAGGCCCACGTTCATTCCTCAGGATTTCTGTTGGATCCCTTTCAATTGCATAAAGGAACCCGGCAGGGATGTCCACTTTCGCCACTGTTATTCAATCTAGCAATGGAACCTATGGCTAGATTCCTGGAGGAATCCGATATGTTCAGAGGTATTCAGGTGGGATCACTGGCAGTTAAGTTAGCCCTGTTTGCTGATGACGTTATACTTTTTATGTCAAATCCTCAAGAGCATTTAATGCCGGATTTTCATTTTTTACAGGAGTTTGGGCAATGCTCGGGATATAAAGTCAACCTAGCTAAAAGCGAACTGCTGCAGTTGGGCAAACCACTGCCTAAGACCTTTTGGCAATCCTTGGGATGTGGGATATCCCCGGTTGAACACTGCATTACTTATCTGGGCATTAAGATAGGGAAGGTGCCAGACACCCTGTATGGCCTAAATTATCCCCCGTTATTTAAAAAAATACAAGCGGAACTCACCTTATGGTGCCAATTGCCGTTATCCCTTCTGGGGAGGTGCCACCTGATTAAGATGGTTAGTTTCCCAAGATGGCTATACCCCTTTCAAACACTCCCTCTCCTATTGAAACATGTGGATGTCCCTAAACTGACTTCCTCATTCACAAAATTTATATGGGCAGGAAAAAGGCCTCGCATTGCACTCACCAAGCTCATGATGGGTAAACAAGAAGGGGGTTTGAACTTCCCGAATATCAGGGGTTATAACGTGGCATGTCTCTTTCGTCATGTAGTGGATTGGCTTCACGAAACGAGCCATTATTCCAACTTAGGTCTGGAGGGGGAGTATGCCTCACCCTGGAACCTGAAAGCTTTGCTACATTTTGTAGAGTTGCTTCTCTTCCGTGCCGTCTCAAAACCTCCATTGTATTGAGAGATACAGTCCTAGCTTGGAAAGCGGTACATAAGCACTTTGACCTACCTCACCTGCTATTGAAACATATGCCGTTGGGCGGACACCCGGAATTTCTACCGGGAGTAGGCAGGGGGGATAGATTTGCCTCTTGGGGGACTGTAGGCATTAACAACGCAGGGGATCTTATGCATATAGAGGAAAGGAGATGGTTAACCGGGGCGGAAATCACCGCTAAACTTAGACCCTTAGAGGGTAGGGTTAATTTTTTACAAATTCTTCAGGTTCGATCATTCTGCACCTCTAGGCTCAGGGATTTGAATAAGGAAGCCACATCTCACACCCTAGATGAGGTCATAGGTCCAACGACTGTGCGTACGACTATTTCAGGGTTGTATAGACCACTGGGGGATGGTTTTGTTCGTCCGCAATCAAGGGCTAGATTCGAAGTCTGGGAACGATGGACTCAAGATCCAGGTATAGGTGAGATCATATTGGGGGTTTGTGAGACGGTACGGAAGAGTGTTATAAACGAGAGCTGGAGGCAGTGGCGTAACTACCGCCGTAGCAGCAGTAGCGGCTGCTACGGGGCCCACGGCATGAGGGAACCCGTGTCGCCAGCCGGCACGGGCCCCCACCATGGCCGGAGGCTCCGCTAGAAGCCGCTATGGCTGCTACAGCGGGACGCCACTGAACACTACGGCAGAGCAGGGAGGTATCTCCCCGCTCTGCCATTAACTGGTTCCCGACCGCTGGCTGTATTTTTACGGCCAGCGGTCAGGGTCCTTAAAACCCGAGCCAGAGACTTTCTACGGCTCGGGTTTTAACTTTCTGCCCGCGCGATCGGGCAGCTGAATGTCGGGTCTCCGGCAGTCACTGACACTGACACTGACACTGACACTGAGGAGAGGATAGAAGCAGCTTTCGCTGCTTCTGTCTTCTCTGATCACTTGTACACAGCGCTCAATGCGCGCTGTGTACAGGAATAGAGACAGCAGCAGCAGCGCTGTCTCTATTCCTCACAGTGATCATGTGACTGGTCACATGATCGCCGGGTACCGTTAGTGGCAGACTGCTGCTGGGTCTAATCAGACCCAGCACAGCCCTATTAGTGACAATCGTCACTATGAGAGGGCTGATTTCCCCTGGACTGCAAGGACCCATTATCCACTTTACCTGCCCAGGACCTTAACCATCCTTCTTTGAATTAACACACCAACACCTTCTTTATGCAAATGTGGAAGTGGCCACAGCTTTATTATTATTTACAACCATCGGCATGAAGACATATATATATTTATTTATTTCCTCTCCTCCTGAAATGCCGATGCTCCCTGTCTCCATCAGGCATGTAGGGTGCTACCTCCGTCTTCATCTGCCGTACTTTCCGCCAGCTGTGACATCTACGAAAAAACCAGAAAAACGCCAGAACAAGAATATAACCGTAGAAAAATTTTAAAAAACAAAACCAAAACCACCAGGGGAGGGAGGGCGGGTGTTTCTTCCACTGCAGCTTGAAGGTAAGAGGGCTTCCTGCTCCAAACCTCTGCCTTATATCTTCTTAACCACGCCCCTCTTACCCCTTGTTGACCAATCCTGATCCTGGGCATTATTTTAAACCGTTCCATCCTTTCTTAACCCCTTGCAGTCCCTGACACTCTCCCTAGGCGCTTCAGTGTCTACAAGACTGCAAGGACCCATTATCCACTTTACCTGCCCAGGACCTTAACCATCCTTCTTTGAATTAACACACCAACACCTTCTTTATGCAAATGTGGAAGTGGCCACAGCTTTATTATTATTTACAACCATCGGCATGAAGACATATATATATTTATTTATTTCCTCTCCTCCTGAAATGCCGATGCTCCCTGTCTCCATCAGGCATGTAGGGTGCTACCTCCGTCTTCATCTGCCGTACTTTCCGCCAAGAAGGGGGAACTGAGAAACCTACTCAGTCCCCCGACCACCCCCACCAAGCAACGCCAGCCCTCTCTCGGCACCATCCAAGAGATCCAATAAAAAGATATCGAGCCCGATATCATTCAGATGCACTCCATCCGGTGCCAGCAGATCTGCATTATCCCCCTCCAGGGATTGGTGTCGCAACCCGATCCCCCCTATAGAGCGAATGAACCGCGACACCCGCACATTAATTAACCTGCGCACTCTCTCCAAAGCTGCCATATTCCTCGCTCCTCGCCACACCGTGCGCGCCACTATTTCGGACCAAACTATCACGCAACGGGCGAACAGATCCCGAAAACGCGCCAAATCAGTTCGTATAATTGACAATAACTCAGCCATTTTCACTTGGCCGATATCATTTCCACCCGCATGGATGATTAGGACAACAGGTCCGTACGTGTGCCTTGTAACTGCCACTACTTCTGGCAGTAACTGCACCCACCGTAATCCCCGGACACCTCTCCAATGGACGTCGGCCTGTGCGAGGCCCAAATTCGGACCTAATGGCCTTCGACCCGCTCGAACCGCTGCCCAATGCACATACGAATGCCCCAAGATCCACACTTGGGGGCGCCGCAACCCTAACAAAGAAATTAAGCTACATTCCGGTCAAATGAAAATTACAGGCAGGGTTAACATAACACTCCATATAACAGGAAGGAAAAACAGGGGGGGGGGGAGGGGAGGGGGCGACCTTTCTTATGAAAACTTCCAGCTTACACCATCTTTAAAACCAGATCATGTCACACATATGACTTATAGCTATTAGAGCGCCATCTACCCAGACTCATGATAGCCGCTGAATCCAAGCCCAAGGCATCCGCCTCAGTTGCCGCACCTATCCTAAATGAATGTGTACCAAACTCGCCCGGCGGCAAACCTAGATACTTCAAGCCGGCCTTAAAAATCGCCTCAAATTGAAAACGCGACATCGCGGATCCATCCTGATGGATCAAGAATTGCGTCCCGGGCACTCGGACCAACACGAATTCCTGGACCCATTTTACCGGGCAATACTGCCCCCCAATCCTCCCAATCGACAGCCAAGCCCCCTTTCCTACCACATCAGTCTTTGACCTCCGCACACAGACCCTGAGAGAATCTCCCAACGTTACTACATCCGATCCGAGAAGACCACCGCTCGCACTTACTCTGTGCGGAACCAGCTCACTAACCCGCAAAGCGGCAAAGAAAGCCAACGAAAACGCCGCGCCGAACAAGGACACTTCATATTCATCCCGACACACAAAACATAAAACGGCTAGAAGCCGACCCAAAAGTGAAAAAGATACTGGCCGCCTCGTGTCCCTTGAACACGCCTCTTTTTTCCACCCTTTTAAAGACTGCCGAACTACAAATTCTTTTGTAACATCTCTGCATCCCCACAATTTTAACATAAAGGCCACTCCTGCTAAAAACTTGCTCGCCGTGGCCGCACTACCCCCTTCCTGACGTATTTGTACCAAACTTGCTAACGTGACGTCCAGGTGACACCCCTCCTGTGATGGGAAGTCATTCCCCGCAATCTCCAACCACCGATCCCACGCTCTGCAATGACTCTTCCAAGTCGCCGGTACCACCGAACCCCTCAACAGTCTCATAAGTTGTCCTCGACCAGGGCCCATAAGTGAAGGGGGGGGGGACACCCCTTCTGCCAAAGCTGCCGGGTGCAATTCCCGAAACCGGGACATCTGTGAACGAGACAAAGCATCAGCCATCACATTACTGACACCCGGAACATGTTTTGCACGAAACCACACATTCAAACGCAAACACTTCAAAACCAACCGTCTTAATAAAGCTAATACCGGCAACGAACTAGACGACAACCCGTTCACCGCATGCACCACCGCCATGTTGTCTGTCCAAAATACAATCCTCTTATTCACCATCACGCTACCCCATAACTCTATTGCAACTATAATAGGAAACAATTCCAATAGCGTTAAATTACGTAAGACTCCCAAATCACTCCAATGCAAGGGCCAAGGGGATCTACACCAACTTCGGCCCAAAATTGCTCCAAAACCATCACTTCCGGCTGCATCCGTAAATAATTCCAAATCTACATTAGACAACTCAGCGTCCTGACACACCGACCTCCCGTTAAACGAACTCAAAAAAGAATGCCAGACAAACAAATCCTTCCTCATACAAGAGGTTACCCTGATAAAATGATTTAGCTTCGAGATACCTCTAGTGGCTAAAGACAAACGCCTAGAAAAAACACGACCCATTGGAATTATACGACAAGCAAACACCAGCAATCCCATTAACGACTGTAACTGTTTTAACGTCACTTTTTTCGACCCCATGACCTGGTCAACCTGCGTCACTAGCCTTGCCAATTTATCATCTGGCAACCGAAAAATCATCCGCTCGCTATCTATTTCGATACCCAAAAATGACAAAACCGTTACAGGACCTTCCGTCTTATCCTCGGAAATAGGTACCCCGAAACGCGACATCACCTGTCGAAACACTCTCAGCAACGTGCTGCACAACCCAGAGCCCCCCGGGCCCACAAAAAGAAAATCATCCAGATAATGAATGACCGAGTCACAACCAGACTCCAAACGAACTACCCACTCTAAAAATGACGCAAACATCTCAAAGTAACTGCATGATATTGAACAACCCATAGGAAGGCACATATCCACGTAAAACCCTTTGTCTAAACAACAACCCAGCAGGTGAAAACACTCCGGATGAACCGGCAGCAAACGAAAGGCCGCTTCAATATCAGATTTGGCTAACAACGCCCCTTGTCCAGCCGCCTGTACCAACCTTACTGCAACATCAAAAGACGTATACGAAACCGCCGCCTCCACCCTAGAAATACCGTCATTAACAGAACCACCGCGAGGAAAAGAAAGGTGATGAATCAGCCTAAACTTTCCTCGTTCCTTCTTTGGAACTAAACCAAGGGGGGAAACTCGCAGATTCGTATACGGCGGCTCGCTGAATGGACCTGCCATTCTTCCTAATTCCACTTCTTTAGCTAATTTTAGCCGCGCAATGCCCACATTCTCATTGATCGACTTCAAATTGTCAGCCAATGACAATGTCGCAGAATATTCAAAAGGAATCTCAAAACCAAACGAAAACCCGTTAGTGAGCACCTCTGCTTCCCGCCTCCTGTGGTACCGCTCTAACCATGGGCCCATCTCGAGCACGTTCACCGGCGTTCTCCGCTGCGCCGGAAGGAGGTGCCTTGACCGGCTGCTTACCTCTCCGGAAACACCGGAGCGCCGAATGAGCGCCCCCACAGATGGAGCATTCATGTCGAAATTTGCACGTGGCAAAGAAACGACAGTGGCCCTCATTGTAGAGCCAACAGGCACCTGTGGGCCTAGCGGCCGCAACTCCAGGGGCGGGGCCCGGTGCTGCGGCCGCACTGGGAAAGGGGCGTTGTTGCCTACTCCCTTGCGCTAAAATAAGCTGCAACCACACGTCCGTTGCCTTCGTCGCCCAACTAATATCAGGCGACAAAGCCAAACGTCGCCGAAATTCTTCATCATATCGCCACCAGGCCGCACCACCGTGCAGCCTGTGGGCGCTGAAAATTGTGTCAAAATAGACAAACAACTCGGCCCCTTTCCCAGGATAGCGTTGGCAAATAACATGAGCCAGTGTAGCGTAACACTGTACCCAGTTGCCAAATGTTTTCGCTACTTTTGCTTTCCTATCCGAACCTCTCTCAAAGCCCCGCTCCTTGTCGACAGTCACCTGCTCCACCGAGACCAAGGACCAAATATCCACAAATTCATTCCTCCAAATCTTGTCCTTGACCTCAGCTGACAAATGAGTCCCGAGAGGAGCGACTCCACAAAACAATGAATCTCTAAACGTCAAACTAGCTAAAGCATTCTCTTTCTCAGACGGGGGCATAGCTCCCTCTGGTGGCACAGAGGGACACGACGTTCCCTCATTCACTTTCAACCCAGCCACCACGGCTTTTAAAACAGAAATCAAATCCGCACCCGCTGCATTAGGTTTATTAAGCCATGCGTCACCGCAGGCCGACTCACCGCTCCCAGAGGTCCCACCGACTCCAGAGGGTCCTTCAGCCACTTGCCGCGGCACTGGAACCACGGCCTGCACCTCCTCCACCGGCCCGGCGGGAGGTACAACCTGGGACAGCTGCTCCTGATCCACCGACAAGCGCTGCACCTCCCGGCGTCGACTGCGTCTCTGCGGCCGTGAGGATCTCCTCGACGACCTCCTCCATGATCCGGATGATGCGGACGTCGTCGCAGACGAGGAGGAGAAACCATCGCTGGAAGACGAGGAATACCGTCGACCACGCCTCTTCCCGTCACCTGACCTGCGACGTCCATGATGGCCGTGCCGGCGATGTCCACCAGCCCGGCGTTTCCTCCCTCGCCTGGAACGCTCCCTTCTTGGACCTGCAGGAGAGAAAGATGACAAGGCAGGAGAAGGGCAAATAGCATCCAAAACACCCTCACTCCTATCTTTCCTAGCACACTCCCCCCCTGCCCCTGATCCGTGCTGACAGGGGCCCGGGGGGGACCGGGGTGGAGAAGCGACAGGCACCGCAGAAGCCCCCGCCCCCTGGCTGGGCTGCTTGCTCACCGTCCGCCTCCCCGCACCCGCCGCCATCTTCTTTTTTCGTGCGCCGCCATCTTGTGTCCTGGCTGCACTGCGCCTGCCAGGACGTCCCGCCCCTGTTCCCCCCGCCGCCAATTCTGGCTGCGTAGAGAACAGCACGGGGAAAGATGGCGCCGACCCCGGCTGCACACAGGCCCCAGAAGCAAGTCCCAGCTCCTGTGAACATGCCGCATGGTAAGCGACCATGTCGGACCAGTCGCCTGAGTCCGCCATATTCACCCCACTGTCACGATAGTCGGCCGCTGCCTCCGCGCCCGCATCAGCAGCTCGAGGCGGGTTGTACCGTGCCCGTGCCGGTTTAACAGCCGCCCTCTTACCGCCATGGGGAAGGACGCCAGCGCGACGAGTGGACGGGGGGGAGGGGGGCACTATGTCGACCGACGAAGCACCCGTCGACATAGGCCTAGGGGACCTGCTGGGACCACCGCATGACTGTGCAGCAGTCACAGCACCCCTCATAGCAACAGGGCTAGGGCTTAGTCTAACCGGAGGGCGTGTAACGCGCTGCGGCCTACCTCGGGTAGCCGCTCCCGACTGTTCCATGCCCCGCTCAGCTCCTCGCCTCTCTCCTTCCTCCAACAGGGATTCCAGCCAGGCAGGCCCCTCTGCCGCTACCCGCTGTGCCACCTTCCGCAACAGTTCTTCTGCCATCTTCTTAACGACCACGCTCTGAATCTCCACAGCAGCAGCAAAGGTGTTTCTTCCACTGCAGCTTGAAGGTAAGAGGGCTTCCTGCTCCAAACCTCTGCCTTATATCTTCTTAACCACGCCCCTCTTACCCCTTGTTGACCAATCCTGATCCTGGGCATTATTTTAAACCGTTCCATCCTTTCTTAACCCCTTGCAGTCCCTGACACTCTCCCTAGGCGCTTCAGTGTCTACAATAACTGGGGCTGCTGTGCAGCTCCAGTTACAGTGGAAAAACATGGTGTAAAAGAAAGAAAAAAATATATAAAGTTCCCCAAAGGACTTCTTTGACCTTTGAGGGACAGACCATAGTAATAAAAAAATAATAAAGTAAAGTGCAAAAAAAATTAAAATAATAAATACACATAAAATACCCACCCCAAAAAAAAACGTTCCCCCCCGCCAAACATTGTTGTAACGCTAGCGCTGACCCAATTACCCTAATATAGACATGTAATATATAAAAATTTACGGTAGACAATGGCGATCACAAATAAAAGGTCTATTTTTGGGTAAAACTATGTTATTACCAAAAACAAATAGCTCAAACGTAAAAAAGCTTATTTTTTTACTATTATTTTCAAACTTTATGAATAAAAATTCTAAAATAGCAAAAAAGGTGTTTATAAAAACGATAAAAAATGAAACCTGCATTGTCTAAGGAAAAAACATTGCAAAAATCACGTCGTTAGCCCTACAAATAAAAAAGTTATAGCCATTTAACTAACACGTGCTAAAAATGGCTAAACGGTGTCTGGTCCTGAAGACTCAAAATAGAGCAAAAGACATGTATCCCCTCTCCACAGGACATGTATCCCCTCTCCACAGGACAGGGGATACATGTGTGATCGCTGGCAGGGATAGGGAGAACGGGGGACTGAAAGTCCCCTGAACTTCTCCATCACAAACCTCGGACTTCCGGGGTCTGTGTCGGCAGCTCCGTAGAAATGAATGGAGCGCCGGTCGTGCTTGTGCGCATGCGTGACCAGCGCTCCTTTCATTTTTATTGAGCTGCGCAGACGCCGGAAGTCAGAGGTTAGTCATGGAGAAGTTCAGGGGACTTTCAGTCCCCCGTTCTCCCTATCGCTGCCAGCGATCACACATGTATCCCTTATCCTGTGGAGAGGGGATACATGTATTTTGTAGGACACACTGTAGGTCGCATTTTTGTTGGGAGGGGGGACGCTGTATGGCGTTCCCTACAGGGGGGGGACGCTGTATGGCGTTCCCTATAGGGGGGGGTGGCTGTATGGCGTTCCCTACAGGGGGGTAGCTGTATGGCGTTCTCTACAGGGGGGGGGCTGTATGGCGTTCCCTACAGGGGGGGCTGTATGGCGTTCTCTACAGGGGGGGCTGTATGGCGTTCTTTGCAAGGGGGCTGTATGGCGTTATCTACAGGGGGCTGTATGGCGTTATCTACAGGGGGGCTGTATGGCGTACTCTACAGGGGATGTATGGCGCTATCTACAGAGGGGGGGCTGTATGGCGTTCCCTACAGGGGGGCTGTATGGCGTTCTCTACAGGGGGGGCTGTATGGCGTTCTCTGCAGGGGGGCTGTATGGCGTTATCTACAGGGGGGCTGTATGGCGTTATCTACAGGGGGGCTGTATGGCGTACTCTACAGGGGGATGTATGGCGCTATCTACAGAGGGGGGGCTGTATGGCGTTATCTACAGGGGGGGGGCTGTAAAAAAGTCACTATCTACAAGAGGGGGGGGGTTGTGTGACACCCAGGGGAGGGGGGGCCCCAGTCAAAAGTTTGCTATGGGGCCCAGTCTTTCCTAGTTACGCCCCTGGCTGGAGGGAAACCTATTTTAAATTGATGCATTCGGCTATATATGGCTTTAATATTTTACCTTCACAATCCTTCCCCGACCGCATTACGTGTTGTCCCAAATGCAACACCCCCCTGACGAATTTGTGGCATGGAGTATGGGGGTGTGTTCATACTAAACGATTTTGGGTGATGGTACACAAATATATTTCGGATCATTGGAAAATGAAACTCCCAATGACGCCTCAAGCGCTGCTGTTCCATCAGGCGCGACCGCCGGAGGAAGAGGGTGCTCGAGGGGTGAGATCACCTCCAGCGCTGGTGCACACGATTTTACTGGTGGCCTTGAGATGCCTCCTGAGTAAATGGCTGGAAACAGACACGCCGGGGTTAGACCTGATAGTGTCTCGCCTGAAACAGTTATTAGTTCTTGAGAGGGTGGAGGTGGAAAGACGGAAGGAAACGGGAACCAAGAAGCTATTCGCTAAATGGCAAATATTCATAGAATCGCAGTGCACAGTGGCCGAGGTAGTGGAAATTGTTACGCCTTTCCGGCACACAGCGTGGTATTATACGCAGCTCTTGGCAGGCACTTTAGGGGGTCTGCAACTTTGATCTAGTCAGGGGATAAATGAAACGTAGCTACTCATTGATGACCTAAGTCGTGTCGGGGATGGGGGAAGTCATGTTTTCTGTTTATATGAAGATCGACACTTATGCCATGTTTGTATGTCAGGTTATGTTGTGTTTAATTCAATGTTAATTTGATGACAATTGAGTGCTGTGCACTTATGCCGCAACCTTTGTGTGGAATGTTTATAAGAAAATGTGAAAACTGTTAATAAAAAATTATGTTTTAAAAAGAAATAATGATTTTTATTTGAAATAATAATTTTCTCCTTCAAACTTTGCTTTCGTCAAAGAATGCTCCATTTGCAGCAATTACAGCATTGCAGACCTTTGGCATTCTAGCTGTTAATTTGCTGAGGTAATCGGGAGAAATTTCACCCCATGCTTCCAGAAGCCCCTCACACAAGTTGGATTGGCTTGATGGGCACTTCTTGCGTACCATACGGTCAAGCTGCTCCCACAACAGCTCTATGGGGTTGAGATCTGGTGACTGCGCTGGCCACTCCATTACAGATAGAATACCAGCTGCCTGCTCCTTCCCTAAATAGTTCTTGCATAATTTGGAGGTGTGCTTTGGGTCATTGTCCTGTTGTAGGATGAAATTGGCTCCAATCAAGCGCTGTCCACAGGGTATGGCATGGCGTTGCAAAATGGAGTGATAGCCTTCCTTATTCAAAATCCCTTTTACCTTGTACAAATCTCCCACTTTACCAGCACCAAAGCAACCCCAGACCATCACATTACCTCCACCATGCATGACAGATGGGCGTCAGGCACTCCTCCAGCATCTTTTCAGTTGTTCTGCGTCTCACAAATGTTCTTCTGTGTGATCCAAACACCTCAAACTTCGATTCGTCTGTCCATAACACTTTTTTCCAATCTTCCTCTGTCCAATGTCTGTGTGCTTTTGCCCATATTAATCTTTTCCTTTTATTAGCCAGTCTCAGATATGGCTGTGTTCTTTGCCACTCTGCCCTGAAGGCCAGCATCCCGGAGTCGCCTCTTCACTGTAGACGTTGACACTGGCGTTTTGCGGGTACTATTTAATGAAGCTGCCAGTTGAGGACCTGTGAGGCATCTATTTCTCAAACTAGAGACTCTAATGTACTTGTCTTGTTGCTCAGTTGTGCAGCGGGGCCTCCCACTTCTCTTTCTACTCTGGTTAGAGCCTGTCTGTGCTGTCCTCTGAAGGGAGTAGTACACACCATTGTAGGAAATCTTCAGTTTTTTGGCAATTTCCCGCATGGAATAGCCTTAATTTCTAAGAACAAGAATAGACTGTCGAGTTTCACATGAAAGCTCTCTTTTTCTAGCCATTTTGAGAGTTTAATCGAATCCACAAATGTAATGCTCCAGATTCTCAACTAGCTCAAAGGAAGGTCAGTTTTATAGCTCCTCTAAGCAGCAAAACTGTTTACAGCGGTGCTAACATAATTGCACAAGGGTTTTCAAGTGTTTTCTAATCATCCATTAGCCTTCTAACACAGTTTGCAAACACAATGTACCATTAGAACACTGGAGTGATGGTTGCTGGAAATGGGCCTCTATACACCTATGTAGATATTGCATTCAAAACCAGACGTTTGCAGCTAGAATAGTCATTTAGCACATTAACAATGTATAGAGTGTATTTCTGATTCATTTAATGTTATCTTCATTGAAAAAAACTGTACTTTTCTTGCAAAAATAAGGAAATTTCTAAGTGACCCTAAACTTTTGAACGGTAGTGTACTTTCCCCAAAATTGGGCCAGAAATATATTGGGCCATTTCAAATTTAGACACAAAGTATGAAGTCACTTTTTATTTAAAACTTCCTGATACTATGAAGGTGCATCTTGATTTTATTGCTCTAGCTAAAGGGCATTTCAGGAAAATCCTTTTCTGGGCCGCAATTTGCCCCCTCCACCACCAGAGAACGTGCAAGATGAATAAAAATATTGTTGAAAAGATCTTGAATTCTAGAATTTATCGGAATAAGCTGCAGTACTTGATCCAGTGGAATGGGTATGACTGAGTAGAGTTCTTGGGAACCAGATAAAATTGTTCATGCTCCTAAGCTTAAAGTTTATTTATTTTATCAGAGATATTCTAGATATGCTACACCCTAGGATATCCAGAGTATATCCTGGAAGAAGGGTAGTACGATCAGGATTCAAGCCCAGAGACTCTAGTGTCCCAGGCAGTAGCTCTTCTCATTGAGCCGTCTGAACTTTTGATCAGTTCCACTGCTGAATCTATTGTTTAGGTTTTCTTGATTCCTGCCTCTCTGGATTCCTTGCCCTGATTGTTTAATTGTGTAATGACTGCTGCCAGTGGCGGATCCCCATATGGGCGTTTCGGGCGGTCGCCCCGGGGCCCAAGGCTTGCAGGGGGCCCATAGCTTCCCACACCGCACACAAGTGAAACAAAACTCTCCAGGGCTGCTGCTGCCGGCCGCATTCTAGTGATCATCGGTCCCACGTGCTGATGAAGAAGCGGGGGGGAATGTGCAGGGGGAGTCAATTGCGGCCAGGGAACAGGGGCACAGCACATCAGCTGTAGAGAGCAGACTGTCAGAGATTGTGATTGGCAGGTGCTGGAGTCTCCGTGACAGTCTGCTCCTCTGTGCTGCTGTACACTGTCCCTCCTGTCTAAACCTCCAGCAGCTGCCTGATAACGGCAAAACTGAAACTAGAGGGTGAAGGACCTGTGGTGACGTCACAGTCACATGATTAAGGTCCTGGAGGCTGCCAGAGACAAGCACCGCAGAGGAAGAGACTGGTAAGTGTGTGTGTGTGTGTGTGTGTGTGTGTGTGTGTGTTAGTTAATGTAAGTCTATATAGTGTCTATAATGTAAGTCTATATAGTGTGTGCTGTGTATATAGTGTCTATAATGTAAGTCTATGTAGTGTGTGTGTGTGTGTGTGTGTGTGTCATAATGTAAGTCTATATAGTGTGTGCTGTGTATATAGTATGTGCTGTGTATATAGTGTGTGCTGTGTTTATAGTGTGTGCTGTGTTTATAGTGTCTATAATGTAAATCTATATAGTGTGTGTGGTTTGAATATATAGTGTGCGGTGTTAGTGTGAATTGTATATACTGTGTTTAATCTCACATTTTTTGTGTGCAAAATAATTTCCCACCCATAGAGCCCTCTGCAGTAAGTCAGATGCTCAGAACCCCCCCCCCCTGCAGTATAATCTCCCCCATGGAGCCCTCAGTAGTTATTATACTGCAGGGGGGGGGGGGCAGAGCGTTTGATTGACTGTTCAGGGTTCTATAGGGGAATAACTCCTTCCCCCCCCAAGTGCCATAAGGGCAGATTTACACGAACGTGTAATACGTCCGTGCAACGCGCGTGCTTTTCGCGCGCGTCGCACGGACCTATGCAAGTATATGGGGCAGTGCAGACTGTCAGTGATTTTTGCGCAGCGTGAGTCCGCTGCGTAAAACTGACGACATGTCCTATATTTCTGCGTTTTTTGCGCATCACGCACCCATTGAAGTCAATGGGTGCGTGAAAATCACGCATGCCACACGGAGGCACCTCCATGGGACGTGCGTGATTTGCTCAACAGCAGTATAACTATGATTGCAAACAGAAAAGCACCAGGTGCTACAAACATACAGAGTGTCATAATGATGGCGGCTGCGCGAAAGGCACGCAGCCGCGCATCATATGGTGATGACACACGGAGCTGTTAAGTGCCTTTTGCACGTGCAAAACGCCGCATTTTTTGCGTGCGCAAAATGCACACGCTCGTGTAAATCCGCCCTAAGTGTCAGACGCTTAGACCCTCCCATAGGGCACTCAGCAGTCAGTCAGATGCACTGGGGAGGGGTGTCTGACTGCTTAAAGGGTAACTAACGAAACTTTTTTTAAAAAATTACATGTCATAGTGACATGTCAAATGTTCTAATCGGTGGGGTCCGGGCACTGAGACCCCACCAATCGCTGAAACAAAGTGGCAGAAGCGCTCAGGTGAGTGCTTTGCCACTTTGTTTCTGATAGTCTTTCCTCTGATAGCCGAGCATGCGGTGTATGGGCACAACAGAAAGTCTATGAGTCCGTACACCGCGCCGAGAAAAGACAGTCAGAAATTAAGTGGAACAGCGCTCACCCGAGCACTACTGCTGCTTTGTTTTAGTGATCGGTGGTGGTCTCAATGCTGGGACCTCCATCGATCAAAACTTCTGACATATCACTCTCACTATGACACGCCAAATGTTTTTTAAAAGTTTAGTTACCTCTTGGGGACTGAATCTATTGGTTTGAGTTAATGTATGGGCCTGGGTCTTAATTTGCTTAGGGGTCTGGGGTAGAAGACAATTTATAGTGTTTATGTCTGAATTTTTATGTTGCTATAGATGCTGAAAATGGCTACAGAATCAAGGGGAAAAGATTTCTCATCAGGAAACTGCAGTCATCAGGAGAAGTCGCCATAACGGTCTGTGTCAGATGGAGAAGAAAAGAGAATGACCCATCAGTGAAGACATCTCCTGTGAGTCATTGCATTTATCTGTCACCTCTCCTGACATGTCTGTTATCGGAAATCCTTGTATTCCACATAAAGTCTTTGTGTACCCAGGACTAATAGACAAATGCGTGTTACCATTCCCCTTGTCAGGAGGATGTGTCCCTACACAGTGTGATACTGTCAGCGATGGTTGGAGACTGTCAGTGTGTAGGGACACAGCCCTTTGACAAGGGGAATCGTAGCACTCATTTGTCAATGCCCACACAGAAAGGTGGTGTTTAATATAGACATGACGTGGCAGGGCGGTGGTGGACAAGGGGGCCCAAGCTTGTGGAACAGCCCAGGGCCCATGGTTTACTTAATCCGCCACAGACTGCTGCCATGTTCTTACCGATCTATAGCGGCTCTGGCTCTTGACTGGTGGAGCATCTATTCTCCTTCCCATGCTCTAAATAGCCTTCCCCGCCACCGCACTCCTCCTGGCTATTCTGCTGCTGCCTCTAGTGCGCACAGTTTTCCTGAGTATAAAAAGGTACCTCCTGCTTTGCTCTATGCCTGAGAAATTAGGTTCCATATTCTAGCTTGTTGGTGTATTCTACTGAGATTTGTATTTTGATTATCTGTTACCTTACCAACTCTGCCTGAACTTGCCCTTGCCTGCCTGCCGCTTGCCCTGTCCATTTGCTTATTTACCGCGACGACCGTCTGCCCTGACCGCTGGCTTTGCTAAACGTCAGTGAACGTCTTCCGCCTACCTTCATCTATACGAATACAGGACTCTGCATCGTGCCTGCCATTATTGTAACTTGCCTGTCCACGTGGGCTGTTGCTAACAGAGACTACTCTGGGGGTAGCGACCTAGGGCTACTAGCAGCCAAGTCCACATCTCTGTATGGAGATTAAAGGGTGAATACCTAGCTATCCCTTGTCCTCTGCCCCCGCCGCATAGCCCCATGCCTAATCTGTAGGGTCTATGATAGTAATTACTTATATGGGCCCCGTGACAGATTGGCTTACTATATAAGCCTGGTCCTTGAACTTCCCCCTTGCCAGACTATTGGGCTTCCTGCCTCTAGTCTGGTATCGTGCTGCCTCTCTAAAAAGAACGGTTACTGCTCATTTGTATACCAAACTAATATTGTTGCCTGATCAGCATTCTGCCTCAGGCTACAACCTGTTGCTGTTTATCTGTGTACCAAACCTAACATGTTACTTGACTATTCTTGCTATTAGCATCCTCCTGATCATTTCAGTCCCTCGACTGAATCTGCTACAGACCTTGACGACTGGTCATCCATTGTGCCCGTGGGTACAATGGCCACGCAAGCAGTCAGGGAAAGGCTGTTGTTTTCTCACACTTGTATAGTCAGAGATGAGCATACCCTCTGACTATACATACACATAGCCTTCCTGCTACATCCTCTTTTAGTCCTCTGGTGAACAGGTAATGCCATCTTCCAGGATTTTAAAAGGGGGGTTTCCATTAGCACATGAACCCATGATAGAGATGGCAATATTCCCCTCCTTCCCTCTCCACCTCAGTTATACTCACTATCCATGATCAGGGGACTGTAGAGTGCGTACACTCCTACCGGGGGGGGAAGTGGCTTCACCTACTCACCTTCCCCATTAATGGCCATACCTTTTCCCAAACCCCCTGTCCCTCTAATAAGACTCAGACACTTGGGTTGGATAAATTTGGCCACAGCAGCCATTTTATTTACAAACAAACATCAAGAACAACAATTTACAAATAATAATAACAATGGAAGGGGAGTCCTTGGAGCTACAAAAGTCTGTCACGAAACAGCCCACCTGCATAGTATTTTACTCCCAGCCGTCACCCTACTGGCTCAGGGGCACCGTTATACCTGCAGTTGGCTGACCTCAACCGCAACCACTCCCCGGGACACCACCCAGCGGGAGCCCTAATTGACCACTCCTCGGGACACCACCCAGCAGGAGCCCAAATTGAGCAGACTACCAACCATAATAAATTGGGGAGGGACCATACCCCCTATGAATCCCCCCCCCCCACAGTAATTTACCACCAACTCCAAGGACCCCCAATCCGCCATACAACTGCTGCGACATTGCAAAACTGTTCCACAGCATCCTCCGGTACCTGCGGAAAAACAAAAACAACGAGCAACAAAGCGAAATACCAAAATAGTCACACAGATGAACACATCATTTTGGGAGGGAGGGTGGGACAAGCTTCCCTGTGCTGTTACTAAAGATGGCGACGCCTTTCCCTCTCCTACCCTTAAGTAAACTGACCTCGCCCCCTCACATCCGCCCCCTCCTAACCACACCCCTAACTCCTTAACTCCTTCCCTTCCTAACATCCCTGATCATGGTGGCCTCCCCCTATGGCATTCTGCCGGGTCCAGCCTGTACTTGATCAGGGGACTGTAGAGTGCGTACACTCCTACCGGGGAGGGAAGTGGCTTCACCTACTCACCTTCCCCATTAATGGCCATACCTTTTCCCAAACCCCCTGTCCCTCTAATAAGACTCAGACACTTGGGTTGGATAAATTTGGCCACAGCAGCCATTTTATTTACAAACAAACATCAAGAACAACAATTTACAAATAATAATAACAATGGAAGGGGAGTCCTTGGAGCTACAAAAGTCTGTCACGAAACAGCCCACCTGCATAGTATTTTACTCCCAGCCGTCACCCTACTGGCTCAGGGGCACCGTTATACCTGCAGTTGGCTGACCTCAACCGCAACCACTCCCCGGGACACCACCCAGCGGGAGCCCTAATTGACCACTCCTCGGGACACCACCCAGCAGGAGCCCAAATTGAGCAGACTACCAACCATAATAAATTGGGGAGGGACCATACCCCCTATGAATCCCCCCCCCCCCACAGTAATTTACCACCAACTCCAAGGACCCCCAATCCGCCACACGAACATACTTAGACACCTTTAAGTATGCGAGCCCCCACCCAACGAGAGGGCCCTTTCGATACCTTCCTGCAGGCGCAGCAGAGTCCACAGGTCGATCCCCACGGCCGTCAGGTGCACACCATCACCTAGCCAATAATTACCCTGGCCATCCTCGAAGTCATAATGACGCACGAAGACCCCCCCGTTTCTCACCACGAAACCCGAAACTGCCCGATTAACCTTAACCCTGGCTTTATTCAACCGCTGCACCGATCTAGCATGCCGCCAAACCTTCCGCGGGACAATCTCTGACCACACCACCTTAATAGCCGGGAAAACGGACCATAACCTGAGTAGATCGTATTTTATATCCCTGATCAATTCCCGAAAAGGACGACTACCCAAATCGTTACCCCCGACATGTAACACCAAGACATCCGGGGCCCTGTCCATCAGCGCAAACCGATGCACGTCCCGCAACACCCGACTCCACAGCATCCCCCTACTCCCCAGCCACCGCACGACTACATCCTCCCGCCGAAAACCCAACTGCCGCCCGTCTGGACAAACATCCGCCCGCTCCGCCCCCCAATGAACGTAGGAATGCCCGACGATCCACACCAATCGGCCTGCGGGTCCTGAAAAATAAAACCACTGATTAACAAAACGAGTAAGGATGCAAGCGAAACATGGAGGAGGAGAGAAAAACGATGAGGGGAGCCGGAGGGAGTGTAGAGAAGGAGGGATTACGACTGGACTATCATATAAACTGAGGGCGCACATACAGCTGGAAGCGGCGGGAATCCCATCGACCTATCTGCTTTACCACTTCCTCACCCAACCCCCATGCCACCGCCTCCGTCGCTGCCCCAATCCGAAAAGAATGGGGGGAAAACAACGCCTCCTCCAGACCCAACTTCCGCAGACACCTACGAAAAACCCACGTAAACTGATACCGGGACATAAAGGACCCATCCTCATGACACAACAACTGTCCCCTACGCACCGTTGAGACCTCTCTGAACCCCGCAAAGCAGGCGACCGGGCACATCCTGACCCCCTTGGCCACCCCCAACACCACTCTCTTACCCCGACCCCCTTGATCCGTCTTAGACCGCCGGATCCAGAATTCCACACTCCGATCCGTTACCAACACATCTTCCATTCTCAACCCCCCAGGTCTCCTTGTGCTGGGAGCCACCAGCTCCCCGACCCTCAGGGCCCCAAAAAATGCCCACGAGAATGCCAACCTATACAGGGTCACCTCGTAGCTGGAAAAACAAATGTCACACAACACCCCCCACAACTGTTCCAACAACATAAACGACACAGGGCGCCGCCGATCCGGCAACATCCTCCCTCTCCTGTACCCCCTCAGGGCCTGGCCAACCAAAAAACTTTTTGTAACATCCGTGTACCCCCGGACCTTAAAACCAAAAGCCAGGGCTGCCACAAAACGATTTACCTTGGACACTGACCAGCCCGCGATAGAGACTTGCCCCAGAAAAACTAACAACGCCACCACCCGATCATCATCCGTCACTATACCCTCCAGAACTGCCAACCAACTCTCCCACTCCCGCCACGCCGAATCATAAGCAGCCCAAGTACCCTGCGCAAGCGAAGCCTGAATCAAACCTCCTGCGGCTCGTAACCCAGACCCCACAACCATTCCGGGCAAGCGATCCCGTCCTCCTCCGCGTCCGGAGCCACCATCCTGAACCGCTCCCACTGCAAGCGAGAAAGAGAATCTGCGATGTCATTTTTGATCCCTGGCACATGAACCGCCACAACCCAAGCGTTCAAAGACAAGCAACGTAAAACCAGGTGCCTCAACAGCCGGACGACCGGGGGGGATGACGCTGACACGTTTTAATAGCCCCCACCACGCCCAAGTTGTCACAATGGAACCGTACCTTGCTGTCCCGAAACCTCTCACTCCAAATTTCCACCGCCACTACTATGGGAAACAGCTCTAGGAATGCCAGGTTCTTCACCAAACCCAACTCCGCCCATTCCTCAGGCCACCGCGCCGCGCACCACTGACCCTTGCAGTAAGCCCCAAATCCCACGCCCCCCGCAGCATCTGTAAACAGCTCCCAATCCACGCTGTCAACCACCGGGGCCATGATCAAGGACCTCCCATTATAACAATGCAAAAACTCAAACCAAACTGCCAAATCTGCCCTCAGCGCCTGTGTCAGACGAATGCAATGATGAGGGGCTGTCACCCCAGCCGTCGCTCCCGACAGCCGCCTGCTGAAAATCCGGCCCATGGGCATAATCCTGCAAGCAAAGTTAAGCTTACCCAATAATGACTGTAATGCACGTAACGTGATCTTACGCAAATGTCTAGCCCGGTCCACCTCTGCCCGTAACGCTACCAATTTATCTTCCGGGAGCCGACACTCCATCCCCAAAGAATCAATGGTGATTCCTAAAAAGACCAGACAGGAGCTAGGTCCTTCCGTTTTGTCCTGGGCCAAAGGCACACCGAACCTCTTTGCCACCCACTCTATCGTGTTCAACAACGTAGCACAAACCGAAGACCCGCCTGGACCAACACACAGGAAATCATCCAAGTAATGTATGACCGATGAGACCCCCGCAACCTCACAAACCACCCACTCCAGGAAAGAACTAAAAGCCTCAAAATAGGCACAGGAAATAGAACACCCCATAGGGAGGCAGCGATCCACAAAATAAGCCCCGTCCCAATAACATCCTAACAGCCGTATGCTGTCAGGATGCACAGGGAGGAGGCGAAAGGCCGACTCAATATCCGTTTTTGCCATTAATGCACCCACACCATAGCGGCGCACCCACGCAACTGCCGCATCAAACGACGTGTAAGCCACCGAGCAAAGTTCCGGAGAAATCCCATCATTAACCGATCGCCCCCTCGGGTAAGATAAATGATGTATGAGCCTAAACTAATTCGGCTCCTTCTTAGGCACCACCCCCAGTGGTGACACCACCAGCTCCGGTAAAGGGCAACTCTCAAACGGACCTGCCATGCGCCCCAACTCCACCTCCTTCCGCAACTTATCCCCTACTACCCCTGGATACTGCAACGCTGAACGCAAACTACGCAAGGTAAACGGCACCTTGTGAGCAGGGGCAGGGATCCGGAAACCAACCCGAAAACCATCCAACAACAAACTTGCCCTGGACCTATCAGGGTACCTATTTAGAAAGGGCTCCATGTCTTCCCACCTCACCGGTGTCCGGCCCTTGACTAGCGCCCCCGGCCCCTCGTCCTTTTCCCTTCCGAAAACATTTAACCGCTCCGTGAGAGATCCCCCCGCAGGAGGAGCAGCTATGTTTGAACTTACAACCCGATCCGAACTTACACTGGCCCTCATTAAACTGCCAGCAGAACCCGGATTTTCCTCCTGCCCCCCCTGCTCCCCCCCCCGAAGGCAATGAGGGGCCGGCCACCCCGGCCCCACCCCCTTGAAAGGACTGGCCAAAACGCACTGGAGCCATGACCCGCAACCATAACCCTATGTCTTTGTTATCCCACCTAATGTCAGGTCTCACTGCCTTCCGCTGCCGGAACTGCTCATCATAGCGCAGCCACGTCTGCCCGCCGTAAACTCGATGAGCCTCTCCGATAGCATCCATATAACAGAAGAGGCCGGAACAATGTTCCGGCGTCTTCTGTCCAATTACGCTTGCCAAAATAGCAAACGCCTGCAACCAATTAACAAAAGTTTGGGGAATCAATCGATACCGACGTTTTTCCTCCTTCTCCTTCTTGCTTTCCAACCACTTCCCTTTATCTAAATTGAACTTCTCCAACGGCAACAATGAAAAAATTTCCACATATTCATCCCTCCATATCTTTTCCCTTACTTCCGGTTTCAGATGCGCCCCCAATGGGCCCTCAAAACAAACATAGACCTCGCCCTTCGCCTTATCATCCAACCGCACCTCATCCACTGCCACATCCTTTTCTGTCTGCACCGACACTGCCACGCCCGATTCCCTAGACACCACCCCAGCTCCCCATAGCGTGCTATCCACCACTGCAGGCCCCGACGGCCCCACCCAAGCTGCAACCGGGGACGGAGAACCTATCGCCCCCCCTCCGCATCGCGCCAAAAGGTCACGCACACAACACAACAATTCCTGAATCTCACCCCCACCACCCGTACTTCCTGTAATCCCCCCGCTACACCCCGGCAATCCCGTAGGCGAAAGTGAACCCCCACCCCCTACCCCTGGGGACCGAAATACAGCAGGCAATGAAAAAGTAGGAGACAGCGACTCACCGGGCTGCGCAGGTGCTGTGTCCCCACCAGCCGGGGCGAAGGATCCATCCAGACGTCCCTCTTGGTCACCGAACTCACGGTAGTCCACTTCATCCTGCCCAGACGGGCCAGGACAAGCGCCGCACGCATGACATCCCCGACCTTCTGATGGAGCGCTCCGTAACTGCGCCGATGAACTGGGCCTCTCCGCCCGTCTGTTGGGGGGCTCGACCACCCCACGGGCCGCAGGTAGCCGCCCTCCTGCCCGCCGTGTCACCACCGACCGTGGCACACGCCTGGAATTGGTTGCATCATCCTGGGTACAGGTGGGCCGCCCGACTGGAGCATCGCCAGCACGGCCCACCGCAAGTCCTGGGTCCCGTCGTCTGGAGGCAGAGGGAGGTCCCGGATGCATGGGCGCCTGCCCTACCACCTCCGCTGAGCCAGGCCGGCTTCCAGGATTCCTCTCAGACCAGGCCGTCCTGCTCACGGCAGCCGAGCGAGGGGCCCGGCCTGGAGGGTCCCTCGTGGGGCTCCTTACCCTGCGCCTGGCTCGTGGCATCACTTCCGGGCTCAACCTCTCCGGAGGCCTCGTGCGACGTGACCGCCGCCGGGGAGGAGAGGACGGCACCGCCTGCGCCCCAGATCCAAACACGGCCGCGTCCTCCGTACTCGCCCCTGAACCAGGGGGCTCCCCATCTTCCTCTCCTCGTCCACTCACCGCCGAGCTCGGAGCCCCAGACAGCGGGCCGGAAAGCCCCAGCCCCTCCGCTAGCCAGGCCATGCCTCGTTCTGCTACTGCTGCCCGGAGCTGGGTAAGTAGTGCATCCATTGTAAAGTCCTGGACAAGCTTCCCGTGCTGCTACAAGCTTCCCTGTGCTGTTACTAAAGATGGCGACGCCTTTCCCTCTCCTACCCTTAAGTAAACTGACCTCGCGCCCCTCACATCCGCCCCCTCCTAACCACACCCCTAACTCCTTAACTCCTTCCCTTCCTAACATCCCTGATCATGGTGGCCTCCCCCTATGGCATTCTGCCGGGTCCAGCCTGTACTCTAAAGTGGCTTAGCGGTCAGTACATAGATATCTCTGTTGGTCTAGAGTGATGAAGGGGTTAATATTGAAATCATTATTCATCGTGGCCCAAGAATGGTTGTGTTAATATCTGATATTACTGGAGGTCTATGGTGGTTTCATAGATAAACCTTTCATATAATTATAAAGTTTATTATTATATGGTTAAGGGGTTAATGATGCTGGCTTCGGGCGGGAACATATTCATATAATTTTATTTTATTTAATCTAAATAGGTGTAGAATTCCTTTTATGGGTTGTTTTTATGATACATACTGAATTCAGTGATAAATCAGTATGAAGTTAACTACCCCTAGTGCCAAGTGGCGACAGAATATTTTAATTTAACTCAATGCTTTTTCCTAAACTGCACAGAGGGAGGTTTCCATGTACTAGAAAGCACCCCAAAGTTTTCCATGCAACTGTCCACCACACAACAAATACAATGCTCTTCCCAGAGGGCTCTGATGACTCCTTAAGGCCTCATTTACACGAGCGTGTGCGTTTTGCGCACGCCAAAAAATGCAGCGTTTGGCGTGCGCAAAAGGCACTTGACAGCTCCGTGTGTCATCATAGAGATGAGGCTACTCGACGTCCGTCACTGTCCAGGGTGCTGAAAGAGCTAACTGATCGGCAGTAACTCTTTCAGCACCCTCGACAGTGAATTCAGATCACAATATACACCAACCTGTGAATAAAAAAAAGACGTTCATACTTACCAAGAACTTCCTGCTTCCTCCAGTCCGGTCTCCTGGCCGTTGCCTTGGTGACGCGTCCCTCTCTTGTCATCCGGCCCCACCTCCCAGGATGACGCGGCAGTCCATGTGACCGCTGCAGCCTGTGATTGGCTGCAGCCTGTGCTTGGCCTGTGATTGGCTGCAGCTGTCACTTGGACTGAATTGTCATCCCGGGAGGTCAGACTGGAGGAAGAAGCCGGGAGTTATCGGTAAGTCAGAACTTCTGTTTTTTTTTTACACGTACATGTATATTGTGATCGGAAGTCACTGTCCTTGGTGCTGAACCAGTTTAACACTTTCAGCACCGTGGACAGTGACTGTCTCCTGACGTCGCGTACCGGAAAATTTTTTGCCGGGTTCGGTCAAAACGAGTTTGGCCGAACCCGGTGAAGTTCGGTGCACTCATCTCTAATTTGACACTCCGTTTGGATGTTTGTAAACAGAAAAGCACGTGGTGCTTTGCTGTTTACATTCATCCTTTTGACAGCTCTTGCGCGAATCACGCTTCCGTGCGGCATGCATGGTTTTCACGCACCCATTGACTTCAATGGGTGCGTGATGCGCGAAAAACGCACGATTATAGAACATGTCGTGAGTTTTACGCAACGCACTCACGCTGCGCAAAATTCACGCATTGTCTGCACTGCCTCATAGAGTAATATAGGTGCGTACGACACGCGTGAAAAGCACGCGCGTATATTACGCTCGTGTAAATGAGGCCTAACTCAAAGTATGTGACAGCAAGCAGGAACAAGAGCCGTCAGGTAGTAGTGGCTAATAGCTGGTAACCGTAATTATAGTGACAAGAACAGATTGAGAGGAGGGACAGAGAAATCCTTGGTGACTGAAGAAACCACCTTTTCTTGCAGGTCCGACATAATTAGGTATCCTGCTTCAGCACAGAAGTCCAGAAGAATACACTTACATCTGCACAGGACCAGACAAGATTAATGTCAGCCAGGAGCAAATAGGGTTAAAACTAAGGTGAATCAGACGGTTTCAGATCTATAAAAATTCAGATTTCTCTTGGGAAATCAAGATCCGTTAACACCTTTGGATACACTGGATTATTTGTCCATTATAGGCACTAAACCTGCAAATAAGGAAAAGTGTTAAGTGTTACCCATAGCAACCAAATGAGATTACTTTTTGTTGCTATAAATGAGACAGACCCTTTCTTAGAACAGATTTTATGCGGAAAACATAAAGAGGAAGCCCCTGACATCACTGGCCACATATGGACCGTGATGTCAGGAGAAGAGCTGGAATCCCAGTCAGAGTGCTAGGAGCTGCTCTGCTCTGGGACTCTGGCTGGGGAAGCCCCTGACATCACTGTCTATATATGGACAGTGATGTCAAGAGCAGATATGGAGTCCCAGGCAGAGCGCTGGTAGCGCTCTGCCTGGGACTCCGACTCTGGGCTTGCCCCTAACATCACTGTCCATATATGGACAGTGATGTCAGGGGCTTCCCCTGAGTTCCGGAGCAGAGCGTATACTAGTGTTCTGCTCTGGGACTCCAGCTCTCGGTCGCCCCTGACATCACATTACAGTCCAGGAGGATCCCCTGACGTCATGGTCTGTGGACAGTGACGTCAGGGGCTCCTTCAGCAGAGGAATCCGCTCTGGCTGGGAATTCCTCTCCAAGAGGGAGCCCCAATGGAGCTACCTTCTGGGAGAGGTGTGTGTCACTATCTACAGATGGCACTGTGGCAGTATCTACAGATGGCACTGTGGCAGTATCTACAGATGGCACTGTGGCAGTATCTACAGATGGCACTGTGGCATTATCTACAGAGGGCACTGGCATTATCTACAGAGGGCACTGTGGCATTATCTACAGAGGGCACTGTGGCATTATCTACAGAGGGCACTGTGGCATTATCTACAGAGGGCACTGTGGCATTATCTACAGAGGGCACTGTGGCATTATCTACAGAGGGCACTGCAGGCATTATCTACAGAGAGCACTGTGGCATTATATACAGAGGGCATAGTGGCACGATCTAAAAAGGGGCTGCCGAATGTTGATATTCTTGTGTCTGCCAAATGCTGCCAACTGTGCAGCCAGACTGCATTTATCGACACAAACTGGAAAACTGGATCTTTAAAATAAGCACATTAAACTCGCAAATTTCCATTAAGTTTAAACCTAGCGGTATTATGAGGGTATGTTCACACGGCCTATTTTTGGAAAATCAGAAGCAGAACGCCTCCAAACATCTGCCCTTTGATTGCATTGGGAAAAACGGCGTTCTGTCTGATGGGCCGTTTATTTATGTGGCCGTTTTTCAAAAGGCCCTGTTCACACTGAGTTTTTTTTACACTTTTTTTATGCGGAAACCGCGTCGGAAAACGCACCAAAAAACGTCCGAAAATGCCTCCCATTGATTTCAATGGGAGGCGGACGCGTTTTTTACCGCGAGAGGGAAAAAATACTTGCGGTAAAAAGAAGCGAAATGCCCTATCTTCGGGCGTTTACGCCTCTGACCTCCCATTGACATCAATGGGAGGCAGAGCAAGCGTATTTCGCTGCGTTTTTGCCCGTGGCACTTAATGGTCGCGAGCGAAAAATGCAGCAAACGGCATGCAGGCAAATGAAAATCTGCCTCAAAATTCCAAACGGAATTTTGAGGCAGAATTTTCCTCCTGCAAAAAACGGCCCCTTAAAAGAAGTGCCAGACACCTCTTGGGACGTTTTTGGAGCTGTTTTTCATTGACTCTATGGAAAACAAAAAAGTCCGTAAAAAACGCAGCGAAAATCGCGAGTGGCTTAAAAAGCGTCTGAAAATCAGGAGCTGTTTTCCCTTGAAAACAGCTCCGTATTTTCAGACGTTTTTGAGTTTGTGTGTGAACATACCCTTATAGTAATGTAGCATTGTTATAGTAATGTAGTATTCTAGTAATGTATTTATTTCAGTTACTTATATAGCGCCAACATATTAAGCAGCGCTGTACAGAGGTCTTATTTTTACTGTCCCCATTGGGGCTCACAATCTAAATTTCCTATTGGTATGTTTTCGGGGTGTGGGAGGAAAGCAGAGTACCCGGAGGAAATCCACGCAAACACGGGGAGAACATTCAAACTCCATGCAGATGTTGTCCTTGGTTGGATTTGAACCCAGGACCCGCTGCAAGGCAACAGTACTAACCACTGAGCCACCGTGCTGCCCTAATGCCGTAATGTAGTAATGTAGTATTGTTATAGTAGAATAACTAATTGAATAACAATAATTTTGTATTGTATCAAATTTGAAAGTAATGCTGCCCGTCAACTTCACATTTGTTTTCTATGTGCGGCCCATTTACCCGGCAGAGTTTGAGACCCCTGATATAGAATAAAGAAAATTGACACTAGCATAAAACGGGATTCCTTACTGTAAGGCCTTATTCACACGGACGTGTGCGTTTTGCGCACGCAAAAAATGCTGCGTTTTTTGCGCGTTGCAGTTGCGAGTGTCATCAGTATGTGCTGCATGGCTGCGTGATTTTCACGCATATGTCATGCTTATGACACACGGTTTTGAAGTTTAGAAAAATAAATTAAGGAAGTGCTTTTATTTTTTCCTTCATTTCTTCATCTACTGTTGCGCGAATCACACGGAAGTGCTTCCGTGTGCGATTTTCACGCACCCATTGACTTCAATGGGTGCGTGATGCGCGAAAAACGGCCAAGTATAGGACATGTCGTGAGTTTTACGCAGCGGACATGCGCTGCGTGATAATTACGGACTGTCTGAACGGCCCCATTCACTAACATAGGTCCGTGCGACGCGCGTGATTTTCACGCGCGTATCACAGACGTAATTCACGTTCGTGTGAATAAGGCCTAAGAGTACAAGTTGTCATGTTTAATTCAGTGAAAACATTTAACCCCTTAATGACCAGCCTATTTTAGACCTTAATGACCAAGCCATTTTTTACATTTTTCCATCGTCTCATTCAAAGAGCTATAACTTTTTTATTTTTGCGTCGACATAGCTGTATAAGGTCTTGTTTTTTGCGGGACAAGTTGTAATTTTTAATAGCACCATTTTGGGGTACATAGAATTTATTGATTAACTTTTATTAACTTTTTGTAGGGGGGGGGAATAGAAAAAAACCTGCAATTTCACCACACTTTTTTTGCGTCCTAAATTTTCGCAGTTTACCCTGTGGTACAAATAACACATTAACTTTATTCAGCGGGTTGTTACGATTGCAACGATAGCAAATTTGTATAGTTTTTGTATGTTTTACTACTTTTACACAGTGAAAACACTTTTTTTTTTCAAAATTATTTGTTTTTGTGTCTCCATATTTGAAGAGCCATAACTCTTATTTTTTCGCCGATGCAGTTGTATGAGGGCTTTTTTTTGCGGGGACGACTTGTCGTTTTTATCGGTACCATTTTGGAGCAGATGCGACTTTTTGATCACTTTTTATCACAATTGTTTTAAGCATGGATTCAAAGAAACCAGTTGGTTTTTTTTGCATGGTTTTTATTTTATTTTTCACCGTGCGGGTTAAATGATGTAATAAGTTTATAGTTGGGGTCGTTATGGACGCGGCGATACCAAATATGTGTAACTTTTTTACTTTATTTTGTTTGTTAATAATAAAGCAGTTTGTAAGGGGGAAAAGTGGGTTTTTATTTTTTTATTTTTTTCACTTTTAATTAACCGTTTGAAGACCGAGCTCATTTTGGCCTTCAGGACCAGCCCCATTTTTTCAAATCTGACATGTGTTACTTTATGTGGTAATAACTTCTCGTGACATATTGTACTTTGTTAGTGGAAAAATTTTGTCAATAAATTCATTGCTTATTTGTGAAAAACACCAAAATTTAGAGAAAATGTTCAAAAATTATGATTTTTCTAATTTTAAATGTATCTGCTTGTAAAACAGATAGTAATACCACACAAAATAGTTACTATTTCACATATTCCACATGTCTACTTTATATTTGCATAGTTTTTTGAACATTTTATTTTTCTAGGACGTTACAAGGCTTAGAACTTTACCAGCAATTTCTCACATTTTCAAGAAAATTTAAAAAGGCGATTTTTACAGGGACCAGTTCAGTTCTAAAGCGGCTTTGAGGGCCTTATGTACTAGATAGACCCCATAAATCTCCCCATATTAAAAACTGCACCCCTCAAAGTATTCAAAACAGCATTCAGAAAGTTTCTTAACCCTTTAGGCGTTTCACAGGAATTAAAGCAATGTAGAGGGGAAATTGACAAATTATTTTTATTTTGCTGCAATTCATCTGTAATACATTTTTTTCTGGAACACAGAAGGTTTTACCAGAGAAACGCAACACAATATTTATTGCCCAGATTCTGCCGTTTTTAGAAATATCCCACATGTGGCGCCAGGGCCGCCATCAGGGGGGTATTAGGGGTAGTGGTGTGAGGGGCCCTGCCAAACCTGACTGAAAGGGGGGCCCGGCAACTGCCGCGACATTCTTTTGGTAGGAAAAAACGGGCCCCTGCAATGGGGCCCGTTTTTTTTCACCAAAAGAATGTCGTGAGCTGCTGCTGCGGGCCCCCTCCCCTCGTCATGAGGGGCCGTCAAACCGTCCGCCCACGCGCGCGCACCCGATCGCGCGCACAAGGAAACTCCCACGCGTGCGCACTCGCGAGCGCGCACCCACGAACGCCCGCACTGGAGACCGCCCGCTGTGCTGTCACTTTCACTTTCCGTTGCGGAGTTCACCCGAAAGAAACCTCAAACGGAACCCCGGAGTGGAAGCGAACAGTGATGTGAACAGGCCCTAACACAAAAGTTTTGTATTTTTTTAAGCTGGTTCACAAAAAAAAATAATTCCAAATTCTACTGAACCAACTGCCTATTTAGAGACCGGCAGCAGCTCCAGGAGCGACATCATAAGGGACACACTAGGCGGATATGCTGAGTAAAACTACACAGCTTATCCGCCCCGGTAGCCGCAGGGAATTCTGCCAGCAAAACCGCACCAAATAGTGGCACAGGTTTGTTGAGGCGTGTCCGCTGCGGGAATCCTGCAGGGAAAAAAAAGTTTAGACTTGCCCCGGCCGTAGTTTAGGGCGACGCGTCTCTCTCTTCTGAACGTAGCCCCGCCTCCTGGGATGACGCTGTAAACCGTGTGACCGCTGCAGCAGTCACATGGGATGAAACGTCATGACAGGAGGCCGGGCTGCGCTAAGAATAGAGGATCGCGTCACCAGGACTACAGCCGGGGCAAGTCTAAACTTTTTTATAAATTTAAAAAAGTGCCTTTTTTTTTTTTCTCATTTGTGATTTTTGCGGCAGAACCGCAGCATTTCTGCTACAGAGGAGCGGCGATTCCACAGAATACATTGACATGCTGCGGCTTAAAAAGCCAAAAAGCCACACTGCAGGTCCATTATTTTTGCAGCGTGTGGGTGAGATTTGTTCTAATCTCATCCACTCGGCTGCGACTGTAATACGCTGCGGATTATCCACAATAAAATGTGTTGCATAAAATCCGCAGCGTTCATGCCTAGTGTGTTCCTACCCTAAGGCCGGATTTACACAAGCGTGTGCTTTTTGCGCGCGCAAAAACGTGGCGTTTTGCGCTTGCAAAAGGTCCATAACTGCTCCGTGTGTCAGCAGGGTATGATGCGTGGCTGCGTGGTTTTCGCGCAGCCGCCATCATTATGACACTCTGTTTGTATGTTTGTAGCACGTGGTGCTTTTCTGTTTTCATTCATAGTTTATACGGCTGCGGAAGTGCTGGGCGGGATTTTCACGCACCCATTGACTTCAATGGGTGCGTGATGCGCGGACAATGCACAAATATCGGACATGTCGTGAGTTTTACGCAGCGGACACACGCTGCGTGAAAATCACTGACAGTCTGCACGGCCCCATAGAGTAACATAGGTCCGTGCGAGGCTCGTGAAAATCACTGACAGTCTGCACGGCCCCATAGAGTAACATAGGTCCGTGCGAGGCGTGTGAAAATCACGCACGTTGCACGGATGTATTACACGTTCGTCTGAATAAGCCCTAACAATAAAGCCCAGTTCACAGAGTTTTTGGGCCTTGATATTGACTCGGACACTGCGTCAGAATCAGCACCAAACAACTTCCAAAACCGCCTCCCATTGATTTAATCTGAAATCAATGGGAGCCAGTCGCGGAAAAAAGAAAAAGCAGCACGTCCTTTCTTGCCGCGGTTCCGCCTCTGACCTGCCATCGAAATCAATTGGAGGCAGAAAATTCATTTTTCGCTGCGTTTTCTGTCTGCTGTCCTCAATCGCCGCAGGCAAAAAACGCGGCAAGATAGTGTGGGCAGGTCAAAATCTGCCTCAAAATTCGGTGCGCGGTTCCAGGCGGTCGCCGGTGCGCATGCGCGGGAGTTTGCGGGTGTGCGTGATCGCTCGCACGGGCGGCGGTGTTTGACGGCCCCCATGCTACCCAGGGCCGCCATCAGGGGGGGTATTAGGGGTACTGATGTGAGAGGACCGGCCAAACCTAATTGAAAGGGGGGCCCGCAGCTCATGACATTCTTTTGGTGAAAAAAACGGGCCCCATTGCAGGGGCCTGGTTTTTTTCTACCAAAGGCAAATCGCGGCAGTTTGCCGGGCCCCCCTTTCAATTAGGTTTGGCCGGGCCTCTCACATCAGTACCCCTAATACCCCCCCTGATGGCGGCCCTGGGTACCATGATATAGTACTGGACGGAGTACCGTTAACAGGCGGTGCCACGGTAGGGGGGCCCAGAAAATTTAGCTGTAGGGGGCCCTGAAATTCCTGATGGCGGCCCTGTGTGGCGCTAGTGTGATAATGGACTGAAATACCGGCCTCAGAAGCAAAGGAGCAGCTAGTGGATTTTGTGGCCTCCTTTTTCTAGAATATATTTTAGGCACCATGTCGGGTTTGAAGAGGTCTTGTAGTGCCAAAACAATGGAAATCCCCCAAAAGTGACACGGTTTTGGAAACTGCAGCCCTCAAGGAATTTTTCTAGGGGTATAGTTAGCATCTTGACCCCACAGGTCTTCTGCTATATTTATTGGAGTTTGCCTGTGAAAGTCAAAATCTACTTTTTTTCTGAAAAAATATTTAAAAAAAAGATATTTGCAAGGAATAAAGAATAAAAAGCACCCCAAAACTTGTAAAGCTACTTCTCCCGATTACAGCAATACCCCATATGTGGTACTAAACTGCTGTTTGGACCCATGGCAGAGCTCAGAAGGGAGGGAGCGCCATTTGGATTTTGAAGCGCAGATTGTGCTGGATTGGTTTTCAGTGCCATGTCGCGTTTGCAACGCCCTGGAGGGAGCAAAACGGTGGAAACCCCCCAAAAGTGACCCCATTTTGTAGACTACACCCCTCAAGGAATGTTTCTAGGGGTATATTTAGCATTTTGACCCCACAGTTTTTTTGCTGAATTTAGTGGAATTAGGCCGTGAAAATGAAAATTACAATGAATAAAGGAGAAAAATCACCCCAAAATTTGTAAAGCAATTTGTCTTGATTACAGCAATACGCCATATGTGGTAATAAACTGCTGTTTGGACCCACGGCAAGACTCAGAAGGGAAGGAACAATATTTGGCTTTTGGAGCTCAAATTTAGTTGGAATGGTTTTCGGGTGTCATGTCGCATTTGCAAAGCCCCTGAGGTACCAAAACAGTGGAAACCTCCCAAAAGTCCCTTTAGGGGACTGGAACGAGCAATCATTAGGTCGCTGGTACAATACACTGCAGTACTAATGTATTGCAGTATAATATCATTTTTACAGGCTCCTGTAACAGCGCGATCGCTGTTCCTGTCCATTAGTCCCGGGTGTCAGCTGTAATACACAGCGGACACCTGCAGAATATGGCGCGGGTGCAGTGCATGAGCCCGCTCCATATATAACCCCTCGCACCATGACATGCTATTAAGTCGTGGTGCGCGAAGGCGTTAATGCGCAGTGGATGGTGCAAAGTGAAAATTAACATTTTCCACAGATATGCCATTTTAACGCACAATATGTTGTGCCGTTTGTGCCACTGAAGACAAATACCTCATACAGTGTTGAGCGGGTTCTCCCGGATATAAAATATCATATATGTGGACGTAAGCTGGTGTTTGGGCACGCTGTGGGGCTCAGAAGGGAGGGAGCGCCATTTGGCTTTTGGAGCGCAGAGTTTGCTTGGTAACTGTTCTGTTTGGGTTTTTGCTGGTATTTCAGTTTATGATGTGGGGGTATGTGTAAATTGGGCAGAGTACATCAGGACATAATAAGAGGGTATAATAATTCGGTAAATAAATAATAATCCGCAGATATGTGGCCAATGTCGCACTGATAAATGGCCCCCGATCTTATCCACTTTTGGACACTGCACAATTTCTGTCGCTATATTCTAAGAGCCAGAACTTTTTTTATTTTTTCTTCACCGGAGCCGTGCGAGGACTTATTTGTTGCGGGACAATCTGTAGTTTTCATTGGTACCATTTTAGGGTACATGTGATTTTTTTATCACTTTTTATTAGATTTTTTTGGCAAGCAAAGTGACAAAAAAACAAATTCTGACAATGTTTTTTGTCTTTTTTTTTTTTACGCTTTTCACCGTGCGCTATAATCGACATTTACTTTATTCTGTGGGTCGGTACTATTACGGCGATACCAGAGGTATATAGTTTTTTTATGTTTTGTGGCATTTGCGCAATAAAATCACTTTTCGATAAAATTATTTATTTTTTGTGCCACCATATTCTGAGAGTCATAACTTTTTTATTTTTCAGTCAAAAAAGCTGTGTAAGGGCTTGTTTTTTGCGGGACGGGTTGTCGTTTTTATTGGTACTATTTTGGGGTACATGCGACTTTTTGATCACTTTTTATTCTATATTTTTGGAGGGTTGATGACCAAAAAAATAGTGATTCTGACATTGTTTTTTAATTATTTTTTTTTGCGCTGTTCACCGTGCGGGAAAAATAATATTATAGTTTTATAGTTTGGGTCGTTACGAACGCGGTGATACCAAATATGTGTACTTTTTTTAACATTTTCATTTTTTTCCTATAATAAAAGACTTATTATAGGAAAAAAAGCATTTTTTTGTTTTGTAACTTTTATGACTTGATTTTACACTTTTATAAAACATTTTTATTACTTTATTTTTTACTTTTTACTTGTTTTACTTGAAGACTGGCAGCACTGATCGCTGCTATAATACATTACACTACCTAGGTACGCTGAGAGTCACACTGACAGGAAGCTTATGAGGACCGGCCTCCGGCTGGTTCTCATAGGCTGCTGTGCATGGCAGACCCGGGGGCCGTTGTATGGCCTCCTGTTCTGCCTTATAACCGACTGCAGCACCCGCAGTCGGTCCCAGGGAAAGTTTGTTGTAGCAACAAACTTTCCAGTTTGTTGTAGTAACAAACTTTCCAGTTCGTTGCTACAACAAGCTTTCCCTGCGATCACATGACCAGGTCATGTCTCCGGGACCAGAGGCAGGGGTTAACAGCGCGATCCGGGTGTCAGCGCTACTCTGAGACACCCGGATCGCGCTTTTAACACCCACCATGAATTCACGTCGGCACTGCACAGAGCCCAGCAAATGCCGACGTGAATATACAGTGGGCGGTCGGGAAGCGGTTAAACTTTTTTTTTTACTTTTTTTTTTACTTTTTTTTACTAGTCCCACTAGGGGACTTCACTATGCGATTATCCGATAGCATTAATAATACTCTGCAATACTTCTGCCAGAGGCATGACCTAGCAGGCATTTACTACAGGCAGACCTGGGGGCCTTTATTAGGCCCCCGGCTGCAATCGGAGACACAGACACTCGGCGATCTTATCGCCGGGTGTCAGTGGGATGAGAGCGAGCTCCTTCCCTCTCTCCAAAACAACTCAGATACGGCGCTCGCTATTGAGCACCGCATCTGCGGGGTTAAATGGGCGAGATCGATACTAATATCGATCTCACCCGTTTGAGCAGGGATGCCCCCAGCCCTCAACTACCCCTGGCAGCTGAGAGCAGGGACATTTAACGGCTCCCTGCTCCGTTTATTTATTCCGATGAGGCCATAAAAAGGTTATTGCATCGGAATAAAGCTCGTTAGTGACCGACATAAAAACTCTATGGGGCGGTCAATAACGAGTTAAAAAGGGGTCTGTATGCCTTTCTTGAGTGTAATAATATTACAAGTTATGGCTTCTAGATTACTGTAGATGGGTCACTGATCCAGGGATTTATTCTGACTGCCATAGTTGTAGTTGGAAAGGAATTTTTCCCTAATTTAAGGAAAATTGGCTTCAACCTCATGGGAGGTTTTTCCTTCCTCTGGATGAACATTGCAAAAGAAGAGGCTGAACTGGATAGACTTCGGTGTTATTTCAACCAAATTAATTATCTTACCACATCGAAGCTCAGCTACAATACTATACACAGCGTGCCGACCAAGGTGGGCTCTCAGTCTGGGGAAGACAGGCATGCTAGCCTGTGAGAGTCACAACCACTTATGGTAAAGGTGTGTGTGTGTGTGTGTGTGTGTGTATGTATGGAGGTACAGGGCACAAGGTTCAGTGTCTCTTCGTAAGGGACACTGAATGTGTTAGTTAGAGGCTGGACGGCCTAGGGTTTACTTTGTACGGTTTTGTTGTAACACTGCTTGCTGTTTTGAAGACAATAAAACTAGCGGTTGCGGGTTTAAACCCTTATTCAATGTGTTGGAGTGAACTTTCTATGTGTGCCAACCATCTCACCCTGGACATGGCGATCCTGTGAGCTAAGTTGTCCCCAGGTTGTCACACTACTTAAAATAAAGCTATTGCCCAAATATCTTTATTTTCCACACCTCCCTCGTTTGGGTCCACAAACATCATTTTCACTGAACTTAGTTAAAGAGATTTTAAAAATACAATGGGTTGGTTCTCTTTCTAGAATAAAATTGGAAACCTTCTACTTACCAATAAACTGGGGTGACATAGCCCAGCTTTTATCATTATTACCTGGCCAACCAAATAGTCCATGCTCACTGTTGGCTTTCTCCCTCTGGTTACAATCCAGCGGTATTCCTAGAATGTACAGTTGTGAGTCCTGACCAAAGCCTGCGAGGACTGTTATTGAGAGTCCCTACTTCTTATAAGTCTGGTTTGCCTATCCCCATGCTAGTCACATTGAAAGTATGGTATGTCACACTTTATTTTACTTATGAAGAAGCTAAATGGTTTCCACATACGCCTCTATGGCTTAACCCATGTCTTCCCCATTTGAAGAACATTTCAGGCTGCCGATTTTAGAGGCAAGATAGAATTATTACCCTCCCAAATGTAGTTGATGGGTGTCTTTCTGTACATTCCAGCAATTCATCTTCCAGATCATTCCCGGTTCTGGTATTGTCAGCTGCAACGTGCCTTAGGGCACAATGTGACGGTTTGACCCTTCTAGAAAACCATTCTAATTTTTATAGATACCTTACACATACTTGTTCTCCTCTTAGGGCAAAAGCTCTTAAAAAGTGGAAGAATGACATACCTAACTTGGCCACAGATGACTATGGTGGGCTCCTTGACAGCTATGGTCTTTCCCTTATTGCCTGGGAAAAGGTAATACAGGTTAAATTCCTTCACAGGATTTCTTATACCCCATGAATACAATTGCTAGTTATATATATGCCGTTCACTTAATTGATAAATTTCCTGCCTGATTAGAACGATTAAAATTGAATTTTAATAGTAGAATATAAAATGTGGCTCATATAGCCCAATTCCAACATATGTTCAGGCTCAGACAAAATGGTCAGGGATAGGAGATGGTAAAACCCTCCTCTTATAGTATAAAGCCCTGACGACAACTTGCTGAGAAAAAATGAAAAATTCCAGCCCACCGGGCTCACAGCATATGGTCAAAGTGAAAGGAGTCAGTCCTGTTGTAAGACTGCTCCTAGAAGACACTCCGATCACTGCTGTAATACTTGTAACAACCCTACGCGTTTCAGTGTCACTGATAGACGTGACACATCATCAGGGATTGTATGAATTAATTAGACACCGGTTTAAGCACAATTTTGTGCTAACATTTGTTTCTCCCGGCTCGTGCACGACTCTGATACAAATGGCCGCACACGAGCCGGCGAGACTGGGAGCATATGAAGGGCTAGAGCCCTCCCCCTGCACTGACGAGGCTGTCAACTCACCACCAATCCCAAGCAGACACGTCACAGCAGTGACGTATAGGGACCGTGGCGAGCCTCCTGACAGCCCGGCCAATCAGGCTGAGGTATGACGACAAGGCGTCTCGTAACCATGGAGACCTAAAGCGGACAACAAACAGACTACGGGACAAGCAAAAACTTGGTAAAGATGCTAAGGGAAATGATATAGCGATGATCAACAGACCATCCTGTATATTCTAAAGGAATCGAAATTATGAAGATGCACAATCTGGCCATAAGATGCAATTATAGCCCCTATTGACAGTACCTATTGTCACAAGGTATGATATTAGTAAAACATTGCATAGGAACCCTATAGCAGTGTAAATAAGGGTCACCAATAATTAAAGATAGACACTATAGAAAATGTATAAAGAATCCAGGTACTGAATTGAGCCAGATAGCAATACATTATCAGTTAACAATGAGTATGGTGTTAATGGAAAACGCATCGGAGCCCTACAACAGTATGAACAAGGGTCAACCAAAGTTCATTGTAAATAGACACGGTTAATGTTGTTGGAAAAAGCCAAGTATAATAATTGGGACAAATAAGCCACCAAAAGAAACGGATATATGATACGTACAATACGTACAATGTCGCATCTCATCCAAACATGGTACAGCTTTTAAATTGACGCTCATAAAAAACATGCATAGGAAATCTGCTCATTAAGGCCAGCGGGACTCATAGTTTGCATGCGAAAGATCCACTGCGCTTCCTTCTGTAAGATCTTTTTATCATGGTCACCGCCTCTCGCCAAGGGTTAACATGTTCAATCCCCTGAAATTTTAATATCAGGGAGTCACCATGATGACATTCCCATACATGCCGCGACACCGGGGTGTCTTCCTTTCTCCTTATATCCCCAATGTGGTCCCTGATCCTTCTTCTGAATTCTCTCTTGGTTTTACCTATATACTGTAATTGGCACTCACACGTGATCAGATAGACTACACCTTTGGTCTTACAGTTAATATAGGATCTATTGTCAAAGACCCTGCCAGTCTTGGTACTTTTGAAGTTCTTACTGCAAAGAATCGAGTCGCATGCCTTACAGGAGCCACATCTATAACTACCATTGAACCCCCTGTCCAATCAGGTGTTAGGTTTATTCTGTGTGCTCATGTGGCTATGTACCAAATGATCTTTTATATTGCGCCCTCTTTTGTATGTTATAAAGGGAGAGTCCCCTACCAGATTCCCGACATCAGGGTCAGCTTTCAAGATGCCCCAGTATCTCTGCAGGATTTCCCTAATCTCCTTATTGGCGGAATCATAAGTACCAATAATACGTATAGTGTCGTCATCCTTAATACGTGATTTAGGGTTAAGAAGGTCATTTCGGTTACAACCAAGTGCATTCTGATAGGATTGTTTGATAACATGTTTCGGATACCCTCTCCGTTTAAACCTATCCTCCAATTCCCTCGCTGATATTTTGTAGTCCGATATTGTGGAACAATTTCGTCTCGCCCTAAGGAACTGGCCCTTGGGTATTCCACGTTTAAGGTTAGCTGGATGGCAACTTTCCCATCTGAGGAGACTATTCGTGGCAGTTTTCTTACGGAACATATTGGTTTGAATATTCCCAGATGGTGTTTTGGAGATCATAATATCAAGGAACGTGATCTTGCTGTCATTGATCTCACACGTAAAAAATAGACCCAGATTGTTCACATTTAGAGTCGCCACGAATTCCTCAAATTGTGCCTTCGTACCTTTCCAGAGAATCAGAATATCGTCTATGAATCTCAGCCATAGCAGAATGCATGATGTCCATTTTTCCATTTCCTCATTAAAGACAAATTCTTGCTCCCACCAGCCCAGGTAAAGATTGACATATGTGGGAGCACAAGGGCTTCCCATGGCCACACCCCTGAGCTGGTGGTACATCTTTTGGTCAAACATGAACAAATTATGCTCTAGAATGAATCTAAGCAATATTACAACGAAATCATTATGAGTCTGAAACTGTGTGCCCTTACCCTTCAAGAAATATTCAACAGCTAAACATCCCTGGTCATGAGGAATAGAGCTATATAGGGCTTCCACATCAAGTGATGCCAGCAAAACGTCCTGATCACAACGTATGCCTTCCAATTTGCGCAAGACATCCATAGTGTCCCTTACATAGGAAGGGAGGGACACCACGAACGGTCTGAGAATCTGGTCGATATAGACACTTAAATTTTGGGACAAGCTGTCAATCCCTGACACAATTGGCCTACCCTTCAATGGCTTGGTCCCTTTGTGTATTTTTGGGAGGCAATAAAAGGTGGCCGTCTGTGGAAAATCGGGCAGCATAAATGCCATCTCCTTCTCACTCATTAGGCTAAGACATTTGGCTGAGCTCAGAATGCATTTCAATTGATTTTTAAAGGTAATGGAGGGATCGGATTCCAATACTTTATAACATCGACGGTCATTTAATATCTGGTGGCATATCTTGCTATATCCCGTGCGATCCATTACCACAATATTACCGCCCTTATCAGAGGGCTTAATTATGATAGTGTCATCACCTTCAAGTGATTGTAGACCGACCATTTCATCTTGTGTCGTGTTAAAACCAGAAAACCTTGAATGATCCAGCAATCTAAGTTGGTCCTCAACCACTTTAATGAAAACGTCGATCGGGGTATTGTCATTCAGGGGAGCAAATCTCGTGGAGGGTAACCTCAGATCGGTAAAGGGACCCTTCCCCTCCTCCCTGTGACTCTCTTCCCATAAGCCCTCCAATAACCTAAGGTTAGGTAGATCCTCTTCCATTATCCCCAACTCAGCACATTGCCGTTGATCATGCGTCTTAAAAAACTTCTTCCATTTAAGTTTTCGTGCAAACAGGTTCAGATCTTTAACCCATTCAAACAAATCAAACCTATTGGTAGGGACGAATGACAGCCCCTTGCTAAGGATACCCAGTTCCTCCACAGATAACGTACGGGAGGACAAATTGATCACCTGGGAATCATCCCTAGATGCAGTAAGAACTTCAAAAGTACCAAGACTGGCAGGGTCTTTGACAATAGATCCTATATTAACTGTAAGACCAAAGGTGTAGTCTATCTGATCACGTGTGAGTGCCAATTACAGTATATAGGTAAAACCAAGAGAGAATTCAGAAGAAGGATCAGGGACCACATTGGGGATATAAGGAGAAAGGAAGACACCCCGGTGTCGCGGCATGTATGGGAATGTCATCATGGTGACTCCCTGGTATTAAAATTTCAGGGGATTGAACATGTTAAACCCTTGGCGAGAGGCGGTGACCATGATAAAAAAATCTTACAGAAGGAAGCGCGGTGGATCTTTCGCATGCAAACTATGAGTCCCGCTGGCCTTAATGAGCAGATTTCCTATGCATGTTTTTTATGAGCGTCAATTTAAAAGCTGTACCATGTTTGGATGAGATGCGACATTGTACGTATTGTACGTATCATATATCCGTTTCTTTTGGTGGCTTATTTGTCCCAATTATTATACTTGGCTTTTTCCAACAACATTAACCGTGTCTATTTACAATGAACTTTGGTTGACCCTTGTTCATACTGTTGTAGGGCTCCGATGCGTTTTCCATTAACACCATACTCATTGTTAACTGATAATGTATTGCTATCTGGCTCAATTCAGTACCTGGATTCTTTATACATTTTCTATAGTGTCTATCTTTAATTATTGGTGACCCTTATTTACACTGCTATAGGGTTCCTATGCGATGTTTTACTAATATCATACCTTGTGACAATAGGTACTGTCAATAGGGGCTATAATTGCATCTTATGGCCAGATTGTGCATCTTTATAATGTCGATTCTTTTAGAATATACAGGATGGTCTGTTGATCATCGCTATATCATTTCCCTTAGCATCTTTACCAAGTTTTTGCTTGTCCCGTAGTCTGTTTGTTGTCCGCTTTAGGTCTCCATGGTTACGAGACGCCTTGTCGTCATACCTCAGCCTGATTGGCCGGGCTGTCAGGAGGCTCGCCACGGTCCCTATACGTCACTGCTGTGACGTGTCTGCTTGGGATTGGTGGTGAGTTGACAGCCTCGTCAGTGCAGGGGGAGGGCTCTAGCCCTTCATATGCTCCCAGTCTCGCCGGCTCGTGTGCGGCCATTTGTATCAGAGTCGTGCACGAGCCGGGAGAAACAAATGTTAGCACAAAATTGTGCTTAAACCGGTGTCTAATTAATTCATACAATCCCTGATGATGTGTCACGTCTATCAGTGACACTGAAACGCGTAGGGTTGTTACAAGTATTACAGCAGTGATCGGAGTGTCTTCTAGGAGCAGTCTTACAACAGGACTGACTCCTTTCACTTTGACCATATGCTGTGAGCCCGGTGGGCTGGAATTTTTCATTTTTTCTCAGCAAGTTGTAGTCAGGGCTTTATACTATAAGAGGAGGGTTTTACCATCTCCTATCCCTGACCATTTTGTCTGAGCCTGAACATATGTTGGAATTGGGCTATATGAGCCACATTTTATATTCTACTATTAAAATTCAATTTTAATCGTTCTAATCAGGCAGGAGATTTCTTATACCCCCTCTCAACATTAATGGGAAGATCGATCTCCGCAGAATACCCGAGATGTCTGCTTGCCTTTGGTATGGTGTTACATATGTTCTGAGAGTGTACAGTTCTCAAAAATTACTGCCATGACGTTCTTGAATTTATGGAATCTCACCTCGATGCCCCAAGAATTATTCACCCTCAGGCTAAGTTTCTACTATATTCTGCAAAAGAGTTTTCTTTTATTAAACTGGAAACACCCTCAAAAGTCCTCCCAAGAGGCAGGGATCGATGCAGTGCATAATATATTGCCTCTGTATAAGCTTACCTACACGACCCTGACAAATTTCTTAAAATATGGAAAATCTAGGTGGATAGTCCTGCTACATTGTCAAGAATGATTGACTTTTGTTACATTCTACTATTACTACTAGTAGGGTACTCTGTATACCTTCCTAATCCTTTGTTCATCGCTGTATACCTTCATTTCCTTACTTTTTGTATCCCTGTTGCTGCCATGTTGGGGAGCCTTTGACTATTAAACAAAAAGAGACTATAATATTATGGTACCACGTCTATTATGGTATAATAGCATATTGTGCTTGTAAACATCACAAGCCAACTGCTTTACCCTTTTTACACATACAGTACTATATTGTACTACCATCCTTTATCAGGCATTCAATGTACAATCTGTGATTTGTTGAATAAACATTCCTTTAAATGGAAAAAAAAAAAAGCCAGTGGCAGCATTCCCTTTGTTGGACTCGCACTGATCGCACATTGAAGGCAATATACCATTAGTCACTGTTATTGTAAAGAAACTATTTAGAAAAAACAGAGCGGAGAACCCTTTTACAACATAGTATTAAATCAGTGTAAACTTGGGGATTCGTGTATGCATACCTCCCAACATTAACAGATTAAAGAGGGACATCAGCACATTTTGTGTCCTGTCTTTAAAGGGGGTTGTCCAATGGGTTTTCCACAGGATATGTCATAAATTTCAGATAGATGTGGGTCCCACATCTGGGACCTGCACCATTCTCTAGAACGGGGTCCCCTAAACCCCGTTCTAGCTTTGTTTGCTCTCGCTGACTCCCGGCCACTTCCTGGTTATATGGTCGGGAGTTACGTAAACAGCGTAACTCACTGAGCGTACTTTGTTTCCGTAACTCCCGTAGTACTGAATGTCAGTTACGGAATCAACGTAGCATGCGAGCTACACTGTTTCCGTAACTACCATTCAGTTCTACGGGACTTGCGGAAACAACGTAGCTCAGCGAGTTACTCTGTTTACGTAACACGTGACCATATAAGCCACAAATCACCTCATTCAGCCACAACACAGCGTCTGAACAGGGTTTAGGGGGAACCATTCTGGAAATAGGTGCGGTTCCCAGAGGTGGGCACCCGCATCTATCTGACATTTATGACATATCCTGTGGATATGTCATAAACGTCTCTCATGGGAAAACCCCTTTAAGCAATTTCAGAAACCCCATAAGACTGGCAGATACAGGGTGCAAATAAAGTGATAGCAGCAGCACCTCCTATAGTCATATAACTTCATGTATCCACATAAAGTGGTAGCCACAGAACTCAAAATACAGAGGCTAGTAGAGCAGGAGAATACATTTACAGCTGCACAGGACATGACCTGGAGCAGAAGGGTTAAAACCAAGTTGAATTAGTCGGTTGCCAGGTGAGATCTTGTACATGCCCAACCATACATAGTGCCAACCCCATGCCTAAGTGATGCTTCCAGCTGCTGGCAGCACTAATTATGATTCGAAGGCTGGGATTCCACAGGGCGTCATACACATTAGACGGTCGACCGCTCCCGCTGAAAACAGTGGGTTTGACCAGCATACAACCAATGTGCGTGGCCAGCTTAACCCCTTCCCGCTCTGCTCAGTACTATAACGTCAAGCTGAGCGCATCGTTTTTTTTGTCAGTGGTCTCCTATCACTGACCACTTCTTAGTCTTCAGGGTCACATTTCTTGGTCCCTGGGGATTCTTTTTTTCTTTATAAAATACAAAACACAAAAAAAAATATAACCTTTTATTTAAAAAAAATTAGTTTGGAAAGTTATCATGTAGCTAGTTTAGTATTAGGGTTAGTTAGTGTCAGGGACCCGCCAAAAAGCATAGTTAGGTTTAGCGACAGGGAAATTTGTGTCAGGAACCCGTCACCGTAGTTAGTTTTAGCATTCGGGATCGATCACTGTTAGATTTAGTGTCAGGTAATCTCGGGATAATCTAGTTCGGTTTAGTGTTTGGAACCCTTCACCATAATTAGGCTTGAGGGGGTTTTACACTGGGCAATTATCAGGCAGACAAACCGTTCATAGAATGCTCGTTGCCAATAATTGCCCTGTGTAAACAGGGCAGCGATCAGCAGATGAACGAGCAAACGCTTGTTCATCCGCTGATCATATCGTTATAAAAAAGAAAAAATATTATCGTTGTCGGCAACATATCTCCCTGTGTAACCAGGGAGACGCGCTGCCGACATGATAATAATGTATGGGGACCAGCGATCAGATTAACGAATGCTCGCCCCCATCCGTAGCTCCTAGTGACACTGTTTCCGTAATGCAACCATGTACGCTGTGTTTCGTAGCTACCGGGTTACGGAAAAAGCGTAGCTACGCTGTTTCCCATTCACTTCAATGGGAGTTACGGAAACCGCGTAGCTCAGCGAGCACTCTGCTGTTTCCGTAACTCCAGACCACCTTACCAGGAAGTGGCCGTGAGACAGCGGAGCCTGGTAAGCTAGAACGGGGTTTAGGGGGTTACAGAAACAGCGTAGCTCAGCGAGGGTTTAGGGTCCCCGTTCTAGAGATAGGTGCTGGTCCCAGAGGTGGGACCCATATCTATCTGACATTTATGACATATCCTGTGGATATGTCAAAATGTCCTTCATGGGAAAACCCTATAAATGCCGCGGTCGCTATGGACCATGGCGTTTAATTAGTTAAATGGCCAGGAACAACTGCATCGCTGTTCCTGGGCCGTTAGAGCAGCGTGTCAGCTGTAAAACACAGCAGACACCTGCAGTGTATGGAGCGGACTCATGGCGTGAGCAAGCTCAGCTCCAAACATCATCCCCTCCCCGCTCCATGATGTGCCGGCACATCATGGGTCGGAAAGGGGTTAAGCAAGAAGCAGCGGGAGGCCCGGCGCTGCCGGATCCCTTGACTGCCGACTATAAGACGCAGGGACTTTTTAGCAAGATTTTTTTCTTTGTAGAACTTCGTCTTATAGTTCCAAAAATAGAGTTAGGAACCTTCGCCCTAATTAGGTTTAGTGTAGGGAAGTCCACTCATTCTATAAAAAAAAAAAAGTTGTAGGTAGTTTAGGTAGCAGCCTATTGTTGTCACATTGGGTTCGTGGCCCCACTGGGCCGTACCACCTTTGCGGTATGGCAGCTGGCCAACAGGGTGCAGGTAACAGTCTATAGTTCGTATAGGGTACCTGTGGCAGCTCGGACAGTAGCAAGGCAGGCTCGGCTGGGACTAGGCAGCAGGCAGACGTCAGGCATGGTGTAGCAGGACAGACGTTGTATACAGCACAGCACGACTACAGCTCAGCACGGCACCATGACCAGGATAGCACGGGATACAGGATACAGGTACGGGAAACACTGGGAACTGGAAGACACTAGGAGACCATTTGCATAGACAAACTTGGGGTATGACAACGCTCAGGCATGGGAGGAAGAGGCTGGGCCCTTCTTATAGTCCAGGGTGCTCATGGGCTATTTAAACATAAAAGTCCGGGAACCCTGTCGAGGTGAGCGGAAGTGAGCGCTGGCGTCTCCTGAGGAGGAAACTGGGACCAGCGCTCGCAGATCCATGGCTGCGGCAGTCAGGAGGTGAGTGAGCCTGACGGCCCGCTGCTATGGGCATGACAATAGCTTTTAGTTAGGGAAGTATATTTTTAGTTTCTTTTTTTTTTCAAGTTTTCTAAAGTTGTTTTTTGCTGTATACACTTTACCCATGTCTAAGCACACGATTTACATGTGTCACACATAAATAATAAAGATGTCCCAAAGGTAATTTTCTGTCTAAGACACCTATGCATTTCTTACCTCCGACACAGACTCGTCGGACTGACTCTTTTTTTTTTTTTTTTACTTGTCAACTTCCTCATCTAGTGATGAAGAGGAAGGACCCCCTAGGAGACGTCCCAGGACACCACAGTTTAAACCCTCGAGCAAAGTGACCCCATTTGGAACCCCGTACGAGACAATTGTGAGCCCCAAATCCCCGAGTACACGGGCAGCCCAGGGATAAAATTTAATACAGCAGGGCTCAGTGAGACTGACTTTTTCAAGTTCTTTTTTTTCCACAGATTTTACAGAGCTTATGGTCTTTCAGAAAAATGTATATGCCCAACAGTATATTACGAAGAACCCCACATCATTTTATGCCCAATCCCATCTGGTGGACCCCTGTGGACGCAGCAGAGTTGGGCAAGTTCTGGGGACTTCACTTGAACATGGGGCTTCTGAAAAGACCAAACATTAGGGTCTACCAGAGCACAGACATCTTATACCACACCCCGATGTACCATATGGCAATGTCAAGGATGCCTTATGAGGCAATACTTTGCTTACATTATGCTGATAATGAGCAGTGCCCACCATGAGATGACCCCAATTTTGACCGTTTGTATAAACTGAGACCCCTATTAGACCATTTCAGGGCCCAGTTTGCCCAAGCATACACCCCCGAGAAGTGTATTTCTATTGAGGAGTCCCTGGTACATTTTAAATTGAGGCTTCAATTCCGCCAGTACCTGCCGAATAAGAGGGCAAGGTATGGCGTGAAGATGTATAAGTTATGCGAGAGTGCATCAGGGTATACTTACAAATTTAGGATATATGAAGGGAAAGACAGCAGTATTCAACCCCCAGAATGCCCCACCTTATTGGGAGTTAATGCAAAAATTGTGTGGGATTTGGTGCACCCACTGCTGGACCAGGGTTACCACCTCTACCTGGATAATTTTTATACTAGCATCCCACTCTTCAAGTGCCTCGCCTCCAGAAATACTGCGGCATGCGGCACTGCAAGAAAAAAATGAGGCCTGCCTAAGACACCACTTGGGCAAACACTCAGAAGGGGTGAGATCAGGGCACAATCAAGCAGAAACATATTGTTTGTCAAGCACAAGAGTGATGTCTATAGTATTACAGCCTGAAGGAACTATTAAAATACTAATACTTTATTAATGATTATATTATAAAAACTGGCTCTCAAGCCCAGTAAATCCTAGCTACAGGCACAAGCAAGCGGTCAGGGATGTGAGAGGTGTCAGTAAGTGTTAGAACGTATATCCACCCACTGATAATGCACTCTTTTTATAATATATAAACCCTTGCCACAGATTATATAATCCAACGCGTTTCAGTACCCCCAATTCATGGGGTACGTCATCAGGGATTAAGTTTAATTAATATTATATAGCCGTTTAGCACGGTTTCGTGCTTTTTGAAGTGCCGCCAATGCATTAGTGCCGTGTACACGCTGGGAAATTTCAAAAAGCACAAAACAGTGCTAACCGGCTATAATATTAATTAAACTTAATCCCTGATGACGTACCCCATGAATTGGTGGTACTCAAAAGCATTAGATTATATCATCAGTTTTTATAATATAATCATTAATAAAGTATTAGTATTTTAATCGTTCCTTCAGGCTGCAATAAACTCTAAACTACGTGAACTAAACTCCTTTACAATCAAATACAGTGAACACAAGAGAGATGTCCTTGTATTGAAAACAATACATGGCCACACCAGTACCCATTTACCAGTACAAGCTACCAGTACAGAGACCCCCAAACCAGACTGCATCCTAGACTACAATAGGTACATGGGAGGGGTGGACTTGTCAGATCAAGTCCTGAAGCCCTACAGTGCCATGCGGAAATAGAGGCTGGACAGTGACAGTGGACATATATGTACAGTGACGTTGGCAGCAATGCTGGAGTCCCCGAGAAGAGCATCAGCACCCATATATGGGCAGTGACAGTGACATTGGCAGCAATGCTGGAGTCCCCGAGCAGAACATCAGCTGATGCTCTGCCTGGGGACTCCCGTACTGCTGCCGACATCACAGTCACTGTTCTGCTTGGGGACTCCAGCAATAGGAAACCCCTGAAATCACTGTCCATATATGGACAGTGACGTCAGCAGCAGTAGCGGAGTCCCCAAGCAGAGCATCAGCTGATTCTCTGCTCGGGAACTTCAGCTATAGGGAACCCCTGAAGTCATTGCCCAAACTTCGGGAACAGAGTTGGAGTCCGGAGCAAAGCGCTAGCTGATGTTCTGCTCGTGGACTCCAGCAATAGGCAATGTGACTGCCCCTTGTGGTCATGCCATTAATAACATGCCGACACGAACAGCACAGGAAGCAAGCCCACAGTCAGATGGGGCCGTGTCGGTGAGTCATCAATATTAGAAAAGCTACAGGACTTCCGGGTACAATTCACCGGGTTTGAATGGTACCATTTAGTGCCGAAATGTAAATTAAAGTACATTAGTAAGTGACTTCTTTTTACATAAAAATATAAATTCAAAACAATTTTTAAAAAGTTTTGTCCCCGGATAACCCCTATGTACACTTTAAAAACATGTTTTGTATCAGTGTGATTGATGCAACATTGTAATTACTTTTTATTAAAAATTATTTACACTTTGTGAAATGCAGCTGCTTTGTATGCTGTACGCAGAGCAGCTGTATCGTGAGCTGAAACCTGTATCCGTCAGGTCAGCGGGATTGACGGGTTTAGTGACAGCAGGTCCTGCATGTCTCGGACACGCAGGATCGAGCTGTTATTGATCACATCTAACTTAGATGTCATCGATAGTAGGTGGATCCAACCCGCCATCACTGAAACCGTCAGTCCTGCTGATCTGACGTATTCAAGTCTTAGCGCAAGATACATCTGCTCTGTATACAGGATACTAAGCAGCTGTATCTCAAAAAGTAAACATTTTTTTTAATAAAATGTAATTATACAGTTGCACCAATCACACTGATACACATTTTTATAAAAATAAAATAAAATAAATTAAAAGTTTTAAAAGATGTACATAGCCTTTAAGACTGGGTACACACGCTCCGGTCAAAATGCGTTTTGTGAAAATTGCGGCCAAAAAGGAAGAAACAAAAAAACACCGCAAAAACGCCCTGTGCATTCACAGAGAACATCACGTAAACCGATCGCATAACCTTGACTAGGAGAGCTATCAGATAGGAGGGTACTAACAACATACCTCCCAAGCGTCCCAGATTCAGTGGGACAGTCTCGGCTTCCGGGTGTTGTCATGGGCAGTCAGGGATATGTCCCGCTGTCAACTGTATCGGTTTCCTCAGGACGCAGATACAGTTGAACCTAATGCTGAAGCAAGGAACTGTCAGCTCCCTGCTTCAGCATTAGTTCGGAGCTGAGGGAGCTCCTCCAGCTCGTCAAGGACTCCCCGGGCACAGCACTACTTTAAGCGCTGTGCCCTGGGAAGCCCTGGACGTCACTGTCCATATATGGATCCCCTCTGGCAGGGGATTCCACTCCAGGAGTAGCTCCTGAGGTCACTGTCCATATATGGACAGTGACATCAGGGGTTCCCTTTAGGAGTGGAATCCCCGGCCTATGCTCTGGCTGGGGATTCCACTCCTAAAGGGAGTCACAATGGCACTATCTACAGGGGTAGCCCTATCTACAGGGACGGTGGCGCTATCCTCAAAGTGGGTGTGGCACTATCTACATGGGCACAGCGGGACTATATAGGGGCACTATCTACAGAGGACACTGGTGCTATCTACATTGTCACTGGCACTAGGCGCTGCTAAGGGGCAATATACTGTATGGGGGCAGCTAAGGGAGCATTATACTATGGTGAAGCTATGGAGGCATACTATGGTGAAGCTGTGGGAGCATTATACTGTAGGGGCAGCTATGGGGGCATTATACTGTAGGGGGGTAGCTATGGGGGCATTATACTGTATGGGGCAGCTATAGGGGCATGCTGTATGGGGGAATTTGGGCATTATACTGCATGAGTGCATCTGTGTGGGAATTATACTGCATGGGGCAATCTGTTTGGGCATTATATTGTATGGTGGCAGCTATTTGGCATTATACTGTGTGGGAGGCGCACTATGGGTGCATGACACTGTGTTGGATGAACCGGGTGTGTATGGGCGAGGATTGGGTTAGATTAGAGGCGTGGCTTAAAAGAAAAACAAATTGCTACGTGCGCCCCACTTTGTGATACTGGGAAGTTGGGAGGTATGCTAACAATGTAGTCCCAAACATCTACAGTGAAGGAAATAAGTATTTGATCCCTTGCTGATTTTGTAAGTTTGCCCACTGTCAAAGACATGAACAGTCTAGAATTTTTAGGCTAGGTTCATTTTACCAGTGAGAGATAGATTATATTTAAAAAAAAACAGAAAATCACATTGTCAAAATTATATATATTTATTTGCATTGTGCACATGGAAATAAGTATTTGATATCCCTTTGGCAAACAAGACTTAATACTTGGTGGCAAAACCCTTGTTGGCAAGCACAGCAGTCAGACGTTTTTTGTAGTTGATGATGAGGTTTGCACACATGTTAGATTGAATTTTGGCCCACTCCTCTTTGCAGATCATCTGTAAATCATTAAGATTTCGAGGCTGTCGCTTGGCAACTCGGATCTTCAGCTCCCTACATAAGTTTTCGATGGGATTAAGGTCTGGAGACTGGCTAGGCCACTCCATGACCTTAATGTGCTTCTTTTTGAGCCACTCCTTTGTTGCCTTGGCTGTATGTTTCGGGTCATTGTCGTGCTGGAAGACCCAGCCACGAGCCATTTTTAATGTCCTGGTGGAGGGAAGGAGGTTGTCACTCAGGATTTGACGGTACATGGCTCCATCCATTCTCCCATTGATGCGGTGAAGTAGTCCTGTGCCCTTAGCAGAGAAACACCCCCAAAACATAATGTTTCCACCTCCATGCTTGACAGTGGGGATGGTGTTCTTTGGGTCATAGGCAGCATTTCTCTTCCTCCAAACACGGCGAGTTGAGTTAATGCCAAAGAGCTCAATTTTAGTCTCATCTGACCACAGCACCTTCTCCCAATCACTCTCAGAATCATCCAGATGTTCATTTGCAAACTTCAGACGGGCCTGTACATGTGCCTTCTTGAGCAGGGGGACCTTGCGGGCACTGCAGGATTTTAATCCATTACGGCGTAATGTGTTATCAATGGTTTTCTTGGTGACTGTGGTCCCAGCTGCCTTGAGATCATTAACAAGTTCCCCCGTGTAGTTTTCGGCTGAGCTCTCACCTTCCTCAGGATCAAGGATACCCCACGAGGTGAGATTTTGCATGAAGCACCAGATCGATGTCGATTGACAGTCATTTTGTATGTCTTCCATTTTCTTACTATTGCACCAACAGTTGTCTCCTTCTCACCCAGCGTCTTACTTATGGTTTTGTAGCCCATTCCAGCCTTGTGCAGGTCTATGATCTTGTCCCTGACATCCTTAGAAAGCTCTTTGGTCTTGCCCATGTTGTAGAGGTTAGAGTCAGACTGATTAATTGAGTCTGTGGACAGGAGTCTTTTATACAGGTGACCATTTAAGACAGCTGTCTTTAATGCAGGCACCAAGTTGATTTGGAGCGTGTAACTGGTCTGGAGGAGGCTGAATTCTTAATGGTTGGTAGGGGATCAAATACTTATTTCTCTGTGCACAATGCAAATAAATCTATATAATTTTGACTATGTGATTTTCTTTTTTTTTTAAATATAATCTATCTCTCACTGGTAAAATTAACCTAGCCTAAAAATTCTAGACTGTTCATGTCTTTGACAGTGGGCAAACTTACAAAATCAGCAAGGGATCAAATACTTATTTCCTTCACTGTAAATGATAAATTCAGCTCTGCTACTGTTTGATAAGGTGGTAAAAGGCCTAGGCAGGGTTATTGCAAAAAATATGTACTTAAGCACCAGGAGTGATTGCAAAACCAAGTCTTTACTATTACCAATTCTTTACTGAACTAGGGCTCGACAGGCTGCTCTACTGCTCTGCTCCGCTCTACAATGAGGCTCCTGCCTGTCACCTGCAACACAATGGCTCACTGGCAACACACAGTGAGGCACCTGCCCGTCAATGCCTCTGGACCCACTTCAGACTCCTTGCACCAACAGCAGCTTCTCTCAAACGGTAGCTTGTCACTGCGCAAATTTCAGGCTTTGAACGCAGGATGGCGGGAACAGCCACCTTTAATGTACTAGTCACTGCCCTCAGCGAGAGTATGCAGCGTAGTGTCGCTGGTAACGTACCCAACCGGTTGCGGCGCAAAAAAAACCTAACTAAGACAGTGTCCGGGCCGTTTCTCCCGGCGCCAAATGATTTAGACACAAACAAGCCATCCATCATTAACTGTGCCTGCCAAGACACATAACGACAGTGCAAACAATTCAAATAAAGCAATATACGTCGGCTCCTGGGGAGAAAACAAGTTAAAAGCACATATTTAAAGTGATTAAATTAAGAAAACTATAACTCATAACAGAATCCCCTTAAAGGAATGGTGTTTACGCCCACAATCTTACACTACACCAGTATTTCCATTTGTCAAGCAAAATCTGAACATACGGAGTCTTGCTAGTATGAGCTGTACAGTAGTGAAGATACATCACTTAAGGAGTTAACGTGTACTGTAGTTTATAGGGCTTGTGCCAGGGAACAACTCCGCCCATGTCAGAGCAACTGTTGTAGCTACAAACTATCTACTGCTTCAGAGCAGTGTTGTATCCTATCCGGGCCGAAGAAGGAAGCACAACATGGCCACAGAGAGTTCCCCAGTCATCCAGCAAATAGGCCGGAGTGCGGATGCCAATAGTGCGGATCTGTGGAATGCCATGTATCACCCAGACCTGGAATTAGCTGCCACCTGCCTGCTAAAGGATCAGTATGGCAAGACCTTTGAATTTGGGGACTTATACAGAGATAGAAAAGCCATCATAATCTTTGTGCGGGTAAGAGAGCACCCTGATCCTAACACCCTGTTTTTTTACAATGGTATATTTTCGGTCTCATGTATCTTTTGAAAGTAATAATATTACAAGTTATGTATACTAGATTGCCGGGGATAGGTCATTGATCCACAGATTTTTTATCTTAAAATTAGGAAAATTGACAACTGCCTCAAGTATAATAGGTTGAACTTGATGGACTTATGTCTTTTATCAACCTTACTATGTTACTATCAATAATGTGGCTAAGATGAATTTTAGCACGATGCAAAAATCAACACCATGTGACAATGTGATATCTGCAAGATATTTTATAACATGGCTCATGGTAAACGTCTTTATATATTATTAGATAACCGTCACATGCTGTGCCCCAGAACTTACCTGACATGTGCTTGTTGTATATTAAATTGGCCTTATACGCTGTGTCGAGTTTAAGGCCGGGTTCCCACGTAGCGTAAACGCTGCAGAGTTTCCGTAATAGTACTGTGCGGAAATTCCTGCAGCATTTAAAGAAGCAGCAAAGTGAATGAGATTTAGAAAATCTCATGCCCACACTGAGGGAAAAAAACGCAGTGTAAACGTTAATAAATTGACCCGTGGTGCGGAATTTAAATCCGCAGCATGTCAATTTATGCTGCGTTTTAGTTGATTTTCCGTTGCGGGTTTTCCCCATTGAATTCAATACGGATGCAAATCCCGCAACAGAAAGTCAAGTATTGCGGCATATAATTATACTTACCCAGAATGCTCTCCTTCTTACTGCAACGTCATCGTAGGAGGCTCAACTACGTGCAGAGAAGACCGAGGGGGTAAGTATGATTGGCTTTCTTCCGCAGCGGAAATGCTGTTCGAAAAACCGCACCACGATGTTGTGCGATTTTTCGGACAGAATGTACTCCGGATTCCAGGTCGGACACACTGCGTTATTTTTACGCAGCGTATCCGACCCGTGGGAACCCGGCCTAAAGGCTATGTACACCTTTGAAATTGTTGGTTTTCTTTTTAATAAAAATGTGTATCAGTGTGATTGGTGGAGCTTTAGTGCAACTTTGAAAATACATTTTATTAAAAATTATTTTTACTTTCTGTTATACAGTGGCTTTGTATCCTGTATACCTAGTGTAACGTCCATGGCCGCGGACCATCGTTCTGACTCACCCCTCGATGGCCGCGGCCATAGATCTGTGAGTGCTGGCCCGCATCTCCTCCCCAGGAAATACCAGCACTCACTTCCGCTCTGCAGTGTCCCGTAGCGTGCGCGCGCATGCTCGTGCCCGGCCTTAAAGGGCCAGCGCGCACATGAACAATGTTACAAATTAGCCCTAATCACTCTGGACTATAAAAGGGGCTCTGCCCTTTCACTCCTTGCCTGAGCGTTGTTTGTATTCCTATGTTAGTCTTGCAAACAGTCCCTTAGTTGTATCCTGTTCCCTGTGTTCCCGTGCCCTGCTACCTGAATCCTGTGTCCCGTGCTGTATTCGTTCCTGTGCCATCTCTAGTGTTGGAGTCGTGTTGTGCCGTCTACTTCGCCTGCTAACTTACACCACGTCTGTTGTCATCCGCCACGTTTGGCATCTCCTGCCGCTAAGGGCCCATCTGTGTCTTAGCCGTTGCTACTGTCTGGACTATTACAAGTACCCTTGTGCTTGGACTGCATATAGACTTGGTACACAGCTGTTGGGCCAGCTGCTTATCCGCTACGGCGGTGCGGCCCACATACCCACAGATCGTGACACATAGCAGCTGTATCGTGCGCTAAGACCTGAATCAGTCAGTGAATCTGGTTCAGTAAAAGCGGGTCCTGTGTGTCTCTGACACGCAGGATCCACCTGTAATCGATCACATATAAGTTATGAACTTGGATGTGATTGATAGCAGCTTGACCCGCTGTCAAGTTTCAGCTATAGATACAGCTGTATCTCAAAAAGTAAAAATAATCTTTAATAAAAATACTCAATATTTTGAAAAAAAAGTTACACAAATCACACGGATACACATGTTTGTTAAAAAAAAAAAAAAAAAAAGGTGTACATATCCTTTAACCAGGTGACCAATAACTGATTTATCAGGAAGTGCTTAAGGAGAACCTTTCACCTGCCCATACATGTGCAGCATGTAATAGGCTGGGCTTCACAAACACGGTCTCACTTGATTTTTTTTTTATCTTCCTCCGTTATTTACATATCGGTGCCGTTATATTTGGCGCCCGATGTCTAACCCCTACCCGCACCAGGACGTAACTGTCCGTCGTCGCGGGAGGTCACTTCCCGCACGAGGACGTATAGTTACTGAGTTTTTCCCGGTGCACACTGTCGGCGACAGTGTGCACCGGGAACCGGGAGGTCAGCTGTCGCCGACAGCTGACACTCCCCTCTTGCCGGCCAGTGGTCCTTTGCCCCTGATTTCAGCGAATTAACCCCATAAATTCGGCGATCGGGTGCAATCGCCGAATTTTAGGGGTTTCTAGCATATCGGCAGACCCCCGTCCGAAATCGCGGGGTCTGCCGATAGTTAGTATGGCAAACGGAAGCCAAACAATGGCTTCCGGGTCTGCCATGGACGGAAGCCCATCAGGACCAACCTTCGGCTGTTCCTGATAGGCTTCCTGTCAGAGTGACAGAAAGTCACTGTGCCGTTCCCGATGCACACTGTCGGCGACAGTGTGCATCGGGAACTTGGAGATCAGCTGTCCCCGACAGCTGACACTCTCCAGTGTTGCCGATCAGCGGCTCATCGCCGCTGATTTCGGCAATTAACCCGTTGCATGCGGGGCTCGATTGCGATCTCCGCATGTAGCGGGTTTGTAGCGCATCAGCAGCCCCCATGCAATCGTGGGGGCTTCTGATGCTTGTGATGGCACCCGGGGGCCAGACAACGGCCCCCAGGTCTGCCATGTATGTCAGCCTATGAGGATCAGCCTCTGCTGATCCTCGTAGACCAACTGTCAGAGTGACTGTGACGTCACACTGACAGTTGGAATACGTTACTACCTAGGTAATGTAATGTATTCTAGCAGCGATCAGAGCTGCAGGTCAAAAAAATAAAGTGTAAAAAGTAAAAAAAAAGTTAATAAACAAAAATATAAAGTGTAAAAAGTTAAAAAAAAGTTAATAAAAATGTTTTATAAAAGTGTAAAAATAAAAGGTTTTGTTTTCCTATAATAAGTCATTTATTATAGGGAAAAAATGAAAACGTTAAAAAAAGTACACATATTTGGTATCGCCGCGTTCGTAACGGCCCAAACTATGAAACTATAATGTTAATTTTTCCGCACGGTGAACACCGCAAACAAAATAAACGGAAAACTGTCAGCATCGCTATTTTTGGGTCACCACCCCTCCCAAGATATAGAATAAAAAGTGATCAAAAAGTCGCATTTACCCCAAAATGGTACCAATAAAAACTACAACCCATCCCGCAAAAAACAAGACCTCCCACAGCTTTTTTGACGAAAAAATAAAAAAAGTTACGGCTCAGAATAGCGTGTCCCAGAAAATTAATTATTTTAAAGAAACTTCATTTTATTGTGCAAACGCTGCAAAACGTAAAAAAAACTATACACATATGGTATCGGCGTAATCGTACCGACCGGCAGAATAAATTAAAACGTAATTTATTGTGCACGGTGAACGCTGTAATAAATAAAGAATTTAAAGCGCCAAAATTGCTGTTTTTTGGTCACCTTAGCTCTAAAAAAGATCCTGAGGGTCCAAAATGCTCACTATACCCCTAGAAAAATTCCTTGAGGGGTGTAGATTCCAAAATAGGGTGACTTTTGGGGGGTTTCCACTGTTTTGGTCCCTCCGGGGCGTTGCAAACCCGACATGGCACTGATAACCAATCCAGCAAAATCTGCGCTCCAAAATCCAAAAGGCGCTCCCTCCCTCCTGAGCCCTGCTGTGGGTCCAAACATCAGTTTAAGACCACATATGGGGTATTGCCGTAATCGGGAGAAATTGCTTTACAAATGTTGGGCGGCTTTTTCTCCTTTATTCCTTGTAAAAATGAAAAAATTCTATGTTTCCACAGAAAAATAGGTGATTTTCTTCTTCACAGACTAATTCCACTAAATTCTGCAAAAAAACTGTGGGGTCAAAATGCTAACTATACCCCTAGAAAAATGCCTTGAGGGGTGTAGTTTCCAAAATGGGGTCACTTTTTGGGGGTTTCGACTGTTTAGGTACCACAAGACCTCCTCAAACCAGACATGGTGCCTAAAATATATTCCTAAAAAAAGGAGTCCCCAAAATCCACTAGGTGCTCCTTTGCTTCTGAGGCCTGTGGTTCAGTCCATTAGGACACTAGGGCCACATGTTGGGTATTTCTAAAATCTGCAGAATCTGGGCAATAAATATTGAGTTGCGTTTCTCTGGTAAAACCTTCCGTGTTACAGATTTTTTTTTATTACAAATGAATTTCGGCAAAAAAAATGAAATTTGTAAATTTCACCTCTACTTTGCCTTAATTCCTGTGAAACGCCTAAAGGGTTAAAATACTTTCTGAATGTGGTTTTGAATACCTTGAGGGGTGCAGTTTTCAAAATGGGGTGATTTATGGGGACTTTCTAATATATAAGGCCCTCAAAGCCACTTCAGAACTGAACTGGTCCCTGAAAAAATTGCCTTTTGAAATTTTATTGAAAATATGAGAAATTGCTGCTAAAGTTCTAAGCCTCGTAACGTCCTAGAAAAACAAAAGTACGTGAAAAAAAATGATGCAAACATAAAGTAGACATATGGGGGATGTTAACTAGTAACTATTTTGTGTGGTATTACTATCTGTTTCACAAGCAAATACATTTAAATTTAGAAAAATGCTAATTTTTGCAAATTTTTGATACAATTTGAAGTTTTTCACAAATAAATATTGAATTTATCGACCAAATTTTTTCACTAACATAAAGTACAATATGTCACTAGAAAAAAATCTCAGAATCGCTTGGATAGGTAAAAGCGTTCCGGAGTTATTACCACATAAAGTGACACATGTCAGATTTGAAAAAATCATCTGTGTCCACAAGGCCAAAACAGGCTGTGTCCTAAAGGGGTTAAATAAGCCCCTGAACTTTCAATGTGGTGTTTCCTTCTAACTAAATGGCAAGGCGTCGCAATGTCTTCGCTCTGACACTGTCCAATCGGCTATGGACAGTGTCAGGGCGGCTTGTGCTGTGTTACCTCCTGCGAGAACACACACAGACTTGTGGTTCTGCAGAGAGCGCTCTCTGTATCTGTGTGTGTTCTCGTGGGAGGGGACACAGTGCAAGCCTCCCTGACACTGTCCGTAGCTGATTGGACAGTGTCAGAGCGAAGAGATCACGCCCCCTTGCCGTTTAGTTAGATAGAAAAGCCCCATTGACACTTCAAGGGCTTATTTACATATATGGGGCGCAAAATATAACGGCACCGATATGTAAATAACGGAGGAAGGTAGGAAAAAAATTTAAAGTGAGACTGTGTTTGTGAAGCCCTGCCTATTGCACATGTATGGGCAGGTGAAAGGTTATCTTTAACAGATGATAGGATACTGAATACTTTCTCTGTTTTTGTTTAGTAGAATTTCCTCTGCTATACATGTAAAGAATATGTGGAAGATTTGGCCAAAATCCCAAAAAGCTATCTACAGGTATGGTCTGTAATAGAGATAAGAGTTATAATGCTGCACCAAGTATCTGCATTATTCAATTCAAATCAGGGGTGTAAGTATAAAGGCCCATTTACAGGGGCCAATTATCGGGTAAAACGAGCGTTCACAGAAAGCTCGTTCCAGATCATTGCGCTGTGTAAACAGGGCAACCATCAGCAGATGAACGCGCAAACGCTCGTTCATCGGCTGATTGTATCGTTTATGCAGCCGAAAATATCGTTGTTGGCAGCACATCTCCCTGTATAAACAGGGAGATGTGCTGCCAAAATGATAGAAATGTAAGGGGACGAGCGATCAGAGTAACGAGCGGTAGTCCCCAATCTTTACTGATAATAGCTCCTTGTGAAACGAGCAAACGAGTGCCGATCGGCGCTCGTATACACGGCCCGATATAAGATATAAGGGCCGTGTAAGTAGACCCTAAGGCCAGGTTGCCACATAACGTAAATGCTGCGGAATTTCCGCAACGGAATTCTGTGCGGAAATCCCGCAGCATTTACAGTCGCAGCAAAGCGGATGAGATTTATAAAAGTTATTTATCCACTCAACAACCGCCATAGAGTGTTTTTACGGCGGCCGTTCAGGGCAGTTCTTCTGAAGCGCCGCCTTTTCACGGCGACACTTCAGAAGAAATTTTCCCGAATCGGGCGGGTGCTCCTGAAGCCCAGGCTGTTGCTAATAGCCTCAGGCTTCAGGGCAATGATCAGAGACCACTAGCAGCGGTGTCCGATCACATTTAACCCCACAGATTCGGAGGTCAATAGCGTGGCGATCGCGGGGAGACAAGGGTTTTAATGACAGCCGGGGGACTGACAAAGGCCCCCAGGTCTGCCTTTAGTGATTGCCTGGCAATAATACACTACAATACAAAAGTATTGCAGTTTTATTATAAAAGCGATCAAAAGATCGTATAGTGAAGTACCCTAGTGGGACTAAAAAAAAAAGTTTAAAAAAGTTATTAATAAAAGTCCAAAGTAAACTACAAGTCAGCTATGTCAGCAGAAAAATAAAAAAGTTATGTCTCTTAAAATATGGCGACGCAAAAACAAATAATTTATAAAAAAAAAAAAGTGTTTTACAGTGTAAAAGTAGTAAAACATAAAAAAAACCGAGATAGATTTGGTATCATCGCAATCGTAATGACCTGCTGAAAAAAGTTATTATTTTATTTATACCACACGATAAACAGGGTAAATTTAAGACCCAAAAAAAGAGTGGTGAAATTTCAGGTTATTTCCGATTACCCCAACAAAAAAGTTAATAAAAGTTAATCAATAAATTATATGTACCCCAAAATGGTGCTATTAAAAACTAAAACTTGTCCCGTTAAAATCAAGCCCTTATACAGCTATGTCGATGGAACAAAAAATAAAAAAAATTAGAGCCCTTTGAATGCGACCATGGGAAAGCGTAAAAAATTGCTTGATCATTAAGGTTTTAAAATTCCTTCAGTATTAAGGGGTTAATAGCATTATATTTATGTATATTATCATCGAAAAGATAGTTGTGAACACTTTTCTTTATATTACAAAGAGTATATCCAACATAACATTGCAAGCAGGACTATGAGCTAATAGGAATTTGGATGCTCCACTGTATTGTTGGAATCATCCTACTACTTTGATGAGTGACTCACTCCAATAATAACATTATATGGTACTTATATCTAAAATATTAAATTTTTTTCCAATGCATTGCAATAATATAATAACTGAATAATTTATTTTTTTTAAGGCTGCAGATGTCAGACTTCTTGTTATTGGGCAGTCATCCTATCTACATATACAGGTAAAATGTTTTTTTGTTTTTTTTAGAAGAACGAGTACATAGAATGATTAAAAAATAGCAACATTTGCCTCATTTTGTTCACATAAGTAAATTATATATCCAAGTTTATAATTTGCTTATTTGAAACAATTCATCTTGCGGTGGCTGAGAATCAGTAAATTTGGGACTCATGCACATGGCTGTATTATGGTTTCGAACAAGCTCCGAGTCGTATGTTGCTGGAACACAAAGCCCATAGAAGAGTTGGCGGCCTTACTGTAACTCTGAATGTCACTCAGTTTATGTAGATACATACTGAAGGCTTTATCTGTCATATTCCGCATGAATTCAACAGGAACATTTTTTGCCATGTTCACATGCACTGTATGAAGGAGGTATTCTCCCCTAGCAGGGTTACATGCAGATTTTGCCATGGATTTCACTATGGCTTTAGGGTATGTTCACACGACCTATTTTCAGACGTAAACGAGGCGTATTATGCCTCGTTTTACGTCTGAAAATAGGGCTACAATACGTCGGCAAACATCTGCCAATTCATTTGAATGGGTTTGCCGACGTACTGTGCAGACGACCTGTTATTTACGCGTCGTCGTTTGACAGCTGTCAAACAACGACGCGTAAAAATACAGCCTCGTCAAAAGAAGTGCAGGACACTTCTTTGGACGTTTTTGGAGCTGTTTTCTCATAGACTCCAATGAAAACAGCTCCAAAAACGGACGTAAAAAACGCCGCGAAAACGGCGTGAAAACGCAGTGAAAAATGCGAGTTGGTAAAAAAAACGTCTGAAAAGCAGGGTCTGTTTTCCCTTGAAAACAGCTCTGGATTTTCAGACGTTTTTGTTGACTACGTGTGAACATACCCTTAGCGGTGTATTTTACCCTTTGCATTGCATTGAGAAAAATCCGCTGTCACCATCAGCAACAGATAGTGAAGTTATTGGATTTTCTGCAAGTTCTATTTCAATTAACTGATTTTCGGTCGCAGAAATTTCTGCGGCAAAATCTGTTGCATGTGACTGCACCCTTATACACTGATCAGCCAGAACATAAAACCACCTGCCTAATATTGTGTAGGTTCCCATCATGCTGCCAAAACGGCTTTGACTCCACAAGACTTCTGATGGTGTCCTGTGGTAACTAGAATCAAAATGTTAGCTGCAGATCCTTTAGTTGCGAGGTGAGGCCTCCATTGATTGGACTTGTTTTTCAGCACATCCCACAGATTCTCCATCAGATTGATATCTGGGAAATTTGGAGGACAAGTTAACACCTTGAACTCGGTCATGTTGCTCAAAGCATTCCTCGACAAATTTTGCAGTGTGGCAGGGCGTATTACCCTGCTGAAATAGGCCACTGCCATTAGGGAATACCATTGCCATGAAGGGGTGTACTTGATCTGAAACATTGTTTAGGTAGGTGGTACGTGTCAAAATAGCATCCACATGAATGCCGGACCCAAGGTTTCCCAGCAGAACATTGCCCAGAGCATCACACTGCTTCCACTGGCTTTCCTTCTTCTCAGTGCTTCCTACTTATATCTTTTATCGAGGTAAGAAACGCACATGCACATGGCTGTCCACATGATTTAAAATGTGATTCATCACACCAGGCCACTTCCATTGCTCCATGGTTCAGGTCTTATGCTCAAGTCCCCAGTATAGGTGAATGCTTAGGGTGGACAGGGATCAGAATGGGCACTCTGACCAGTCCGCAGCTATGCAGCCCAAAACACATCAAGCGGAGATGCATGGTGTGCTTTGGCACCTTTCTATCATAGAAAGCATTAACTCTGTCGCTAGTTGACTAGTCGTCCTTCCTGGAACCATTTTTGTCAGGTACTAGCTACTGCATATCGGGAACACCCTAATAAACCAGCCGTTTTGGAGTTGCTCTGACCCAGTCATCTAGCCATTAAAATTTGTCCGCTGTCACAGTCACTCAGTTCCTTCTGCTTGCCTATTTTTTCTGCTTCGAACACGTTAACTACGAGAAATGGCTGTTCATTTGCTGCCTAATATATCCTACCCCTTGACAGGTGCCATTGTAACCAAATAATTAATGTTATTCACTTCATCTGTCAGCGGTTTTAATGTTCTGGCTGAACGGTGTGTAGTGTTTGAGTAAAGATCAAATATTAGTATGACCCCATATGTTAAGAAAATAAATATGCCTTAGCATGAGGTGTTTTTTTTACTTGACAAAGCTTATACATTTTCACATACTAAGCTTTCAAGTAAATGTGTGAATACTTAATTCACACAAAACTTATCAGTGCAAAACCTATTATAGACAGTGCATTCGCAAAGTCTTCAGACCCTTTCACTTTTTTCACATTTTGCTATGTTGAGGCCTTGTGCTAAAAATGTTTTTTTTTTAGTATTTCCCCATCATTCTGCACTCCATAATGACAAAGTGAAAATAGAAATTTTTGCAAGTTTATTAAAAATGAAAACCTCAAATTCCACATGAACATAAATATTCAGACCCTTTGCTAGGACAATTGATCTAGGGAAATAGGAGGCCCCCAGATCTAAATTTCATCTTTGAAATGTTACTACAGCTTGATTGGAGTCCACCTGTGGTAAATTCATTTGATTGGACATGATTTGGAAAGACACACTCCTGTCTATATAATGTCTCACAGCTGGCAATGCATATCAGAGAAAAAAACAAACCATGAGAAGGAAAGAACTGCCTGTAGAGCTCAGAGACCGGATTTTGTGGACAGGATGTGAAGGGGAAAAAAATGCAGTATTCGGGACACGGCGCCTGACAGGTAGATATTCAAAACGGAGTATGTTATAGTAGGCTTTATTTGTAATAATTACAAATAAAGCCTACTATAACATACTCCGTTTTGAATATCTACCTGTCAGGCGCCGTGTCCCAAATACTGCATTTTTTTCCCCTTCATATCCTGTGTTCGTTTTCCCCCGGGAACAGAACTTTTTCTCGTGGAATAGCAGCGGGTGGCAGCCGACTTCCACAACTATCTCCATGTCATTCTACTTTCCATGCTCAGCAATAGTGTTGTGCCTATCCTAGCACAACTCTGCCAGGTGAGTACATCAGCTCGCCTTTTGCTCACATTGTCCCCCGTTCCTTACAATATTACCTTAGAGGAGCGCCGTGTCCTCCTCTCTTCGTTTTTCTTTATCCAGGATTGTGTGGAGGCACAGATCTGTAAAAGGGTACAAAAAAATTTGCTGCATTGAAAGGTCCCAAGAATGGCCTCCATAATTCTTAAATGGAAGAAGTTTGGAACAATTCTTCCTAGAGCTGGCCACCCGACCAAACTAAGTAATTGGGTGAGAAGGATGGTAAAAGAGGTGACCAAGAATTCAATAGTCACTCTGGCTGAGCACCAAACATTCTGTGTGTATATGGGATAAACTTCCAGAAGCTCAACCATCACTGCAGCACTCCACCAATCTGGGCTTTATGGCAGAGTGGCCAGAAAGAAGCCTCTCCACAGTAAAAGACACATAAAACCTGCCTGGAGTTTGCAAAAAAAGCACTTTAAGGACGCTCAGACTGTGAGAAACAAGATTCTGTGGTCTGATGAAACCAAGATTGAACTTTTTGGCTTCAATTTTAAGCTTCATGTCTAGAGGAAACCAGGAACTGCTCATCACCTGCACAATACCACCCCTACAGTGAAGCATGGTGGTGGCAGCATCATGCTGTGGGGGTGTTTTTCAGTTGCTGAGACAGGAAGTCTGGTCAGGGTTGAGGGATAAATAAATGGAGCAAAGTACAGAGATATTCTTAATGAAAACCTTAATGAAGGTTCACCTTCCAACAAGACAATGACCCGAAGAACACAGCCAAGATAACACAGGAGTGGCTTAGGGACAACTCTGTGAATGTCCTTGAGTGGCCCATCCAGAGCGCTGACTTGAACCCAATCAAAAATCTCTGGAGACACCAGAAAATGTCTGTCCACCGGCGATCCCCATCCTACCTGACAGAGCTTGAGAGGATATGCAGAGAAGAATGGCAGAGAATCCCCAAATCCAGGTGAACAAACCTTGTGGCATCATTCCCAAGAAGACTGGAGGCTGTTATCACTGTCAAATGCGCTTCAACTAAGTACTGAGTAAAGGGTCTGAATACTTATGTCAATGCAATAGTTTAGTTTTTCCTCTTCAATAAATTAGCCATTTTATTCCAATCAGCGCTGGATCCGACTTTCCGTTACCTTTGCTATCAAATATCACAAGTTACAACCTTCTACAATATATAACGGGTCAGAACTGTCCTTACATGCTGGACAGTTGTCTAAAGTAGTAAAATGTTACGGCACTAGCAAAAAGCGCACCACAAGATGAAATCTCCACCATTTTGCAATACACATTTATGCTTTAAAATTGTTAGTGAAAATATGACTGTTTTCTATGCTCTGAGAACAATGATCTAACAAACATTTTTCTGTGTATTTTCCAGCAATTTTGTTCTTTAACTGGATACCATCATGAACTATATGTTGATACTGACAAAGATATCTATTGCAAACTAGGCATGAAAAAAGGAGAGTCGTCAACAAATTCTTCAGGTAACAACTTTGTAATTATAAATCTAATTTATCTTGGTGTTTTTTTTTTGTACTTTAACCCTTTAACACAGAATGACATACTTGTACATCATACTGTTCAAACAGACACAGGGGCGGGCCACCAATGGGCTGCCATGTTAGCCGGGGCCTAACAAAGGCCTCCAGGCCTGCCATCGCTGCCAGAGGCACGACCTAATAGTTTTACAATAATGCTTTGGTATACTGAGAAAGTTTTATATCATTTCTAAAATGATCGCTTTGTATGGTGCCCTAGACAGCAAAAAACTAGCCCACATACGATTACATTGACGGAAAAATAAAAAAGTTATGTCTCTTGCGTGATAAACACATTATTTTTGTTCAAAATTGTTTTTATAGTACACAGGTAGTAAAACATAAACCTATACATATTTGGTATTGCTGTAATCGTACTGACCCATAAAATAAAAGGTAATCTGGTATTTACACTACATGGTGAAAGGGCGTACATTTTAAATGCAAAATTGCAATTTTTTTTCCCACCACCAAAACAGTTAATAAAAGTTAATCAATAAATAAATTAAAAAAAAACTTATGCCACAAAAAAACTCTCTCATACAGCTTAGTAGATGGAAAAATAAAAATATTATGGTTTTTGAAATGCAATAATGAAAAAGACCAAAAAGAATGCATGGTCCCTTAACCCCTTAAGGACGCAGCCTAGTTTTGGCCTTAAGGCTCAGAGCCCATTTTTCAAATCTGACATATTTCACTTTATGTGGTAATAACGTCGGAATGCTTAAACCTACCCAAGCGATTCTGAGATTGTTTTCTCGTGACACATTGGGCTTCATGTTCGTGGTAAAATTTGGTCGATATATTCAGTGTTTATTGGTGAAAAATTGCAAAATTTAGAGAAAATTTTGAAAAAATTGCATTTTTCAGAATTGAAATGCATCTGTTTGTAAAACAGACGGTTATACCACCCAAAATAGTTACTAGTTCACATTTCCCATATGTCTACTTTAGATTGGCATAGTTTTTTGAACATTATTTTATTTTTCTTGGACGTTACAAGGCTTAGAACATAAACAGCAATTTCTCATATTTTTAAGAAAATTTCAAAAGTTTTTTTTTTAAGGTACCTCTTGAGTTCTGAAGTGGCTTTGAGGGGCCTATGTATTAGAAACCCTGATAAAACACCCCATTTTAAAAACTAGACCCCTCAAAGTATTCAAAACAGCATTTAGAAAGTTTTTTAACCCTTCAGGCATTTCACAGGAATTAAAGCAAAGTGGAGGTGAAATTTGCAAATTTCATTTTTCTTGCTGAATTTCAATTTTATTCATTTTTTTTCTGTAACACAGAAGGTTTTACCAGAGAAACACTACTAAATATGTATTGTCCAGATTCTGCAGTTTTTAGAAATGTCCTACATGTGGCGCTACTGCGCTCGTGGACTAAAACACAAGCCCTAGAAGCAAAGAAGCACCTAGTGCATTTTAAGTCCTCTTTTTTATTAGAATATATTTTAGGCAGCATGCCAGGTTTGAAGAGGTGTTGAGGTGCCAAAACAGTAGGAATCCCCCAATAGTGACCCCATTTTGGAAACTACACCCCTCAAGGAATTCATTTATGGTTGTTGTTACCATTTTAACCGCACAGTTTTTTCACAGCACGTATTTGAATTGGGTTGTGAAATGAAAAAAATGTAATTTTTTCCAATAAAATGTCATTTGTGATCAAAATTTCTTATTTTCACAGGGAACAAAATACCCCATTTTGTTGCCCAATTTGTCCTTAGTGTGGCAATACCCCATTTGTGGTGATAAACTGCCGTTTGGGCCCATGGGACGGCTCAGAAGGAAAGGAGCGCTATATGTTTGTTGGAGTCCAGATTTTGCTGGATTGGTTTTCGGGTGCCATGTCGCATTGGCAGAGCCTCAGAGGTATCAAAGCAATGGAAACCCACCAAAAGTGACCCCATTTTGGAAACTACACCCCTCAAGGAATTCATTTATGGTTGTTGTTAGCATTTTGACCACACAGTTTTTCCACAGCACCTATTTCAATTGGTCTGTGACATTAAAAAAATGACATTTTTTCGAATAAGATGTAATTTTTTATCAAAATTTCTTATTTTCACAGGGAACAAAATACTAAATTTTGTTGCCCAATTGCTCCTGAGTGCAGCAATACCCCATTTGTGGCAATAAACTGCCGTTTGGGCCCATGAGAGGCCTCAGAAGGGAAGGAGCGCTGTGTGTTCTTTGGAGTACAGATTTTGCTGGTTTGGTTTTCGGGTGCCATGTCGCATTTGCAGAGCCCCAGAGGTATCAAAGCAACGGAAACCCATCAGAAGTGACCCCATTTTGGAAACTATACCCCTCAAGGAATTCATTTATGGGTAATGTGACCTTTTAGACCCCATAGTTTCTTCACAGAACTTATTTGAATTGGGCTGGGAATTAAAATAAAATATATTTTTTCCTATAATATGTCATTTTAGCTCAAAAATTCTTATTTTCACAAGAAATAAAATACTCCATTTTGTTGCCCAATTTGTCCTGAGTGCGGCAATACCCCATTTGTGGTGATAAACTGATGTTTGGGCCCATGGGAGGGCTCAGAAGGAAAGGAGCGCTGTGTGTTCTTTGGAGTCCAGATTTTGCTGGATTGGTTTTCGGGTGGCATGTCGCATTTGCAGAGCCCCAGAGGTATCAAAGCAATAGAAACCAACCACAAATGACCCCATTTTGGAAACTACACCCCTGAAGGAATTCATTTATGGGTGTTGTGACCATTTTGACCCCATAGTTTTTTCACAGAACTTATTTGAATTGGGCTGGGAATGAAAACAAAATTATTTTTTTCAAATAATATGTAGTTTTGGCTGAAAATGTCTTATTTTCACAAGAAACAAAATACCCCATTCTGTTGCGCAATTTGTTCTGAGTGCCACAATACCCCATTTGTTGTGATAAACTGCCGTTTGGGCCCATGGGAGGGCTCAGAAGGAAAGGACCACCATTTGGCCTACTGGGGATTTTCTAGTGCGAAGTCATGTATGCAGAAGCACCTGAGGTACCAGTACAGTTGAAACCCGCAAGAAGTGACCCCGTTTTAATAACTACACCCTTAAGGCATTCATCTAGAGGTGTAGTGAGCATTTTGACCAGAGACCTACACCCCATAAACTGTAATGTGGGTTCTCCCGGGTATGGCAATACCCTACATGTGGCTGTTATCAGCTGCCTGGACACACAGCAGGGCTCAGAGGGGAAAGACGAGGGGGGATAAGCTGTGCGGAGTGCATCAGGGTAAGTAAAATTGGGGTAAATGATAAACCAAGGGATGTATGATAAATTTTAAAACTGACTTTCATACAGAGCTCTGGTTATTCGGGACACGTGTCACATTGATATATTGTGTCATCCCTTATAGCAGACTATGCACCTCTTTTGACTTTTTCCCTTCTTGCCAGTTTGGGGAACTTCTCCTGGAAAGTGTTGCCGCCTTGGTACGATGCGTGTGGCCCCGCTTCCAGAAGTACTGGGTGCCCCCCCCTTCTTGGTCCCTAAAGATTAGGTTCTTGATAATTACCTCTTGAAATTCCAGGAAAGTTCCTGTCTGGCCTGCACATCGACGTAGCACGTACGCATTGTACAATGCCATCTGTATGATGTGCCCGGCCAGCTTCTTATACCACACCGCATGGCGCTGTAGGGCTTCAGGATTTGATCTGACAAGTCCACACCTCCCATGTACCTATTGTAGTCCAGGATGCAGTCTGGTTTGGGGGTGGCCTTTCCTTCATATAGCCTAAACCTGTAGGTATACCCGGATGCACTCTCGCAGCTTATACATCTTCACGCCATACCTTGCCCTCTTACCCGGCAGGTACTGGCGGAATTGAACCCTCCCTTTAAAATGTACCAGGGACTCATCAATAGAAATACACTTCTCGGGGGTGAATGCTTGGGAAAACCGGGCACTGGAACGGTCTAATAGGGGTCTCCGTTTATACAAACGGTCAAAACTGGGGTCATCTTGGGGTGGGCATGGCTCATTATCAGTATAATGTAAGAAGCAAAGTATTGTCTCATTTATTTATTTTTTTAGGTTCCAGTTCAGTTCTGAAGTTGCTTTGAGGGGCCCATATATTAGAAACCCCTATCAAATACGCCATTTTAGAAACTAGACCCCTCAAAGTATTCACAACAGCATTTAGAAAGTTTATGAACCCTTTAGGTGTTTCACAGAAATTTAGAGCAAAGTAGAGGTGAAATTTACATATTTTCTTTTGTCAGAAAATCCTCTTTATACCATTTTTTTTATAACACAAAAGGATTTATCAGAGAAACGCAACTTAATACTTATTGCCCAGATTCTGCAGTTTTGAGAAATATCCCACATGTGGCCCTAGTGCGGTAATGGACTGAAGCACCGGCCTCCGATGCAAAGGAGCACCTAGTGGATTTTGAGGCCTCTTTTTTTATTAGGCACCATGTCCGGTTTGAAGAGGTCTTGTGGTGCCAAAACATTGAGAACCCCCCAAAAGTGACCCCAATTTGGAAACTAGACCCCTTGAGGAATCCATTGTAGTTTTCATGGGGTGCATGCGGCTTTTTGATCAGTTTTTATTCTATTTTTAGGTGGCGTGGTGACTAATAAACAGCAATTCTACTATTGTTTTTTTATTCTTTTTTTTTTACTGCGTGCACCGTGCGCTATAAATGACATATTCACTTTATTCTGCGGGGCGATACGATTACGGCGATACCAGATGTTTATAGTTTTTTTTTATGTCTTATGGCGTTTGCACAATAAAATACGTTTTGTAAACAATCATTTACTTTTTGTGTTGCCTTATTCTAAGAGCCATAACGTTTTTATTTTTCAATCAATAAAGCCGTGCGAGGACTTATTTTTTGCGTAACGAACTGTAGTTTCGATCAGTACAATTTTTCGGTAAATGCGACTTTTTGATCTCTTTTTATTCCATTTTTTGGGAGGTGAAGTGACCAAACAATTGTGATTGTGGTTCGGTTCATTATTATTATTTTCCTTTACGGCGTTCACCGTGCGGGATAAATAACGAAATAATTTTGTAGTTCAGGCCGTTACGGACGCGGCGATACCAATTATGTATAGTTTATTTGTTTGTTTATATATTTTTATTAATAATAAATGACTGATAAGGGAAAAAGGGGGATTTTTACTTTTAATACTTTTAAAACTTTTATTTTCTTATTTTTACACAACTTCTTTTAACTTTTTTTTTACTTTATTACTTTGTCCCACTAGGGGACTTGAGGGCAGGAGGCCCTGATCGCAATTCTAATACACTGCACTACATGCGTAGTGCAGTGTATTAGAACTGTCAGCTACTCACTGACAGCAAGTATAGTGGGTCCTGACGTTGTCAGGGCCCACTTGGCTTCCGTCTATGGCATAGCCGGACGCCATTGTTTGGTGTCCGGTTGCCATAGTCACCATCGCCGGCCGCTATCGCGTAGCAGGCCGGCGATGGCAGCTTAACCCCTAAAAAGCCGCGATCTCTATAGAACGCGGCTTTTAAGGGGTTAATCAGCGGGGACACAGCGATCGGTCCCCGCTGTAGGAGCTGTGACAGCTGCTGAACAAGACAGCAGCTGTCACAGCTCCTGTATGTGTCGGGAGGACGGCCGAAACGGCCGTTACTCCCGAGACGTACTATTCCGTCATGGAGCGCGAAAGATACAGCTGCCATGACGTAATAGTACGTCCAGGAGCGGGAAGGGGTTAAGGCCAAAATAGGCCAAGTCATTAAGGGGTTAAAGCATAAATGTGTATTGCAAAATGGTGAAGAGTTTTCAACTTGTGGTGCGATTTATGCTAGTGCCCAATGGCGGATCATCATAGGGCGTTTTGGGCGACCGCCCGAGGCTCCCGGGGGGCCCATGGCAGCCCAAAGTACAATGTTGTTTTGTCGCGTTTTTGCAGCGAATCGCGGAAAAAAACATGACGAAACGGCATTGTATATGTCCTGAAATAGGACCTTTAGACATAAGGTCAAATGGCCTCATCTCTAAACAGTAGTAAGAACTTCAGAGACCTGCTGGTCACATGACCGCAGGTCCTTGAGCAGCAGCAAGACTCCACAGAGAAGACAGGTAAGCTGCTAAGTAAGTATAAGGGGATGGATTTGTTTAAGGGGTCTGTATTTAGGGGGTCTGGTTTGGGGGCTATATTTAGGGGGTCTGGTTTGGGGACTGTATTTAGGGGGTCTGGTCTGTATTTAGGAAATTTGGTGTCTATTAGTTTAAGGGGTCTGGGGTCTGTATTTAGGGTGTCTGAGTTCTGTATCAGTTTAAGGGGCTTAGGGTCTGTATATTTAAGGGTCTGTGTTAGTTTAAGGGGGTCTGTAATTAGGGGGTCTGTATTAGTTTGAGGTCTGGGGTCTGTATTTAGGGGGTCTGTATTTAGGGGTCTGCGGTCTGTATTAGTTTAGGGGTCTTTCTTTATGGGTCTGGTCTGGGGTCTGTATTAGTGTAGGGGGTCAGGTCTGGGGTCTGTATTTAGGGATCTGGGGTCTGATTCGTTTATGGGGTCTGTATTTAGGGGGCCTGGTCTAGGGTCTGTATTAGTTTAGGGGGTCTTTATTTAGGGGTCTGTATTCGTTTAGGGGGTCTGGTCTGGGGTCTGTATTAAGGGAGTCAGGTATGGGTTAATTATTAGTGTAGAGGGTTGTGTCTGCTGTCTGTATGTAGGTGTCCTGTCTGAGGTCTGTATTTATTTAGGGTGCTTGTTCTGGGGTCTGTATTTGTTTAGGGGGTTCTGCTCTGGGGACTGCAATAGTTTAGAAGGTCTGGCTCTGTATGTATTCTATGATCTAGTCTGGGGTCCAAATTTATGTCTGAGTAAAAGGGGTTGTCCGGGCACATCGATAGGTCATCAGTATAAAACACGGCCTGTGCCCGGACAACCCCTTTAATGTATAGTCCTGGGCCTTGGTGTCTAAATTTGTGTGTTTCTATAGAGGCTGGAAACGGCTGCAGAAGTGATGGGCAAAGATGTCTCATCAGGAGAAGTCGCCATAACGGTCTGCGTCAAATGGAGAAGAAAAGAAAATGACTCCCATCAGAGAAGACATCCCCTGTGAGTCATTGGATCTATAGGGGATCTGTCCCCTCTCGTGACATGTCTGTTGTAGGAAATCCTTGTATTCTACATATCTTTGTGTACCCAGGACTGACAAATGTGTGTTACCATTCCCATTGTCAAGAGGAAGTGTGATACTGTCAGCGATGGTTGGAGACTGTCAGTATGTAAGGACACAGCCCTTTGACAAGGGGAATCGTAACACCCATTTGTCAATGTTCGCACAAAAAGGTGGTGTTCACTATAGACACGGCAGAGCGGCGGTGGGGAAAGGGGGCCCAAGTTTGGGGAACAGCCCAGGGCCTATGGTCTACTTAATCCGCCACTGCGAGTGCCGTAGTATTTTACTACGTTAGACAACTGACCGGCATTTTAACGCATCTTACTCAAAGATTTGTGTAGTAGCACAATGGACCTGTACTTAACTATGGCAGCATTTCTTAACCCCTTACGGACGCAGCCTAGTTTTGGCCTTAAAGGGAATGTGTTGCCAGCAAAACATGTTTTTTTTTTTTTTAGTTAAACAATTAGTGTGTAGGTGATTAAACATTGTTCTAATTTTTTATTTTTTTTCACGAGTCAGGAAATATTATAAATTGGATTCAATTGGATTCTAATTTATAATATTTCCCATTGCTGGTCACTAGATGGAGCCATTCCCAAAATTGCAGCATTGCATGTGGTAAAGCAACCACTTTGCTTTATGCTGCAAAATTGGGTAAAAAGCCCTCGCTCTAGTGAGCTCTCAGCATCCCCCCTCCTTTATCCTGGCTAGTGCCGGGAGAAACGAGGGGTTTGAACGGTCTAAGCTCCTACACTGTGTGTCGCCATTTTTTGAGCGAACACACAGTGTAGAAGGTTAACATACAGTAGTAAACACAAACATACATAGAAATCCCTTACCTGCTCCAGTCGCCGCCGCTCCCTCCGGTCCATCCGCTCCGTCTGCTGCCGCTGCTCCATGTGCACAAGTCCGGAAGCCGCGACCGGAAGTAGTAATCTTACTGTCCGGCCGCGACTTCCGGTCCACAGGAAAATGGCGCCGGACGGCGCGCATTTCAAATTGAACTGTGTGGGAGCGGCGCATGCGCCGTTCCCACACAGCGGCGTACATGTTAGTGGATGGAACGGGCCCCGTTCGCAGTCCCTATGGGACTGTGGCTGCCGTATTCCATGTCTCTATGTGTCGTTAATCGACACATACAGAAATGGAAAAAAAAATGGCAGCCCCCATAGGGAAGAAAAAGTGTAAAAATAAGAAAAAGTAAAACACAAACACACAAATTAATCCAAACGTTTTTAATAAAGCACTAACATCTTTAACATATTAAAAAAAAAATTGTGGTGACACTGTTCCTTTAAGGCTCAGAGCCCATATTTCAAATCTGACAGGTCACTTTATGTGGTAATAACTCTGGAATGCTTCTACTTATCCAAGCGATTCTGAGATTGTTTTCTCGTGACACATTGGACTCTATGTTAGTGGTAAAATTTGGTCGATATATTCAGTGTTTATTTGTGAAAAATAGAAAATTTAGAGAAAATTTGGCAAAAATAGAATTTTTCTGAATTTAAAATGTATATGCTTGTAAGACAGATAGAAATACCACACAAAATAGTTACTAGTTCACATTTCCCCTATGTCTACTTTATGTTGGCATAATTTTTTGAAGATTCTTTTATTTTTCTAGGACGTTACAAAGCTTAGAACATAAGCAGCAATTTCTCATATTTTGAAGAAAATGTCAAAAGCCTATTTGTTTTTTTAGGTACCAGTTCAGCTCTGAAGTGGCTTTGAGGGCCTTATATATTAGAAATTCCCATAAACACCCCATTTTAAAAACTAGACCACCTCAAAGTATTCAAAACAGCATTTAGAAAGTTTCTTAACCCTTTAGGCGTTTCACAGGAATTTAAAGTAAAGTATAGGTGAAATTTACAAATGTTTTTTTTTTGTCAGAAAATACTTTTTACTAAATTTTTCCCTGTAAAACAGAAGGTTTTACCAGAGAAACACAACTCAATGTTTATTGCCCGGGTTCTGCAGTTTTTAGAAATATCCCACGTGTGGTAATGGGCTGAAGCACAGGCCTCAGAAGCAAAGGAGGACCTAGTGGATTTTGAGGCCTCCTTTTTATTAGGCACCATGTCTGGTTTGAAGAGGTCTTGTGGTGCCAAAACAGTGGAAACCCCCCACAAGTGACCCTATTTGGCAAACTACACCCCTCGAGGAACTTATCTAGGGGTAAACTGAGCATTTAGCTCTCACAGGTATTTTGCTACATTTTGTGAAATTAGGCTGTGCAATTGAAAATCAAATTTTTTCCGATAAAAGGTACAGGTGGTCATAAACTTCTGGTTGGACAAACGGCAGAGCTCAGAAAGGAAGGAGCACCATTTGGCTTTTAGAGCTCAAATTTAGTTGGAATGGCAGGAGCGCAATTTGGCATATAGATTTTGCTGGATTGGTTTCTGGGCACAATATGGTATTTGTAGAGTTTCTGTGGTACTAGTGCGGGGGAAACCCCTTAAAAGTGACTCCATTTTGGAAACTAGACCCTTTGAAAAAATTCATTGTAGTTTTCATGGGGTGCATGCGACTTTTTGATCAGTGTTTCTGCTATTTTTTTTAAAGAGGCGTGGTAACTAAAAAACAGCAATTCTACTATTGGTTTTTATTCTTTTTTTTTATTTATTTTTTACAGCGTTCACCGTGCACTATAAATGACTCACTTTATTCTGCGGGGCGATACGATTACGGCGATACCATATGTTTATAGTTTTTTTTATGTCTTATGGCGTTTGCACAATAAAATACTTTTTATAAAAAGTAATTAACTTTTTGTGTTGTCTTATTCTAAGGGCAGATACAGACGGACGTTGCGTTTTTGCGCGCGCAAACAACGCGGCGTTTTGCGCGCGCAAAAACCATTTGACAGCTGCGTGTGTCATCCGTGTATGATGCGCGGCTGCGTGATTTTGGCGCAGCCGCCATCATAGAGATGAGGCTAGTCGACGCCCGTCACTGTCCAAGGTGCTGAAAGAGCTAACTGATCGGCAGTAACTCTTTCAGCTTCAATTCACTTGGACTGAATTGTCATCCCGGGAGGTCAGACTGGAGGAAGAAGCCGGGAGTTATCGGTAAGTCAGAACTTCGTTTTTTTTACAGGTTCATGTTTTTTGGGATCGGTAGTCACTGTCCATGGTGCTGAAACAGTTTATCTCTTTCAGCACCCTGGACAGTGACTATGTCCTGACGTCGCGTACCGGACATTTTTTTGCCGGGTTCGGCCAAAACTAGTTCGGCCGAACCCGGTGAAGTTCGGTTCGCTTGTCCGGGTTCGCTCATCTCAAAGACACTCCGTTTGGATGTTCGGAAACAGAAAAGCACGTGGTGCTTTTCTGTTTACATTCATCCTTTTGACAGCTGGTGCGCTGTTTCAGTCGGTTCGCACGGAAGTGCTTCCGTGCAACCTGCGTGGTTTTCACGCACCCATTGACTTCAATGGGTGCGTGATGCGCGAAATACGCAGAGTTATTGAACCTGTCGTGTTTTGTACGCAGCGAACAAACGCTGCGCAAAAAGCACGGACTGTCTGTACTGCCCCATAGACTTGTATTGGTCGATGCGTGGCGCGTGAAAACCACGCGGCCCGCACGGACCGAATACACGCTCGTGTGAATCCCCCCTAAGAGCCATAACTTTTTTATTTTTCCATCAAGAAAGCTGTGTGAGGACTTTTTTTGCGTCACAAAGTTTCGATCAGTACCATTTTAGGTACATGCGACTTTTTAAACTCTTTTTATTCCATTTTTTGGGAGGTGAAGTGACCAAAAAATTGTTATTCTGGTATTGTTTCTTTTATTGTGTTCACTGTGCGGGACAAATAACTAAATACTTTTGTAGTTCAGGCAGCTATGGACGCAGCGATACCAATTATTTATAGTTTATTCATTTTTTTTAATAATAAAAAGGACTGATAAGGGAAAAAGGGGGATTTTTACTTTTAAACTTATTTTTACACAACTTTTTTTTAACTTTATTTTGTCCCACTAGGGGACTTGAGGGCAGGAGGCCCTGATCGCAATTCTTATAAACTGCACTACATGCGTAAATGTATTAGATCTGTCAGCTACTCGCCGACAGCAAGCTTAGTGGGTCCTGGCTAGTAGTACGTCAAGGAGCGGGAAGGAGGTAATGACAGATATTTTAATGTAGTTTGTTGAACCAACTATGTGTAAATACATTACAAATATAAAAAATAAGGTACATAAACAGTTGATGAAGTTTCCAAAAGTAAAATCACAGTCATGAGGCAGTTAAAGTAATAAAGCAGTTTAGAATTCCTATTCTGATCTCTACAAGCCACTCTGAGGGAGCGTGCCAGAGTGTGTGACTTAAGCGGGTTTTACAGAGGGCAATTATCGGGCAGACGATCGTTCATAGAATGCGCCTTCCCGATAACTGCCCTGTATAAACAGGGCAGCGATCAGCAGATGAACGAGCAAACGCTCGTTCATCTATTGATCGTATCATTTAAAAAAATGTTAAATATCGTTGTCGGCAGCACATCTCCCTGTGTAATGTATGGAGACGAGCAATCAGAGTAGCGACTGCTCGTCTACATACATAGCTCCTTGTGACAGGAGCAAATGAGCGCCGATCAACGAGCTGTCTCGTTGATTGGCGTTCGTTGCACCGGCCAATTGGCTGGCGTAATAGGGCCTTTATGCCTAGAGCCGTTGCTCAGAGCTGATCAAAGAACTTATACCCATCAGTTAAGAAACCCTGCATTATATGGTAAGTGAAAGACATCTTCAGAGCGGAGAGTCTACACCTGAGATGCCTGTCGGCTGTCAGCTCTCTTTCAACTCCTCCATAAACATGCATGCTCAGATCGGGCAAACTTGAATGTTTATCTTAATAGGAAAAGGGGTATAAGGTAGTGCCAGCATGCCCAATCCTCCTTTCCCTTGCTGCCAGACATTGCTGTATCCCCCAGGAAGCCCTCATACATATTAGACAGTCAGTCAATACCACTGAAATGTGCAGGTTCGGCCAACATTTGTGTAATGTGTTTTGCCAGCTTAAGAAGTTGATCAAAGTCCAAGAGATCAGGTACTGTGGGTGGAAATGCAGGATTATGAAAAAGGGCCTGGTTTGTTGGAGTGGGGCTATTTCTGGCAGAGGACCGTTACAGAGATAGGAAAACCAAAGCACTCATTCCATTGCGTATAGATTTTTTTTTATTGGTGGATAAATTCCACGTAGACTTTTTTTTTTTCAACATTTTTTTTTACATTAATTTTCATTGTATTATCTATCACAGTATAATAGGTTTGCCAAGGTTTCAATCCCACCAGTACCTTTTTCACGGAAGTGACCTGTGATTTTAGCCCATCAAGTATATAGAAATAAAGACAGCTGACCGTCCAATAGCAGGACCAACACCGACATAAAACAGGGAATATACCAGGGGAAAAAAAGAATTCTCTCCGTTTTGTCATGACAGTATCGGTGGGATTGAAACGCTATTTTTTTTTTGTTTTAGATTTCAAAGAACGTTTTTTGTGTTTTTTTTACATTTTTTATTTTAGACTGGTGTAACAAATTTCAGCCAGTCGTTATCGAATGATTCCCACCGTAAGCACCTCTGAAGCACACAGTACACATGTAGCAGATGAATATCTAATATTTGTTGCCTGGTGAAATGTATTTCCTCAGACTAAAACCACCTATCAGTCATAAGGTCTCACAGTATCCAGCCTTGCTGGGTTAACCCCTTCCCGCAATTGGGCGTTCCTGTACGTCCTTTTTAGCAGTGCGTTCCCGCAAATGGGCATACAGTAACGCCCTGAAAATGAAGCGGGCACAGGAGCTGTGCGTGCTCCATCTTCAGCAGGTGTCGGCTGTAATATACAGCCGACATAGCACCAACGGAGGTGATAAAAGTTATCGCCGCTGTTTAACCCCTTAAATGCCGCTGTCAATATCGACAGCAGCCTTTAAGTGATTGACACAGAGGTAGGGGGCTTCCTCTGTACCCCAATGGCCCCCCACGAAAAATTGCGTGGTGTCGATGGTTGCTATGGCAACCAGGAAGCCTAGCAACGGCTTCTTGGTTGCCAGGTACGGAAGCCTATTAGGTCCTACCCAAAGCAGGACGTAATAGGCTTAACTGTCAGTTGTAAAATGACAGTTACAATACACTGCAGTACACAGGTAGTGCAGTGTATTATACAGGGGATCAGAAGATCAGATCTTCAAGTCCCCTAGTAAGTATATTAAAAATAAAAAAAAAGTAACAAAAAATGGTTTTAGATAAATAACAGTTTTATGTAATAAAAAACAATAAATCGCCCTGTTTCCCTGATTAAGTCCTTTATAATTAGATAAAATAAAAGACAATAATAGGTATCCCCGCGCTCGTATCGGCCTGACCTATAAAAATATATTATTTATCCCGCACGGTGAACACCGTAAAGAAATAAAATAGAAAAAATGGCAGAATTTCCTTTTTTGGTCACATTGTTTCCAAAAAACTGGAATCAAAAGTGATCAAAAAGTCGCACGTACCCCAAAATGGTACCAATAAAAACTACAGTTTGTCACTCAAAAAAACAAGCCCTCATACAGCTCCGTCGACAAAAAAATAAAAAATAAAGTTATGGCTCTCAGGATATGGTGACACTAAAACATTATTTTATTTACAAAAAAAGTGTTTTTATTGTGTAAAAGTAGTAAAACCATAAAAACTTTATAAATTTGATATTGCCATAATCGTATTGTGAAGGATGGTTTATTTGCTTATATTCTCTGTATGAAATGACATTATGAATTATCAAGCAGGATGCCAAATTACTAAGATATGTATTATGTGAAAGGGATTATAATAATGTTTAAATGATTTAGTTTCGTGCAGCAGCCATCTTGTCTGGAGTTCCCATCTTGGTTTTTTGTAGTGAATAGGAAAGTCATTGTTCCTTTAACACAAGTAATGTTGATTTCGTATGTCTTATCTTTGACCTTGGCTCCCATAGGAAGCTTTCAGAGAAGGCACAGGGAGTGAGATGGGAGGGTGGCAAATATGCTTGTGGGAATGCCTCCCCCATCTTACAGGAACATTCTAGCCAAGAGAGAGATAAGGCCACCTGCAAACCTGATGTGTGAAGAATTATAATGATGTATCTGGAATGTATCGTATGTCTGTAATTGGCTGAATAAGAATTATTGTCACATTGTCTCGAATTGGTTAACCTCAAGCCTACACCCCTTCTGAATGATAGTATTATAGTTTAAGTTTGGAAATAAACCTCCACAGGAGTATTTTGAGCATATTAGCAGCGTCTGTGTTTTTTCTTCTCCTCTCTCGATATATATCGGTATGAAATATCCTGATTAGGATGCTGGATAAAGTGCCTGGCCTGAGAGTTTGTTGGACTCGTCTAAATTTCAGTCTAATATATTTTGAGCCATTGACTTCCACGACAGTATCGAACCGCAGAATAAAAGTAAACATGTATATACTGCACAGAGAACGCCGTTAAATTTATAAAAAAAAAAAAGTGTTACAGAATTTATTTTTTGGTCTCCCACAAAATTGAATAAAAACGGATTAAAAAGAAACAAATAAATCGCATGTACCCCAAAATTATACTAATAAAAACTACAGCTCGTCCCATGAAAATCAAGCACTCACACAGCTCAACGGAAAAATAAAAAGTTATGACTCTCGGAACGCATAATAATGCAAAACCACGGCCCAGACTAAATTATATGTCGAGCAGTTCTTCACCTAAAACCCCACATCATGATTTGCAGCCCCCACTGGTACCCTGTAAATGCAGCGGAAACTATGACAATTTGGGGTCTGTGCTACATATGGGACTAGTGAAGAAGTCAAAGATTAGGCAATGCTTGAGTGCGAATATTTTGTACAACACCACGGACACCCTTTAGAAGTGCGACCCCTGCCCCCAACAATCTAGCCTGGGCATGAAGGATTGGTTCAAAGCATACGTCTCCATCCATGGACAATTAATTTACCCCATTATTACATCATCCTATTATGACCTGATGCACTCCGCACAGTTTACATATACCCTGATGCACTCCGCCCAGCTTACATATACCCAGATGCACTCCGCACAGCTTACATATACCCTGATGTACCCCGCACAGCTTAAATATACCCTAATGTACTCCGCACAGTTTACATATACCCTGATGTACTCCGCCCAGCTTACATATACCCTGATGTACTCCGCCCAGCTTACATATACCCTGATGTACCCCGCACAGCTTACATATACCCTGATGTACTCCGGACAGCTTACATATACCCTGATGTACTCCGCCCAGTTTACATATACCCTGATGTACTCCGCCCAGTTTATATATACCCTGATGTACTCCGCCCAGCTTACATATACCCTGATGTACTCCACACAGCTTAAATATACCCTGATGTACTCCGCACAGTTTACGAAAAGTTCTGGTTAGGGACTCGCAAGGCACTGGGGACCCTTGACGTTGGGTTGCGAGCTTTGCGTATTTTGGCCAAAATAACAACTAATACCCCATGTTTCATGGATATTTCTTACTACGTATACTACACTTTTTTTCAGGACGCAGCCGGGTCTTATATGCTGGGAGGGCATGATGTGCTGGCGTTTGGTTTGGAATGCAGAGCAGCCCGCTTTAGCTAACACTAGCGGCGTTACAAATAGGCTGTTATTCGGCAAGATACGCCATGCCTGACGACCAGCACATTATCCCTCCACGTATTACACATAGTACTGACACCCCATGTACTATTCACAGCACTGACCCCTATTCATCACATTTATTTATTTATTTTTATTACATTATTACACAGTTCTGACACTTTCATACATACATATTTATTTTTTACCATCCATTCACACCCTAGCACTACACTGACACACATTTATCACACACCTTTGAGCACTTAGTCCGCCACTCCCCTCAAGACTAGTGGGAGGGGCTATCACTATTTAATGCACACTCCTTCTGCAGCATTCTTTGACCCGTCTGCGTCCTGATGGGAACGGGTTTTCACCCACCCACCTACCTAGTGAGTATGGCCTTTTTTGTGGTTTTGATATTTATGTCCCATTTTTTCTGTTTGTGTTTTTAAATTAGGAACGAAAAGTTCTGGTTAGGGACTCGCAAGGCACTGGGGACCCTTGACGTTGGGTTGCGAGCTTTGCGTATTTTGGCCAAAATAACAACTAATACCCCATGTTTCATGGATATTTCTTACTACGTATACTACACTTTTTTTCAGGACGCAGCCGGGTCTTATATGCTGGGAGGGCATGATGTGCTGGCGTTTGGTTTGGAATGCAGAGCAGCCCGCTTTAGCTAACACTAGCGGCGTTACAAATAGGCTGTTATTCGGCAAGATACGCCATGCCTGACGACCAGCACATTATCCCTCCACGTATTACACATAGTACTGACACCCCATGTACTATTCACAGCACTGACCCCTATTCATCACATTTATTTATTTATTTTTATTACATTATTACACAGTTCTGACACTTTCATACATACATATTTATTTTTTACCATCCATTCACACCCTAGCACTACACTGACACACATTTATCACACACCTTTGAGCACTTAGTCCGCCACTCCCCTCAAGACTAGTGGGAGGGGCTATCACTATTTAATGCACACTCCTTCTGCAGCATTCTTTGACCCGTCTGCGTCCTGATGGGAACGGGTTTTCACCCACCCACCTACCTAGTGAGTATGGCCTTTTTTGTGGTTTTGATATTTATGTCCCATTTTTTCTGTTTGTGTTTTTAAATTAGGAACGAAAAGTTCTGGTTAGGGACTCGCAAGGCACTGGGGACCCTTGACGTTGGGTTGCGAGCTTTGCGTATTTTGGCCAAAATAACAACTAATACCCCATGTTTCATGGATATTTCTTACTACGTATACTACACTTTTTTTCAGGACGCAGCCGGGTCTTATATGCTGGGAGGGCATGATGTGCTGGCGTTTGGTTTGGAATGCAGAGCAGCCCGCTTTAGCTAACAATAGCGGCGTTACAAATAGGCTGTTATTCGGCAAGATACGCCATGCCTGACGACCAGCACATTATCCCTCCACGTATTACACATAGTACTGACACCCCATGTACTATTCACAGCACTGACCCCTATTCATCACATTTATTTATTTATTTTTATTACATTATTACACAGTTCTGACACTTTCATACATACATATTTATTTTTTACCATCCATTCACACCCTAGCACTACACTGACACACATTTATCACACACCTTTGAGCACTTAGTCCGCCACTCCCCTCAAGACTAGTGGGAGGGGCTATCACTATTTAATGCACACTCCTTCTGCAGCATTCTTTGACCCGTCTGCGTCCTGATGGGAACGGGTTTTCACCCACCCACCTACCTAGTGAGTATGGCCTTTTTTGTGGTTTTGATATTTATGTCCCATTTTTTCTGTTTGTGTTTTTAAATTAGGAACGAAAAGTTCTGGTTAGGGACTCGCAAGGCACTGGGGACCCTTGACGTTGGGTTGCGAGCTTTGCGTATTTTGGCCAAAATAACAACTAATACCCCATGTTTCATGGATATTTCTTACTACGTATACTACACTTTTTTTCAGGACGCAGCCGGGTCTTATATGCTGGGAGGGCATGATGTGCTGGCGTTTGGTTTGGAATGCAGAGCAGCCCGCTTTAGCTAACACTAGCGGCGTTACAAATAGGCTGTTATTCGGCAAGATACGCCATGCCTGACGACCAGCACATTATCCCTCCACGTATTACACATAGTACTGACACCCCATGTACTATTCACAGCACTGACCCCTATTCATCACATTTATTTATTTTTATTACATTATTACACAGTTCTGACACTTTCATACATACATATTTATTTTTTACCATCCATTCACACCCTAGCACTACACTGACACACATTTATCACACACCTTTGAGCACTTAGTCCGCCACTCCCCTCAAGACTAGTGGGAGGGGCTATCACTATTTAATGCACACTCCTTCTGCAGCATTCTTTGACCCGTCTGCGTCCTGATGGGAACGGGTTTTCACCCACCCACCTACCTAGTGAGTATGGCCTTTTTTGTGGTTTTGATATTTATGTCCCATTTTTTCTGTTACAGTTTACATATACCCTGATGTACTCCGCACAGCTTACATATGCCCCCACATTATAAACTGAAACACCAGTAAAACCCTAAACAAAACTACTACCAAGAAAAATCTGCGCTCCAAAAGCCAAATGGCGGTACTTCTGGGCCTGGCAGTGTGCCCAAACAGCAGTTTATGACCACATATGGTGTATTAATGTACTCTGGTGAACCCGCTTAACAATTTATTGGGTGTGTGTCTCCAGTGGTACAAGCTGGGCCCAACACATTGGGCACTGAAATAGCATATCTGTGGAAAATGGCAATAATCAATCTGCAACATCCACTGTGCACTAATTTCTGCAAAACCTTTGGGGTCAAAATGCTCACTACACTTCTAGATGAATTCCTTGAGAGGTGTAGTTTCCTAAATGGGGTCACTTCACGGGGGTTTTCACTGTACTGGTACCTCAGCGCAATGCAACATGGCACCAAAATCCAATTTGGCAAAATTTCAACTCCAAAAACTAAATTGCGCTTTTTCCCTTTAGACCCTTGCAGTGTCCCCAAATAGCCGTTTGCAACCACATATGGGGTATTTCCCTACACAGGAGAAATTGTGTAACAAATTTTGGGGTGTCTTTTCTCCTGTATTCCTTGTGGAAATATTATTAGGTAAATCTACATGTTATTGTAAAAAAATATTTTTCGGTTTTCACGGCCCAATTCTAATAAAATCTATAGAACACCTGAGGGATCAAAATGCTCTCTACACCTATAATTAAATTCTTTGAGGGGTATAGTCCCCAAAATGGAATCACACCTGGGGAATTTCTAATGTACTGGTACTTCAGGGTCTCTGTAAATGCGACACGGCCCCCAGAAACCAATTCAGCAAAATCGGAGCTGCAAAATCCAAATGGCATGGCTTCCCTTCTGAGCCCTGCCGTGGGTCTAAACAGCAGTTTATTACCACATATGGGGTATTACCGTAATCAGGAGATATTGCTTTACAAATGTTGAGGTGCTTTTTCTCCCTTTATAAAAAAAAATATTTTCAGAAAAAAAAGTAGATTTTCATCTTCAGACTAATAAATTCAGCAAAAAACCTGTGGGGTCAAAATTCAAACTATACCCCTAGATAAATTCCCTGTGGGTGTAGTTTCAAAATAATGGGGTAAATTTTGAGGAATTTCCACTGTTTTGGTGCCACAAGACCTCTTCAAACATGACATGGTGCCTAAAATATATTCTAATAAAAAGGAGGCCCCAAAATCTACGAGGTGCTCCTTTGATTCGGAGGCCGGTGTTTCAGTCCATTAGCGCACTAGGGCTACATTTGGGATATTTCTAAAAACTGCAGAATCTGGGCAATAAATATTGACCTGCATTTCTCGGGTAAAACCTTCTGTGTTACAATTTTGTTTTTTATTTCAAATGAATTTGGGCATAAAAAATGACATTTGTAAATTTCACCTCTACTTTGCTTCAATTCCTGTGAAACGCCTAAAGAGTTAAAAGACTTTCTGAATGTGGTTTTGAATACTTTGAGGGGCGCAGTTTTCAAAATGGGAGTTTCTAATATATAGGGCCCTCAAAACCACTTGAGAACTGAACTCGTCCCTGAAAACATAGCCTTCTATAATTCTTAAAAATGTGAGAAATTGCTGGTAAAGTTCTAAGCCTTGTAACGTCCTAGGAAAATAAAAGGACGTTCAAAAAATGATGCAAACATAAAGTAGACCTATGGGAAATGTTAATCAGTAACTATTTTGTGTGGTATTGCCATCTGTTTTACAAGCAGATACATTTAAAATTAGAAAAATCATAATTTCTCTAAATTTGTGTTTTTCACAAATAAGCAATGAATTTATCGACCAAATTTTTCCACTAACAAAAGTACAATATGTCAAGAGAAAACAATCTCAGAATCGCTTGGATAGGTAAAAGCAGTCCAAAGTTATTACCACATAAAGTGACATGTCAGATTTGAAAAAATGGGGCTGGTCCTGAAGGCCAAAATGAGCTTTGTTCTGAAGGGGTTAATAAGGTAGTATGTTTTTTGTTTATTTAGCAGGAAGTCCCCATGTGAAATCAAACATGTTCACAGGGAGCATCAAAAGCATTTGGAGAGCAATGAAAAGTCCTGCATTTGATTTTCAAGGAGATCCAGCACAACAAGGTGGAGCATTAATAGTAGGACCAGGTATGACAATGGGGCATCACTTGGGAGTTGGCATAGGAAGTGCTACAATTGTCAGCTGTATACTGTGACAATATAACTGAGCAGTGCCATCATGGGCCACCTAAGAGATTGGATAGGAAATAATCCAACTGCCATTACCAGATATTGTGGTTATTATGTATGTATAGACAGCATAGTCACCAATACAAGAATCATGAACAGCTGTAGAGAAGGAAGAATCAGAACTCACAGGAGTGGGATCTGAGGGGTAAACGCCCAGCAGCAATTGATAATAACATAATGTAATCGGCGCTGTAATGTAGATTACAGCAGTGTTTTTTATTTAGAAAAACTATACATTTTGACCGAGTTATGACCTATTTTAGATTTATGCTAATGACTTTCTTAATAGACAACTGGGTGTGTTTTTACTTTTTGACCAAGTGGGTGTTGTACAGAGGTGGAGTGTATGACACTGACCAATCAGTGACCAATCAGCGTCATACACTTCTTTCCATTCATTTACTCTGCACATAGTGATCTTGCTAGATCATGATGTGCAGTCACATACTCACACATTAACGTTACTGAAGTGTCTTGAGAGGTAATAGACATCGCTTCCAGCCAGGACGCGATGTCTATTCACAATCCCAACACTTCGGTAACGTTTGTGTGGGACTTACAGCACAGCAAGCGTGCCTTGCTGTAAATATCACAGAGACGCTACAGAAGTGACAGGATTCTGAATAGACATCACGTCCCGTCTAGAGGTAATGTATATTCATTGTCATGACACTGCAGTAAAGTTATAGTGTGTTTATGTGTCTGCACATAGCGACATAGCTATATTGCTATGTGCTGTGTAAATGAATGGAGAGAAGTGTATGACGCTGATTGGTCACTGATTGGTCAGCCTCATACACTCTGTACAACGCCCACTTGGTCATATAGTAAAACACGCCCAGTTGTCCATTGAGAAACTCATTAGCATAAAGCTAATATGGGTCATAACTCAGTCAAAAATGATCGTTTTTCTAAATAAAAAACACTGCTGTAATCTACATTACAGCGCCGATCACATAATGTACAATATAGGGAATTTATAATCTGATGACAGAGCCTCTTTAAGCTGTGTAATATAACTTGGGTTTCTGAGCAATAAAAAAGGCCTAATGTATTCTCCTGGCACAAGGGTACTTTGCTATATATGATAAATCTGTACATGCACCCAGGGGTATACCTAGAATAAGGCCTCATTCACACGGCAGGGTTTCCCGGCCGGGTGCCGGCCGTTCATAAATCGGCCGGCACCCGGCTGCATTAGGAATAATAGACCCCTAATGGGGCTATTCACACGACCGATTTTTTGACGGCCGGGAAAACCGCCCGTCAAAAAATAGGACATGCTCTATTTTCGCCCGGGTACCCGGCTGCCCGGCTCCCATAGAAGTCTATGGGGCCGGGTAATACCCGGCCATCACCGGGATGTGTCCCGAGTGACGGCCGGGTTTTCCGGAGCTTGCGCTCTATCTCCTCCTCCTCACAGCGCAGAGTGCATTTGAGGAGGAGGAGTTGATGCAATTCTGACGAATGGCATCGCTGTACACGGTGTGGCAGGGCCGGGGTGTACAGCAGGTGGAAGGGAGCGCTGCGCTGGCTCCCTTCTCCTGCTTGTTTTAAAAGCGCACTGGCCCGGCGACACCTTTGATGGCGCCGCTAGCAGCTGCAGCAGCTGCTGCTGCGGCTGCTACTACTGCAGCGACGGCACTATAGCAGAGCGGGGAGGTATCTCCCCGCTCTGCTATGTGCTAGCCGCACTTTAGCTCCTTGAAGGAGCGGAATCCCCGTGTGTTCGGGGATTCCGCTCCTGGACAGAGCGCTTGATGTCTCTGTCCATATCTGGGCAGTGACATCAGGGGAAACTCCTGAAGCGGAATCCCCGAACACATGAGGATTCCCCTTCAGGAGTTGCCGCTGATGTCACTGTCCGGATCTGCCCGGCCCGGCACGGATGCATAACTTTATGCAAACCGGCCGGGCAGAATGGCCGATTTTACCGGCCGGCACTCGGGCTCGGACGCGACCCGGTCGTGTGAATCCCGCCTTAAGGTATCAGCTTTCTACCTTGTTGACAGTTATCGAAACTGTCATAATCAAAACAACAGTGTAACTACTTTTAGTGGAAGAAAGCGACGTTATACAGGTTTTCAAAATGAATCATTACTTATTATAAGGACACCATTGCCAGTATATTCATCTTACATCTTACGTTTTTACATTTAAATTGGGCTTACTATGCTCTGGGCCTACATTACTCTTATAGGCCTCTGATGGACATATGAATATATCAGAATAATGTGGATTGATGGTATTGGTTTTCATTGCAGGTAACAAAGTCCATTTTTTGCACCGTGATATGAACAGATACGACCATGTGCCTATTAGTTCCCTGCTTCGTTATGCAGGGGTGCAAACTGTGCATTTTGGAGAAAAGCGGCAAATACTTGAAATATGAAGTTATATGGAGTAAACATATGTCAGATACCCCATGTGACAAGAGCAAGTCATCGTTTTTTTCATAGTTTCCTTTCCACAGATATTTATTTTTAAGTGATCACTAGTGCAATAATTTGATACATGATAAATAAATGTACTTTTCTACTATCAAGTTTTCTGTTTGGAGTAAATATGGTGTTCAAGAGAAAATGGAATACGAGGGTATGTCTGTTGTAATGGTGCACATACACAGTGTCCCCATACAGCCTACCAGGGCCGGCCCTAGTATAGATGGCGCCCTGTGCGAAATGATCTTTCGGCACCCCACCCCATCATTAAAAAAAAATGCTGCATAAAAAAATTATAATGCCCCTTTACTGCCCCCATACAGTATAATAATAATATTTAATAATATATATTACAACCCCTTCAAGGACACAGTATATTGTCCTCTAATTGTGCCCACAGTATTATGCCATTTGTAGTACCCCTACACAGTATAATGTCCGCTTAGTAGCCCACACACAGTATAGTGCCCCCCTGTAGATCTTGCCATATAGCCTCCCTGTAGACAGTGCCATAATCCCCCACCTCCCCCTTGTAGACAGTGCCATACAGTCCCCCACCTCCCCCTTGTAGACAGTGCCATACAGTCCCCCACCTCCCCCTTGTAGATCGTGCCATACAGTCCCCGCACCTCCCCCTTGTAGACAGTGCCCCCAAACAAAAACAAAAATTGTACTCACCTAGGCCCCGTTCCCATGACGAACTGAGCTGCTCCATGACGGGACCCTGTAGCCTAGTACAGAGTTTCCCAACCTTTTCGGACTCGAGGCAGCACTGGGAAAACAAAATTTCCTCAGGGCCCCCTACCAAATTTTTTTTGAGAAAGGCAGAAAACGGCTAAGAACAAGCACACCACTCATAGGGCATGTTCACACACGTTTTTTGTAAGGCAAAAAAAATCTGCCTCAAAACTGACAGCGTGTGTGACCTTTTTTTTGTGTTTTTTCTTAAGCTGTTGAAGCGAATGCAAAAGACGCAGGAAAAAAAAAGCTCCAAACCGGCGCTGCAGGTATTTTCTGCCTCCTATTAATTTCAATTGGAGGTCAGAGGTGGAAACCACTTGAAGACCATCAGCCCCCCACTCACAGAAAAATGACCATCAACCCCCCACTCACAGTAAAATGACCATCAGCCCCCCACTCACAGCAAAATGACCATCAGCCCACCACTCAGTAAAATGACCATCAGCCCCGCACTCACAGATTCCCCCTGTAGGTAGCGCCACACAGCCCCTTGTAGGTAGCGCCACACAGACCCTTGTGGGTAGCGCCACACAGACCCTTGTGGATAGCGCCAGACAGCCCACTTGTAGGTAGCGCCAGACAGCCCACTTGTAGGTAGCGCCACACAGCCCCCTTGTGGGTAGCACCACACAGCCCCCTTGTGGGTAGCACCACACAGCCCCCTTGTGGGTAGCACCACACAGCCCCCTTGTGGGTAGCGCCACACAGCCCCCTTGTAGATAGCGCCACACAGCCCCCTTGTAGATAGCGCCACACAGCCCCCTTGTAGATAGAGCCACACAGCCCCCTGTAGAGTGTGCCGCACAGCCCCCTGTAGGGAGGGCCGCACAGCCCCCTGTAGGGAGGGCCGCACAGCCCCCTGTAGGGAGGGCCGCACAGCCCCCTGTAGGGAGGGCCGCACAGCCCCCTGTAGGGAGGGCCGCACAGCCCCCTGTAGGGAGTGCCGCACAGCCCCCTGTAGGGAGTGCCGCACAGCCCCCTGTAGGGAGTGCCACACAGCCCCCTGGTAGGGAGTGCCACACAGCCCCCTGGTAGGGAGTGCCACACAGCCCCCTGGTAGGGAGTGCCACACAGCCCCCTGGTAGGGAGTGCCACACAGCCCCCTGGTAGGGAGTGCCACACAGCCCACAGCCCCCTGGTTGGTAGTGCCCACAGCCCCCTGGTTGGTAGTGCCCACAGCCCCCTGGTTGGTAGTGCCCACAGCCCCCTGGTTGGTAGTGCCACACAGCCCCCTGGTTGGTAGTGCCACACAGCCCCCTGGTTGGTAGTGCCACACAGCCCCCTGGTAGGTAGTGCCACACTGCCCACAGCCACCTTGTAGGTAGTGCAAGGACTACGAAATGACCCTGATAGCTGGCGGGCAATAGACATTCAAAAAAGGACAACTGTGCAGGATCACACAAAATACCACCGCTAGCAGCCGCTATGGCTGCTACAGCGGTAGCGATGGCCACTAAGTGAAGAAGCGCCCGGGTGCGACTGCAGTTAGTGTGTGTATCCCCGCTGGTAGTTGCAATGGCGCGGGGATACACACACCCGCTGGCGCCCCTCTTGCCGTGTGGCGGCTGGCGCCCTGTGCGACCGCACTGGTCGAATATAGCTAAGGCCGGCCATGCAGCCTACAAAGGATGGACAAATCTCACAAAGAGAGAATGGCACAGCTAAAAAAAAAAAAAGGCCACATACTGTACAGTATTGATTGATTTATTTTGGTGCATATTGACAGCAAAGTTTTACATAGTTTAAGACTAAATTCTTATTTTTTAATGTACCGTATTTTTTGGACTATAAGACGCAGTTTTTAGCAAGAATAAATCTTGCTAAAAAGTCCCTGCGTCTTATAGCCCGCAGTCAAGGGACCCGGCATCACCAGTCCCCCTGACCGCTTCATTACTTAACCCGTTCCCATGACGCGCCGGCACATCATGGAGCGGGGGTGGATGATGTATGGAGAGCGCTGAGCCCGCTCCATACACTGCAAGTGTCTGCTGTGTTTTACAGCGGACACGCTGTTCAAACGGCCAGGAACAGCAATTTAGCTGTTCCTGGACGTTTAAAGGGCTTGTGCCATAAAACAGATGTATCCCCTATCCTGTGAATAGGAGATACATGTGTGATCGATGAGGAGAATGAGGACCGAAAGTCACAAAGAGCGCTGCATGAGAAGCAGTGACTTCCGCGTTCTGTGTCCGGCAGTTCCATAGAGATCAATGGGATTCTTCTGCACATGCGCCAGCGGCTCCCTATTGATCTCTATGGAGTTGCAGAACAGATAAGCCGGACACAGAACCCGGAAGTCCAGGCTTCTCATGTAGCACTTTGGGTGACATTCGGTCCCCTGTTCTCATCGCTGGGGGTCCCAGAGGTCGGACCCCCAGCGATCTCACTTGTAGCCCCTATCCTGTGTATAGGGGCTACATGTGTTTTATGGCAAAGCACTTTAACTAGTTAAATGCCGCGGTCAATAGCGACCGTGGCATTCATAGGGGTTTTTCTATGAAGGACATTTATGACATATCCACAGGATATGTCATAAATGTCATATAGATGCAGGTCCCTCTGGGACCCGCACCCATCTCTAAAACGTGGATCCTAAACCCTCGCTGAGCTACTCTGTTTCCGAAACGCCCATAGAACTGAACAGTAGTTACGGAAACCGCGTAGCTCCCATGCTACGCTGCTTCCGTAACTGCCCTTCACTACTACGGGAGTTAGGGAAGCAGCGTAGCTCAGCGAGTTATGCTAGTTCAGGAACTCCACATGAAACCAAGTGGCCGCTGGTTCAAGTCCTCTAGGGGAACTAATAAAATGTGTAAAAAAATAAAGTGTAGAGTGTATGGCTCTCAGAATGTGGTGAAACAGAATAAATTATTTTTTAACAAATAATTTTTTTCCTATTTTCTGTTGTCTAAAACCTGGGTGCGTCTTATGGTCAGGTGCGTCTTATGGTCTGAAAAATACAGTATGTATTTTTGTATGAAAAACATTTTTCTAATACATCTTTGTCAAAAACGTTGTTTTGTTTTGGATGCATGCCCCCACTTTGTATAGAAGCTGCATCTCACGATTCAACACAAACCAGTCAGTACAGCGGACTGACTGCTGTGCTCAGAGCGGCTTCTGTTTGCATTTGACACACAGGACCACCCATCAAATCTACGTTATTAATTTAAGGCCCTTTTACATGGGCCAATTATCGAGAAAACGCACATTCATCAGCTTATCGTATCATTTACGCAGCACAAAATATTATTGTTGTTGGCTGTACATCTCCCTGTCTAAACAGGGAGATGTGTTGCTGAGATGATGGAAATGTGGATGAGCGATCACAGTATAGCCCCTTGTGAAAGGAGCAAACGAGCGCCGATCAACAAGCTGTCTCGTTGATCGGCGCTCGTTTTTATGGCCAATGTTGGTCAGTGTAAAAGGACCGTTAGGTTTGATTAGTAGGGTTATCCTAAATTAACAAAAACCCTAAGTTGGGACTAGAAATGTTGGTTGGGTGTATGAATACAGCCCATCAGGCCTATTCGGCTACATGCACATGACCGTTTGTATTTTGCAGCCCATAAACAACGGATCCGCAAAACATGGACAGCACCCAAATGGCATCCGTGTGCTGTCCGTAGTTTTTACATCGCGATACACTTGAATGGGCGAGTCCGAGCTGAAAATACGGACAGAAATAGGACCTGCTCTGAGTTTTGCGACCCGGTGCCACAGCCCCCACACAGCTCTGTGAAAAACACAGTAGTGTGCAAGAGGCCATAAAAATAAATAGGTCAGTGTGCTATTTGTAAAAAAAAAACAAAAACAGATAGCACACTGATGAAAACAACGGTCGTGTGCATGTAGCCTTAAGGTATGTTCACACGCAGTAGTTTCAGATGTAATTCGGGCATTTTACGCCTCGATTTACGCCTGAAAAAACGCTTCTAATACGCCTACAAACATCTGCCCATTGCCTGCAATGGGTTTTATGATGTTCTGTTCCCACAAGCCTTTATTTTACGCGTCGCTGTCAAAATACGGCGTGCAAAATGACGGCTCGTCAAAAGAAGTGCAGGACACTTCTTGGGACGTTTTTGGAGGCGTTTTTCATTGACTCCATTGAAAAATAGCTCCAAAAACGGCCGTAAAATACGCCGTGAAAAACGCGAGTTGTTAAAAAAAACATCTGAAAATCAGGAGCTGTTTTCACCTGAAAACAGCTCCGTATTTTCAGACGTTTTTGCTCACTGCGTGTGAACTTACACTTAGACTAAGGCCAGACTTGGTGGATAATTTCCGTAGCAGATTTTGGAGTCAGCGGGAAATCCGTGATGAATCCATGGCAAAATCTGCATGTTTTACACGCAGATTTTCTGTAGATTTCACCCAATGCAACGTTTCAGGTCTTCCCCGCACACAAATGAACATGCTGCAGATTTGAAAATCCGCAGCATGCTCCGATTTTACTGTAGATTTTTTTTTATGCAACATGTGGATGAGGTTTTGAAAACCACATCCAATTTGTATTATAAATGGTTGCAGCTTTTTGATGCGGTATCGGCAACGCAAATCCGACAAATTTGGCCTTACCCTTATGGTTTTCCATAGAAGAAGTTCTAGGTGTATTTCCTAGAACGTTTTTTTTTTTTTAACCATGAAAACCACAATCATGAAGGTGGCAAAAGTGCAGTAAACCAGTTGTATTAACACGTATTGCATCTGTTTGTTTCTCTGTCACGATTTTCACCCTGCAGTTCACATCACGAAAAGTACCCAAACAACAGTGCCACAGAATGCCTATAGAACGGCACTATATAGTGGCAAATAACACTGCCATACAGAGCCAAATAACACCACAATACCATGGCCAAAATAACCAAATATGTCATATTCTTACTTGTTCCCCCATCAATGCAGGGTAAAATAGGCTAATAATATATCAAAACCCTACCATTGGATGGCTTTCTTTGTTTAAAAATCTTGTGTTCGTATGCACTGTTATTATTTGGAAGAAAACTCCACTGATCTCTATGTATTGGAGGTCACTTATGTGTATGGTAATATTACAATAAGGAAAATGTAGCAAACTAGTGCAAAGGAAATATAGAGTTGCTGTCCAAAACATACAATCAGATTCCAGCTCTTATTTTTCAGAGAACCCTTGGAGAATGCAAGCTGCAACATGATTGGTTGCTATGACCAACTACCGCACTTTCCCATAGATTTCACAAGTTTCCCACAAAGTGCACCACTATTTGTGCAGTAGTTTTTTTGGTACACTGTAAAGATTTAAGCCTCACGCACACGACCGAATTTTTGCAGCCGCAAATTATCAGATTTTTTGTGGATAAATTGCGGACCCATTATTTTCTCTTGCCCCATGCACACGACCATGATTTACAAACTCAGGACAAGTCATTTTACAGCTCAGATTTGCCGATTCATTAACCCCTTCCCGTACCTTGACGTAACTACACGTCGATGTGTGCAGTAAGTTCGCGCACCTTGACGTGCAGTTACGTCTGTGCTTTGACAGTTAACCGCCGCGCGGCTCTACACCGCAGCGGTGGTTAACTGAGCAGGGTGTCTGCCCCGCATTCCCCGTTGCCGATCAGTGGCCCAGCGCCTCTGATTTCGGCAGTTAACCCCTAAATTGCCGCGTTCGATTTTGAACGCCACAATTAAGGTGTTTAGCGCCGATCGGCAGCCCCCACGTGAAATCACGGGGGCTGGCGATGGTACCCATGGCAACCGGACGCCATACAATGGCTTCCGGGCTGCCATGTACAGAAGCCTATGAGGACCAGCCGGAGGGTGGTCGTCGTAGGCTTCCTGTCAGTGTGACTGTTACGTCACAATGACAGTTGGAACGCATTACACTACGTAGGTAGTGAAATGTATTCCAGCAGCGATCAGAGCTGCAAGTCTAAGGGTATGTTCACACGAGGGCGTCCGTAACGGCTGAAATTACGGGGATGTTTCAGCCTGAAAACATCCCCGTAATTTCAGCCGTAACGGCATGTGCAGGCGCTTGAACGCCGCGTCCATTACGGACGTAATTGGTGCTGCTATTCATTGGAGTCAATGAATAACGGCTCCAATTACGGCCAAAGAAGTGACAGGTCACTTCTTTGACGCGGGCGTCTATTTACGCGCAGTCATTTGACAGCGGCGCGTAAATTACGCCTCGTGTGAACAGACAAATGTCTGCCCATTGCTTTCAATGGGCAGATGTTTGTCAGCGCTATTGAGGCGCTATTTTCGGACGTAATTCGGGGCAAAAACGCCCGAATTACGTCCGTAATTAGTGCGTGTGAACATACCCTAAGTGTCCCCTATTGGGACAAGTGAAAAAAGTTTAAAAAAAGAATAAAAATGTTTTAAAAAAAGTGTAAAAATAAAAGTTAGAAGTGTCATAAACAAGAACTACTTTTTTTTCCTATAATAAGTCTTTTATTATAGGAAAAAAATGAACACGTAAAAAAAAAAAGTACACATATTTAGTATCACCGCGTTCGCAACGACCCCAACTATAAAACTGTATTGTTATTTTTCCCGCACGGGGAAAACCGCAAAAAAAATAAATGAAAAACAATGCCAGAATCACAATTTTTGGGTCACCACACCTCCCAAAATATACAATAAAAAGCGATCAAAAAGTCGCATGTATGCCAACATAGTACCGATACAAATTACAACCTGTCCCGCAAAAAACAAGCCCTTGCACAGCTTTTTTGACTGAAAAATAAAAAAGTTATGGGTCTCAGAATATGGTGACACGAATTTTTTTTATTTTCTAAATAAGTTATTTTATTGCGCAAATGCTGCAAAACATAAAAAAAACCTATATACATATGATATCACCGTAATCGTACCGACCCGCAGAATAAAATATAATGGTCATTTATAGCCCAGGGTGAACGCCGTAAAAAAGAAATAAAAATCATTGTCAGAATTGATGGTTTTTGGTCACCTGGCTTGCCGAAAAATGGAATATGGACAAAATCGCATGTACCCCAAAATGATACCAATGAAAATTACAGATTGTCCCGCAACAAATAAGCCCTCACGCAGCTCTGGTGGTGAAAAAATATAAAAAAGTTCCGGCTCCCAGATTATGGCGATGCAAAATGTGCAGTGTTCCAAAAGAGGATAAGATCGGGTGCCATTTATAAGTGCGACACTGGCCACATATCTGCGGATTAATATTTAATTTACCCCATTGTTATACCCTCTTATTATGCCCTGATGTACTCTGCCCAGCTTACATATGCCGCCACATTATAAACTGAAATACCAGCAAAATGCCAGAGCTACTACCAAGCAAAATCTGCGCTCCAAAAGCTAAATGGCGTCCCTCCCTTCTGAGCCCTACAGCATGCCCAAACAGCCGTTTACGTCCACCGATATGGCATCGCCATACCCGAGGGAAACCGGTTAATATTTTATGAGGTATTTGTGGCACAAACTGGGCACAACATTTAGTGCACTAAAATGACACATCAGTGGAAAATTGTAATTTTCACTTTGCAGCATCCGCTGCGCATTAAACCCTTCGCGCACCATGACTTAATAGCATGTCGTGGTGTGGGGGGTGATATATAGAGCGTCTCACGCGCTGAGCCCGCGCCATACGCTGCAGGTGTCAGCTGTGTATTACAGCTGATACCCGGGACTAACGGACAGAAACAACGATCACGCTGTTACGAGAGCCTGTAGAAATGACAATATACTGCAATACATTAGTATTGCAGTGTATTCAACCAGTGATCTAACGATTGCTGGTTCAAGTCTCCTAGGGGGACTAATAAAATATGTCAAAACAAAAGTAAATAGTTAGGTATCGCTGCGTCCGTAAAAGTCCAGGCTATTACAATATACATTATTGAACTCGCACGGTGAACGCCGTGAAACATAAAGAATTTGAAACTGCAAAATCTGAGTTTTTTGGTCACCTTCGCTCTACCAAAAAATGTAATAAAAAGTGCTCAAAAAGTCTTATGTACCAAAAAATGGTACCAATAAAAACTACAGCTCGTCCCACAAAAAATAAGCCCTCACTAAAATAAAAAAGTTGTGGCTCTCGGAAAGTGGGGAGGAAAAACAAAAAAGAAAAAGCAAAACATGGATCAGTTAGGAAAGGGTTAATTACTTTCTAATGAAAAAACCATTTATGACCACATGTGGGGTATAGCCGTACTTGGGAGAAATTGCTTTACAAATGTTTGGGTGCATTTTCTCCTTTATCCTTTGTGAAATTGAAAAAATTCAACATTTTAGTGGAAATAATGTTGATATTAATTTTCACGGCCTAATTCTAATAAATTCTGCAAAATACTTGTGGGGCCTAAATGCTCACTATACCCCTAGATAGATTCCTTAAGTGGTGTAATTTCCCAAATGGGGTTACTTTTGGGGGACTTCCACTGTTTCGGTCTCTCGGGGGCTTTGCAAATTCGACATGACACCCAAAAACTATTCCAGCTAAATTTGAGCTCCAAAAGCCAAATAGCGCTCCTTCCCTTCTAAGCCCCGGTGTGGGTCCAAACAGCAGTTTATTACCACATATGGGGTAATTACGTAATTAGGAGAAATTGTTTTACAAATGTTGGGATGCTTTTTCTCCTTTATTCCTTGTAAAAATAAAAAATGTCTAAGATCTTTAACTTTACAGACTAATTCCAATGAATTCAGCAAAACAACTGTGGGGTCAAAATGCTAACTTTACCCCTAGAAAAATTCCTTGAGGGGTGTAGTTTCCAAAATGGGGTCACTATTGGGGGGTTTCCATGGTTTTCATCCCTCCAGTGCATTGCAAACGCGACACGTCACTGAAAACTATTCCAGCAAAATCAGGAATCCAAAATCCAAATGGTGCTCCTTCTCTTCTGAGGCCTGCTGTGGGTCCAAACAGCAGTTTATTACCACATATGGGGTATTGCTATAATCGGAAGAAATTTCTTTACATATGTTGGGGTGTTTTTTCTACTTTATTCCTTGTAAAAATTTAAAATTTCTACGTTTTTTCTCAAAAAAAGTAGATTTTCATCTTCACATACTAATTCAAATAAATTTAGCAAAAAAAAACTGTGGGTTCAAAATGCTAACTATACCCCTAGATAAATTTCTTGAGGGGTATAGTTTCCAAAATGGGTCATTTTTGGGGGGTCTTTACTGTTTTAGTACCACAAGACGTATTCAAACCTGACATGGTGCCTAAAATCTATTCTAAAAAAAGGAGGCCCCAAAATCCAATAGGTGCTCCTTTGCTTTTGAGGTCGGTGTTTCAGTCCATTACCGCACTAGGACCACATGTGGGATATTTCTAAATACTGCAGAATCTGGGCAATAAATATTGAGTTGCATTTCTTGGGTAAAACCTTCTGTGGTACAGAAAAAAATGTATTACACATGAATTTTCGAAAAAAAAAATGAAATTTGTAAATTTCACCTCTACTTTGCTTTAATTCCTGTGAAACGCCTGAAGGGTTAAAACACTTTCTGAATGCTGTTTTGAATACTTTGAGGGGTACAGTTTTCTAAATGGGGTGTTTTATGGGGACTTTCTAATATATAGGGCCCTCAAAGCCACTTCAGAACTGAACTGGTCCCTGAAAAAATAGGCTTTTGAAATTTTCTTGAAAATATGAGAAATTGCTGCTTAAGTTCTAAGCCTTGTAACGTCCTAGAAAAATAAAAGAATGTTCAAAAAACGATGCAAACATAAAGTAGACATATGGGAAATATAAACTAGTAAGTATTTAGTGTGGTATTAATATCTGTTTTACAAGTAGATACATTTAAATTTCGAAAAATGCAAATTTTTGCTAATTTTCTCTAAATCTTGGTGCTTTTTACAAATAAATATTGAATTTATCGACCAAATTTTTTCCCTAACATAAAGTACAATATGTCACGAGAAAACATTCTCAGAATCACTTGGATAGGTAAAAGCATTCCGGAGTAATTACCACATAAAGTGACACATGTCAGATTTGAAAAAACGGCTTCGTCCTGAAGGCCAAAACAGGCTCAGTCCTGAAGGGATTAATACTGGTGAATTGTTGTGAGTCCGGATGACAGACAGATGCACAACAAGGGTTTTTTTGTGTTCTGGGGACCGCAACTGACCCCTGCTTTTGCGAACTTCATGAGGCCTTAAACCGTTCACAATTTATGTATATCAGTCCATTTTAATATTTATATACTGTATGTATGTATATTCTATTTATACACACTGATGAGCCAACATTAACCCCTTCCCGCCGCAGCCCGTTTTCAGATTTTCATTTTCGTTTTTTCCTCCCCACCTTCCAAAAGCCATAACTTCTTTATTTTTCCGTCTATATAGTTCTATGTGGGCTTGATTTTTGCGGGGCGAATTGTAGTTTTGTCGTAGCTCCATTTATTGTGCCATATAATGTACTAGGAAACCGGAAAAAATGATTTGTAGGGTAGACAATTAAAAAAACAGCGATTCCTCCATTGTTTTTTGCATGTCGTTTTTACAGAATTCACTGTGCAATTAAAATATGTTAACTTTATTTTGGGGGTCAATACGATTACGGCGATACCAAATATATATTGTTTTTTCTATATTTTACTACTTTTACAAGTAAAAACCTAAGTGTAAAAAAGAAAATGGATTTTGTGTTGCCAAATTCCGAGAGCCATAACTTTCTTATTTTTCTTTTTCGGACGCTGCGATACCAATTATGTTTATTTATTTTTTTACTATGCTCTAGGGGGGAAATGGGAAAAGGGGGGTTTTTTGAACTTAAAATTTTTTTTTACATAAAAAAACAAACTTTATTTTACTAATTTTTACTTTTTTTATTAGTCCCCCTAGGGGACTTCAACCAGCAATCGTTAGATCGCTTGCACAATATACTGCAATACTAATGTATTGCAGTATATCGTGATTCTGACAGGCATCTATTAAGCCCTTACCGGAGGCAGGGCTTAATAGGAGCACAAAGATGGTGGACCTGGGGGCCTTCATTAGGCCCACAGGCAGCCATAGAAACCATCACCCCCCGCCCCGCGATTGCGTTGCGGGGGGGGGCGCGATGAGCTGTTAGAGGAGGTCGCCCCCTCTTTCTAACTATTTAAATGCTGCGGTCGGTATTGAGTTAAACGAGTGGGATCGCGCTCGATGACGCTCGTTACTCTGAAGTGTCGGCTGTAACATACAGCTGACACCGGCATCGTATAGAGTGGGTTCACTCCGTGAGCCCGTTCCATACTTCCCCCTACCCGACTTTGGCGTATGGATACGTCAAATGTCAGGAGGGGGTTAAAACCACCTGTTTAATATTGTGTAGGTCCCCCTCATGTCACCAAAACAGCTCTGACCCGTCGAAGCATGGACTCCACAAGATCTCTGAGGGTAGGGCTGTGCAATTAATCGAAAAATCGTAATAGAAATTCAGCGCAATTAAGCAACGTCATCTTGCGAATTTTGGTTTTATCAATTATTTTCTCCCGGTTTAAACTGTATCTGCATCTTCACGCAGATACAGTTAAATCCAATGGTAGAGCAGGGGACCATAATGTTCCTGCTCTACTATTCACTATGTATCGCTGGACGCGAGGCAGTAACGTCATCACACCTGTCTGTGCCGTGCCGCACAGACATCTCCTCAACTCGTCATTGGAACAAGGTTAGTTGAGTATGTATATTATTATTTTTGATCAGGTACAATTCGGGGCAGCAATGGGGGGCATTATACTGAGTGGAAGTCAATTATGGGGGCATTATACTATGTAGAGGCAGTTATGGGAGCATTATACTGTGGAAGGCAGTTATGGGGGGCATTATACTGTGTGGAGAGCATTATACTGTGTGGGGAGCACTATGAGGGCATTATACTGTGTGGGGAGCACTATGAGGGCAATATACTGTGTGGGTGCAGAGTCAAGGGTATATTATATACAGAAGTATACAGCAGGCTCAGGGGATAAATGTTAATTCAATGGCGTAGCATGCAAAAAGTGGAAGGGGCATGCAAAAAGAGGTGTGGCCTAAATCATTCAATAATCGTAATGGAGGTAACATGTTCAATTAATCGTGATTTTGATTTAGGTCATAATTTCCCAGCCCTATCTGAAGGTGTCCTCTGGTATCTGCCACTTGATTACAGTATGGGACAGTATTCCCCCGGAGAGGCAGGGAGCCCGGCCCCCTGAACTGTGTTCATTCTGGAAAACACGGCCGACATATAGTCCGTATCTTACGGAACGAACACGGCCGTGAGAAGCAGGCCTAAGAGACACACACCCACCTAGCCATCCACATGATGTAATAGAAAACGTGATTCATCAGACCCGGCCACCTTCTTCCATTGCTACATGGTCCAGTTCTGATGCTCACTTGGGAATCCATGACCCTGTCATCAGTGTACCGGTTGTCCTGCCATGGACCACTTTTAGTAAGTACTAACCACTGCATAACAGGAACACCCCACACGATCGATGCATGTTTGGACTCCTCTGGCCGGGCCTGCTTCTGCGGAAGAACGCAGGCAGCGCAGTGATGTCATTGTGCCGTCTGCATCACGAATAAAGCGCCGAATGGCGGGCCAGGGAGCTAATGGTTCCTTTCCTCAGGCCAGCGCTAGTAGACTATTCAATTGTATATGTATCCCGCTTCCATTAATTTTTTAGCAACTGGTTCGGGAGAATATGGCGGATCCCAACCCTGGAAACACTTAACATTTGGTGGGCGGCCAGATGTTATTTTTAAGTCTATAGAAAACTTACAAACGCAGTTTTATTTTTTAGATTTTTGGGTGTTAGCTGTATTTTTTTGAAAACACAGCATGCTTTAGAAATGCAATTTTTTCCTTTTCCATGGGCTTCCCCATTGCACTTCAAAAAAACGCTAGAAAAACCACATGTACAAAATATGACAAAATAAAAAGTGCCATTTATAACATGTAATTTTCAACAGCGGATTTATAACGCTGAAAAAAAAAAAAGTATGTGTGAAGGAGGCCTAAAAGGGGATACGAATAGGGTTATTCAGTTGAAACAGCTCCTTTTTAAGCAAAGCCAAACACAAGAGTGGATCCAAAAGAGGCGACATATCAGTCTTTCCTTTATACTTTTGCTTGTTTTTGGATTCACTCACTGTTTGGTTCAAAACTGTATCAAAAACTGCTACAAACACTCAATGTGCGATTCCAGCCTAAGGCCCCATGCACACGTCCATAGATTTTAGCCGCAATTACGGATCCTTTTTTTTCTGTGACACAGAGGGTTTTACCGGAGAAACACAATTAATAACGTATTGGCCATATTCTGCAGTTTTTAGAAATATCCCACATATGGCCCTAGTGTGTTTATGGACTGAAACACAGGCATCAGAAGAAAAGGAGCACCTAGAGGATTTTGGGGCCTTCTTTTTATTGCAATATATTTTAGGCACCATGTCAGGTTTGGAGAGGTCTTGTGGTACCAAAACAGAAAAAAAAAATAAAGTGACCCCATTTTTGAAACTACACCCCTCAAGGAATTTATCAAGGGGTATAGTGAGCATTTTTACCTCACAGGTTTTTTGCTAAATTTAGTGGAATGAGGTCGTGAAAATGAAAATCTAAATTTTTGCCAATAAAATGGAGAAATCTTAAAATTTTTACAAGGCATAAAAGGACAAAAAACACCCCAACATTTGAAAAGCAATTTCTACCGATTACGGTAATACCCAATATGTGGTAATAAACTGCTGTTTGGACACACGGCAGAGCTCAGAAGGGAAGGAGCACCATTTGGCTGTTGGAGCTCAAATTCTGCTGCAGTGGTTTGCGGCGCCATGTCATATTTGCAAAGCCCCTACAGGACCAGATCAGTGGAGACCCAATTTGCAAACTACACCCCTGAAGGCAGGGGCGTAACTAGGAAATACGGGGCCCCATAGCAAACTCTTGACCGGGGCCCCCACCTGGGTGCCACAAGCAGCCCCCCTTATAAATAGTGCCCCCTGTAGAATGTGCCATACAGCCCCCCTGTAGACAGTGCTATATAGCCCCGCCTTTAGACAGTGTCACACCCCATTTGTAGATAGCGCCCCCACCTCCCCCTTATAGATAGTGCCATACAGCCCCCCTGTAGATATTGCCATAAAGCCCCCACTGTATATAGCGCTATACAGCTCCCATCTATGATGGATTTCTACTGGCCATGACCCATTTCTGCAGTTTTCCGCTCAGATGTCTTCAGCTTCTCACTTTTAAAACATTTCTGCACCTATAAATAAAGTTAAAATTCTCAACACCTCTTGCACCTCTAACTATAATAGCGCAATACACTGTGTCCCTGATTATAATAGTACCATACACTGTCACACACACAGACACACACCGTGCCCCCTGTCAATAGTGCCCCGATAGCCACCGTGCTGCCTTACATATAGCTTCCCCTATAGGTAGTGCTCCACGTATAGCCCACCTCTGTAGACAGTGCCCTACATATAGCCACCCTATTGCTAGTGCCCCACAGGTAACCCACCCCTGTATATAGTGTCCCACATATAGTCCACCCCTATAGAAAGTGCCCTAAAAAATAGCTCCCCTGTAGATAGTGCTCTACATATAGCCCACCCCTGTATAGTGTCTCACATATAGCTCCCCCTGTATATAGTGCCCCACATATAGACCACCCTGTAGATAGTGCCCCACATATAGACCCCACTGTAGATAGCGGGCCACATATAGACCCCCCTGTATAATGTGCCCCACATCCAGACTACCCCTGTAGCTAGTGCCCCACATCCCCCCATATAGACCCCCCCTGTATATAGTGGCCCACATATAGACGACCCCCCTGTAGATAGATAATGCCATTAACAGTTTTATGAGAGAAAAAAAAACAAAAAACGTTACATACTCACATGATCCCGTTCCTGTTCGCTGGCGATGCAGATCTGCTCTCTTCTGAGCGGGTCTGCAGGAGCTGAACGAGCTTAGTCCAATGAGACTGATTGGCGGGGCAGAATGACTTGCCCCGTAAATCAGCACCTTTCAAGCATGGAAGCGGCGCGATAACGTGCCGCCCGGCCCATACTTGTTGGAGGCTCGGCGACGCGGGCCCCATAGTAGCGACGCTACTGTTGTAGCAGCCATAATGGCTGCTAGCGGCGCCACCGAGCATATTGGGGGGCGTGTCGGCTGGCGGCAAGGGCCACTTGAAGCCGCGGGCCCCGTAGCAGCCGCTACGGCTGCTACTGCGGTAGTTACGCCACTGTCTGAAGGAATTTATCTAGGGGTATAGGGAGCATTTTGACCCCACAGCTTTTTTGTTGACTTTGGTGGAATTATGCCATGAAATTGAAGAGCTAAATTTTTTCTGATAAAACGTGGACATTTTCAATTTTTACACGGAATAAAGGAGAAAAAGCCCCCCAACATTTGAAAAGCAATTTCTCCCGATTACGGCAATACCCCCTTTTCAGATGCCATGTCACATTTCAAAAGCCCCTGCGAGGCCAAAACAGTAGTGGCCCCCCAAAAGTGACCCCATTTGGGAAACTACACACCTTAAGGAATCTATCTAGTGGTATAGTGAGCATTTAGACCCCACAGGTCTTTTGAAGAATTTATTGGAATTAGGCCGTAAAAATTAATATCACATTTTTTTCCACTAAAAAGTTGCATTTTTTCAATTTCACAAGGGATAAAGGAGAAAAAGCCACTCAACATTTGTAAAGCAATTTCTCCCGAGTACGGCAATACCCCACATGTGGTCATACAATTTGGACACACAGCTAGGCTCTAAAGGGAAGGAGCGCAATTTGGTTTTTGGAGTTGAGATTTTACTAAAGTTTTCGGACACCATTTTGCATTGAGCTAAGGTACCAGTAGTGGAAAGCCCCGAAAAATTACCCCATTTTGCAAAATGCATCCCTGAAGAAATTTATCTAGACATATTGTGAGAATTTTGACCCCGCAAGTGTATTGCAGAAATTAGTGCACAGTGGATGTTGCAGATTGAAAATTGCCATTTGACATCTGTGACCAATATGTTGTGCCCAGCTTGTGCCACTGGAGAGACACACCCCATAAATTGTTAAGCTGGTTCTCCAGAGTACATAAATACCCCATATGTGGTCAAACTGCTGTTTGGGCACACTGTCAGGATCAGAAGGACCGCCATTCGGCTTTTGGAGCGAGATTTTTCTTGGTAGTAGTTTTGTTTGGGGTTTTACTGGTATTTCAGTTTATAATGTGGGGGCATATGTAATCTGTGCAGAGTACATCAGTGTATATGTAAACTGCGGAGTACATCAGGGTATATGTAAGCTGTGCGGAGTACATCAGGGTATATGTAAACTGTGCGGAGTACATCAGGGTATATGTAATCTGTGCGGAGTACATCAGGGTATATGTAAACTGTGCGGAGTACATCAGGGTATATGTAATCTGTGCGGAGTACATCAGGGTATATGTAATCTGTGCGGAGTACATCAGAGTATATGTGAGCTGTGGAAAACAAGGGGAGGAATCCTCCAGCTCACCTGACACAAAGTTGGGTGTCGCTGTCAGCGCCTGGATCTTTTTCGTGTCGGCACACGATGCAGGAACAGAGGTAACAAGGAGGTTAGGTCCAGCGCTTCGGTAGAGATAAAATGGAAACGTTTTTTCCAGTTTTAATTGAGTTTTCATTAAAAGTCCATTAGAGTATGGTCCTGATGTGTAGATAGGGGGAAAATATAATCCTGTGAAGCCTACGCGTTTCGGACGATAGCGACGTCCTTAGACTTGGCTGTAGTGTGTTTTACAACTGGCGCGCTGGCAGATTTATACTATGTCCGGGGTAACAGCTGAGTCCTGATTGCGTTCCACGACTCTGCGTGTCACCTGGAACGCAACCCGGAAGTGGGGTGATGTTAGCGTTTCATATCTTGTAAGTATTCGTCATTTGTTATGCAGCATGATCCGCAAAGCATCTTGTAATCGTTTATTTAGTGATATTTTAAAGTTTTGTCTTGTTAGATGTATAACTGAATTGCTAATGAAGATTGTAGTATAGATCGTCATTGGTAATCACATGTGCGTTCCAGGTCACGTGACCATGTGGAACGCAAACATGTAAAACGAATCGCTACGTGCAGTCTGGACGAACAAATGTCATCCTGGTACGATCACACATGATGGGTAAGTATTTGATTTCTTTATACTTGTCAAGACTTATACATAAGTAATGTTTGGTAGAAAATGTCAATACTGGTGTGACTGTATCTATAGGCATGGCTGTTTACCAATCGGATAAAAAAAATTTTGTTATGGTGTTGGTATGACAGAGAATGGCCAGTTTGAAGTATCTTGCGCATCTAGAATTCAATTTTCACTGATTTATGTCATTGGATCATAAGTGCACGTGTAAGGAAAAGTGAGATGAAGGCTAAAATCTATAGTGTGGGGGTGTAATGCATGTCAATCAGCATATGTTATGCATGCACCACGGGGAGTGATTGTTAAAATCGAGAGTATATGGAGAAACTCTAATAGGAACAAGATGTCAAAATATATTATATTGGATCTTATGATGAGTTGTTGGGACTGTGTATGGAGAGGTGGTGTGACCCTGGTTGCCTCACTCATAGATTAATATTGGAACATAAGTTCCTTTCTTAGATTGAGGCCATCTGGAAATCTTGTTTTTAATCTATAAATGCAGTAGGCTTCTCTTAGGTGGGTTTTATTTTTTATGTCTCCTCCTCTTTTGGGCTGGTGAATTTTTTCGATAGCGTAGCAACGAAAGGTTTTGGTTGTCCTATTGTGTTTGTGTATGAAATGTTTTGATGCGTTGGAGATGTTCACAATATTCGGATTCCTGACATAACTTAGGTGTTCCAGTATTCTAGTTTTTAATTTCCGGTTTGTGCAACCCACATATTTCAAAAGGCACTCTGTACACTCAATTATATAGATAACTGATTCCGTGTTACAATTAATGTAATTTTGAATGATAAATGTGTCTGTTTGAGTAGAGTTGCTGAAATTTTTGGTGGGGTACGCATAAGAGCAAACTTTACAGGGGTGTTGACCACACCTGTAAAAACCTTTTGTTTCTAACCATGTGGTTTTGGTTGTCGTTAGAACTAAAGAAGGACGGAGATAGGGTGCTGCCCAGGGACGGTGCTTTGCGGGCTACTACTCTAATTCCTCCTGCCAGGATGGTACGTAGACTATCGTCCTCCATGAGAATCGGTAAGTATTGGTTGACTAGATTTTTGATTTGGGAGAATTGGTTACTCTGTTGAAGAATTAATGTAGGCTGACCTTTGGTGGTTTGCTTGGTGGTGGTTTTGTTGTGGTACTCAAGTAACGGTGTTCTAGATTTTTTTGACATGATATCACTTGCTCTGTTGAGTGACCATTGCGGATATCCTCTTTGTGATAGTCTGGATTTTATTTGTTCTTCTTCTAGTTTGAAATGATTGTGTGAACTACAGTTCCGTTTCGCTCGGTGCATCTCTCCCACTGGTATGGCCCGAACGGTTTGTTTCGAATGGTTGCTTTTGGCATGAAGTATGTTGTTGGATGCTGTTGGTTTACGGTATGTTTGGGTAGATATGGTCTGGCCTACTTTGCCACTTAACTTTAAATCCAGGAAGACAATCTCAGTGGTGTCATGATTGTAAGTAAATTTAAGATTACATTGGTTATGGTTCAAAGTCTCGATGAACACTGGGATGATGTTGATGTCCCCTTTCCATATGAGTAGAATATCATCAATGTATCTACCGTACCATTCAATTAAGTTGCCATATAAGTTGTTACTGGAGAAAATGTGGGACTGTTCCCACCACGACATGACCAAGTTCGCCACTGAGGGGGAGAATTTTGCCCCCATGGATACCCCCCTTAATTGAAGATAATATTTTCCATCAAATTGGAAGTAATTGTTCGTCATTAGAAACACCAGAACTTCCAGTATATATATTTGGAATTTTTTATCATAACTGCTGTGTGTGGACAAATACTCTTCCAGAGCAGTGTAGGCTATTTGGTGGGGAATTGAAGTATATAATGAGACCACGTCACATGTGAGCCATGTGTAATTTTCTTGCCATCGTACGTTGTATAGCGAATTTAAGACGTGTTTGGTGTCACTTAGGAAGCCCGATGTTCTCTGTACTAGGGGTTGCAACAATGTGTCGAGCCATTCAGATAATCTCTCTAATATAGATCCAATACCTGAGACTATAGGTCTCATCGGTGGAGGGTGAATTTTTTTGTGTGTTTTTGGAAGTGCGTGGATTATCGGAGTGATGGGTTGCTCAATATATATAAAATCCAGCTGTTTTTGGGTAATGAAGCCTTGTTGTAGGCCATCAATAAGTAGCTTTTTCATATTGGTTTTGATGTTTTCCACTGGATTTTTATCTAAAATCTTGTAGGTTGTTTCGTCTGATAGCATGGTCAGAATGGATAATTTGTAGTCGTGTTTGTTCATGACCGTGACATTGCCACCTTTATCTGACATCTTAATAATTAGTTCTTTATTGTCCTGTAATGATTTGGCTGCTTTTTTCAGACCAGCTGTCATATTTGTTTGTTGTTGTTGGGATTTTATGCCATCTGCCAGGATTTGTAATTCTCTTTCTAGTACCATCTGAAATTGGTCCATTGAGTCTGTCCGTGAGCTAATTGGATAAAATTTAGGGTTTGATGTTTCAAAATTAGCAGCAGTCATGACTGTTTGATCAGGTTTATCAGTGCACAGATGTTCCAGGCACACAATGGTTGTAAGTTCCTGAAACGAGAAATTGGGCTGGACATGAGATGTGTCTGTTGGTAGTTCTTCAATGGTATTGGTTATATTAGATGAAGGTGTCATAGTGTTAGTGACCTCAGTATTTGTTTCTGGTACAAAGAAATGTTTTTTGACCGTCAAATTACGGATGAATTTGTTGATATCAAGTATTGTGTTGAACAGGTTGAAATTGTTCTTTGGGGCAAAATTGAGGCCCAGTGATAATACTTGATTTTGTTCCTTGGTTAACGGCATGGAAGATAAATTAGTAACATTCGATTCTAATAATGTTGAAATTTTCGGGGACGGAGGCGGCGATTTTGATCTTGATTTGGTCTGTTTATGCTTCCTACCGCCCCTCCTTCCTCGTTTTTTGACTGATGACCTGTAGTATCTTGTCTGTGATTGGAGTAAGACCGTGTTCTCATGTTCTCATCTTCTGAGAAACCTTCAGCTGAGTCTGGCTCAGTTGAGCTAAAGCTTACTCTGTTGGGTAAATCTTTATATTGCTTGTAATGGTAATTTCGTTTTTTGAGGATAGGTCTGGGTCTGTTGTAATTTCTATCTTTCTTATTCCAGGTATAAATTTATGTTCCAATATTAATCTATGAGTGAGGCAACCAGGGTCACACCACCTCTCCATACACAGTCCCAACAACTCATCATAAGATCCAATATAATATATTTTGACATCTTGTTCCTATTAGAGTTTCTCCATATACTCTCGATTTTAACAATCACTCCCCGTGGTGCATGCATAACATATGCTGATTGACATGCATTACACCCCCACACTATAGATTTTAGCCTTCATCTCACTTTTCCTTACACGTGCACTTATGATCCAATGACATAAATCAGTGAAAATTGAATTCTAGATGCGCAAGATACTTCAAACTGGCCATTCTCTGTCATACCAACACCATAACAAATTTTTTTTTATCCGATTGGTAAACAGCCATGCCTATAGATACAGTCACACCAGTATTGACATTTTCTACCAAACATTACTTATGTATAAGTCTTGACAAGTATAAAAAAATCAAATACTTACCCATCATGTGTGATCGTACCAGGATGACATTTGTTCGTCCAGACTGCACGTAGCGATTCGTTTTACATGTTTGCATTCCACATGGTCACGTGACCTGGAACGCACATGTGATTACCAATGACGATCTATACTACAATCTTCATTAGCAATTCAGTTATACATCTAACAAGACAAAACTTTAAAATATCACTAAATAAACGATTACAAGATGCTTTGCGGATCATGCTGCATAACAAATGACGAATACTTACAAGATATGAAACGCTAACATCACCCCACTTCCGGGTTGCGTTCCAGGTGACACGCAGAGTCGTGGAACGCAATCAGGACTCAGCTGTTACCCCGGACATAGTATAAATCTGCCAGCGCGGCAGTTTCAAAACACACTACAGCCAAGTCTAAGGACGTCGCTATCGTCCGAAACGCGTAGGCTTCACAGGATTATATTTTCCCCCTATCTACACATCAGGACCATACTCTAATGGACTTTTAATGAAAACTCAATTAAAACTGGAAAAAACTTTTCCATTTTATCTCTACCGAAGCGCTGGACCTAACCTCCTTGTTACCTCTGTTCCTGCATCGTGTGCCGACACGAAAAAGATCCAGGCGCTGACAGCGACACCCAACTTTGTGTCAGGTGAGCTGGAGGATTCCTCCCCTTGTTTTCCACTACTATGAAATCGGTGTTTTCTCACGTGCTCACATCTGTCAAAATGTCCACAACTGAACAACAGTGAGCTCAGCAGAATATCTGTGTATACTGTTGCCGTTGCATTCTATACCTGATGGTGTGTTTTTAGGGGTCAATGAAAGCCTGCCCAACTAAGGAAAAATAATATCTTAAATACACACGTGACACCACGATCACGTTGGATTTTGGTTTGCATCAAGTTGCAACATAGTATATATAAATACGTTGGCTATCTCTGCTACAATTTGATTTTAATCCACCACAACAAAGTTGTTACATTTTTTGGAGACTCTTGCAAGACACACAGGACTGTGTAAACAATCTAATCTACATGGCAAACGAGGTTCAGTTAACCCGAACAGAACTAGCTGAGAAAGTTTTTGGTGGCAACGATAACTTAACTGAGAATGAATCTAACATGGAGGACCTTTTCCATAGTCTTGAAAAACATCTGGCCCAACAAGCCAAAATTTGGTGGGATCTCACCACTCTCAAAAACTACATTGCAAAGGACATGATCCCAAGAGGCCTAAGACTGAGAAAAACACCCACCTTCATTTACACTGAAGATTTCATTAAAGAATGGAACGAAACGCTATCTGACTGCTCTATCAAACTAATGAAATTGATCACCAAACAGGAAGAACTCAAACTATTGGAACTGGACACACAAATTTTGGACAATAGGAAACAGCTAGAGGTTTTTTCCAGCTCACCTTCCTTTTCTTTTCTCCATTCGCGTACATCATCGGCCATTGACAAACTTGATCGATCTATAGCAGAAACGAAAAAAAGCAAGTTTAAACGAGACACTAAGGACTATGCACTAAATGAAATTTATACCTGGAATAAGAAAGATAGAAATTACAACAGACCCAGACCTATCCTCAAAAAACGAAATTACCATTACAAGCAATATAAAGATTTACCCAACAGAGTAAGCTTTAGCTCAACTGAGCCAGACTCAGCTGAAGGTTTCTCAGAAGATGAGAACATGAGAACACGGTCTTACTCCAATCACAGACAAGATACTACAGGTCATCAGTCAAAAAACGAGGAAGGAGGGGCGGTAGGAAGCATAAACAGACCAAATCAAGATCAAAATCGCCGCCTCCGTCCCCGAAAATTTCAACATTATTAGAATCGAATGTTACTAATTTATCTTCCATGCCGTTAACCAAGGAACAAAATCAAGTATTATCACTGGGCCTCAATTTTGCCCCAAAGAACAATTTCAACCTGTTCAACACAATACTTGATATCAACAAATTCATCCGTAATTTGACGGTCAAAAAACATTTCTTTGTACCAGAAACAAATACTGAGGTCACTAACACTATGACACCTTCATCTAATATAACCAATACCATTGAAGAACTACCAACAGACACATCTCATGTCCAGCCCAATTTCTCGTTTCAGGAACTTACAACCATTGTGTGCCTGGAACATCTGTGCACTGATAAACCTGATCAAACAGTCATGACTGCTGCTAATTTTGAAACATCAAACCCTAAATTTTATCCAATTAGCTCACGGACAGACTCAATGGACCAATTTCAGATGGTACTAGAAAGAATTACAAATCCTGGCAGATGGCATAAAATCCCAACAACAACAAACAAATATGACAGCTGGTCTGAAAAAAGCAGCCAAATCATTACAGGACAATAAAGAACTAATTATTAAGATGTCAGATAAAGGTGGCAATGTCACGGTCATGAACAAACACGACTACAAATTATCCATTCTGACCATGCTATCAGACGAAACAACCTACAAGATTTTAGATAAAAATCCAGTGGAAAACATCAAAACCAATATGAAAAAGCTACTTATTGATGGCCTACAACAAGGCTTCATTACCCAAAAACAGCTGGATTTTATATATATTGAGCAACCCATCACTCCGATAATCCACGCACTTCCAAAAACACACAAAAAAATTCACCCTCCACCGATGAGACCTATAGTCTCAGGTATTGGATCTATATTAGAGAGATTATCTGAATGGCTCGACACATTGTTGCAACCCCTAGTACAGAGAACACCGGGCTTCCTAAGTGACACCAAACACGTCTTAAATTCGCTATACAACGTACGATGGCAAGAAAATTACACATGGCTCACATGTGACGTGGTCTCATTATATACTTCAATTCCCCACCAAATAGCCTACACTGCTCTGGAAGAGTATTTGTCCACACACAGCAGTTATGATAAAAAATTCCAAATATATATACTGGAAGTTCTGGTGTTTCTAATGACGAACAATTACTTCCAATTTGATGGAAAATATTATCTTCAATTAAGGGGGGTATCCATGGGGGCAAAATTCTCCCCCTCAGTGGCGAACTTGGTCATGTCGTGGTGGGAACAGTCCCACATTTTCTCCAGTAACAACTTATATGGCAACTTAATTGAATGGTACGGTAGATACATTGATGATATTCTACTCATATGGAAAGGGGACATCAACATCATCCCAGTGTTCGAGACTTTGAACCATAACCAATGTAATCTTAAATTTACTTACAATCATGACACCACTGAGATTGTCTTCCTGGATTTAAAGTTAAGTGGCAAAGTAGGCCAGACCATATCTACCCAAACATACCGTAAACCAACAGCATCCAACAACATACTTCATGCCAAAAGCAACCATTCGAAACAAACCGTTCGGGCCATACCAGTGGGAGAGATGCACCGAGCGAAACGGAACTGTAGTTCACACAATCATTTCAAACTAGAAGAAGAACAAATAAAATCCAGACTATCACAAAGAGGATATCCGCAATGGTCACTCAACAGAGCAAGTGATATCATGTCAAAAAAATCTAGAACACAGTTACTTGAGTACCACAACAAAACCACCACCAAGCAAACCACCAAAGGTCAGCCTACATTAATTCTTCAACAGAGTAACCAATTCTCCCAAATCAAAAATCTAGTCAACCAATACTTACCGATTCTCATGGAGGACGATAGTCTACGTACCATCCTGGCAGGAGGAATTAGAGTAGTAGCCCGCAAAGCACCGTCCCTGGGCAGCACCCTATCTCCGTCCTTCTTTAGTTCTAACGACAAAACCAAAACCACATGGTTAGAAACAAAAGGTTTTTACAGGTGTGGTCAACACCCCTGTAAAGTTTGCTCTTATGCGTACCCCACCAAAAATTTCAGCAACTCTACTCAAACAGACACATTTATCATTCAAAATTACATTAATTGTAACACGGAATCAGTTATCTATATAATTGAGTGTACAGAGTGCCTTTTGAAATATGTGGGTTGCACAAACCGGAAATTAAAAACTAGAATACTGGAACACCTAAGTTATGTCAGGAATCCGAATATTGTGAACATCTCCAACGCATCAAAACATTTCATACACAAACACAATAGGACAACCAAAACCTTTCGTTGCTACGCTATCGAAAAAATTCACCAGCCCAAAAGAGGAGGAGACATAAAAAATAAAACCCACCTAAGAGAAGCCTACTGCATTTATAGATTAAAAACAAGATTTCCAGATGGCCTCAATCTAAGAAAGGAACTTATGTTCCAATATTAATCTATGAGTGAGGCAACCAGGGTCACACCACCTCTCCATACACAGTCCCAACAACTCATCATAAGATCCAATATAATATATTTTGACATCTTGTTCCTATTAGAGTTTCTCCATATACTCTCGATTTTAACAATCACTCCCCGTGGTGCATGCATAACATATGCTGATTGACATGCATTACACCCCCACACTATAGATTTTAGCCTTCATCTCACTTTTCCTTACACGTGCACTTATGATCCAATGACATAAATCAGTGAAAATTGAATTCTAGATGCGCAAGATACTTCAAACTGGCCATTCTCTGTCATACCAACACCATAACAAAATTTTTTTTATCCGATTGGTAAACAGCCATGCCTATAGATACAGTCACACCAGTATTGACATTTTCTACCAAACATTACTTATGTATAAGTCTTGACAAGTATAAAGAAATCAAATACTTACCCATCATGTGTGATCGTACCAGGATGACATTTGTTCGTCCAGACTGCACGTAGCGATTCGTTTTACATGTTTGCGTTCCACATGGTCACGTGACCTGGAACGCACATGTGATTACCAATGACGATCTATACTACAATCTTCATTAGCAATTCAGTTATACATCTAACAAGACAAAACGTTAAAATATCACTAAATAAACGATTACAAGATGCTTTGCGGATCATGCTGCATAACAAATGACGAATACTTACAAGATATGAAACGCTAACATCACCCCACTTCCGGGTTGCGTTCCAGGTGACACGCAGAGTCGTGGAACGCAATCAGGACTCAGCTGTTACCCCGGACATAGTATAAATCTGCCAGCGCGCCAGTTTCAAAACACACTACAGCCAAGTCTAAGGACGTCGCTATCGTCCGAAACGCGTAGGCTTCACAGGATTATATTTTCCCCCTATCTACACATCAGGACCATACTCTAATGGACTTTTAATGAAAACTCAATTAAAACTGGAAAAAACTTTTCCATTTTATCTCTACCGAAGCGCTGGACCTAACCTATATGTGAGCTGGGCGGAGTACATCAGGGTATATGTAATCTGTGCGGAGTACATCAGGGTATATGTAAGCTGTGCGGAGTACATCAGGGTATATGTAAGCTGTGAGGAGTACATCAGGATATATATAAACTGGGCGGAGTGCATCAGGGCATAATGGGATGATGTAATAATGGGCAGAATGAATAATCCATGGATTGGTGTGGTGCGCTTTGAACCAATCCTTTATGCACAGGCCGGGTTTTTTTGGTATTGTACAAAATATCTGCGCTCCAGTATTGCCTAATCTTTGACTTCTTCACTAGCCATATAAGGCCCTAAAGTTTCCTCATCTCCGCTGCATCTACGGGGTCCACCTGTGGGGTCTAGTAAATTATGATGTGGAGTTTTTAGTGAAAAACTACTACACCTAAAAAATTCGTATGGGCCGTCATTTAGCATAGTTTTGCATTATTGCGTTTTGAGAGTCATAACTTATTTTTCCGTTGACGGAGCTGTGCGAGGGCTTGTTTTTGTGGATTGAGCTGTCATTTTTATTGGTTAAATTTTGGGGTACATGCGATTTTTTTTTTAGAACTATTTATTCCATTTTTTGGGAGACTAGGAAAGAAAAAAACAGCAATTCTAGCACGGTTTTGTTTCTTATTTTTTGCAGCATTCACCGCGCAGTATAAACAACATGTTAACTTCATTCTGTGGGTCGATACGATTACAGCGACACCAAATTTATATAGTCTTTTTCCGTTTTACTACTTTCCTATAATAAAAATACTCTTTTCTAACAAAAATCATGTTTTAGTGTTGCCATTTTCTGACAGCCATAACTTTTTTATTTTTCAATTAATATCGCTGTAGAAGGGCTTGTTTTTTGCACGACAAACTGTAGCTTTCGTAAGTACCATTTTGGGGTACTCGCAAATTTTTGATCACTTTTTATGAATTTTTGTCTGAGACGAGGTAACCAAAAAAAGAAATTCTGTCATGGTTTTTTATTGAATTCTTTTTACGGTTTTCACCGTGTGGTAAAAATAACGTGTTATTTTTATAGTTCAGGCGATGCCCATTATATTGTTTTTTTTTCATTTATAAAAAGGACTTGATCATACTTACCTGGGGACTTGAAGATCTGATATTCTGATCCCCAGTATAATACACTGCACTACTTATGTAGTATATGATTGAAGGAACAGGGGGAGTGGGAAAAGTAGTGTGTTTTATCAGTGAAAAAAAAAAAAAAAATACTTTATTATTAAATTGTTATTAAAAACAATGTTGGATGTAAATTACGTTGCGCCAAAGTCCCCTAAATTGGCACGATATGACAAATTATTCCTAGATTGGATTGCTCCGTCTTATGTAGTGCAGTGTATTGTAACGGTCATTTTCCATCTGACAGTTAGCCTATTAGGTCCTGCCTTAGGTACGCGCGTCGCACGGACCTATGTAAAATCACGTGGGTCGCACGGACCTATGTAAGGCAATGGGGACATTCAGACATTCCGTGTTTTTCATGCAGCGGACACACGACATGTCTTATACTTGAGCGTTTTTTGCGCATCACGCACCCATTGAAGTCAATGGGTGCGTGAATATCATGCGCAGCACAGGGACGCACTTCCCTGTGCTGCGCGTGATTCGCGCAACAGTAGATCAAGAAATGAAGGGAAAAGTAAAACCACCTCCTTCATTTCTTTTTCTAAACCTCAAAACCGCGTGTCATAAGGATGGCATATGCGCTAAAATCACGCAGCCTCGCACCAAACACTGATGACACACAGAACTTCAAAGCGCAAAACGCATATGTTCGTGTGTATTTTGCCTTCGGAGGAACCTAATAGGCTTCCGTACCTGGCAACCAGGAAGCCATTGCTAGGCTTCCTGGTTGCCATAGCAACCATCGCCACCCGCGATCTGTCGCGGAGGGGGGCGGTGGGGTTCAGAGGGAGCCCCCTCAGTCTGTCAACCACTTTAATGCGGTGAACGCCATTGACCGCCACATTGAAGGGGTTAAACGGCGGCGATCGGCGGTAACTGTCATCACCGCCATTGCAGCGGGATGTCAGCTGTATATTATAGTTGTCACCCGCTGAAGATGAAGCGTGCAAAGCTCCTGTGCCCGCTTCATCTTCATTACGGGTCCGGTACGTCGGATTGTGGGAAGCGGCTTGTTATGCCGACGCACCATACAAGACATTTTACGCTAAAGGGTTAAGGTAATTTTGTGGTCTCTGGTGTTTTTTTTCCAAAATGCAGCATGCTCTGGGTATGGCGGTTTCCCATAGGATTCTCTATAGGACTTCAAAAGCACCATGAGACCAGGATCACGCACACACCGTTTTCGTGCAGTTTGAGGCTCAGTTTTGAGACAAACACAGAAGTAGACACAGAAGAAAGGAGATGCATCAGTCTTTTCTAAAAGAGGCTCTGTCACCACATTATAAGTGCCCTATCTTCTACAAAATGTGATCGGTGCTGTAATGTAGGTAACAGCAGTGTAAAGTAAAAACACGCCCAGTTGGGCATTAAGAAACTCATTAGCATAAATCTAAAATCGCTCATAACTTGGTGAAAATAGATCGTTTTTCTAAATAAAAACCACTGCTGTTATCTACATTACAGCGCCGATCTCCTTATATAAGATATAGGGCACTTCTAATGTGGTGACAGAGCCTCTTTAAAGAGGCTCTGTCACCAGATTCTCTAATCCCTATCTCCTATTGCATGTGATCGGCGCTGCAATGTAGAGAACAGTAACGTTTGTTTTTTTGAAAAACTTTCATTTTTGGCCAAGTTACGAGCTATTTTATATATATGCAAATGAGCTTTGAAATGGACAACTGGGCTTGTTTTTTTTCGTATGTCCAATTGGGCGTGTATTGTGTTTTTAACTGGGCGTGTTTACTTGTTTCACTAACTGGGCGTTGTGAATAGAAGTGTATGATGCTGACGAATCAGTGACCAATCAGCATCATGCACTTCTCTCCATTCATTTACACAGCAGCATCGTTCTTACTAGAACGATGTGCAGCCACATACACAAGTGTCCTGATAATTAATACACATGAAATCCAGCCTGGACGTCATGTGTATTCAGAATCCTGACACTTCTGAATCTTTTCTGTGAGATTCCAGCAAGCCGCGCGTAATCTCGCGAGATTACGAGGTAAACGAGATTTCGTTTCCCTTGCTGGAAAAAAACAAAAACATTACTGTTCTCTACATTGCAGCGCCGATCACATGCAATAGAAGATAGGGATTTGAGAATCTGGTAACAGAGCCTCTTTAATACATTTCCTTCCCTTTCGATTCACTTCTGGCTATGGCTCAATAAAACTCAATTAGGGTTGGACAATGCATCGAAACATCGATACTATTTCGATGCCGTGCACCCTCAAACGGTTCAATACTGTTAATTCATGTATTTCGATACTAAGCTGTGCGGCTGCACAGCTGGATATTGTAACACATGAATGTAGTCAGAGCGAGGCAGCGGCTGTGTAATACAGCGATTACCCCACTCCTGACAAGTGTGCGCGCGCGGTCAGCATGAGGTGAAGTGGCTGGTGCTCCACTAATGAGCGGCGGCACTAAGTTAGAGAACATGGCGGGCACACTGCAGGACACCCACATGTTCTGTCTTCAGTGCCGCCGCACATTAGTGCAGCGCCGGCTGCTCATTAGTGCAGCGCCGGCCGCATCACATCATGCTAACCAAGCACACTGGTCAGAAGTGGGGCAATGGCTGTGTTACACAGCCGCAGCCCCACTCTAATGGCGGAGATCAGAGAAACCCGATCGCCGCCGCTATTCCCTTGAATGCTGCAATCAAAGCTGAACATATAGCCTACAAAAAGGGTCAATTAACACAACTGTTTAGAGAAAAGGTAAAAAATATACTTTATTGTTAACGAATATGAGAAAATACAGTTTAAAAAATGAAACACACAATGCAATAACAAGGTGTCCTACAAGGCGGGAGACACAAGGGTATACATACAATGCATATGAAGATAGGTATGAGCCACATGGGGATAGTGGTAACCAGGTGTATGCTGTTTTGTGTGGGCAGAGAAACCCACATATATATACTTGAGTCAAAACACAGTGGTCGTCATAAGTAACATATCATTAGATCGATAAAACTAATGTATAAAGATCTTAGTGACAATATATGTACAGCTAAACCAATATTCGTAGCCAATTGAAACCAGCAGGTCACTTACCCATGTTGTAACTCCCGCACTGCAGAGACACTAGCCCGACGCGCGTTTCGGCAAAATGCCTTCGTCCGGGGGTGGTAATCAAAGCTGAACGCAGCATTCAAGGGGAAAACGAGAAGGGGGGATGTCCCTTGGATCGCGTCACAGGGAATTCCTGTGAGACGATCGAGGGACATAGCATATTTGGGCAGACAGCCCAGGGTCCATTGAAAGACCCCAGGGCTGTCTGACCATATTTCTGGTTAGGGCATACTTAGGCATGTCCTAACAACTGCCTGTGTACGATCAGTACACAGGCTAATGTACTGGCATATAGATACAGTGGATATAAAAAGTCTACACACCCCTGTTAAAATGCCAGATTTTTGTCATGTCAAGAAATGAGTACAAGGAGCCTCCCACACTAGCGTGTTTGGTCTGTGATATAGGGTCCGTATGTCGGCCGCATTTCCCGGGCTGAACACACTGCAGGGAGACGGGCTCCTAGCATCATAGTTATCTATGACGCTAGGTGTCACTGCCTCGCTGCGGGACAACTGTCCCGTACTGAAAACATGATTACAGTATGGGACAGTTGTCCCGCAGCGAGGCAATGACACCTAGCATCATAGATAACTATGATGCTAGGAGCCCGGCTCCCAGGAGTGTGTTCGTGTGTGTTTGTAATCTGTACAGATCCATTGAAAAATAAACTGACATCATTTAGAGGGGAAAAATAAAAATAACAAAACTACAATGTGGCTGCATAAGTGTGAACACCCTTTTTTATAATTGGGGATGTGGCTGTGTTCAGAATTAGCCAATAACATTTAAACTCATGTTAAATAGTTGGCAGTACACAGCTGCCATTATTTAAAGTGATTCTAAGTAACCCTATATAAAGTTCAGCTGTTCTAAGGATTTTCCTGACATTTTCATTGTTGCATGTGACAGCCAAAGCCATGGTCCATAAAGAGCTTACAACACATCAAAGGGATCTGATTGTTGAAAGGCATCAGTCAGGAGAAGGGTACCAAAGAACTTCCATGGTATATCTAATGCCTTGAAACACAGTGAAGATGGTCATCAAGAAGTGGATTACATTTGGCACAACAGTGATATTACCGAGAACTGGATGTCCCCAAAAACTTGATAAAAAGACCAGATGAAAATTTGTCCAAGAGGCTACCAAGCGGCCTACAGCAACATTAACCCCTTGAGGACGCAGCCTAGTTTGGGCCTTAAGGCTCAGAGCACATTTTTGAAATCTGACATATTTCATTTTATGTGGTAATAACTTCGGAATGCTTAAACCTATCCAAGCGATTCTGAGATTGTTTTCTCGTGAGACATTGGGCTTTATGTAAGTGGTAAAATTTGGTTGATATATTCAGTGTTTATTTGTGAAAAACTGCAACATTGAGAATTTTTTTTTAAAAATAGAAAAACAGATGGTTATACCTCCCAAAATAGTTACTAGTTCACATTTCCAATAGGTCTACTTTAGATTGGCATCGTTTTTTGAACATTCTTTTATTTTTCTTGGACGTTACATGGCTTAGAAGATAAACAGCAATTTCTCATATTTTTAAGAAAATTTCAAAAGCCTCTTTTTTAACAGTACCTGTTCAGTTCTGAAGTGGCTTTAAGGGGCCTATGTATTAGAACCCCGCCATAAAACACCCCATTTTAAAAACTAGACTCCTCAAAATATTCAAAACAGTATCCCCCAAAAGTGACCCTATTTTGGAAACTGCACCCCTCAAGGAATTAATTTATGGATGTTGTTACCATTTTGACCCGACAGTTTTTTCACAGCACATATTTGAATTGGGCTGTCAAATGAAAAAAATAAAAAAATTTCCAATAAGATGTAATTTTTGATCAAAATTTCTTATTTTCACAGGGAACAAAATGCCCCATTCTGTTGTCCAATTTGTCCTGAGTGCGGCAATACCCCAATTGTGGTGTTAAACTGCAGTTTGGGCCCATGGGAGGAATCAGAAGGAAAGGAGCGCTATGTGTTCTTTGGAGTCCAGAATTTGCTTGATTGGTTTTCGGGTGACATGTCGCATTTGCAGAGCCCCAGAGGTTTCAAAGCAATGGAAACCCACCAGAAGTGACCCCATTTTGGAAACTACACCCCTCAAGGAATTAATTTATGGGTGTTGTGACCATTTTGACCACACAGTTTTTTCACAGCACGTATTTGAATTGGGCTGTGAATTAAAAAAACATTAAATTTTTTCCAATAAGATGTAGTTTTGGCTCAAAATTTCTTATTTTCACAAGTAATAAAATACCTAATTTTGTTGCCCACTTTGTCCTGGGTGCGGCAATACCCGATTTGTGGTAATAAACTGCCGTTTGGGCCCATGGGAGGGCTCAGAAGGAAAGGACCACCATTTGGCCTACTGGGGATTTTCTGGTGCTAAGTCATGTATGCAGAAGCCCCTGAGGTACCAGTACAGTTGAAACCCCCTGAGAAGTGACCCAGTTTTAAAAACTACACCCCTTAACCCCTAAGGGACGCAGCCTAGTTTTGGCCTTAAGGCTCAGAGCCCATTTTTCAAATCTGACATATTTCACTTTATGTGGTAATAACGTCGGAATGCTTAAACCTACCCAAGCGATTCTGAGATTGTTTTCTCGTGACACATTGGGCTTCATGTTCGTGGTAAAATTTGGTCGATATATTCAGTGTTTATTGGTGAAAAATTGCAAAATGTAGAGAAAATTTTGAAAAAATAGCATTTTTCAGAATTTAAATGCATCTGCTTGTAAAACAGACGGTTATACCACCCAAAATAGTTACTAGTTCACATTTCCCATATGTCTACTTTAGATTGGCATCGTTTTTTGAACATTCTTTTATTTTTCTTGGACGTTACAAGGCTTAGAACATAAACAGCAATTTCTCATATTTTTAAGAAAATTTCAAAAGCCTTTTTTTTAAGGTACCTCTTGAGTTCTGAAGTGGCTTTGTGGGGCCTATGTATTAGAAACCCTGATAAAACACCCCATTTTAAAAACTAGACCCCTCAAAGTATTCAAAACAGCAGTTAGAAAGTTTTTTAACCCTTCAGGCATTTCACAGGAATTAAAGCAAAGTGGAGGTGAAATTTGCAAATTTCATTTTTCTTGCTGAATTTCAATTTTATTCATTTTTTTTTCTGTAACACAGAAGGTTTTACCAGAGAAACACTACTAAATATGTATTGTCCAGATTCTGCAGTTTTTAGAAATGTCCCACATGTGGCCCTACTGCGCTCGTGGACTAAAACACAAGCCCTAGAAGCAAAGAAGCACCTAGTGCATTTTGAGTCCTCTTTTTTATTAGAATATATTTTAGGCAGCATGCCAGGTTTGAAGAGGTGTTGAGGTGTCAAAACAGTAGGAATCCCCCAATAGTGACCCCATTTTGGAAACTACACCCCTCAAGGAATTCATTTAGGGTTGTTGTTACCATTTTGACCGCACAGTTTTTTCACAGCACGTATTTGAATTGGGCTCTGAAATGAAAAAAATGTCATTTTTTCCAATAAAATGTCATTTATGATCAAAATGTCTTATTTTCACAAGAAACAAAATAGCCCATTCTGTTGCGCAATTTGTTCTGAGTGCCGCAATACCCCATTTGTTGTGATAAACTGCCGTTAGGGCCCATGGGAGGGCTCAGAAGGAAAGGACCACCATTTGGCCTACTGGGGATTTTCTAGTGCGAAGTCATGTATGCAGAAGCCCCTGAGGTACCAGTACAGTTGAAACCCGCAAGAAGTGACCCCGTTTTAAAAACGACACCCTTAAGGCATTCATCTAGAGGTGTAGTGAGCATTTTGACCGGAGACCTACACCCCATAAACTGTAATGTGGGTTCTCCCGGGTATGGCAATACCCTACATGTGGCTGTTATCAGCTGCCTGGACACACAGCAGGGCTCAGAGGGGAAAGACGAGGGGGGATAAGCTGTGTGGAGTGCATCAGGGTAAGTAAAATTGGGGTAAATTATAAACCAAGGAATGTATGATAAATTTTAAAACACTTTCATACAGAGCTCTGGTTATTCGGGACACGTGTCACATTGATATATTGTGTCATCCATTATCGCCCTCTTATAGCAGACTTTGCACCTCTTTTGACTTTTTCCCTTCTTGCCAGTTTGGGGAACTTCTCCTGGAAAGTGTTGCCCTGGTACGATGCGTGTGGCCTCGCTTCCAGAAGTACTGGGTGCCCCCCCTTCTTGGTCCCTAAAGATTAGGTTCTTGATAATCACCTCTTGAAATTCCAGGAAAGTTCCCCTCTGGCCTGCACATCGACGTAGCATGTACGCATTGTACAATGCCATCTGTATGATGTGCCCGGCCAGCTTCTTATACCACACCGCATGGCGCTGTAGGGCTTCAGGGCTTGATCTTACAAGTCCATCCCTCCCATGTACCTATTGTAGTCCAGGATGCAGTCTGGTTTGGGGGTGGCCTTTCCTTCATATATCCTAAACCTGTAGGTATACCCTGATGCACTCTCACAGCTTATACATCTTCACGCCATACCTTGCCCTCTTACCCGGCAGGTACTCGCGGAATTGAACCCTCCCTTTAAAATGTACCAGGGACTCATAAATAGAAATACACTTCTCGGGGGTGTATGCTTGGGAAAACATGGCACTGGAACGGTCTAATAGGGGTCTCCGTTTATACAAACGGTCAAAACTGGGGTCATCTCGGGGTGGGCACGGCTCATTATCAGTATAATGTAAGAAGCGAAGTATTGCCTCATTTATTTATTTTTTTAGGTTCCAGTTCAGTTCTGAAGTTGCTTTGAGGGGCCCATATATTAGAAACCCCTATCAAATACGCCATTTTAGAAACTAGACCCCTCAAAGTATTCACAACAGCATTTATAAAGTTTATGAATCCTTTAGGTGTTTCACAAAAATTTAGAGCAAAGTAGAGGTGAAATTTAAATTTTTCTTTTTGTCAGAAAATCCTCTTTATACCATTTTTTTTAGAACACAAAAGGATTTATCAGTGAAACGCAACTCAATACTTATTGCCCAGATTCTGCAGTTTAGAGAAATATCCCACATGTGGCCCTTGTGCGGTAATGGACTGAAGCGCCGGCCTCCGAAGCAAAGGAGCACCTAGTGGATTTTGAAGCCTCTTTTTTATTAGGCACCATGTCTGGTTTGAAGAGGTCTTGTGGTGCCAAAACATTGGGAACCCCCCAAAAGTGACCCCAATTTGGAAACTAGACCCCTTGAGGAATCCATTGTAGTTTTCTTGGGGTGCATGCGGCTTTTTGATCAGTTTTTATTCTATTTTTAGGTGGCTTGGTGACTAAAAAACAGCAATTGTACGATTGTTTTTTTTTAAGTTTTTTTTTACAGCGTTCACCGTGCGCTATAAATGACATATTCACTTTATTCTGCGGGGCGATACGATTACGGCGATACCAGATGTTTATAGTTTTTTTTTATGTCTTATGGCGTTTGCACAATAAAATACGTTTTCTAAACAATCATTCACTTTTTGTGTTACCTTATTCTAAGAGCCAGAACTTTTTTATTTTTCAATCAATAAAGCCGTGCGAGGACTTATTTTTTGCGTAACGAACTGTAGTTTCGATCAGTACTATTTTTAGGTACATGCGACTTTTTGATCTCTTTTTATTCAATTTTTTGGGAGGTGAAGTGACCAAAGAATTGTGATTGTGGTTCGGTTTATTATTATTTTATTTTACGGCGTTCACCGTGCGGGATAAATAATGAAATAATTTTGTAGTTCAGGCCGTTACGGACGCGGCGATACCAATTATGTATAGTTTATTTGTTTGTTTATATATTTTTATTAATAATAAATGACTGATAAGGGAAAAAGGGGGATTTTTACTTTTATTACTTTTAAATCTTTTATTTTCTTATTTTTACACATCTTTTTTTAACTTTTTTTTTACTTTATTACTTTGTCCCACTAGGGGACTTGAGGGCAGGAGGCCCTGATCGCTATTCTAATACACTGCACTACATGCGTAGTGCAGTGTATTAGAACTGTCAGCTACTCACTGACAGCAAGCATAGTGGGTCCTGACGTTGTCAGGACCCACTAGGCTTCCGTCTATGGCATAGCCGGACGCCATTGTTTGGTGTCCGGTTGCCATAGTCACCATCGCCGGCCGCTATCGCGTAGCAGGCCGGCGATGGCAGCTTAACCCCTAAAAAGCCGCGATCTCTATAGAACGCGGCTTTTAAGGGGTTAATCAGCGGGGACACAGCGATCGGTCCCCGCTGTAGGAGCTGTGACAGCTGCTGAACAAGACAGCAGCTGTCACAGCTCCTGTATGTGTCGGGAGGACGGCCGAAACGGCCGTTACTCCCGAGACGTACTATTACGTCATGGAGCGCGAACGATACAGCTGCCATGACGTAATAGTACGTCAAGGAGCGGGAAGGGGTTAAGGCATTCATCTAGAGGTGTAGTGAGCATTTTGATCCCACAGGTATTGTGTAAAAGATAATTCGCCGCAGATGGTGCAGAGTGAGATTTGCAATTTTCTATACATATATGCCAATTCAGTGCCTGATATATTGTGCCCAGCATGCGCCACCGGAGATATACACCCCATAAACAGTAATGTGGGTTCTCCTGGGTATGACAATACCCTACATGTGGCTGTTAACAGCTGCCTGGGCACACAGCAGGGCCCAGAGGGGAAAGATGAGGGAGATAAGCTATGCGGAGTGCATCAGGGCAGATTAAAAATCAAGACATATAGGATACATTTTAAAACACTTTCATACAGAGCCCTGGTTTTTCGGGACACATGTCACATTGGTATATTGTGTCCTTCCTTATCCCCCTCTTATAGCAGACATTGCACCTCTTTTGACTTTTTCCCTTTTTGCCAGTTTGGGGAACTTTTCCTGAAAACTGTTGCCCTGGTACGATGCGTGTGGCCTCGCTTCCAGAAGTACTGGGTGCCCCCCCTTCTTGGTCCCTAAAGATTAGGTTCTTGATAACCACCTCTCGAAATTCCAGGAAAGTTCCCCTCTGGCCAGTACATCGATGTAGCACGTACGCATTGTACAATGCCATTGTAATGGCGGGGTAGGGAGACAGACAGGTGAGCCCTAATCTACCCGCCACTCAGTCCCTGCCTACTTGCACGGCCCGTCCTAGGCAACGGTGTACAACTGGGCGACGGTCCCTACACTCAATAGGTGTACGACAGACAAACAGACAAGGGTACACAGAAGCTAAGGGAAATGGGGCAGTTGCCCATGGCAACACCGTGAGCAACAGGAGTAGTGAACGAGCCGAGTCAAACCAGGAGTGTACGAGGTACCAAACGCAGAGCAGAAGCGTAGTCAGTAAAGCCATGGTCTAAATGAAGCAGGGTCAATAATAATAGCAGGAGCAGCAGAGCCAGGAAACAGGAAAGAATCACAGGCACTGGAGGAGCAGGAAATTAAGGTATAAATAGACAGAGGGCGGGAGCTAGCTCCGTCTGGCCAGGCTGTGATAGGTTCTCCCACTCCTCAGCCTCCCAGCCTGATTGGTAGCAGATCGAGTCACTCTAACAGACCTAGGCACAGATACAGGCTGATTAACCACGGGCGTCGACAAAGAAGCTGGTTCAGACAAATCCATTAAGGTATATTCACACGGCTTATTTACGGACGTAATTCGGGCGTTTTACGCCTCGATTTACGTCCGAAAATGCGCCTTGATAGCGTTGGCAAACATCTGCCCATTCATTAGAATGGGTCTTACGATGTTCTGTGCACACAGTAATTTTTTTTACGCCCCGCTGTCAAAAGGCGGGGCGTAAAAAAGATGCCCGCGTTAAAGAAGTGCCTGTCACTTCTTCAGACGTAAATGGATCCGTTTTCCATGGACTCCATGGAAAACCAGCTCCATTTAACATCCGTAATGGACGCAGCAAAAAGCGCTTCAACATGCCATTACGGCTGAAATTACGGAGCCCCGTAATTTCAGCCGTTACGGACGCTGCCGTGTGAACATACCCTTACAGCCATCTGTATGATGTGCACAGCCAGCTTCTTATACCACACCCTTGATTTCCGCATGGCGCTGTAGGGCTTCAGGACTTGATCTGACAAGTCCACCCCTCCCATGTACCTATTGTAGTCCAGGATGCAGTCTGGTTTGGGGGTCTCTGTACTGGTACCTCATACAGGTACATGGGTACTGGTGTGGCCATGTATTGTTGTCAATACAAGGACATCTCTCTTGTCCTTGACACAATGTTTCTGCTAGAATGTGCCCTGCTCTCACCCCTTCTTGTTTGCCCAAGCAGTGTCTTAGGGAGGCCTCTCAGATTTCTTCTAGCAGTGCCGCATTCCGCAGTACTTCTGGAAGCGAGGCAGTTGAAGAGTGTGAAGCTGGTATAAAAATTATCCAGGTAGAGGTGGTAACCCTGGTCCAGCAGTAGGTGCACCAAATCCCACACAATTTTTGCATTAACTCCCAGTAAGGGGGGAGCATTCTGGGGGATGAATACTGGTGTCCTCCCCTTCATATATTCTAAATTTGTAGGTATACCCTGATGCACTCTCGCACAGCTTATACATCTTCACGCCATAACTTGCCCTCTTACTCGGCAGGTACTGGCGGAATTGAAGCCTCGCTTTAAAATGTACCAAGGACTCCTCAATATAAATACACTTCTCAGGCGTGTATGCTTGGGCAAACCGGGCACTGAAATGGTCTAATAGGGGTCACAGTTTATACAAATGGTCAAAACTGAGGTCATCTCGGGGTGGGCACTGCTCATTATCAGTATAATGTAAGACACAAAGTATTGCCTCATAACGCATCCTGGACACAGCCATACGGTACATCCGGGCGTGGTATAAGAAAAAGCCTCCTTTTTTTTTTTAGGTTCTAGTTCAGATCTAAGAAAAACCCCCAAAATTGACGCTATTTTGGAAACTAGACCCCTTGAGGAATTCATTGTAGTTTTCATGTGGTGCATGCGACTTTTTGATCAGTTTTTATTCCATTTTTAAGAGGCGTGGTGACTACAAAACAGCAATTCTACAATTGTTTTTTATTCATTTTTTTTTTTTTTACAGCGTTCACCGTGCGCTATAAATGACATTCACTTTATTCTGCGGGGAGATACGATTACGGCGATACCAGATGTTTATAGTTTTTTTTATGTCTTATGGCGTTTGCACAATAAAATACTTTTTTTAAAAAATCATTTACTTTTTGTGTTGCCATATTCTAAGAGCCATAAAGTTGTTTTTTTTTCGATCAAGAAAGCCGTGCCAGGACTTGTTTTTTGCGTAACGAACTGCAGTTTCGATTAGTACCATTTTTATGTACATGCGACTTTTTGATCTCTGTTTATTCCATTTTTTGGGAAGTGAGGTGACCAAAAAAAATTGTGATTCTGGTATGGTTTATTGTTATTTTTTACGGCGTTCACCGTGCGGGATAAATAACGAAATACTTTTGTAGATCAGGCCGTTACGGACGCGGCTATACCAATTATGTAAAGTTTATTTGTTTATTTTTATTAATAATAATAAAGTAAAAATAAGTACCTTTATTAACACATAAATACACATAAAAAGTTAAAAAATACAAATGGACAAAAGGACTCTGTAGTTCCAATAGCAACACAACAGGAGAAACTCCCAGAGGTAGTCCAGGGCAAGATACACAACCAATCTCAGTACAAAGTGTAAGGCAAAGACACAAGATCTAATGGTACGGATGCATAGTTAAATCCTAATGAAAAAAGTGCAGCCTTCATATACTGAGAACAGGGTGAAAAAAATGGAGATAAATCACCTGAAAGTCAAGTCCCCAGACTGAAAAAATCAGATATTACCCCTCTACTCAAGAGGTCATCTTACCCATAATGAATGGCCCAGGAGTGTCGGTCGAGTGTGCTGTTGTACCCCAGGGGCTGCACTTTTTTCATTAGGATTTAACTATGCATCCGTACCATTAGATCTTGTGTCTTTGCCTTACACTTTGTACTGAGATTGGTTGTGTATCTTGCCCTGGACTACCTCTGGGAGTTTCTCCTGTTGTGTTGCTATTGGAACTACAGAGTCCTTTTGTCCATTTGTATTTTTTAACTTTTTATGTGTATTTATGTGTTAATAAAGGTACTTATTTTTACTATATTTGGCTATCTAGCTCCTTGATCTCCTCTTGTTTATACATGTATCTAAAGGAGTTGCCTTTTTCTGGTACTTAGGGAGGATGCTTTAACTATTGTGCATCTAGCCCTCTATTACAATTGCCATATGAGCCCATTTTTTTGAGTGTATAATAATAATAAAGGACTGAAAAATGGGGATCTTTACTTTCATTTTAACACAACTTTTTTTTTATTTTATTACTTTTTTCTACTATGGGACGTGAGGGCAGGAGGCCCTGATCGCTATTCTAATACACTGCACTACATGCGTAGTGCAGTGTATTAGAGCTGTCAGCTACTCACTGACAGCAAGCATAGTGGGTCCTGACTTTGTCAGGACCCACTAGGCTTCCGTAGATGGCATAGCCGGACGCCATTATTAGGCGTCCGGTTGCCAAAGCCACCCTCGCCGGCCGCTACCGTGTAGCGGGCAGACGATGGTAGTTTAACCCCTAAGAAGCCACGATCGCTATCGAACGCGGCTTCCAAGGGGTTAATCATCGGGGACACAATGATCGGTCCCCGCTGAAGGAGATGCGGCACCTGCTGTATGAGACAGCAGCTGTCACAGCTCCTGTATGTGTAGGGAAGATGGCCAAAATGGCTGTTCCTCCCGCAACGTACTATTCCGGGAGCTGCAGGACTTTCTGGCAGGTACTGGTTGTGTAGTGCATGTGACAACAATCTCCCGTATTCTTCATATGTCTGGGCTGTGGGATAGGGTAGCAAGACGGAAGCCTTTTTTAATAAAGAAAATAGGGATGCACGATGCATCGAAACTTCGATACTGTTTCGATACCGTTATTTCATGTATTTCGATACTAAGCGGTGCGGCCACTGCCCCGCTCCTGAGCCCTGACATGTGTGCGTCGTCAGGATGATGCGATGCGGCCGGCGCTGCACTAATTAGCGGCGGCACTGAAGACAGAACATGGCGGGCGCACTGCAAGACACCCCCCATGTTCTGTCTTCAGTGCCTGCGCCGCCACTCATTAGGGCACCGCTGGCCGCATCACCTCATGCTGACCGCGCGCACACTAATGTCAGGAGCGGGGCAATGGCTGTATTACACAGCCGCAGCCCCGCTCTATAACGGCGGCGATCAGAGAAACCTCCCATCTCCGCCGCTATTCTCCTGAATGCAGCGATCAAAGCTGACTGCAGCATTCAGAGGTAAACGAGATGGGGGGGGGGGGGGTGTCCCTCCATTCACAGAAATCCCTGTGGACGCGATTGATGGCCAGAGAGCCCAGGGTCCATTAAAGGGCTGTCTTACCATATTTCCTGTTGTTAGGGCATACTTAGGTATGTCCTAACAACTGCCTAGGACATAGATATATGCCAGTACATTAAAGTTTAAAAATAAAGTAAAAACAAAGTAATATTAAATTAAAAAAAATACAAGTACACTTTTTTTAGAATAAACATTAAAATAAGTCTCAATACATAAAATATACACATTCGTTATTGGCACGGCCGTAATAACCTGCACAATAAAATTTTTGTGTCATTTATGATGTGTACGCTGTAAAAAAAAACAAAAAACGTTTCACTTATTAATGTGAGGCACGAGGTGTGATGAATATAACCTCCATGTGCCTCACATTAATAGTAATTAACACCATCATGTACCTCACACATTAACCCATTATGACTGAGAAACATGATGGGGTTAATTACTATTAATGTGAGGCAGATTCAAAATTCATCATCACACCTCGCGCCTCACATCAGAAAATGGAAGAACTTTCTTTTTATTACTGTTGGCAAAGTATCGTTTTGGTATCGAAAATTGCAATACTACATAAAGTATCGGTATCGAAGTCCAAATTCTGGTATCGTGACATCCCTCCAAGAAAAACATCCAAGCCCGGCTATGTTTTGCAAAGACCAACATCATGTCTGCCAAAAGCATGTTTGAAGACGTTGTAACGTCCGTGGTCGCTGACCACGAACTCCTTCCATCCAGTTGACGCCCTTCTCTCAAGAGATGTCTGCACATACGGCCGTCCTGCTCCACAGTGACCACCAGGGTGCGCTCACGAGCTCCGTCCAGACTTGAGAAGCCAGAACGCAAGCATGTTGGTGATTGAGCCAAATGGTCCAGAGCATCCTGGGCTGTAAGAAGGTCCCAGTCCCATCCTCCCACGCCTGAGCTTTCACGTAGGGTTCGTGGACCCACTGGACCGTACCGCCTTGGCGGTATGGCAACTGGCCAACAGGGAGCAGGTCAGAGTCTATAGTTTATATAGGGTACCTGTGGCAGCTCGGACAGTAGCAAGGCAGGCTTGGCAGGAACTAGGCAGCAGTTAGACAAAGTCAGGACCCACTATGCTTGCTGTCAGTGAGTAGCTGACAGCTCTAATACACTGCACTACGTATGTAGTGCAGTGTATTAAAATTGCGATCAGGGCCTCCTGCCTTCAAGTCCCCTAGTGGGACAAAGTAATACAGTGTAAAAAAAAGTTGTGTAAAAATAAGAAAATAAAAGTAATAAAAGTAAAAATTCCCCTTTTTCCCTTATCAGTCTTTTATTATTAATAAAAATAAATAAACTATACATAATTGGTATTGCCGCGTCCCTAACGGCCTGAACTACAAAATTATTTCGTTATTTGTCCTGCGCGGTGAACGCCATAAAAGAAAATAAACCATACCAGAATCACAATTATTTGGTCGCTTTACCGCCCAAGAAATGGAATAAAAAGAGATCAAAAAGTCGCATTTACCTAAAAATGGACCTGATCGAAACTACAGTTCGTTACGCAAAAAAGAAGTCTTCGCACGGCTTTTTTGATGGAAAAAAAAGTTCTGGCTCTTAGAATAAGGTAACACAAAAAGTAAATGATTTTTTACAAAAAGTATTTTATTGTGCAAACGCCATAAGACATAAAAAAACCATAAACATTTGGTATCGCCGTAATCGTATCGCCCCGCAGAATAAAGTGAATGTCATTTATAGCAATTGTAGAATTGTAGAATTGCTGTTTTTAAAAATAGAAGAAAAACTGATCAAAAAGTTGCATGCACCCCATGAAAACTACAATTAATTCCTCAAAGGCTCTAGTTTCCAAAATGGGGTCACTTTTGGGGGGTTTCCACTGTTTTGGCACCACAAGACCTCTTCATCCCGGACATGGTGCCTAATAAAAAGGATGGCTCAAAATCCTCTAGGTGCTCCTTTGCTTCGGAGGCCGGTGCTTCAGTCCATTACCACACTAGGGCCACATGTGGGATATTTCTCAAAACTGCAGAATCTGGGCAATAAGTATTGAGTTGCGTTTGTCTAGTAAATTCTTTTGTGTTACAGAAAAAAATGGTATAAAGAGGATTTTCGGACAAAAAAAATAAATATGTAAATTTCACCTCTACTTTGCTCTAAATTCCTGTGAAACAGCAAAAGGGTTAATAAACTTTCTATATGCTGTTGTGAATACTTTGAGGGGTCTATTTTCTAAAATGGGGTATTTGATAGGGGTTTCTATTATATATGTCCCTCAAAGCAACTTCAGAACTGAACTGGAACCGAAAAAATAAATAAATGAGGCAATACTTCACTTCTTACATTATACTGTGAGCATTATACTTCTTACATTATACTAATGAGCCGTGCCCAGGGCCGCCATCAGGGGGGTATTACTGGTACTCCCGTCAGGGGCCCGGCCACATGGATTAAGAAAAGGGGCCCGCCGGGCTGCCGTCGCCCCCCCCCCCCACCGCTCACGGGCCCCCCCTCGCAACGCTCGCGCCCCGCCCATAGCAATGCCCGCGGCACCCCCCTAACAACGCCCGCGGCACCCCATAGCAACGCCCGCGGCACCCCCTGCATACCTGTTGTAGCTTCACTGGACGGGGAAGATGCAGCATGTGCTGAAGCTCCGTGTGGAGATCCCGCCCCCCAGCTCCTCTACACTGCCGAACGGACCTGCAGGCTGGTGAGTGTTTTCCCCTATCCTTCCTGCTTCCCATCCCCCTGACCCCGTTTGTAGAATGTATATAGTTGATTAAAATGTTTTTTTTCGTTTTCCTAGCGGTTTTTTTTGCCGCGATTTTCGTAATCGCGGCAAAAATGGCGCAGTTTTGCAGCGATTATATAAAAATCGCGGCAAAATCGCGTGATTTGTGCCGCAATTACGAAAATTGCATAAAAAAAGGATACAAGACATGAAAAGTGCTGTTAGGCTATATTCTCACAGTGCGGTCAAATCACGTTTTTGCCGCGATTTTGCAAAAATTGTGGCAAAAAAAATGGGATTTCACCACACTGTGTAACTAGACTAAGGCCTTATTCAGACGGCCGCGTTCGGTCCGTGACATACGGAGCGTGTATCGGCCGTATTTCCCAGGCTGACCCCAATTCATGGAGCCGGACTCCTAGCATCATAGTTATCAGTGTTGCTGGGAGTCCCTGCCTCTCCGCGGGAATACTGCCCCATATTGTAATGATGCTTTCAGTACGGGACCGGGGACAGTATCCCCAAGGGAAGGGAGGGACTATGATCATAGATGACTGTGATGCTAGAAACCCGGCTCCCTGAACTGTGGTCGGTCCGGGAAATATGGCCGATACACGGTCCTTATATTACAGACCGAACATGGACATCTGAATAAGCCTCTTACTTGCCTCCTATTTTTGGTGCGGATTGCGCACTGAAAATTCACTACAAATTACAATATAAGGCCTTATTCACACAAACGTGTTATACGTCCGTGCTACTAGCGTGATTTTCACTGGCGTCGCACGGACTTATGTTAGTGAATGGGGCCGTTCAGACTGTCAGTGAATTTCACGCCGCGTGTGTCCGCTGTGTAAAACTCACGACATGTCCTATACTTTGCCCGTGTTTCGCGCAGCACGCACCCATTGAAGTCATTGGGTGCGTGCAAATCGCGCACGGCACACGGAAGCACTTCCGGGTGACACGCGTGATTCGCGCTACAGCTGGTAAAGAAGAGAAGGGAAACATAAAAGCCCCTCCTTCTTTACTGTGTTGTAACATCAAAACAGAGTGTCATAATGATGCCGGCTGCGCGAAAATCACGCAGCCGCGCACCATATGCTGATGCCACACCGAACTTTTGCTCGCGCAAAACGCAGCGTTTTTGCGCGTGCAAAACGGACATGTTCGTGTGAATAAAGCCTAAGGCGATATTCAGACCAACGTGTGTGAAATCAGACGTGAAGAATGGCCGATTTGCAGCCGTTCGGGACCCGTTTTCACAGACTTGAGTCTATTGAGGGATCCGTGAAAACGCACAAAAATAGGACATGTCCTATTTTTTTACAGGCCCTTCACATGGTCCGTTAGAACAACGACCATGTGAATAACCCCATAGAAATACACGCAGCCGTGTGACGGCCATTAAAAAAAACATCCTTCGGACGGACGATTAACACGTTAGTCTGAATAAGCCCCAACTCATGTGAATGGGGTTTGTCAGAACGTCATGCACGTGCAGCATTTCACCCCACAAATAATTTTTTTTCAGCTTCCCAGTACATTATGCGGCACAATAAATGGTGCCATGAAAAACTACAACTTGCACCGCAAAAAACAAGCCCTCAAGTAAAAAAAATTATAGCTTTTGGAATGTGGAGAGTAAAAAACAAAAGTTAAAATCCAAAAAATGGCTGAGAAGGGAAGGGGTTAAATAAGCTGCATGCCTATTAGGCTATGTTCACACAATTCGCAAAAACAGTCTGAAAATACAGAGATATTCAAGCGAAAACCGCTCCTGATTTTCAGAAGTTTTTTAAGCAAACTCGTTTTTTTCGCTGTTTTTTTTACGGCCGTTTTTGGAGCTGTTTTTCTATAGAGTCAATGAAAAACGGCTCCAGAAACGTCTGAAGAAATGACCTGCACTTCTTTTTCGCGGCCGTTTTTTTCTCATTGAAATCAATGGGCAGATGTTTGGAGGCGTTCTGTTCTGATATATCAGACGATTACGGCCAGAAAAACGGCAGAAAATAAGCTGTGTGAACATAACCTAATGTTGCAGAATTGTAACGTATTTCATCCTTTACAATGTAAATGGTTAATTTGCGGTAAATCCCCAGCAAATTCTGTAACGCACACATTGAGGAATTTGGTGCACAAAATCCGTATAAAAACCGCAGGTAAAATCTGCACCTAATAGTGCGTTTTTTTATAAGTTTTTAGGTGCGGTTTTTACTTTTTGATGCGGAAATAGGTGCAGGTTTTATGCTGCAGATTTTTTTTTTTTTTTCAAACTAGTCAGAAACAATTCGCAAGCGGAAACGCAAGATAAAGAGACATGTATCATATTTTCAAATACGCACCGCAGGTCAGTTTTTGTGCAGAAAATGTGACATGTAAATGAGATTTCTTGATCTCATTTAGGCTGGGTTCACACGTGGCGGAATTTCACTTAAATTCCGCTGCGGACACTCCGCAGCGTTAATCCGCAGCGGAGCCGTTTCTCCATTGACTTCCACTTCTTTTTAGAAGTGTTCGTTTAGACGAAGCGTAAAATTCCGCTGCGGAGCATAGGCTGCGGTGCGGAATTTGGTGTCCGCAGCATGCTCTGTCTGTTGCGGACCAGTGGCGGACTGGTTGCGGACTCATGGCGGAATTTCTCCATTGACTTCAATGGAGATTCTAAGTTCCGCAATGAAGTCCGCAGCTGTCATGCACATGTTATGTGTGCTGCGGATGCGTCTTGCTTTTTTAACATGACATTTCTTCATTCTGACTGGACCTATGTATTTCTAGGTCTACAGCCAGACTGAGGAAGTCAATGGGGCTCCCGGAATTACGGGAGCGTTGCTAGGAGACGTCAGTAAATAGTCACTGTCCAGGGTGCTGAAAGAGTTAAGCGATCGGCAGTAACTGTTTCTGCACCCTGGACAGTGACTACCGATCCCAATATACAGCAACCTGTAAGAAAATAGAAGTTCATACTTACCGAGAACTCCCTGCTTCTGTCTCCAGTCCGGCTTCCCAGGATGACGTTTCAGTCTAAGTGACGGCTGCAGCCAATCACAGGCTGCAGCGGTCACATGGACTGCCGCGTCATCCAGGGAGGTTGGGCTGGATGCCGAAAGAGGGACGCGTCACCAAGACAACGGCCGGTAAGTATGAAATTCGTTTACTTTCACTAGGGAAAGTGCTGTCCCTTCTCTCTATCCTGCACTGAATAGAGAGAAGGGAAGCACTTTTACCGCAGTCCGCAGCAGCTAGTCCGCATCAATTTACTGCACATTTTGGGCAGATCCGCCGCAGAATCTGCAACGCAGATTCTGTGCGGCATTGATGCGGACAGCTGCGGAGGAAATCCGCCACGTGTGGGCATGCCCTTACTTTGCTGGTCCTATATTACACTGCAGATTTGCCGCACGAAAATACCCACGTGAGTGCCACAATTTCCGTTGCCCACCCCCGGTAATGGAGGGGGGCCCCAGACATCTTGGCTGTATGGGGCCCAGAAATTCCTGATGGCGGCCCTGGCCGTGCCCACCCCGAGATGACCCCAGTTTTGACAGTTTGTATAAACTGAGACCCCTATTAGACGGTTTCAGTGCCCGGTTTTCCCAAGCAAAAAGTGTATTTCTATTGATGAGTCCTTGGTACATTTTAAAGGGATGCTTCAATTCAGCCAGTACCTGCCGAGTAAGAGGGCAAGGCATGGCGTGAAGATGTATAAGCTGTGCAAGAGTGCACAGGGTATACGTACAAATTTAGGATATATGAAGGGAAGGACACCAGTATTCAGCCCCCAGAATTACTGGGAGTTAATGCAAAAATTGTGTGGGATTTGGTGTACCCACTGCTGGACCAGGGTTATCACCTCTACCTGGATAATTTTTATACCAGCTTCCCACTGTACAAGTGCCTCGCTTCCAGAAGTACTGCGGCATGCGGCACTGCTAGAAGAAATCTGAGAGGCCTCCCTAAGACTCTGCTTGGGCAAACACTCAGAAGGGGTGAGAGCAGGGCACATTCTAGCAGCAACATATTGTGTCAAGTACAAGAGAGAAGTCCTTGTATTGACAACAATACATGGCCACACCAGTACCCATGTACCTGTACGAGGTACCAATATTGAGACCCCCAAACCAGACTGCATCCTGGAATACAATAGGTACTTGGGAGGGGGGGGACTTGTCAGATCAAATCCTGAAGCCCTACAGCGCCATGCGGTGTGGTATAAGAAGCTGGCCGTGCACATCATACAGATGGCATTGTACAACGCGTATGTGCTACGTCTATGTGCAGGCCAGAGGGGAACTTTCCTGGAATTTCAAGAGGTGGTTATTAAGAACCTAATCTTTAGGGACCAAGAAGGGGGGGGGGCACACAGTACTTCTGGAAGAGAGGCCACACGCATCGTACCAGGGCAACACTTTCCAGGAGAAGTTCCACAAAAAATGGCAAGAAGGGAAAAAGTCAAAAGAGATGCAAAGCCTGCTATAAGAGGGGGATAACCACCCACCACATGGGGGGTGTGGCCGGATGAGCATGGAGTGAGACGTGTGTGCCTCAGCTCCTGAACACCAGGCATTACAAACGGCCCTAAGCGGCTCTAAACGGCTGAGAAAAGACCCAGCAAGTACACTGACAGCGGCACTTAAGTCCTGCTTTCCGCCCTGCAACATGGGGAAAGCTAAAAAGAAAGCAAACTCTGCTAGACTTACGGAGTTCTTTCCCTCCACGAGGTCCCAAAGTGGCGCCGGCGGCTTCCAGGCTGTGAGAACGGATGTGAGAACGGCTGAAGAGGGACCTTCTTCTCCTGCTTCCTCGCTGCATTCTCCAGCTAGTGGGAGAGACCACACCCGGTCCTCTCATGGATCCTCTCCTCAGATGCAAAGCGACACACCCAGGGGCCGAGTGAGTACTTATGTTGTTCCTCATACTCTGTCTTCTATGCCACATATGCAAAGTACAGAGACTTGTCTCTCCCCTGCTATGCACGCATCACAGTCTACTGCTTCGCCTGTATCGGAAGATACTTTAAAAATCTTACTGGATAGTTTGAGAACCTCTCTCCAGTCTGACATTCAAGCTGCTTTTAAAAATATCCAAATGGAATTTGCTGCTTTGGGAGAACGTACCTCTCATATGGAGGATAAAATGGCTGACTTCTCAGTAGCGCATAATGAGCTGGTAGATATTAACAATTCTTTAGAAGAGGAAGTGGGGTCCTTACATTTAAAGGTGGCGGATTTGGAAGATCGGTCCCGCCGCAAAAACGTGCGGTTTAGAGGCATATCTGAAGCGATAAAACCGGAACAACTTGAAGAATTTCTTACTGATTTTTTTGTGGCGCTAGTACCGGATGTCCCTGTGTCAGATTTGCTTATTGATAGAATGTATCGTATACCAAAACCCAAAGAATTACCTGCCACTATTCCGCGGGATGTGATCGCTCGTTTACACTTCTATCGATTTAAAGAGAAGATTATACAAGCTGCCAGACAACCACCTCTTATTCCAGACAGGTTTCAAGGTGTCTCCGCGTTCACGGATCTGTCAGTGGTTATATTGGCGAAACGACGGGAGTTCCAAGATGTGGCGAAGATTTTAAGATCGCACAATGTTCAATATCGCTGGGGATTTCCTGTCAAGCTCATTATCACTAAAGATGGTCGTAAAGTGATTGCGAACAATCCAGCCAATGTTCTGCAACTGCTTCAGGAATGGCATTTATCTCCGATTGCTTCCCTTCCTAAATCGCCAAGATCCAGATCCTTACCTAGATTGGAGAAGGAATGGGAAACGAAAGATCCTGACTGACTGCCTCTTGTATGTCTTGATAAATTCTGATATGATTCCTAGGGCTGTGTTCACACTGAGTTTTTTGCAGGAGGAAAATTCCTCCTGCAAAAACTGCTCCTCACGGTTTTTTGCACAGTGGTTTGACAAAAACTCGCCAAAACACTCCGAGGCGTTTTTTTTCCTCTTTCTGATTGATTGAAATGGTGTTTTGGAGGCGGAAACCGCCTCAAGATGGGTCATGACGCTTCTTTTTACCGCGACACATTTTTTTCTTTACTCGCGGTAAAGAAAACTCGTCCAACTCCCATTGAAATCAATGGGAGGCATTTTCGGGCGGTTTTTGACGAGTTTTGCGGCTCGGTTTCCGAGTAAAAAAACAAAACAAAAAAACTCGTCAAAAACTCAGTGTGAACAGGGCCTAAAGGTTATTGCAGAATATTCTCTGTACTTCAGAAAGGGTTATGACATAACTGTCTGTTGTATATCCTTGCTGTATTTTCTCAAATGCCATGGTATGGTTCACGGTGATACACTGCAATTGATGTGTTTCACCTTCGCCCCTCTATATCTCACCTCAGGGTTTGATGTCCTCCCTCTCAGGATACTGTTTAATTGTTGTATGTCTGTTTTTGTTAACTCCGGTCTATATAGAGCAGGTCAAAGCTGCTCTGGAAATCTCTATCTCAGACCTGTAGTAAGTCAGTGGGTCTCAGGTAATTGTCTTTTAGCAGATGCATTTCATGTCTTAAAATGGTGCTACAGGTAGTTTCACTTAACACTAAAGGACTTAATAGTCCGTTTAACTGGTTCCCGACCACTGGCTGTATTTTTACGGCCAGCGGTCAGGGTCCTTAAAACCCGAGCCATAGACTTTTTACGGCTCGGGTTTTAACTTGCTGCCCGCGCGATCGGGCAGCTGAATGTCGGGTCTCCGGCTGTCAGTGACTGCCGGGGACCCTGAGGAGAGGATAGAAGCATATTTCGCTGCTTCTGTCTTCTCTGATGACTTGTACACAGCGCTCAATGAACGCTGTGTATAGGAAGAGGCAGCGGCCGCACCGCTGTCTCTATTCCTCCCGGTGATCATGTGACTGGTCACATGATCGCCGGGTGCCGTTAGTGACAGACTGCTGCTGGGTCTTACTAGACCCAGCACAGCCCAGTTCGTGACAATCGTCACTATGAGAGGGCTGATTTCCCCTGTAACTGGGGCTGCTGTGCAGCTCCAGTTACAGTGGAAAAACATGGTGTAAAAGAAAGAAAAAAAATATATAAAGTTCCCCAAAGGTCTTTTTTGACCTTTGAGGGACAGACCATAGTAAAAAAAAAATAGTAAAGTGCAAAAAAAATTAAATAATAAATACACATAAAATACCCACCCCAAAAAAAACTGTTACCCCCCGCCAATCATTGTCGTAACGCTAGCGCTGACCCAATTACCCTAATATAGACATGTAATATATTAAAATTTACGGTAGACAATGACGATCACAAATAAGAGGTCTATTTTAGGGTAAAACTATGTTATTACCACAAAAAAATAGCTGAAACGTAAAAAAGCTTATTTTTTTACTATTATTTTCAAACTTTATGAATAAAAATTCTAAAATAGCAAAAAAGGTGTGTATAAAAACGATAAAAAACGAAACCTGCATTGTCTACGGAAAAAACATCGCAAAAATCACGTCGTTAGCCCAACAAATAAAAAAGTTATAGCCATTTAACGAACACGTGCTAAAAATGGCTAAACGGTGTCTGGTCCTGAAGGCGCAAAATAGCCCGGTCCTGAACTGGTTAAACGTTCTATGGTATGGAAAGAGGCAAAACAGTCCCATGCGGATATCGTATGTTTGCAGGAAACCCATTTAAATCAGGTAGATGTAAGTAGGCTGCACCATAAGCAATTTGCGAATATATATGCCTCCCCGGCTTATCACAAAAAAAAGGGGAGTCGCAATTGCGATTAGAAACTCTGTGGCTTTTATACTTAGGGAGTCCCATATAGATCCATATGGGCGTTTTGTGATATTGATATGTGACATTAATAATATTACCTACACTCTGGTCGCAATTTATGCGCCCAACCAAAAACAGTTACGTTTTTTTCAATCACTGTTTAAACTTCTCAATAAGCATCGGTCGGGTTCGGTGTTACTTATGGGAGATTTTAACAAATCAATGCGGCCCGCACTAGACTCCTCAGCTCATTCAGGGTCGGATAAACCGTCCGACTTGTACAATATTACTCAAAAATAAATGTTATTAGATGTGTGGCGGCTCCAGCATCCTTCAGAGAAAGATTACACCTTTTTCTCTCATCCACATAAGACATATTCACGGATAGATATGTTTTTTGCGGATGCTTTTTTGTTTCATAGAATAATATCTACAAAAATAGGTAATATCGATTGGTCCGATCATGCGCCCATTTATTTATCCATTGCAGAAAGATATAGTACTCCTCCTGCGAACCAATGGCGACTTAACAATTATTTTCTATCTGCCCCTCAATTTGCTAACAAATCCGCTGATTTATTGCAAGAATTTTTTTTGCTCAATGACACTGCTGACGTGTCCTCGGCTACGCTTTGGTGCACACACAAAGCTTATATGCGAGGTCAATTTATCAGTATTGCAGATAGAGATAAAAGACAGAAAAATGAATTGAGATTTCAGTTGTCATCCAACATCACTCAATTAAGTGCTTCCAACAAGCAGTCTTACTGTCCACATAGGGCTGCTTTGCTCAAGAATTTACAGAATCAACTCCACCAACTTGACCTTTATAAATATGAGCAGTCCTTGAGAAAGGTGAAGGCACGTTATTATGGATATAACAATAAAACCAGCGCCTTATTAGCTTCGCATCTCAAACAGAGATCGGCTCAATCTAGGATTCCTTTCCTTTATAATAGTAAGAATGAAAAGGTATTTGATCCTCAAGGCGTAGCAAATGTACTGGCAGATTACTATGCAGATTTATATAATCTCAAGGATAATTTAGATACCCCACAGCCTTCTGTGTCCATGATTGCTTCCTTTCTACAGGACAGGAATTTGCCTTCAGTCACCTCTCATCAGTTGGAGATGCTCTCTGCTTGTATATCTGAAACTGAAATCCTCCAGGCTATAAAGTCCTTGAAACCTCATAAGGCTCCTGGCCCCGATGGTCTCACGGTAGACTACTACAAAAAATTTGGTTCTCTTCTCCTACCCCATTTATTGAATCTGTTTATTGATGTACAGCAAGGTGGTAATTTCCCTGTGGAAATGTTAGAAGCTACAGTAGTTGTTTTACCTAAACCGGGGAAAACTCCGGACAAACCGGGTAACTTCAGACCTATATCATTGCTGAATACAGACTTAAAATTGTTTGCTAAAATAATTGCGGAACGCCTAGCCGGCATTTTGCCTGATTTGATACATCAGGATCAGGTGGGATTTGTAAAGGGGAGGCTCTCATCTGATAGCACAAGGCATTTTGTGGACTTGTTGGGCCTGGTGGAGCGAGATCGGACGCCTTCTCTGCTTCTTTCCTTAGACGCGGAGAAGGCCTTCGATCAGGTCCATTGGGGATATTTGCGGTTACTTCTGGAGGCATTTGGAATTCATGGTACGGCGCATCATAGTATAATGGCCCTATATTCTTCTCCCTCTGCATTGGTATTTACCTCCTGGATGTACATCAACATTTTTTAACATAACCAAAGGGACTCGACAAGGGTGTCCTTTATCTCCACTCATCTTTACCTTGGTGATGGAGCCGTTGGCTACTTCCATTAGGTCATCTGTTGCTATTAGTGGGATAACGGTGGGGGATATATCTTATAAAATTGGCTTATTTGCGGATGATGTGCTCATTGCTATATCTGACCCTGAGACATCTCTATTAGAGGTCACTAAGATATTCGAGGCTTTTAGTGCAATTTCGTATTATAAGCTTAATGTTACCAAGTCTATGGCTTTGAGTATGAATATTTCTCGTCTTCTTTTGGACTCTCTCCGGAAGAAATTTCCGATTGTTTGGGTTGAGCACTCTTTCTCAAACTTAGGAATACAACTTACATACCCCACCTCTCTTTTATATAAATATAATTATATACCATTGGTATCTGCGATAGAAGCAGACTTATCCAAGTACATGAAGTATGAGGCATCATGGGTAGGGAGAATCTCTGCGGTTAAGATGATGATCCTTCCAAAAATACTATATCTATTTAGAAATTTACCTATTCTGCTATCGGTATCTTATCTTAAAAGACTCCAAGGTATAATTAATAAATATATATGGAAAAACTCCCGCCCTAGAGTAGCTGCGGAGGTATTATACCAGCCAATTGTTAAAGGGGGTTTGGGTCTCCCGAACTTGGCTCATTATTATTATGCAGCAATTTTGGATCAAGCCAGAATGTGGAAGACTAAAGTTCCTATGAAACATTGGATTTCTATGGAAAAGGAACTACTTGATGGATCTTCTGTAGAAGCGCGCATGTGGCTATTGTCCACTGGTGCTAAAATATCTAATTCTTATTTTTTAACGATTGATGCAGGGCTCCAGGTCTGGAAAAAATTTACTGTTATTCACCCTATAATCCCGATGAGATTTTCTGATCTTCCTCTTCGACTGCTTCCACTTCTGATACCTGATATTGATATCGAAAATTGGCTGTTGTCCGGCATTGAGTGTATTTCTGACATTATGGAGCGAACTCATCTAATGGCATTGTAAAGGATTTGCCAGACACAGCTTCTGTGTCGACCCCCATGGGCAATCAGTCTGCACCTGCTCCTATGTCTGTGAGACTGACTCCATCTTCCACCACTCAGGATGGCAGGCTTAGGAGTGGGAGAGCCTATCACAGCCTGGCCGGACGGAGCTAGCTCCCGCCCACTGTCTATTTATACCTGCCTTTCCCTGTGCCTACTTCTCCAGGAAGTTTTCGCCCACTGAGAGTAACTATGATATTGGCAACCGCAAACTCTTAGCCATTAAATGGGCATTTGAAGAGTTGCGCCACTTCCTGGAGGGGGCTAGGCACCAGTTAACGGTCCTTACCGACCACAAAAATCTGGTTTTCTTAGAATCTGCCCGGAGGCTAAACCCGAGACAAGCTCGATGGGCGTTATTTTTACCAGATTCAACTTTTTCGTCACCTATAGGGCTGGGTTTAAAAATATTAAGGCTGACGCACTGTCGCGTAGCTTCATGGCCAGCCCTCCTTCGGAGGAAGATCCTGCTTGTATTTTGCCTCCAGGTATAATCATTTCCTCTATTGATTCTGATTTAGTCTCCGAAATTAGGCCTGATCAAGGTTCAGCTCCCGGGAACCTTCCTGAGAACAAGCTGTTTGTTCCCCTGCAATTCCGGCTAAGGGTACTTAGGGAAAATCACGACTCCGCACTATCTGGTCATCCAGGCGTCCTGGGTACCAAACACCTCATTGCCAGAAACTATTGGTGGCCTGGGTTGCCTAAAGACGTTAAGGCGTACGTCGCCGCTTGTGAGGTTTGTGCTAGGTCCAAGACTCCCAGGTCCCGACCAGCGGGCTTACTACGTTCTTTGCCCATTCCCCAGAGACCTTGGACCCATATCTCCATGGATTTTATCACCGATTTGCCTCCATCTCAAGGCAAGTCCGTGGTGTGGGTTGTAGTAGACCGCTTCAGTAAGATGTGCCACTTTGTGCCCCTCAAACTACCCAATGCCAAGACGTTAGCTACCTTGTTTGTCAAACACATCCTGCGTCTCCATGGGGTTCCTGTCAATATTGTTTCTGACAGAGGGGTACAATTTGTTTCATTGTTTTGGAGAGCCTTCTGTAAAAAGTTAGATTGATCTGTCCTTCTCCTCGGCTTTCCATCCTGAAACTAATGGCCAAACGAAGAGGACTAATCAGTCTCTAGAACAATATTTAAGGTGTTTTATCTCTGACTGTCAACATGATTGGGTCTCATTCATTCCCCTCGCCGAATTTTCCCTTAATAAAACCAGGTCAGTAACTCGTCAGGGGTCTCCCCCTTTTTCTGTAATTTTGGGTTTAATCCACGGTTCTCCTCCGTTTCACCTGGTAGTTCCAACAATCCCGAGGTAGATGTCGTTCATCAGGAACTGTGCACAGTCTGGGCCCAGGTTCAGAAGAACCTAGAGGCGTCCCAGAGCATACAAAAGACTCAGGCAGATAGAAGACGTTCTGCTAACCCCTTGTTTGTGGTCGGGGATCTGGTGTGGCTATCTTTCTAAAAATTTGCGCCTTAAAGTCCCGTCCAAGAAGTTTGCTCCCCGGTTTATTGGGCCGTACAAGGTCATTGAAGTCCTTAACCCTGTCTCCTTCCGACTGGAGTTGCCCCCGTCTTTTCGAGTGCACAACGTCTTTCATTCCTCCCTCCTTAAACGCTGCTCCCCGTCCTTGGCTCCCTCGAGTAAACCTCCGGTCCCTGTTCTCACCCCTGAGGGGGTAGAATTCGAGGTGACCAAGATTGTGGACAGCAGGATGGTCCAAGGCTCCCTCCAGTACCTGGTCCATTGGAGAGGATACGGGCCTGAGGAGAGGACTTGGGTACCCGCCCGGGATGTTCACACTGGGGTATTGCTCAGGAGGTTCCACCTTCGTTTCCCCAGTAAACCTGGTCCACCTAGAAAGGGTCCGGTGGCCCCTCATAAAAGGGAGGGTACTGTAAAGGATTTGCCAGACACAGCTTCTGTGTCGACGCCCATGGGAAATCAGTCTGCACCTGCTCCTATGTCTGTGAGACTGACTCCATCTTCCACCACTCAGGATGGCAGGCTTAGGAGTGGGAGAGCCTATCACAGCCTAGCCAGACAGAGCTAGCTACCACCCACTGTCTATTTATACCTGCCTTTCCTGTTCCTCCTTTGCTTGTGATTCTGCTCTGCTTGTTTCCTGGCCTTGCTGCTACTGCTTGTACTACTCATCCTCTGCTTGTTATAGACCTTGGCTTTCTGACCACTCTCCTGCTCAGCGTTTTTGTACCTCGTTCACGCCAGGTTTGACTCGGCTCGTTCACTACTCTTGTTGCTCACGGTGTCTCCGTGGGCAGCTGCCCCGTTTCCCCAGCTTCTGTGTACCCTTGTCTGTTTTGCACTTACTGAGCGTAGGGACCGTCGCCCAGTTGTACCCCGTCGCCTAGGACGGGTCGTTGCAAGTAGGCAGGGACTGAGTGGCGGGTAGATTAGGGCTCACCTGTCTGTCTCCACCCCGTCATTACAGGCATTTAATGATATATGTCTGAAGTACAACATACCCCGTAGGGACTTCTATAAATCCCTTAGAATACGTCATTTGTTGAGTACATTGCCTTTTGAATTGTCATTCACTAATCTGGATAAAACATGCAAAGGGATATAAAAAATGTATAAGGTATTGTGTGAGGGTTTGCTTCGGGAGGAATTTCCTTGTCTGGGGCATTGGGAGAGAGATCTGGGAATCCCTATAAGTACGCAGGATTGGGAAGCCACTTTCAATCTAGCTTGCTTTCTCTCTAAGTGCGCTACACATTTGGAAGCGTCTAGGAAAATAATGTATAGGTGATATTACACTCCTAGTCGTTTGTCGCGAATATATCCAACCTCATCAGATAGGTGCTGGAGGTGCCTCACTTCTAAGGGTACCATCCTCCATATTTTCTGGGAGTGTACAGTATTGTCCAGCTTTTGGCAGCAAGTAGAAGATTTCTTACGATCTCTTTTAGGGGTTGACATTCAGCTTGCCCCTGCTCTAGCCCTACTGCATGTGGGATTGGTGGATTTCTCTCAGGGTGTCAGAAACGTACTTTTTCATGTATTGCGGTCTGCAAAAATATTGATTGCAAAATACTGGAAATCTACAAAAGTGCCTAGTATGAGTGAAGTGATTTTATATGTTAACAATAATTGTGTTATGGAACGCGCTTTAGCCTCTATTCAAGGGTCCTACGCTCGTACTTCCTTATGGGATCAATGGACTGAATCTACTTACTCTGACATACTCTTATGATTACCTTAGTCGAATATGTGGTCAATTTGTCGTGTCTGGATCCGGAGTTTTCTTTGTTTGTTTGGTTTTTTTTTTCTGTAAAAAATGTGATCCTTATCCCAATGCTTTGTTTGCAATGTTTCATTGCTGTATGTAATGATTAGATGTATACTGGATCAATAAAAATCTGTTTATTAAAAAAAAAGAGGGGAATAAGGTAGGACACAATATATCAATGTGACACGTGTCCCGAAAAACCAGGGCTCTGTATGAAAGAGTGTTTTAAAATTTATCATACAGGTCTTGATTTTTTATCTACCCCAGTTTTACTTACACTGATGCACTCCGCACAGCTTATCCCCCTCATCTTTCCCTTCTGAGCGCTGCTGCATGCCCAGGCAGCTGTTAACAGCCACATTGAGGGTATTACCATACCCGGGAGAACCCACATTACAGTTTATGGGGTGTATGTCTCCGGTCAATATGCTCACTACACCTCTAGATGAATGCCTCAAGGGTGTAGTTTTAAAACGGGGTCACTTCTTGCGGGTTTCAACTGTACTGATACCTCAGGGGCTTCTGCATACATGACTTCGCACCAGAAAATCCCCAGTAGGCCAAATGGTGGTCCTTTCCTTCTGAGCCCTCCCATGGGTCCAAACGGCCATATACCGCCACAAATGGGGTATTGTCGCACTCAGGAATTGGGCAACAAAATGGGGTATTTTATTTCTTATGAAAATAAGACATTTTGAGCCAAAACGACATCTTATTGGAAAAAAAATTACAGTTTTTTTAAATTCACAGCCCAATTCAAATACGTGCTGTGTAAAAACTGTGGGGTCAAAATGGGAACAACAACCATAAATGAATTCCTTGAGGGGTGTAGTTTCGAAAATGGGGTCACTTTTGGGGGATTCCTACTGTTTTGGCACCTCAACACCTTCAAACCTGGCATGCTGCCTAAAATATATTCTAATAAAAAAGAGACCCCAAAATGCACTAGGTGCTTCTTTGCTTCTGGGGCTTGTGTTTCAGTCCACGAGCACACTAGAGCCACATGTGGGACATTTCTAAAAACTGCAGAATCTGGACAATACATATTTAGTAGTGTTTCTCTGGTAAAACCTTCAGCAAGAAAAATTAAATTTGCAAATGTCACCTCCACTTTGCTATAATTCCTGTGAAATGCCTAAAGGGTTAAATAAAAACTTTCTAAATGCTGTTTTGAATACTTTGAGGGGTCTAGTTTTAAAATAGGGTGTTTTATTGGGGTTTCTAATACATAGGCCCCTCAAAGCCACTTCAGAACTGAACAGGTACCTTAAAAAAAAGGCTTGACATTTTCTTAAAAATATGTGAAATTGCTGTTTATGTTCTAAGCCTTGTAACGTCCAAGAAAAATAAAAGAATTTTCAAAAAACGATGCCAATCTAAAGTAGACATATGAGAAATGTGAACTAGTTACTATTTTGGGTGGTATAACCATCTGTTTTACAAGCAGATACATTTATAGTCATAAAAATGCTATTTTTTATTTTATTTTACCACTAACATAAAGCCCAATGTGTCGAGAGAAAACAAAGTCTCAGAATCGCTTGGATAGGTTTAAGCATTCTGAAATTACTAAGACATAAAGTGAAATATGTCAGATTTGAAAAATGGGCTCTGAGCCTTAGGCTATGTTCACACGGAGTATTTTGGGGGAGGAATATCTGACTCAAAATTCAGTTTGGAACTTTGAGGCAGATTTTCCTCTCCCTGCACGCCGTTTTTCGCCCGCGGCCATTGAACGCCGCGGGCATAAAACAGCGCGAAATACGCTTTCTCTGCCTCCCATTGAAGTCAATGGGAGGTCAGAGGCGGAAGCGCCCGAAGATAGGGCATGTCGCTTCTTTTTCCCGCGAGGCAGTTTTACTGCTCGCGGGAAAAAGACGCCGACGCCTCCCATTGAAATCAATGGGAGGCATTCTCGGGCCGTTTTTGCTGAGTTTTGCGACGCGGTTTCCGCGTCCAAAAACTCGGCAAAATACTCTGTGTTAACATCCCCTTAAGGCGCAAACTAGGCTGCGTCCTTAAGGGGTTGCCCAAGATAAAATGACGGTGTTAATGCTTGTAATTTATTAATGTAAATACATTTGTAATGTACTTACATTTTCCAAAGTGGCCCCGTTTCCAGATCCTGCCGTGGGGTACTTGATGGGTGACGTTACTCTCCGGCCGCTGTGTTGATCTTTAATTCTTTTCCGGATATACGACACGTCACTTGTGACATGCCGTGTATAGGCTGTTCTGTTGTAACGCGCACGTGCGGCCCCTGCTGTTTTCTCGAGAACAGCAGGGACCGCGAGAACAGCAGGGACCACGCATGCGCGTTACGGGCTGTACAGCATAACAGCCCATACACGGCACAAGTGACGTGTCGTATACCCGGAAAATAATTGAAGATCAACACAGCGGCCAGAGAGAGTGAAGTCACCCGTCAAGTACACCACGGCAGGATCTGGGGGCCACTTTGGAAAATGTAAGTATATTACAAAAGTATTTACATTAATAAATTACAAGCCTTAAGACAGTCATTTTATCTCGGACAACCCCTTTAATAGTAATTAATCCTATCATGTAACTTACACATTAACCCAATGTTGCTCATTATGACTGAGGTACATGATGGGGTTAATTGCTATTAATGTGAGGCACATGGAGCTTCAAAATTCATCAGACCACGTGCCTCATATCAGAAAAAAACGTCTGTTTTTTTTTATTATTGTTGGCAAAGTTTAGTTTTGGTATCGAGAATCGCAATAATACACAAAGTATCGGTATCGAAGTCCAAATTCTGATAACAACCCTAGATCCAACTGCATCAAACCTGTGTATAGGATCGTGGCTTTAACCCCTTAAGGACGCAGCCTAGTTTTGGCCTTAAGGCTCAGAGCTCATTTTTCAAATCTGACATATTTCACGTTATGTGGTAATAACGTCGGAATGCTTAAACCTACCCAAGCGATTCTGAGATTGTTTTCTCGTGACACATTGGGCTTCATGTTCGTGGTAAAATTTGGTCGATATATTCAGTGTTTATTGGTGAAAAATTGCAAAATTTAGAGAAAATGTTGAAAAAATTGCATTTTTCAGAATTTAAATGCATCTGATTGTAAAACAGACGGTTATACCACCCAAAATAGTTACTAGTTCACATTTCCCATATGTCTACTTTAGATTGGCATCGTTTTTTGAACATTCTTTTATTTTTCTTGGACGTTACAAGGCTTAGAACATAAACAGCAATTTCTCATATTTTTAAGAAAATTTCAAAAGCCTTTTTTTTAAGCTACCTCTTGAGTTCTGAAGTGGCTTTGTGGGGCCTATGTATTAGAAACCCTGATAAAACACCCCATTTTAAAAACTAGACCCCTCAAAGTATTCAAAACCGCAGTTAGAAAGTTTTTTAACCCTTCAGGCATTTCACAGGAATTAAAGCAAAGTGGAGGTGAAATTTGCAAATTTCATTTTTCTTGCTGAATTTCAATTTTATTCATTTTTTTTTCTGTAACAGAGAAGCTTTTACCAGAGAAACACTACTAAATATGTATTGTCCAGATTCTGCAGTTTTTAGAAATGTCCCACATGTGGCCCTACTGTGCTTGTGGACTAAAACACAAGCCCTAGAAGCAAAGAAGCACCTAGTGCATTTTGAGTCCTCTTTTTTATTAGAATATATTTTAGGCAGCATGCCAGGTTTGAAGAGGTGTTGAGGTGTCAAAACAGTAGGAATCCCCCAATAGTGACCCCATTTTGGAAACTACACCCCTCAAGGAATTCATTTATGGGTAATGTGACCATTTAGACTCCATAGTTTCTTCACAGAACTTATTTGAATTGGGCTGGGAATTAAAAAAAATATATATTTTTTCCAATAATATGTAATTTTAGCTCAAAAATTCTTATTTTCACAAGAAATAAAATACTCCATTTTGTTGCCCAATTTGTCCTGAGTGCGGCAATACCCCATTTGTGGTGATAAACTGCCGTTTGGGCCCATGGGAGGGCTCAGAAGGAAAGGAGCGCTGTGTGTTCTTTGGAGTACAGATTTTGCTGGATTGGTTTTCGGGTGCCATGTCGCATTTGCAGAGCCCCAGAGCTATCAAAGCAATAGAAACCCACCACAAATGACCCCATTTTGGAAACTACACCCCTCAAGGAATTCATTTATAGGTGTTGTGACCATTTTGACACCATAGTTTTTTCACAGAACTTATTTGAATTGGGCTGGGAATGAAAACAAAATTATTTTTTTCAAATAATATGTAGTTTTGGCTGAAAATTTCTTATTTTCACAAGAAACAAAATACCCCATTCTGTTGCGCAATTTGTTCTGAGTGCCACAATACCCCATTTGTTGTGATAAACTGCCGTTTGGGCCCATGGGAGGGCTCAGAAGGAAAGGACCACCATTTGGCCTACTGGGGATTTTCTAGTGCGAAGTCATGTATGCAGAAGCCCCTGAGGTACCAGTACAGTTGAAACCCGCAAGAAGTGACCCCGTTTTAAAAACTACACCCTTAAGGCATTCATCTAGAGGTGTAGTGAGCATTTTGACCGGAGACCTACACCCCATAAACTGTAATGTGGGTTCTCCCGGGTATGGCAATACCCTACATGTGGCTGTTATCAGCTGCCTGGACACACAGCAGGGCCCAGAGGGGAAAGACGAGGGGGGATAAGCTGTGTGGAGTGCATCAGGGTAAGTAAAATTGGGGTAAATTATAAACCAAGGGATGTATGATAAATTTTAAAACACTTTCATACAGAGCTCTGGTTATTCGGGACACGTGTCACATTGATATATTGTGTCATCCATTATCGCCCTCTTATAGCAGACTTTGCACCTCTTTTGACTTTTTCCCTTCTTGCCAGTTTGGGGAACTTCTCCTGGAAAGTGTTGCCCTGGTACGATGCGTGTGGGCTCGCTTCCAGAAGTACTGGGTGCCCCCCCCTTCTTGGTCCCTAAAGATTAGGTTCTTGATAATCACCTGCATTGTATAATGCCATCTGTATGATGTGCCCGGCCAGCTTCTTATACCACACCGCATGGCGCTGTAGGGCTTCAGGGCTTGATCTTACAAGTCCATCCCTCCCATGTACCTATTGTAGTCCAGGATGCAGTCTGGTTTGGGGGTGGGCTTTCCTTCATATATCCTAAACCTGTAGGTATACCCTGATGCACTCTCACAGCTTATACATCTTCACGCCATACCTTGCCCTCTTACCTGGCAGGTACTCGCGGAATTGAACCCTCCCTTTAAAATGTACCAGGGACTCATCAATAGAAATACACTTCTCGGGGGTGTATGCTTGGGAAAACCGGGCACTGGAACGGTCTAATAGGGGTCTCCGTTTATACAAACGGTCAAAACTGGGGTCATCTCGGGGTGGGCACGGCTCATTATCAGTATAATGTAAGAAGCGAAGTATTACCTCATTTATTTATTTTTTTTAGGTTCCAGTTCAGTTCTGAAGTTGCTTTGAGGGGCCCATATATTAGAAACCCCTATCAAATACCCCATTTTAGAAACTAGACCCCTCAAAGTATTCACAACAGCATGTAGAAAGTTTATGAACCCTTTAGGTGTTACACAAAAATTTAGAGCAAAGTAGAGGTGAAATTTACATTTTTTTTTTGTCAGAAAATCCTCTCTATACCATTTTTTTTTATAACACAAAAGGATTTATCAGTGAAACGCTAATTAATACGTATTGCCCAGATTCTGCAGTTTTGAGAAATATCCCACATGTGGCCCTCGGGCGGTAATGGACGGAAGCGCCGGCCTCCGAAGCAAAGGAGCACCTAGTGGATTTTGAAGCCTCTTTTTTATTAGGCACCATGTCCGGTTTGAAGAGGTCTTGTGGTGCCAAAACATTGGGAACCCCCCAAAAGTGACCCCAATTTGGAAACTAGACCCCTTGAGGAATCCATTGTAGTTTTCTTGGGGTGCATGCGGCTTTTTGATCAGTTTTTATTCTATTTTTAGGTGGCGTGGTGACTAAAAAACAGCAATTGTACTATTGTTTTTTTTTTTCGTTTTTTTTTACAGCGTTCACCGTGCGCTATAAATGACATATTCACTTTATTCTGCGGGGCGATACGATTACGGCCATACCAGATGTTTATAGTTTTTTTTTATGTCTTATGGCGTTTGCACAATAAAATACGTTTTGTAAACAATCATTCACTTTTTGTGTTACCTTATTCTAAGAGGCAGAACTTTTTTATTTTTTAATCAATAAAGCCGTGCGAGGACTTATTTTTTGCGTAACGAACTGTAGTTTCGATCAGCACCATTTTTAGGTACATGCGACTTTTTGATCTCTTTTTATTCCATTTTTTGGGAGGTGAAGTGACCAAAGAATTGTGATTGTGGTTCGGTTTATTATTATTTTATTTTACGGCGTTCACCGTGCGGGATAAATAACGAAATAATTTTGTAGTTCAGGCCGTTACGGACGCGGCGATACCAATTATGTATAGTTTATTTGTTTGTTTATATATTTTTATTAATAATAAAGGACTGATAAGGGAAAAGGGGGGATTTTTACTTTTATTACTTTTAAATCTTTTATTTTCTTATTTTTACACATCTTTTTTTAACTTTTTTTTAACTTTATTACTTTGTCCCACTAGGGGACTTGAGGGCAGGAGGCCCTGATCGCTATTCTAATACACTGCACTACATGCGTAGTGCAGTGTATTAGAACTGTCAGCTACTCACTGACAGCAAGCATAGTGGGTCCTGACGTTGTCAGGACCCACTAGGCTTCCGTCTATGGCATAGCCGGACGCCATTGTTTGGTGTCCGGTTGCCATAGTCACCATCGCCGGCCGCTATCGCGTAGCAGGCCGGCGATGGCAGCTTAACCCCTAAAAAGCTGCGATCTCTATAGAACGCGGCTTTTAAGGGGTTAATCAGCGGGGACACAGCGATCGGTCCCCGCTGTAGGAGCTGTGACAGCTGCTGAACAAGACAGCAGCATCACAGCTCCTGTATGTGTCGGGAGGACGGCCGAAACGGCCGTTACTCCCGAGACGTACTATTACGGCATGGAGCGCGAACGATACAGCTGCCATGCCGTAATAGTACGTCAAGGAGCGGGAAGGGGTTAAAGGCTATGTACGCCTTTGAAAGGCAATTTATTATTATAATTTTTTTTTTACATTCTTTTATTTTCATCTGAATCATTATACAGCAAAAACATTAAATATTCACAGAGAGCATACATGTATAGCAATACAAAATAATAAAATGTTGTTATGCATACAAAGTTCCAAAACACAATGCACAGCAGTCATCTGATCCAGCAGAAGAAAAAGTTATATTGTAAATAGAAAACATGAATATTAGAAAGCATATACCATATTTTTCGGACTATAAGACGCACCCAGGTTTTAGACAACAGAAAATAGGAAAAAAATTATTTGTTAAAAATTATTTATTCTGTTTCACCACATTCTGAGAGCAAAAACTTTTTTTATATTTTTTATCGATTGAGCGGTGTGAGGGCTTATTTTGTTGCGTGACGAAATTATTTTATTTTTTACATTGTGCTTGGGGAAAAATGGGAAAAGGTTTTTGTTTTTTTTTACACTCCTAAAAATGTATCTAACATTTTTTTATTTTTACACATTTTATTATTTTATTATTATTTATTTATAAAAAATGGAAGCAGACCAAGAGAACCCAGAGAACTTCTGACGGATCTGACAAATCTCAGCCCCAAAACACAGCAATGTCCCCATCAGTACAGGGCATGCACTTCCTCTGCTCCCAGCTAACGGACTCTTAACTCAAACTGAAGGGAGACCCACGCTCCCCTCCCTATGGAACCTATGATTACAGCAAATAATCATCCGACTCACAGAACTCTCTCCACTCCTGCCAAACCAACCTCACATTCCCTGAAGTCAAATGATGGGCCTGTGTTGCCTCCTTCATTCTCTGCAGATGTAGTATCTCCTGAAACCAGTCAGTAATCGTAGGCACGCTACTGGTCTTCCAAAGACGTGGGATAACAGTGCGAGCTGCGATCAGCAGAAAACTAATCAGGGTTTTCGTATATCTTTTGATCGCACCAGGGAGCATGGAGAGAAGCAACACCTCCGGAGTATTGGGAAGCACCTGACCTGTGATCTTGTGAAGCAGGTCCACTACTGTTGACCAGAATGTGTGTATTAATGAGCATCCCCACCAAATGTGCAACATAGTGCCACCTGCTCTGCTGCACCGCCAACATTCATCTGGTACCGCTGGATAAAAGGAGTGGTGCAACGCCAGGACCCTATACCACCTAGATAATATCTTGTAGTTAGTTTCCTGGGCTTTACAAGAGATACAGAATTTATGACACAAGGCAAATGCTTTCGACCAGTCAGCCATCGACGGAGGCGAAGCAAGTTCCCTCTCCCACCTCTTCACAAAGGATGGAGGTGTATCATTACTTAAATCCTGCAGAAAATTGTAAATGATAGAGATAGCTTTAACTGGGGGAGTAGAAGCAACACACAACTGCTCAAGCGGTGTCAGGTCACTATGCAGACACAGCTTCGTCTTATCATTATAGAAGTGTTGTATCCGCATGAAATCCCAACGTCTAGTCATTGATCTCTCCATTTCCGGGACCAATACTTCAAAAGACCTAAGACCCGGAGTCGTTAAAACATTGGGAAAAGTCAGAGGCGAAGGTCTAGAGTAGGCGAGAAAATTGGGATGCAACCCGGGGGGGAAAAAAAATCAACATTGTGGGATATCGACAGCATCGGACCATCTGAAGGTATCACTATCGCTAAACCCCGGAACCATTTATATGTGAGAACTACTTGTCCCACTACAAAAGGGAGGAGAGCATTGTATCTAGCTGTGTAGTACCTCAACCTAAGCCACGGAAGTGCAGTGAGGGGAACCGGCACCAAAAAGTCCTCCAACCTCATCCATAACTTAGAGTTTGTATGATGGAACCAGTCCAATATTCGAGCACTTACCACCGCAAAGTAATAGGCTAGACAGTCAGGGAGCCCCAATCCCCCACACAGCTTTCTCTTAAAGGGAAGGTGTAACGAAAAAAAAAATAATTTTTATATGTTATTGCTTTTAGTATGTTATTAAAATACATTTTATTTATTTGTGTTTTTGTGTTTTACTTTTTTCTTTGATTTACTTCTCTATGGGGACTGCCATTTTTTTTCATCTCTGTATGTGTCGATTAACGACACATACAGAGATGGAATACGGCCCATACATCCCCATAGAGAATGCGAACGGGAGCCGTTCCATTCACTATAGTGTACGCCGTCTGTGTGGGAACGGCGCATGCGCTGCTCCCACACAGTCCAAAAGGAAGGTCTTCGCCGTCCGGCACCATTTTCATGTGGACCGGAAGCCGCGGCCGGACAGAAAGATGACTACTTCCGGTCACGGCTTCCGTCCATATGTTCAGAAGCAAGGACATGGAGCGGAGGCAGCGGCAGGAGCAGGTAATTTATGTTTGTGTATGTGATGTGTGTGTATGTTCGTGTTAGGGCAGATTCACACGAACGTTGCGTTTTTGCGCGCGCAAACAACGCAGCGTTTTGCGAGCGCAAAAACCATTTGACAGCTGCGTGTGTCATGCGTGTCTGATGCGCGGCTGCGTGATTTTCGCGCAGCCGGCATCATAGAGATGAGGCTTGTCAACGCCCGTCACTGTCCAAGGTACTGAAAGAGCTAAATCTTTCAGCACCCTCGACAGTGAATGCCGAACACAACAGCGAAAAACCTGTAAAAAAAAAAGATAAAGTTCCTACTTACCGAGAACTTCCCGGCCGTTGCCTTGGTGACACGTCCTTGGTGACGCGTCCTTGGTGACGCGCCTCTCTTGACATCGGGCCCCACCTCCCTGGATGACGCAGCAGTCCAAGTGACCGCTGCAGCCTGTGATTGGCTGCAGCCTGTGCTTGGCCTGTGATTGGCTGGAGCTGTCACTTGAACTGAAGTGTCATCCCGGGAGGTCGGACTGCAGGAAGGAGACAGGAGTAATCGGTAAGTTAGAACTTCGGGTTTTTTTACAGGTTAATGTATTTTGGGATCGCAAGTCACTGTCCATGGTGCTGAAACAGTTTAACTCTTTCAGCACCATGGACAGTGACTATCTCCTGACGTCGCGTACCGATAATTTTTTTGCCGGGATCGGCAAAAACGAGTTTGGCCGAACCCGGTGAAGTTCGGTACGCTTGTCCGGCTTCGCTCATCGCAAAGACACTCCGTTTGGATGTTCGGAAACAGAAAAGCACGTGGTGCTTTTCGGTTTTCATTCATCCTTTTCACTGCTGTTGCGCGAATCACGCTCGTCCCACGGAAGTGCTTCCGTGTGGTGCGCGTGATTTTCACGCACCCATTGACTTCAATGGGTGCGTGATGCGCGAAATACGCAGAGTTATTGAACCTGTCGCACTTTTTGCGCAGCAGACAAACGCTGCGCAAAAAGCACGGACTGTCTGTACTGCCCCATAGACTTGTATTGGTCCATGCGTGCCGCGTGAAAACCACGCGGCCCGCACGGACCGAATACACGCTCGTGTGAATCCCCCCTTATGCTGTGTGATTACCACTGTATCTAATCCTCCTACACTGTGCATTCGCTCAAAAAATGGTGGCACACAGTGTAGGAGGTTTGAACATTCAACCCCCTCCTTTCTCCTGGCACTAGCCAGGATAAAGGAGGGGGGATTGTTTGAGGACGCTAGAGCGAATGTGTCTTCTCAAATTTTTCCGAAAAATACGGAATATGCTTTCTAATATTCATGTTTTCTATTTACAATATAACTTTTTCTTCTGCTGGATCAGATGACTGCTGTGCATTGTGTTTTGGAACTTTGTATGCATAATAACATTTTATTATTTTGTATTGCTATACATGTATGCTTTCTGTGAATATTTTATGTTTTTGCTGTATAATGATTCAGATGAAAATAAAAGAATGTAAAAAAATATAAATATATTTATAAAGTGGCGGTAATCACACTGACTTTTTTTATTAAAAAAAATAATAATAAATTGCCTTTCAAAGGCGTACATAGCCTTTAAAGAGGCTCTGTCACCAGATTATAAGTACCCTATCTCCTACATAATCTGAGTGGTGCTGTAATGTAGATAACAGCAGTGGTTTTTATTTTGAAAAACGATCATTTTTGAGCAAGTTATGAGCTAGTTTAGATTTATGCTAATGAGTTTCTCAATGGCCAACTGGGCGTGTTTTTACTTTTTACCAACTGGGTGTTGTACAGAGAAGTGTATGAGGCCGACCAATCAGTGACTAATCAGTGTCCTACACTTCTCATTGTTACAGTGTGATTGTGCAGTGAAGGAAGCTGGGCGGGAACAATGAGAAGTGTAGGACGCTGCTTGATCACTGATTGGTCAGCCTCATACACTCCTCTGTACAACACCCAGTTGGTAAAAAGTAAAAACACGCCCAGTTGTCCATTGAGAAACTCATTACCATAAATCTAAGCTAGCTCATAACTTGCTCAAAAATGATCGTTTTTCAAAATAAAAACCACTGCTGTTATCTACATTACAGCGCCAATCAGATTATGTAGGAGATAGGGTACTTATAATCTGGTGACAGAGCCGCTTTAAGGCCAGGATCCTATACACAGGTTTGATGCAGTTGGATCTAGGGATGTTACCAGAATTTGGACTTCGATACCGATACTTTGTATAGTATTGCAATGAGGTTGCTTTACCACATGCCAATGCTGCAATTTTGGGAATTGCTCCCCCTAGTGACCAGCAACTGGAAATGTTATAAATTAGAATGTAATTTATAATATTTCCTGACTTGTGAAAAAATTTAAAAAATTAGAACAATGTGTAATCATTTATATACTAACTGTTTAACTAAAAAAAAAAATAAATATTTACTAGCGAGACATTCCCTTTAATAAGAGTAGGTTTCGCAATCCTAGGTGGTCTAGATCGCCAAATGAACGAGTTCAAGGCTTTATTTAACAGAAGGAAAAAACGGTCTAGGGAGTGTACACGGTACCGTCTGAAATAGATACATCAACCTAGGCAGAACATTCATTTTTATAGCACTTATTCTTCCCAACCAAGAAAAATCCTTGGCATCCCATTTGGCCAAATCAGCTCTAAGAGCTTGTAGAATAGGCAGGAAATTGAGAGAGTAGGAATCCGCAAGATCCACAGGTATCTTTACCCCCAGATACTTCAGAGAGCCAGCCTTCCATGAGAAAGAATAATTACTACGCAACTGACCAGCTTCAGAAGCCGGTAAAGAGATGTTCATGGCCTCACTCTTAGATATATTCATCTTATAATTACTAAAATAACTATATGTTCATATGGATTTCATTAGAGACGGCAAAGATAAGTGTGGTTGTGTAATATAAAACAATAAATCGTCCTGACTAGAGATGAGCGAACTTATGAAAAGTTTGGTTCGGCTAGTTCGCCGAATTTCACGAAAAAGTTTGATTCGGACCGAACCTGTAATTTCCGTGCGCCGAGCATGGTACTGTCCAGGGTGCTGAAAGAGTTAATGGGCTGCACTAACTCTTTCAGCAACCTTGACAGTACATGCTCGGCGCACGGAAAATACAATTTTAATGTAATGAAAAAAAAATAATAATACGTTCATACTTACATTCCTCCTGTCCGGCCAATCATAGGCTGTAGTGGCGGTCACGAACGTCAGGATGACGTCAGAAGGCCGGCCTCCAGGGATGACGCTTCATGCCACGTGACCGCCTCTGCAGCCAATCACAGGCAGCAGCGGCCTCTGCAGCCAATCACAGGCTGCACCGGCCTCTGCAGCCAATCACAGGCTGCACCGGCCTCTGCAGCCAATCACAGGCTGCACCGGCCTCTGCAGCCAATCACAGGCTGCACCGGCCTCTGCAGCCAATCACAGGCTGCACCGGCCTCTGCAGCCAATCACAGGCTGCACCGGCCTCTGCAGCCAATCACACGCTCCTCTCCTGAAATACTCTGTGCTGCGCTGCCTTAGACTCTGTGGACAGGTCAGGATCCTGTTTCTTTTAAATGCTGCTGGGGAACCCGCTCGATCCACTATATAAGGCTGCGCTACAGTGCAGCATTTAAAAGAAACAGGATCCTGACTTGTCCACAGAGTTTAAGGCAGCACAGAGTATTTCAGGAGAGGAGCGTGCAGATTCAGTGCTGCTGTGAACTCTGCTCTTACCATTACGTGGCTCTCAGTCTGTTACCTCTCCTCCACTCCTGTCCTCAATAACACCTTCACATGATTGGCAAGTCACCACGTAATGGTAAGAGCAGAGTTCACAGCAGCACAGAGTATTTCAGGAGATGAGCGTGCGGATCTTGTGCGGGGTGGTGACTTGCCAATCATGTGAAGGTGTTATTGAGGACAGGAGTGGAGGAGAGGTAACAGACTGAGAGCTACGTAATGGTAAGAGCAGAGTTCACAGCAGCACAGAATCTGCACGCTCCTCTCCTGAAATACTCTGTACTGCTGTGAACTCTGCTCTTACCATTACGTGGTGACTTGCCAATCATGTGAAGGTGTTATTGAGGACAGGAGTGGAGGAGAGGTAACAGACAGAGCTACGTAATGGTAAGAGCCGAGTTCACAGCAGCACTGAATCTGCACGCTCATGTCCTGAAATACTCTGTGCTGCCTTAAACTCAGGATCCTGTTTCTTTTAATGCTGCACTGTAGCGCAGCCTTATATAGTGGATCGAGCGGGTTCCCCAGCAGCATTTAAAAGAAACAGGATCCTGACCTGTCCACAGAGTTTAAGGCAGCACAGAGTATTTCAGGAGATGAGCACGGCCGGCCACGGGCAGCCGGTCGTTTTTCCGAGCCGTGCTCCCATTATAAAGTATAGGAGCACGGCCCGTAAAATAAAAAAATAGAACATGTTCTATCTTTTTAACGGCACGGGCACCTTCCCGTGAGAAAACGGGAAGGTACCCGTGGCTAACAGCAGTCTATGGGCCCGCTATTTCGGGTCGTAATTACGACCCGTAATAACGGGTGTTTTTACGGTCGTGTGCACCTGTCATTACGGCAGCGTTGCTAGGCGACGTCAGTAAATAGTCACTGTCCAGGGTGCTGAAAGAGTTAACTGATCGGCAGTAACTGTTTCAGCACCCTGGACAGTGACTACCGATCACAATATACATCAACATGTAAAAAAAAAAAGACGTTCATACTTACCGAGAACTTTCTGCTTCCTCCAGTCCGGTTTCCTGGCCGTTGCCTTGGTGACGCGTCCCTCTCGACATCCCTGGGTGACGTTACAGCCCATGTGACTGCTGCAGCCAATCACAGGCTGCAGAGGCCTCTGTAGCCAATCACAGGCTGCAGTGGCCTCTGCAGCCAATCACAGGCTGCCGCGTCAGAAAAGAAGGTCGGACTGGAGGAAGAAGAGGGACTCGTCACCAAGACAACGACCGGGTACGTATGAAATGCTTTTTATTTTATTTTTTTTTTTTTTTAAATATCCTTTTTATTGTCAGTTTTCACATTTTCTTACAAACATTTCACGTAAGAGTTACATCATGAGTGCGCAGCACTCAACTGTCATGGGATTAACTTTTAAATTAAATTCAACATAACATATAAACACACCAACATAGAAACATGGCATAATTGTCGATCTTCAGATGGACCAAACAAACATGACTCCCCCCAACTCCAACACCACCTAGATCATCAATGAGTTTCCACTCATCCTTTCTCCCCCAGCTGGCTCACAGTTGCATCCTCCCTAAAACGCCTGCCAAGAGCTGCGTGCAGTACCACTTTGTGTATGGAAAGGCCTAACAATTTCCGCTATTTCGGCTGTTGTACATTGCGTTTCTATAAATACTTGCCACTTATCAAATAGCTTCTTGGTTCCCGTTTCCTTCCGCCTTTCCACCTCCACCCTCTCAAGAACCAATAACTGTTTCAGCCGTGACACAATCATTTCTAACCCCGGCATGTCTGCCTCTAACCCAGGGGTGGGCAAACTTTTTGACTCGCGGGCCACAATGGGTTCTAAAATTTGACAGAGGGGCCGGGCCAGGAGCATTTGGAGGGAGTGTTTGGGCCGGATATACTAAAGCATTAAATGTAGTGTGTGCAAACCTCATAGCACAGTAAGAACACTACAACCCAATTTATTAACTGTCTTTCAAATGTGAAAAATAGCCCTTATCAGTTAATAAATTTGTCTCAAGGAATATGCAAGATATGGCATTTACATACTATTTCGCAGATACTGGGAGGAGGAAATGTAAATAGATTAAAATAACATACGCACTGTGATTTATCAAGAAAAAAGTTCTGTTGACTCTGTAAATTAGCTGCCAACCTCTGAGCAGTAGCCGCCCGTTCTTGTGTTGACTGCTTGCTAGCATAGTTTGCATGCTTCGTGGCAAAGTGACGGCTGATATTGTACTCTTTGAAAACCGAAGGGCTTAATGGTGACGTGAAACGAAGTGAAAATTAAAGTGAAATAAAGAGAAATACGCGCCACATTAACCCCTTAATGACCGGGCCATTTTGCACGTTAATGACCAAGGATTATTTTTTGTTTTTCCACGGTCGCATTCCAAGAGTCGTAACTCTTTTTTTATTCCGTCTATATAGCCGAGTAAGGGCTTGTTTTTTCCGGGACGAGTTGTATTTTGTAATTGTACCATTTTTAGATGCTTATAACATATTGATTAACTTTTATTAACTTTATTTTAGGAGAGAATTGAAAATAAGCAGCTATTCCAGCATTAATTTTCACGTTATAAATTTACGCCGTTTACTATGCAGCGTAAATAACATGTTAACTTTATTCTATGGGTCGGCACGATTACAGGGATACCAAATGTGTAAAGGTTTTATATGTTTTTTCTACGTTTGCACAATAAAAACCCTTTTAGAAAAAAATTACTTGTTTTTGCATCGCCGCGTTCCAAGAGGCGTAATTTTTTTATTTTTCCGTCTATGTGGCCGTACGTGGGATTGATTTTTGCGGGACAATGCGTAGTTTTCATTAGTACTATTTTGGGGTACATAGGACTTATAGATGAACTTTTATTTTATTTTTTATGGGGGGAATGGGAGAAAAGAGAGAATTTTGCCGTTGTTTTTTGCGTTTTCTTTGGACGCCGTTCATCCGGCGGTTTAATTAATGTGTTCATTTTATTGGTCAAGTTGTTACGATCGCGGGGATACCATATATGTGTATGTGTGATTTGTTTTGACCGTTTTATTAAATAAAACCACTTTTTGGGGCAAAAAAGTAGTTTTATTTGACTTTGACTGTAATTTTTTTTATTTTTTTTTCCACAAACTTTATTTAACGGTTTTACTTTTTTTTTTTTAGTCCCACCAGGGGACTTCACTATGCGATATGCCGATCGCATATATAATGCTTTGGTATACTTCGTATACCAAAGCATTATTGCCTGTCAGTGTAAAACTGACAGGCAACCTGTTAGGTCATGCCTCTGGCATCGCCTAACAGGCAGATGCTGAAGACAGACCTGGGGGTCTTTGTTAGACCCCCGGCTGTCATGGAAACCCGACGGCGACCCGCGATTTGTTTGCGGGGGCGCCGATCGGGAGACAGAGGGAGTTCCCCCCTCTGTCAAACACATTAAATGCCGCTGTCACTGTTGACAGCGGCATTTAATGGGTTAAACTGCCGGAATCGGCGCGTGCTTCGATTCCGGCAGTTGCAGCAGGAGCCAGGCTGTGTATAACAGCCGTGCTCCTGCCGCTGATCGCGTGGGTAAACTGTCAGTACCCGCGCGATCACAGGACGGATATATCCGTCCTCCTGCGCGAACTAGCAGCTGCTGAGGACGGATATATCTTGGACAAGTTCGGCGGGCCGGATTAAAAAGCCTAACGGGCCGTATGTGGCCCGCGGGCCGTAGTTTGCCCATGTCTGCTCTAACCAGTGACTCAGGAGGCATCTCAAAGCTACCAGTAGAATCGTGTGCACCAACACGGGAGGTGATCTTACTCCTCGAGCACCCTCTTCCTCTGGCGGCCGCGCTTGATGGAATAGTAGCGCTTGAGGCGTCATTGGGAGATTCGTTTTCCAATGGTCCTTAATATATTTCTGTACCATCCCCCAAAATCGTTTCGTATGTACACACCCCCACACTCCATGCCACAAATTCGTCAGTGGTGTATTGCACTTGGGACAACTTGTAATGCGATCAGGGAAAGATTGTGAGGGCAAGATATTAAAGCCATATATAGCTGCATGCATCAACTTGAAATAGGTTTCCCTCCAGCTCTCATTTATCACACTCTTCCGTACCGTCTCCCAACCTCCCAGTATGGTCTCTCCTATATCTGGATCCTGAGTCCACCGTTCCCAGCTTTTAAAACTAATCCTTAATTGCGGACGAACAAAACCCTCTCTCAATGCTCTATACATTCCTGAAATGGTCGCCCGCCCAGTTGTTGGACCTATGACCTAATCCAGAGTGTGCGTAGTAGCTTCCTTACTCAAATCCCTGAGCCTGGAGGTACAAAATGTTCGTACCTGAAGTACTTGCAAAAAATTGACTCTATCTACTATGGGTCTGAGTTTAGCGGTGATTTCCTCCCCAGTTAACCACCTCTTTTCCTCTGTATGCATAAGATCCCCTGCGCTACCAATGCCTACCCTCCCCCATGAGGCAATTCCGTCCCCCTTGTCCATTCCCGGTAAAAACTCTGGATGACCGCTCAACGGCATATACTTCGATAACAGGTGGGGTAACCCAAACTGCTTACGTACCACTTTCCAAGCTAGAACTGTATCTCTCAATACAATGGAGGTTTTGAGACGGCACGGAAGAGAAGCGATTCTACAATGTAACAAAGCTTTCAGGTTCCAAGGTGAAGCATACTCCCCTTCCAGATCTAAATTGGAATAATTACTTGTTTCATGAAGCCAATCTACTACATGACGCATAAGACAGACCACGTTATAACCCCTGACATTCGGAAAGTTCACACCCCCTTCTTGTTTGCCCATCATGAACTTGGTGAGTGCTATGCGCGGCCTTTTTCCTGCCCATATAAATTTAGTGAATGAAGCCGTCAATTTCGAGACATCCACATGCTTCAATAAGAGAGGTAGCGTTTGAAAGGGGTATAGCAATCTAGGAAAACTAACCATCTTGATCAGATGACATCTTCCCAAGAGGGACAACGGCAATTGGCCCCATCTAGTGAGTTCCGCTTGTATTTTTTTAATTAACGGGGGATAATTTAAGCCATACAGAGTGTCTGGTACCCTCCCTATTTTGATACCCAGATAGGTAATGCAGTGTTCCACCGGTGATATCCCGCAACCCAAGGATTGCCAAAAGGTCTTTGGCAATGGCCTGCCCAACTCCAGCAGTTCGCTCTTAGCTATATTGACTTTGTATCCCGAGCATTGCCCAAATTCCTGCAAAAATTGAAAAACCTTCCCTAAATGCTCCTGAGGGTTTGACATAAAAAGTATGACATCATCAGCGAACAGGGCTAATTTCACTGCACAAGATCCCACTTGAATGCCTCTGAACATATCCGATTCCTCCAAGAATCTGGCCATAGGTTCCAGTGCTAGATTGAATAGCAGGGGCGACAAGGGGCAACCCTGTCGTGTTCCTTTATGTAATTGGAAGGGATCTGATAGGAACCCCGAGGAATGAACGCGTGCTTGCGGGCTAGTGTAGACTCCCTTCAGGAAGACCCGGAAATCTCCCTGAATGTTCATTTTGTCTAGCACCATCCCCAGCCATTCCCATTGTATGTTATCAAAGGCTTTCTCTGCGTCTAGCGCTAAAAGTGCCGACCTGGTACCTGGCTGGGGATCGTGCCTGACTGTTTCTAGCACCGTCAATACCTTGCGTAAATTTGTCACTGCAGCCCTGCCCTTTACAAAGCCTACCTGAGATTTTCCCACCAGTATGGGTAGATACATAGCCAGTCGATTGGCCAAAATTTTTGTGAGCAATTTCTGATCTTGATCTATCAGCGAGATGGGGCGGTACGACCCCGGGTCAAGAGGATTCTTCCCCTTCTTGGGTAACACCTTTATATGCGCTACCTTGGCCTCTGCTGGTAAAGCTCCCGTTCCTAGTAAAGTATTATAATATGCCACCAAGGTAGGGCTGATTTCTTCTCTCAGAGATTTGAAAAACTCCCCTGTGAATCCATCCGGACCCGGGGCCTTTCCGTTAGATAATGTTTTAATGGCGCTCCAAACTTCCTCTAGTGTAATCTCCGCGCTCAAATGGCCATTCTGCTCCTGGGTAAGCCCTGGCAACTTCACCTTCTCCAAAAATTCCCTCCCTTTTTGGAGATCTATGGGTGTTTCTGAGTAAAGGGCTTGGTAATATTTACTTAATATGGTATTGATTTTTTTTGGGTCCGAGGTAGGAGTTCCGTTTGATTCTTTAAGTGTTGAAATATGTGCCGGTGCATACCTCCCCTTTGCTAACCGCGCTAGTAATTTGCCCGCCTTATTGCCGAAACGCATTAAATCAGCATCAAATTGGGACCGGTAAATACTCTCTCTTTTGTCTAACCATTGATCAAACTGTCGCTTGGCTTCCTTCCATTCCTCCCCCAATAGCATTGATGGCGAATGTAGGAATGCTGTGTACGCACGCCGTAATCTGTCGCTCGCTGCCTTGTATCCTTCGGTCGTCTTACGTTTAAGATTAGACATATACTGCATGATTTTCCCTCTTATTACCGCCTTGGCTGTACGCCAATACAATGACGGTTCCGAACGATGCGCTACATTATCCCCATCGAATTCCATCCACCACCCCTTAAGCTTCTGTGTAAAGCCCTCATCCTTTGCCAGAAAAGCGGGAAACCTCCAGATAAAATCTGTTCCTCTAGCTACTGTGTCAGCCAATGTAATGGTAACCGGAGCATGGTCCGAAATAACTAAATCTTCAATTGCCGCTTCACGTAAACGTCGCGCCATTGCGTCACTAACTAACAAATAATCAATACGCGACCATGACTGATGAACATTAGAGAAATGTGTATATTCCCGCGCATCTGGGTGTAGACTCCTCCACGCATCTATTAGGGCCGTGTGTCTTAAAAAGTCGGGCAAGATCTTATCTCTATTTCTCTGCGAACTAGTCCCTGCGCTCCTATCCTCCTTTGAAGACCTTACAGTGTTAAGGTCTCCCCCTAAAATCAAAAACCTAGTGCGATCCTGCTGGAGTTGGGTTTCCAAGTGACCAAAAAAACCAGTGTTAACCGTATTTGGGCCATACACATTATGAATACTGATGGTTTCCCCTGCATGCTCCATCACTAGATGGATCCAACGGCCCTCGTCATCCCGCTCCTGGGACACCAGCGTAAACGCAAAGTTTTTATGTACCAGAATTATAACTCCCGCCTTACCCTCCCTTGCCGACGAGCCAAAAACCTGACCCACCCAGAACTTTTGCAAATACTTAAACTCCGGCTCGGTTAGGTGAGTTTCCTGCTTATTTTATTTTTAATCAGCAGCCTCTTTTCTCTATCAGTGATTGATAGAGACAAGTGGCTGCCGATTTGTATAATATTTTTGACCGGGTTCGGTCAAAACGGGTTCGGCCGCACCCGGTGAAGTTCGGATTCGCTGCGAACCGAACTTTTCCTGATGTTCGGACCGAAACCGGGTTCGGTTGTCCCGGTTCGCTCATCTCTAGTCCTGACACTTCTGAATCTTTTCTGTGAGATTTCCAGCAAGGGAAACGAAATCTCGTTTACCTCGTAATCTCGCGAGATTATGTGTGGCTTGCTGGCATCTCACAGAAAAGATTCAGAAGTGTCAGGATTCTGAATACACATGACGTCCAGGCTGGAGGTCATTTATATTCATTATCCGGACACTGAGTTAATGTCTGTGTATGTGGCTGCACATCGTGTTCTAGTAAGAACGTGATGCTCCTGTGTAAATGAATGGAGAGGAGTGTATGACGCTGACTGGTCACTGATTGGTCAGCGTCATACACGCTGTACAACGCCCACTTGGTCGAAGGTAAAAACACGCCCACTTGGGCATTAAGAAACTCATTAGCATAAAGCTAAAAATCGCTAATAAAGTGGTTTAAAATAGATCGTTTTTCTAAATAAAAAGCATTACTGTCACCTACATTATAGCGCCGATCTCCATATGTAGGAGATAGGGCACTTATAATGTGGTGACAGAGCCTCTTTAAATTGCATATCCCCTACCTGAATACCCCGTATGTCACTGTTGTTCCTCACCGCTACCAAGAGATGTTCCATAACCACCGCAAATAACAAGGGAGAAAGTGGGCAGCACTGCCTAGTGCCATTCCCAATCCTAAATGGAGCAGGCAGACAGTGAACCATTTATCCTAATTCTCGCCTGAGGACTATTATACAGAGACAGTATACGCGTCCATAAATGGTTTTTATTAAAAATTATTTTCACTTTTTGGGATACAGCTGCTCTCTGTTCTCTATGCAGAGCAGCTGTATCGTTCCCTATGATCTGAATCCATCAGTCCTGCGGAGCTGACCGGTTCAGTGACAGCGGGTCCTGCGTGTCTCTGACTCTAAGGATCCACCTGTAATCTATCACATGTGATAGAATACAGTTGGATTCTGCGTGTCAGAGAAACGACTGTCTCTGTACCGGTCAGTACCGCGGACCTAACTTTAACTTTAGCAGGATTCGGCACTAGATACAATATACAAAGCAGCTGTATCTCAAAAATAAATATTTTTTTTTAATAAAAACTATTTATAGAGTTGAACTAAAACACACTGACCTTTTCCCTAAAGAAAAATTGCCTTTCAAATGTGTACATATCCTTTAACCCGTTAGCGACCGCCAATGCACCTTTTCACATCGGTCACTACCAGGCTTTATTCTGATGCATACGCCTTTTCACGGCGCATAATAAAACAGCACCGCCGGGAGCAGTTAAAGCTCCCTGCTCTCAGCTACCGGAGGTAGCTGAGGGTTTGGAGCAGCACTGCTCGAACGGGCAGATCTAAATACGCCCATTTAACCCCTTAGATGCGGCGCTCAATAGCAAGTACCGCATCTATGTGGTTTTGGAGGGAGGGGGCTTCCTCTCTCACCCCATCGGCACACCCCGGATGCTATGGCAGTCGGAGGCATGGCCTAACAGATGCCTGTAAATTTTATACTGACAGGCAATAATACAGAAGTATTGTAGTGTATTACAAAACCAATCAAATCAGTACTAGTGGGACTAAAAAAAAGTTAACATATGTTCAATAAAGTTAGTAAATAAAAATCCCAAGTAAAAAAAAAAATTAAAACCATACAAAATGCTTTAATATGAAAAAAATAAAAAAAAAATAAAAAAAATGACACATATTTGGTATTGCCGCGTCCATAAAGACGACAACTATAAAACAATCAAATTTTTTAACCCACACGGTAATGCCATAAAAAATAAAATACAATGCCAGAATTGCGGTTTCTGTTAATTCTGCGTTTACATTTTTTTGATAAAAACTGATCAAAAAGTCGTATGTACTCCAAGATGGAGGCTGGTCCTCATAGGCTTCCTGTAAGAGTGACTGTCACATCACAATGACAGTTGGAACACATTACACTACGTAGGTAGTGCAATGTATTATAGCAGCAAGTCTAAATGTCCCCTAGTAGGACAAGTAAAGGAAAAAAAAGTTTTTAAAAAAAGTGTAAAAATAAGTTATACGTTACATAGACAAAAAAAACACTTTTTTCTTATGTCTTTTATTATAGGAAAAAAATTAACACGTTAAAAAAAAGTACACACATTTGGTATCACCGCGTTCGTAACGACCCAAACTATATAAAACTATAACGTTATTTTTCCTGCACAGTGAACACCGCAAAAAACAAATGCCAGAATCACTATTTTTTGGTCACCACCCCTCCTAAAATATAGAATAAAAAGTTGCATGTACGCCAAAATAGTACCAATAAAAACTACAACCCGTCCCGCAAAAATCAAGCCCTTACACAGCTTTTTTGACTGAAAAAAAAAGTTATGGCTCTCAGAATGTGGGGACACCAAAAAATATATTTTTAAAAAAAAAATAAGGGTATGTGCACACGATAGCTGCCTTTTACGTCTGAAATTACAGACTGTTTTCAGGAGAAAACAGCTCCGTCGTTTCAGACGCATTATGCGAGGCGTATTTGACAGCCGTAAATTTGAGCTGCTGTTCATTGAATTAAATGAAAAACGGCTCAAATTACGTCCAAAGAAGTGTCCTGCACATCTTTGCCGAGGCTGTCATTTTACGTGTCGTCGTTTGACAGCTGTCAAACGACGACGCATAAATTACAGGTCGTCGGCAAACCCATTCAAATGAATCAAATGAATGGGCAGATGTTTGCCGATGTATTGTAGCCGTATTTTCAGGCGTAAATCGAGGCATAATACGCCTCGTTTACGCCTGAAAATAGGTCGTGTGAACCCAGCCTTAGTGATTTTATTGCGAAAACGCTGCAAAACATAAAAAAAACGATATACATATGGTATCGCCGTAATCGGATCGACCTTCAGAATAAAATAAAACTGTCATTTATAGCGCATGATAAATGGCGTAAAAAGAATAAAAAACACTGTCAGAATTGATGGTTGTTGGTCACCTTGGCTGCCAATAAATTTCATAAAAAGTGATAAAAAAAAATAACAAAATAAAATTAAAAAAAATCGCATGTACACCAAAATGGTACCAATGAAAACGACAGATTCTCCCGCAACAAATAAGCCCTCACACAGCTCCGGTGAAGAAAAAATAAAGAAGTTCTGGCTCTTAGAATATGGCGGTGCATAATGTGCAGAGCGTTCCAAAAGCAGATAAGATTGGTCACCATTTATCAGTGCTACACTGGCCTCACTTGTGAGGATTATTATTTATTTACCCCATTATTATACCATCTTATTATGCCCTGATGTATTCCGCACAGCTTACATATGCCCCCACATTATAAACTGAAATACCAGCAAACGTCGAACAGAACTACTACCAAGCAAAATATGCGCTCCAAAAGCCAAATGGCACTCCCTCCCTTCTGAGCCCTACAGCGTGCCCAAACAGCAGTTTACAGCCACAGATATGGTGTCGCCATACCCGGGAGAACCGGGTTAATATTTTGTGAGGTATTTGTCTTCAGTGGCACAAACTGGGCATAAGATATAGTGCACTAAAATGGCATATCAGTGGAAAATTGTAATTTTCACTCTGCAGTATCCGCTGCGTATTAACCCCTTCGCACACCACAACTTAATAGCATGTTGTGGTGTGGGGATTGATGTATGGAGCCATACGCTGCGGGTGTCAGCTGTGTATTACAGCTGACACCCAGGACTAATGGACAGGAACAGCGATCGCGCTGTTACAGGAGCCAGTAAAAATGACAATATACTGCAATACATTAGTATTGCAGTGTATTGTACCAGCTATCTACTGATTGCTGGTTAAAGACCCCTAGGGGGACTAATAAAATGTGTAAAACCAAAAGCAAATAGTTATTATTCGTGAAAAAAAATTTATAAAATATTTAAAGTCCAGAAAAAGACCCTTTTCCCATTTTTTTCTCTAAAGTAAATGTAAAAAAATACACAAAATTGGTATCTCTGTGTCTGTAAAAGTCCAAACTATTACAATATACCATTATTTAACTCGCACGGTAAATGCCATGAAAAATAAAGAATTAAAAACAACTACTAAATCGCTGTTTTTTGTCACCTTGGCCTAAAAATGTAATAAAAACTGCTCAAAAAGTTGTATGTACCAAAAAAAGGTACCAATAAAAACGACCGCTCGTCCCGCAAAAAATAAGCCCTCACACCACTATTGACGGAAAAATAAAAAAAGTTATGGCTCTTGGAAAGCGGGGAGGGAAAAACTAAAAAGAAAAAGAAAAAAATGGATCAGTTCGGAAAGGGTTAATTAATTTCTAATGGAAAACATTTATGACCACATGTGGGGTATTGCCATACTAGTCCCAAATTGCTTTACAAATGTTGGGCGGATTTTTCCTCCTTTTATCCTTTGTGAAATTGAAAAAATTAAACATTTTAGTGGAAATAATGTTGATATTAATTTTCGCCGCCGAATTCTTATAAATTCTGCAAAAGACCTGTGGGGTCTAAATGCTCACTATACCCCTAGATAGATCCCTTAAAGAGATTCTGTCACCACATTATAAGTGCCCTGTCTCCTACATAAGGAGATCGGCGCTATAATTTAGGTGACAGTAATGCTTTTTATTTAAAAAAACGATCTTTTTTCACAACGTTAGGAGCGATTTTGGTTTATGCTAATGAGCTTTCTTAATGCCCAAGTGGGCGTACTTTTACTTTCGACCAAGTGGGCGTTGTACAGAGGAGATTACGAGGTAAACGAGATTTCGTATCCGTTGCTGGAATCTCACAGAAAAGAGTCAGAAGTATCAGGATTCTGAGTACACATGACGTCCAGGCTGGATGGTCATGTGTATTCATTATCAGGACACTGCAGTAATGTTATAGTGTCTGTATGTAGCTGCACATAGTGATATAACTATATCGCTAGTGCAGTGTAAATGAATGGAGAGGAGTGCATGATGCCGATTGGTCAGCGTCATGCACTCCTCTGTACAACGCCCACTTGGTCGAAAGTAAAAGTACGCCCACTTGGGCATTAAGAAAGCTCATTAGCATAAACTAAAATCGCTCCTAACGTTGTGAAAAAAGATCGGTTTTTTAAATAAAAAGCATTACTGTCACCTACATTACAGCGCCCATCTTATGTAGGAGACAGGGCACTTATAATGTGGTGACAGAGCCTCTTTAAGTGATGTTGTTTCCCAAATGGGGTCACTTTTGTGTGGTTTCCACTCATTTGGTCTCGCAGGGGCTTTGCAAATTCGACATGGCACCCGAAAACCATTTCAGCTAAATTTGAGCTCCAAAACGCAACCTCCTTCCATTCTAAGCCCCGCTGTGGGTCCAAACAGCAGTTTATTACTATATATGGCGTATTTCCGTAATAGGGAGAAATTGTTTTACAAATGGTTGTGTGTTTTTTCTCCTTTATTCCTTGTAAAAATGTCTGTTTTTTCAGAAAAAAAATTTCTATGTTTTTTTATTGAAATAAATTTAGCAAAAAAAAAGGAGGGGTTCAAAATGCTAACTAAACCCCTAGATAATTTCCAAAACGGGGTCACTTTTGGGGGGCTTCCACTGTTTTGGTCTCTCGAGTGCATTGCAAACGCGACACGGCACTGAAAACTTTTCCAGCAAAATCAGAAATCCAAATGGTGCTCCTTCTCTTCTGAGCCCCGCTGTAGGTACAAACAGCAGTTTATTACCACATATGGGGTATTGCTGTAATCAGGAGAAATTGCTTTACATATGTTGGTGTTTTTTCTCCTTTATTCCTTGTAAAATTACAAATTTCTAAGTTATTTCAGAAAAAAATGTAGATTTTTATCATCACATACTAATTCAAATAAATGTAGCAAAAAAAACTGTAGGTTCAAAATGCTAACTATACCACTAGATAAATTCCTTTGGGGGTGTAGTTTCCAAAATGGGGGTGTTTACTGTTTTGGCACCACAAGACCTCTTCAAACTGGACATGGTGCCTAAAATATATACAAAAAAAAAAAAAAAAAAAAGGAGGCCCCAAAATCCACTAGGTGCTCCTTTGCTTCTGAGGCCTGTGTTTCAGTCCATTAGCACACTAGGCCACATGTGGGATATTTAAAAAAAACTGCAGAATCTGGGCAATAAATATTGAGTTGAATTTCTTGGATAAAACCTTCTGTAGTACAAAATTTTTTTTTTATTACAAATGAATTTTGCCAATACGAAAATGAAATTTGTAAATTTCACCTCTACTTTGCTGTAATTACAGTGAAACGCCTAAAGGGTTAAAACACTTTATGAATGCTGATTCGAATACTGTGAAGGGTGCAGTTTTCAAAATGGGGTAATTTATGGGGACTTTCTAATATATAAGGCCCTCAAAGCCACTTCAGAACTGAACTGGTCCTTGAAAAAATAGCCTTTTGAAATTTTCTTGAAAATATGACAAATTGCTGCTAAAGTTGTAAGCCTTGTAACATCCTAGAAAAATAAAAGAATGTTCAAAAAACGATGTAGACATATGGGAAATGTAAACTAGTGACTGTTTTGTGTGGTATAACTATCGGTTTTACAAGTAGATACATTTAAATTGAGAAAAATGCTAAGTTTTGCAAATTTTCTCTAAATCTTGGTGTTAACAAATAAATATTGAATTTATCGACCAAATGTTTTCACGAACATAAATTACAATATGTCACGAGAAAACAATCTCAGAATCTCTTGGATAGGTAAAAGCATTCCAAAGTTATTTCCAGATAAAGTAACACGTCAGATTTGAAAAAAAAAGTCTGCTTCGCCCTGAAGGCCAAAACAGGCTCAGTCCTGAAGGGGTTAACATATACACATACAGACACAGAGACACATACTGTATGCACACACACACACACACACACACACACACACACACACACACACACACACACACACATACATACATACATACATACATACATACATGCTGTATAGACAAGTACAGACACGTATAGACACACACCATCTCCTTGCTGACAGGATCACAGGTTTCTTGCAGGACGGGCTGTGGGCGTAGCTTACACCTCGGCTCTTATTTACTCCGGGTGTGTAACTAAGAGCAGAGGCAGAGTCTAGTGGCGCCCCCTACATGCTGAGAGGGTGCAGCGCCCTGTGCACTCGCACAGGTTGCACACATATAAGGACGGCCCTGGGTCCAGAGTCCCATGCCGCTCCATTTATTCTTTATGGGACCGCCAGAGATAGCCGAGCACAATTATTATTTTGTCAATACTCTTTATTTACTATTTGTATTTTAACCCCATGGCGACATGCCACGTACTATTACGTTGCTGTCGCTAAGAGGAAGTATGGTGCGCGCTCACGGGCTGAGCATGCTCCATACTCGGCGGGTGATGGCTGTGTTACACAGCCAACACCTTACTCCAGCGGGCGGAATCAAAGTTCACTTTGATTCCGCCCGTTTAACACCTTTAGGCTGGATTCACACGGGGATGTTCGGTCCGTAAAGGACGGAACATATTTCGGCCGCAAGTCCCGGACCGAACACACTGCAGGGAGCCGAGCTCCTAGCATCATAGTTATGTACGATGCTAGGAGTCCCTGCCTCGCTGCGGGACAACGGTCCCGTACTGTAATCATGTTTTCAGTACGTGACAGTAGTTCCACGGAGAGGCAGGGACTCCTAGCGTCGTACAGAACTATGATGCTAGGAGCCCGGCTCCCTGCAGTGTGTTCGGTCCGGGACTTGCGGCCGAAATACGTTCCGTCCTTTATGGACCGAACATGCTCGTGTGAATCCAGCCTAAATGCCAAGGTCAATCGTGACTGCGGCATTTCAATTGTTACAATCAGAGGGGCACCCCTTAAACATGCCATCGCACCCCCTGTGGCGCGATCAGCTGTTTACAATGGTTGTTATGGCAGCCTGGGGGCCTAATAAAGGTGCCCAAGTCTGCCATCTTTGTACTTCTTTGAAGCTCTGCCTCCGGCAGGGCTTCAAAGGAGACTGTCCGTATCACGATATACTGCAATACATTAGTATTGCAGTATATCATGCAAGCGATCCAACGATCGCTGATTCAAGTCTCCTAGGGGGACGAATAAAAAATAAAAAAAAGGAAAAAAAACAGGTAACGTTTTTTCCTTATGTTTAAAAAAAAAAAAATATATATATTAAAAGTTTTAAAAAAAATCACCCTTTTCCCCATTTCCCCCCTAAAGTAATGTTCAAAATAAAAGTTAACATAACTGGTATCGCCGCGTCCGTAAACTATCACAATATAGAAAAATAACTCGCCCGGTGAACGCTGTAAGATTTTTTTTATAAAACATGCAAATTGCTGTTTTTTGGTGGCCTTAGCTCTCCAAAAAAAACAAAAACCCTCACATCGCTAAATTGACGGGAAAATAAAAAAGTTATGGCTCTCAGAACATGGCGACACAAAAATATATTTTTTTAGCCCCTTCCCGAACCTTGGCGTAAATGCACGTGCAGGTGAGCAGTAACTTCGCGCACCTGGGCGTGCAGATACGTCCGCGCGGCGGTTAACTGTGCAGAGTGTCTGCCCTGCTCTCCGTGTTGCCGATCAGCTTATTTTGGCAATTAACCTCTTAAATGCAGCGGTCGATTGCGATCGCCGCATTTGATAGGTTTAGAGCAGATCGGCAGCCCCCCACATGCATTTGCGGGGGCTGCCGATCCTTGTCACGGCAACCGGAGGCCAGCCAATGTCAGAGCGACTGTCTCGTCACAACGATGTTAGGGATCTGCCAGGTACTTCATCTAGGTATACTCCTGGGATTAATCAATCCACACCTGAGGCCAGACCTGTTCGACTGACACCATCTCCCACCAACCAGGGTGGCAGGCTCAGGAGTGGGAGAGCCTATCGCGGCCTGGTCTGTCGGAGTTAGCTCCGCCCCCTGTTCTTTATTACCTGCCCTGTTCTCTCCCTCAGTGCTTGTAATTCTTTTGGATTCCTGGCCCCACTGCTGCTTGCTCCAGCCTGCTTCTGCCGTGCTTCTGCCTTGCTGCAGTTCTGCTTGACCTGCTTTGCTTGCCCCTGGCTTGCTTCTGTCTCCTTGCCCGCTTGGGTGTACTCACTTCGTCCTGGTCCTGACTGTCCATTCGCCGCTCCGTTTCCTCGTGGCGTTCCGTGGCTACTGCCCCTTCCCTTGCATGTTCCCTGTTTGTTTTCCTGTGCACTTAGACAGCGTAGGGACCGCCGCCCAGTTGTACCTCGTCGCCTAGGGCGGGTCGTTGCAAGTAGGCAGGGACAGGGCGGTGGGTAGATTAGGGCTCACTTTCCCTTCACCTCCTTCCTGCCATTACATAATTACAAGCCAGCAAGATGTGCCACTTTGTGCCCCTTAAGAAGCTACCTAACGCCAAGACGTTAGCTTCTTTGTTTGTGAAACACATCCTGCGTCTCCATGGGGCCCCAGTCAATATCGTTTCTGACAGAGGGGTACAATTTGTTTCCTTATTTTGGAGAGCTTTTTGTAAAAAGTTGGAGATTGATCTGTCCTTCTCCTCCGCCTTCCATCCCGAAACTAATGGCCAAACGGAAAGGACCAACCAATCCCTGGAACAATATTTAAGGTGTTTCATCTCTGACTGTCAATTCGATTGGGTCTCATTCCTTCCCCTTGCTGAATTTTCCTTGAATAACCGGGTCAGTAACTCGTCAGGGGTCTCCCCGTTTTTCTGTAATTTCGGGTTTAACCCAAGATTCTCCTCCGTCTCCCCTGGTTGTTCCAATAATCCTGAGGTAGAGGATGTTCATCGGGAACTGTGCACTGTCTGGTCCCAGGTTCAGAAGAACCTAGAGGCGTCCCAGAGCGCACAAAAGATTCAGGCGGATAGTAGACGTTCTGCTAACCCCCGGTTTGTCGTCGGGGATTTGGTCTGGTTGTCGTCCAGGAACTTGCGCCTTAAGGTCCCGTCCAGGAAGTTTGCTCCCCGATTTATTGGACCTTATAAGATCATTGAAGTCCTCAACCCTGTATCCTTCCGTCTGGAGCTCCCCCCATCATTTCGCATACATGACGTCTTCCATGCCTCCCTCCTTAAACGCTGCTCCCCGTCCTGGTCCCCCTCGAGGATACCTCCTGTTCCCGTTCTCACCCCTGAGGGGGTGGAATTCGAGGTGGCCAAGATTATGGACAGTAGGATGGTCCAGGGCTCCCTCCAGTACCTGGTCCATTGGAGAGGATACGGGCCGGAGGAGAGGACTTGGGTACCTGCCCGTGATGTTCACGCTGGGGTATTGATCAGGAGGTTCCACCTTCTCTTCCCCACTAAACCGGGTCCCCTTAGTAAGGGTCCGGTGGCCCCTCATAAAAGGGGGAGTACTGTTAGGGATCTGCCAGGTACTTCATCTAGGTATACTCCTGGGATTAATCAATCCACACCTGAGGCCAGACCTGTTCGACTGACACCATCTCCCACCAACCAGGGTGGCAGGCTCAGGAGTGGGAGAGCCTATCGCGGCCTGGTCTGTCGGAGTTAGCTCCGCCCCCTGTTCTTTATTACCTGCCCTGTTCTCTCCCTCAGTGCTTGTAATTCTTTTGGATTCCTGGCCCCACTGCTGCATGCTCCAGCCTGCTTCTGCCGTGCTTCTGCCTTGCTGCAGTTCTGCTTGACCTGCTTTGCTTGCCCCTGGCTTGCTTCTGTCTCCTTGCCCGCTTGGGTGTACTCACTTCGTCCTGGTCCTGACTGTCCATTCGCCGCTCCGTTTCCTCGTGGCGTTCCGTGGCTACTGCCCCTTCCCTTGCATGTTCCCTGTTTGTTTTCCTGTGCACTTAGACAGCGTAGGGACCGCCGCCCAGTTGTACCTCGTCGCCTAGGGCGGGTCGTTGCAAGTAGGCAGGGACAGGGCGGTGGGTAGATTAGGGCTCACTTTCCCTTCACCTCCTTCCTGCCATTACAAACGACAGTTGGAATGCATTACACTACGTAGGTAGTCAGGAAACTGGAAAAAAATGCTCCTCGTGTCGGGCGCTCTTGTTTTGCTGGTAGGATGGTTATGATAAATCCATCGAATCGATTTTAAAACAATTTATTGGAGAACATAAAATAAAAATTGCTGCTGCAACGCATTTCAATCTTGTACTGAGGTCTTCGTCAGGCATATACATTTTTGGGGATAAATAACATCTTAAATAGCCGTATCATACGGTTCACACCCGGGTTAAACAGTCAAGATTGAAGTTCATTGTGGGAGTATTTAAAAAGGTAAGTGTGAATCATTTATAAATGTATTGTTATTATTGAAGTAATTATTCCATTCAGTGCAGGGATTTTATTGTTCTCAACAGTGATATATAGAGAATATATATTTATTCATTTTAGCTTATATTTATGGATCCTTATGAACGTAGTATGTTAATACTTGTGTCAGGTTTTTTTCCCTCTTATGTGCGTACTTTATATGAAATCCTTCCAGAGTATAATATCAGTATATAGTCAATGTATAAATAATATAGTTTAGTATAAATTTTGTGTCCCATATAAAATATATTATAGTTTTTAACCAATTATGTCATTGTTTCACTTTCCCCTAGAACACCGGGGTCCCCCCTGGCACCAAGAACAAGGAAAAGAAACGTCAATGGTATTGTTACTAATCTATTCTTATTCTTTTTCTTTTTAGAGTTTTTTTCCCCCTTTTTTATTAATAACTTTGACTTATAGCAACCTATTTCGAGGTTGCTAAATAAACTGTAGTTTATTTGTTTTCTTTAGAGTAAAATTTCTGTGTTGTTATAAAATTTCTAAAAGCCATTGTATTTCTTCTATCTATACTCGATGTTTATTCTTATTGTTTCAGAGGGATGAATATTTGTTTATTATTATCAGACAGAATCTATTTCCTCATTCAGTCTATTCGGGCTCAAGGATTCAAATTTAAACATCTAAAAGGATTCGCGTTTATTTAATATCGATATTCTGTTGTGCGTTTTTGTATCTATCTGTTCAACTGGAGAGATTTTTATATTTTTAAAATTGTATTGATTGTATTGTAGCAGGTGTCTTGATAGACTGTGTCGCGAATCCTTTTGGATATTTAAATTTATATGGGACAAAAAAAAAATCTATACTAAACTATATTATTTATACATTGACTATATAAAATGATATTATACTCTGGAAGGATTTCATATAAAGTACGCACATAAGAGGGAAAAAAAACCTGACAAGTATTAACATACTACGTTCATAAGGATCCATAAATATAAGCTAAAACGAATAAATATATATTCTCTATATATCACTGTTGAGAACAATAAAATCCCTGCACTGAATGGAATAATTACTTCAATAATAACAACCATAAATTTATAAATGATTCACACTTACCTTTTGAAATACTCCCACAATGAACTTCGACCCTGACTGTTTAACCCGGGTGTGAACCGTATGATACGGCTATTTAAGATGTTGCATATCCAAAATTTATATGCCTGACGAAGACCTCAGTACAAGGTTGAAACGCGTTGCAGCAGCAATTTTTATTGTTTTATGTTCTCCAATAAATTGTTTTAAAATCGATTTGATGAATTTATCATAACCATCCTACCAGCAACACAAGAGCGCCCGACACGAGGAGCATTTTTTTTTCCAGTTTCCTGATTTCTAATGACCACGCTGAAGAACCTCCAGCATTGAAGCTATCTACCGTGGGTCTGCTCCAGAGACTAGCACAGTGTACCAGAAACCACACCTGACGAGCAACAAAGTAAAATTGTGCTGACGATCCTGCACAACAAAATCAGGTGAGTCCATCTATACATCAAAATACCAACAGTGCATACGTTATCACCTTAGAGGAGCACCGTCTCCCCTTTTTGTTTTTCTCCAAGCTTAACTACGTAGGTAGTGTAATGTATTCCAGCAGCGATCAGAGCTGCAAGTCTAAATGTCCCGTAGTTGGACAAGTAAAAAAAAAAGTTAAAAAAAGAAAATAATGTTTTAAAAAAGTGTAAAAATAAAAGAATTATAAGTTACGTAAACAAAAAATGCTTATTTTCCTATATATAATAAGTCTATTATAGGAAAAAATGAACACATTAAAAAAGTACACATATTTGGTATCACCGCGTTCGTATCGACCCAAACTATGAAACTATAATATTATTTTTCGCGCAGTGTGAACACCGCAAAAAAAGGTAAAAAACAACGCTAGAATCATTATTTTTTTGGTCGCCACCCCTCCCAAAATATAGAACAAAAAGTCGTATGTACCCCAAAATAGTACCAATAAAAACGTCACCAGGTCCCGCAAAAAACAAGCCCTTACACAGGTTTTTTGACTGAAAAATAAAAAAGTTTCGGCTCTCAGTATATGGTGACACAAAAAATAATTTATTTGATAAATAAGTGATTTTATTGCGCAAACGCTGCAAAACATAAAAAAAAACATATACATATGGTATCGCCATAATAGTAACGACCCGCAGCATAAAGTAAAATGGTCATTTATAGCCCAGGTTGAACGCCATAAAAAAAACAATTTATGCTTTTTGGTCACCCTGCTTGTCACAAAATGGAATAAAAGTGATCAAAAAAATGGCATGTACCCCAAAATGGTACCAATGAAAACTACAGCTCTGTTGGAGAAAAAATAAAGAAGTCCTGGCTCTCAAAATATGGCGATGCAAAATGTGCAGAGTGTTCCAAAAGCAGATAAGATCGGGCGCCATTTATCAGTGCGACACCGGCCACATATCTGCGGATAATTATTTATTTACCCCATTATTATACCCTCTTATTATGCCCTGATGTATTCCGCACAGATTACATATGCCCCCACATTCTACACTGAAATACCAGCAAACGTCGAACAGAACTACTACCAAGCTACATCTGCGCCCCAAAAGCAAATTGGTACTCCCTCCCTTCTGAGCCCTACAGCGTGCCCAAACAGCCGTTTACGCCCACCGATATTTTATACGGTATTGGTCTTCAGTGGCACAAACTGGGCATAACATATAGTGCACTAAAATGGCATATCAGTGGAAAATTTAAGTTTTCACGCTGCACCATCCGCTGCGCATTAACAACTTCGCACACCATGACTTAATAGCATGTCGTGGTCTGGGGGGTGATGTATGGAGCGGGCTCATGCACTGAGCCCGTGCCATACGCTGCGGGTGTTAGCTGTCGAATTACAGCTGACAGCCAGGACTAACGGACAGGAACAGCGATCGCGCTGTTACAGGAGCCTGTAAAAATTACAATATACTGCAATACATTAGTATTGCAGTGTATTCTACCAGTGATCTAACGATCGCTGGTTCAAGTCTCCCAGGGGGACTAATAAAATATGTAAAAACAAAAGTAAATAGTTTTTATTAGTGAAAAAAATTTAATAAATATTTAAAGTCCCAAAAAAAAACCTTTTCACATTTTTTTCTCTAAAGTAATGTAAAAAAAACCCCAACAAAACACAAAATTGGTATCGCTGTGTCCAAACGATTACAATATACCATTATTTAAGTCGCACTGTGAACAAGTTGTATGTACCAAAAAAATGGACCAATAAAAACTACAGCTCGTCCCGCAAAAAATAAGCCCTCACACCACTCTATTGACGGAAAAATAAAAACGTTATGACTCTTGGAAAGCGGGGAGGGAAAAACGAAAAAGATGGATCAGTCCGGAAAGGGTTAATTACTTTCTAATGAAAAAACATTTATGACCACATGTGGGGTATAGCCATACTCGGGAGAAATTGCTTTACAAATGTTGGGGTGCATTTTCTCCTTTATCCTTTGTGAAATTGAAAAAAATTCAACAACATTTTAGTGGAAATAATGTTGATATTCATTTTCACAGCCTAAGGTCTCATGCACACGAACGTATTTTTTCCCTCCCGTAAATACTAGCGTAAATACGGGCCCTTGGTCACACGTATTCGACCCGTATTGCACCAGTATTTACGGACCCGTGCCCGTAAATACGGGTACGGTGTCACCAGTATTCCACCCGTATTTACGGGCACGTTTTCGCTGCAAAATTGCACTAATCGGCAGCTCCTTCTCTCTATCAGTGCAGGATAGAGAGAAGGGACAGCCCTTTCCGAGGTAAAAGTAAAAGAAATTCATACTTACCCGGCCGTTGTCTTGGTGACGCGTCCCTCTTTCGACATCCAGCCCGACCTTCTTGGATGACGCGGCAGTCCATGTGACCGCTGCAAACTGTGATTGGCTGCAGCGGTCACATGGGCTGAAACATCATCCCGGGAGGCCGGACTGGAGGAAGAAGCAGGGAGTTCTGGGTAAGTATGAACTTCTATATTTATTACACGTTGATTTATATTGTGATCGGTAGTCACTGTCCCTGGTGCTGAAAGAGTTACTGCCGATCAGTTAACTCTTTCAGCACCCTGGACAGCAGTGACTATCCACTGACGTCGCCTAGAAACGCTCCTGTAATTGCGGGTGCACACACGTAGTCACCCGTAATTACGGGAGCCCCATAGACTTCTATGGGCCTGCCTGTGCCGTAATTATGGCCTAAAATAGGACATGTTCTATATTTTTCAACGGCCCAGGCACCATCTCGTAAGCATACGGGGAGGTACCCGTGGCCAATAGAAGTCTATGGGCCCGTAATTATGGCCCGCGATTACGGGCGTTTTTACGTTCGTGTGCATGGGACCTAAGGCCTGATTCACACGAGCGCTGCACATCTCAGACATGAAAAACTGCAGTTTTTCACATCCGAGGTGCACGTCCTTAGGCCTTAATCACACGAACAGCGGCCGTCCCATGGACCTATGTAATTCAATGTGGCCGTTCACACAACCGTTGTTTCAACGGACCGTGTGAAGGGTCCGTGGGAAAATAGGACACGTCTGTTCTTTTCACGCGTCACGCATCCCTCCATAGTCTCTCAACTATGGGGGATGCGAGACATCGCGTCCCGCAGCGCAGAGCACGGATGCACCTCGGACGTGAAAAACTAACGTTTTTCACGTCCGAGATGCGCCACGGTCATGTAAATAAGGTTTAATTCTAATAAATTCTGCAAAAGACCTGTGGGGTCTAAATGCTCACTATACCCCTAGATTCCTTAAATGGTGTCGTTTCCAAAATGGGGTCAGTTTTGCGGTGTTTCCACTGTTTTGGCCTCTCGGGATTTGTAAATTCGACATGGCACTCGAAAACCATTTCAGCTAAATTTGAGCTCCAAAAGCCAAATAGCACTCCTTCCCTTCTAAGCCCCGCTGTGGGTCCAAACAGCAGTTTATTACCACATATCGCGTATTTCCGTAATGGGGAGAAATTGTCTTACAAACGTTGGGGTGCTTTTTTTCCTTTATTCCTTGTAAAAATTAAAAATGTCTTTTGTTTTTTCAGAAAAAAAGGAGATTTTCACCTTTACAGACTAATTCCAGCGAATTCAGCAAAACAACTGTAAGGGTATGTTCACACGGCCAAATTTCAGACGTATACGAGGCGTATTTTGCCTCGTTTTACGTCTGAAAATAGGGCTACAATACGTCGGCAAACATCTGCCCATTCATTTGAATGGGTTTGCCGACGTACTGTGCAGACGACCTGTTATTTACGAGTCGTCGTTTGACAGCTGTCAAACGACGACGCGTAAAAATACAGCCTCGTCAAAAGAAGTGCAGGACACTTCTTTGGACGTTTTTGGAGCTGTTTTCTCATAGACTCCAATGAAAACAGCTCCAAAAACGGACGTAAAAAACGCTGCGAAAACGGCGCGAAAAACGCCGCAAAAAATGCGAGTTGGTAAAAAAACGTCTGAAAAGCAGGGTCTGTTTTCTCTTGAAAACAGCTCTGGATTTTCAGACGTTTTTGTTGACTACGTGTGAACATACCCTTAGGTCAAAATGCTAACTATATGCCTAGAAAAAATCCTTAAGGGGTGTCGTTTCCAAAATGGTCACTTTTGGGGGGTTTCCACTGTTTTGGTCCCTCCAGTGCATTGCAAACACGACACGGCACTGAAAACTATTCCAGCAAAATCAGAAATCCAAATCCTGCCGTGGGTCCAAACAGCAGTTTATTACCACATATGGGGTATTGTTGTAATCGGGAGACATTGCTTTACAAACGTTGGGGGTGTTTTTTCTCCTTTATTCCTTGTAAAAATTACAAGTTTTTGCAGAAAAAAAAAGTAGTATGTGAAGATGAAAATCTAATTCAAATAAATTTAGCAAAAAAAACTGTGGGTTCAAAATGCTAACTATACCACTAGATAAATTCCTTGAGGGGGTGTAGTTTCCAAAATGGGGTCACTTTTGGGGGGTCTTTACTGTTTTGGCACTACAAGACCTCTTCAAACCCGACATGGTTCCTAAAATATATTCTAAAAAAAAGGAGGCCCCAAAATCCACTAGGTGCTCCTTTGCTTCTGAGGCCGGTGTTTCAGTCCATTAGCACACTAGGGCCACATGTGGGATATTAATAAAAACTGCAGACTCTGGGCAATAAATAATGAGTTACATTTCTCGGGTAAAACCTTCTGTGGTACAGATTTTTTTTTTTTTATTACAAATTAATTTTGGCAAAAAGAAAAAATGAAATTTGTAAATTACACCTCTACTTTGCTTTAATTCTTGTGAAATGCCTAAAGGGTTAAAACACTTTCGGAATGCTGTGTTGAATACTTTGAGGGGTGCAGTTTTCAAAATGGGGTGCTTTATGGGGACTTTCTAATATATAGGGCCCTCAAAGTCACTTCAGAACTGAACTGGTCCCTGAAAAAAATAGCCTTTTGAAATTTTCTTGAAAATATGACAAATTGCTGCTAAAGTTCTAAGCCTCGTAACGTCCTAGAAAAATAAAAGGACGTTCAAAAAATGATGCAAACAAAGTAGACATATGGGGGATGGTAACTAGTAACTATTTTGTGTGGTATTACTATCTGTCTTACAAGCAGATACATTCAAATTTAGAAAACCGCTAATTTTGGCAAATTTTCTCTAAATCTTTTTTTTTTTTTTACAAATGAATATTGAATTTATCTACCTAATTTTTTCACTAAGATAAAGTACAATATGCCAGGAGAAAACAATCTCCGAATCGCTTGGATAGGTAAAAGCATTCCCAAGTTATTACCACATAAAGGGACACGTCAGATTTGAAAAATCGGCTTCGTCCTAAAGACCAAAACAGGCTCAGTCCTGAAGGGGTTAACAAATAGTTGTTTTTTTTAAAGTGGGAAAACATAAAGATTTGGTATCGCCGTAATCGTATCAACCTGTAGAATAAGGTGCACATGTAGTTTTTACCGCCTGATTGACGCCGTAAAAACAAACCCACCCCCCCCAAAATGACGTATTCGCTTTTTGCCCATTTCACCCCACAAATAATTTCCAGATTCCCAGTACATTATGCGGTACAATAATTGGTGCCATAAAAAACTACAACTTGTCCCGCAAAAAGCAAGCCCCCATACAGCTATATAGACGGAAAAATAAAAAAAAGTTATGGCTTTTGGAAGGCGGGGAGGAAAAAACGAAAATGAAAAAAACCTTAACTTGGCCGTGTCTCCGAGGGGTTAAAAGAAAAATTTATTAGCATAAATGTTGCAGTTGACAAGAAAATCTTGTATCTGACTTGATCTTCACCAAAAGGCCTCATAAAACTAGTCCCAAAAAAATGAAGTAGTGACCCATAGCAACCAATCTGCGCACTTCTCCCACTCTCGAAGGCCCCATGCACACGAACGGTTTTTTTCCCGTCCGTAAATACTGGCGTAAATACGGGTCCATTGTCACCCGTATTCCACCAGTATTTACGGACCCGTTTTCTCTGCAAAATTGCACTGCACTAATCGGCAGCCCCTTCTCTCTATCAGTGCTGGATAGAGAGAAGGGGCAGAGTTTCCGCAGCGGAACAAAGCGATTGTAAGCAAAAGTTCATACGTACCCCGGCCGTTGTCTTGGTGACGCGTCCCTCTTTTGACATCCAGTCTGACCTCCCTGGATGATGCGGCAGTCCATGTGACCGCTGAAGCCTGCGATTGGCTGCAGCGGTCACATGGGCTGAAACGTCATCCCAGGAGGCCGAACTGGAGGAAGCAGGGAGTTCTGGGTATTAACTTTTTTTTGCGTGTTTTTGTGAGCGCCGCGCATGGTACTCACTGTCCAGGGTGCTGAAAGAGTTACTGCCGATCAGTGCAGCCCCTTCTCTCTATCCCGCACTGATCGTTTAACTCTTTCAGCACCCTGGACAGCAGTGACTATCCCCTGATGTCGCCTAGCAACGCTCCCGTAATTACAGGTGCACACACGTAGCCACCCGTAATTATGGGAACCCCATAGACTTCTATGGGCTGCCCGTGCCGTAATTACGGCCTGAAATAGGACATGTTCTATATTTTTCAACGGCCCGGGCACCTTCCCGTAAGCAAACGGGAAGGTACCCGTGGCCAATAGAAGTCTATGGGCCTGTAATTACGGGCGTTTTTACGTTCGTGTGAATGGGGCCTAAGGGTCAGTTCACAGAGTTTTTTGGTGGCGATTTTGACACGGAAACCTTGTCGGAATCGGCAGTCGACGGCACTATTCTGTCAAAACAATGGAACCCTGTCACAACGGTGACAAATGGAAACCATTAGGAAAGCTTCCGTCACCATTAAGATCAATGGTGATGCAAATGAAAGCGAAAGTAACTGTTTGCTTTTCTATTGAGGGGTTCCCCCGACAGAAACCTCCGACGGAACCTTTCAACGGAAAGCAATGCTGATGTGAACACAGCCTAACGGAAAGCATCACTTCCGTTTGCATTACCATTGATTTCAATGGTAATGCTTCCGTGGCAATTGGTTTCTGTTTGTTGCCGTCACATAAGGTTTCCGTTTTTTTTGCAGAAACAATAGCGCTGTCGACTTTGCTATCATTTCTGAAAAAAAACAACCTTACAGAACGGAACCATTACCATTGAAATCAATGGTAATAAAAACTGAAGCTGTGGTTTCCATTCATCTGTTCCTTTGACGAAATGGACCAACAGAAACCCCAAACAGAACCCGACGCTGATGTGAACGAGGCCGTAGAGGGAAATCGACGCCAGAACTGATACCAGAGCTTTCTATAGCAGCAGTTTTAGCATTAGTTGATGCCAGACCTCTCCCAGTGCTGGAAAGAAAAATGCTGCATGCAGGGCTGTCCGGACGCATGTGATGCAGTATGTGAACGCAGCCAAACCTGCACTAGATAAAATACAGCTGGTTGGTTGCATTTGGCAGTAGCGGTTGTTACACCTGAGGCCTGTCGGTCGTCTCCGAGTACTGGAGGTAGCAGTCTCCTCTCACAGGCGTTCCTCCAGCTGTCTCGGATTCCTCACTGACAGGCAGGCCGGCCGGCAAGAACCTACAGCTGGCGCGTGAGAAAACCGCGAGAACATGAACTCTCGCGGTAACTTCCAAGCAACATGTTATACGTTACATTTTATCGCGTAGTGAGGCGCAATATACCACATATGCAATAAATAGCTTATTTCCGCTAGAAGGTTATCTCAATTTCTGGCCGTCGCGAAGGCATAGACTAGGAGGAGGTAACCCGCCTACCCTGACGTCATCACGCAGTCCCTTCTGTGTTGCGTAGCGTGAGCACAGCGGCTTCGTGAAGCGGAGGGAGAGACGAGTTGAGGTACGGCGTTAGGGGGTGGGGAAAACAGTAAGGTAAATGACCGGTGACCGGGTCCATGACAGTACATGTAGGGGATGACCGGCGGACGGTTATAAGAACCAGGGCTACTTCTCTGGCCCCGTTTACAGTTGTGTCATTAGTATGCAGCTGGGGAGACTATTCTAATGGGAGCTCACTCTCTCATACAGTATCCTCGTTTACAGGACCTCTTCATATTTCTCCCATATACGTAGTCTGTAACCTTGTTGTATTAGGGACACTGGTCAGCCACAATGTCGGTTCTGTGAGGGGCATGTGCAGCCCAGGTGGCCATTCACTGGGTACAATAGCTGCTGATTAGTTTTATTAGGAGTTTTCTAGGATATGGTACATTAAAGGGGGTTTCACATAATCATTATTTATAACCTATCCACAGGATAGGTGATTAATACCTGATCGGTGGGAGTCCGATTGCTGGGACCCCACCGATCACGAGAAATTGTTTACTTTGCTGTTCCTGGGAGCGCCATAGGAGCGGTGGTGCGCGTGCTTAACCACTACTCCACTCATTTCTGTGGGGCTGCCACAGATAGCGCTCAGCATCCCCTTAGAAATTAATGGAGCGGTGACTGAGCACGCTCTCCATTCCTATAGGACTCCCAGGAATGGCAAAGTAAGCCCATTCTTGTGATCAGTGGGGGTCCCAGCGATATTTATCACCTATCCTGTGGAAAGGTGATAAATAATGATTGTGGGAAAACCCCAATGCAGAGCCCATGCATTTTAATGGGATCTACTGTGATCAAATATGTAAGGGGCATGTTGAGGAGACCTGGTTTATTCTGCACATAGATAAACCACTGACGGAGCTCCAGAAATGATGATCAGTGGGTGTCCCATGGATTGGACCCCACCGATCACATATTGGTGGCCTAGATACTGAAAAATCCCACTTACCGTATAATGTGTATGGTGGCAGCCCAATGTCATTAGGGGGAAACCGAAAGCGAGATCAGTTGTGTTGGATTTTAACATGTTCCCCTGGCTAATAAGCAGCACCAGATAAACATGCATGCCTGGCAATCTGATTATTTGCATGCGTGTCTACATTCATGTGCCATTTTAGCCTAAAATGTGTTGGAGGGTTAATGCACATAGCTGTAATGCAGGTCCATGTTGAGGCCAATCACATTCTTGATGCCAAATGTAGATTTCCCCTGTGCAGATTTTTACTTAAAGGGAACCTGTCATTGACATTCTGCTGGTCTCACTGAGGGCAGCATAATGCAGTGACAGGCACGCGGACTTCAGCGGTTTGTCGCTTATTTGCTTAACTAAACCCAATTCTGAGAACTTGCCTGCAGAGCCCAGGCAGTGCTGCCAGGGAGGAGTCCAGCGTATTCATTAGCTGACACTAGCTCCGCCCACTCCACTAATTGACAGATATCTCTTTCTATTACTTTTTATTGGGGAGACATCTGTCTCAGCAGAAAGCAGGCGGCGCTAGCGGCAGCTCATGATTACGCCGTGCTCATCGCTGGCAGGGCTCCCGGGCTCTACAGGTAAGTTCTCACAAATTGGTTAACTATCGCAAATAAGTGACAAACCGCTGACGTCAGCGTCTGTCACTACATTATGCTCCCCTCAGTGAGGCAAGACTAATGTCTATGACAGGTTCCCACGTCGGAATGCGTTTTGTAGAATCCTTACCTCTTGATCGTGGCCTAAATATACAGTCATTGCACAAAACCTGAATGTGGCCTTATTTTGTTCTGTATATACCTTTTTATTCTTTTAGTGACCACTGCCATGGTGATGAAAGCGTCAATGGACGATGATGACTCTGGATGGGAACTTTCCATGCAGGACAAGATGGGAAAGACAAATGCCAACTGGATAGATATAACGCATGAATTCAGAGATGCGTGTAGTGGTAATTGTGTATATTTGTCTACAGTGTTGTATAACATTTTATTAAGACTTGGATACCTGCCTGTGAATCGGCTTTCTGTCATATTTTTGCCAACTACTTGCTGCTGTTATCCTGGTCTTATCTGGTGTTCTTTGTATTTTCTTTAATATCATTGGTAATTTTCTCACATGAGACATGCTAAGAGAAACTTACCAATATAGTGTGGATTAAAATAAATGATCGTCACATACTTCATAAAGTTCAAAAAAGACACAGGTCCGACCTATAATCCTGCCGTGTTGATCCAGAGGCAAAACCCCACATGAGGTGGATGCCAATTTCCTCACTAGGGTAAAAATTCCTCCCGACTCCAAATATGGCAGTCAGAATAAATCCCTGGATCAACGTCCCATCTCCACAATCTAGTACTCATAACTTTTAATATTATATTTTTCAAGAAAGGCATCAAGGCCCTTCTTGAACTTGCTCAATGGACCAACCATCACAACATCCTGTGGCAGAGCGTCTCACTGCTCTTACAGTAAAGAATCCCCATATGTGATCATGGTGAAACCTTCTTTCCTTTAGTCGTAGACGATGCCCCCTTGTCCTTGTTACAGGCCTAGGTGTAAAAAGATTATTAATCACTGGAGTATCCTGATGACTATCCACCTCTACTAAATAACTCTCTTGTGGATAAATAATACTTTACTTTTATTTGATATACATTAAAATAAATGTATTGCACTAGGCATTCCTTTCTAGCTTAAAGAGCGGTTTGAGACCAGGGTGATTGTAACTGGTGTATAGTTTATTGATCACCAGCATTAGCCCTAGTGTAGGAAACCAGTATCTCCACCCTTTCTCAGCACAAACACCTCCAATATTGTCCCTAGTATTCCTACACTAAAACTGATATCCAGATGGATGTATAACACTATAGCTAATGCTAGTGATCAATAAACTATATGCCAGTTAAAATCGCCCTGGTCTCAAACCGGTCTGTTAGCTGGAAAGGAATGCCTACTGCAATAGATTCAATTTTAATGTATATCGAATAAAAGTAAAGTCTTAGAATTATTTATCCACAAGAGAGTCATTGATAAAAAGATTATTAGAAAGATCTCTGTTCTGTCCATTCATATGTTTGTACATTGTAATCAGATCGCTCCTAATCCGTCTTTTTTCTAAACGGAATAACCCCATGCTTGATAACCTTTCTTGGTGCTGCAATCCACCCATTCCCTTATTAACCTTGGTCACCCTCCCGCTATAGTTCAACTAGGATGATTTTTACACAAGTGCCTAAAATTGTACACAATATTTCATGTGTTGTCTGACTAGTGATTTTATAAAGGGGCAAAACTATGTTCTTGTCATGAGCAACTATGCCTCTTGTTGTAGCCCATGATTTTATTTGCCTTGGCAGCAGCTGTCTGTTACTGTTTGCTAAAGTTAAAGGGGTTGTCTGAGATTGAATGACTTTGTGTTAATGCTTATAACTTCTAAATGTAAATACATTTGTAATATACTTACACTTCCAAAGTGGCCCCATTTCCAGATCCTGCCGTGGGGTACTTGACGGGTGACGTCACACTCTGCACTGGCTCTCGCCGCTGTTTTGATCTTCAATTCTTTGCCGGGTATACGACACGTCACTTGTGACGTGCCGTGTATGGGCTGTTCTGCTGCACAGCCCGTAACGCGCGTGCGCTGTCACTGCTGTTGTCGAGATAACAGCAGGGGGCCGCGCGTGCGCGTTACAACAGAACAGCCTATACATGGCATGTCACAAGTGACGTGTCGTATACCCGGAAAAGAATTGAAGATCAAAACAGCGGCCAGAGCCAGTGCAGTGTGTGACGTCACCCATCAAGTACCCCACGGCAGGATCTGGAAACGGGGCCACTTTGGAAAATGTAAGTATATTACAAATGTATTTATAAGTTACAAGCATTAACAGTCATTTAATCTTGGACAACCCCTTTAAGCTTACATACAAACAATATCCCCAAGTATTTTTAATTGGCAGTTTTACCCAGTGTTTTACTATGTATTGTGAAATTTGTTTCTACGACTCCAATCTGAATTAGTTTACTACATATGACATAACATTTGTTATGTACTTGTAGTTTAATCCTCCCCAGGAAGCGCCTCTCTTGCACTTTGTATAAAAGCTGCATCCTCCACTGAGCATATACAGTACTTCGGCAACGTTCACACGTTGGGGATTTGATGAGGGTTTCATCGCCGATTCACACCAAACTCCACGGCACCCACTGTCACCCATCGGATTCCTGCGAATACAACCGTGGGCTGTCGATGGATTGCCCCAGGCTTGCCATGGCTGTATGCCTATTTGGCCATGCTATAGTCACGTCCTAAGGCCCCATGCACACGACCGTAAAAACGCCCGTAATCACGGGCCGTAATTACGGGCCCATAGACTTCTATTGGCCACGGGTACCTCCCCGTATGCTTACGGGAAGGTGCCCGTGCCGTTGAAAAATATAGAACATGTCCTATTTCAGGCCGTAATTACGGCACGGGCAGGCCCATAGAAGTCTATGGGGCTGCCGTAATTACGGGTGACTACGTGTGTGCACCTGTAATTACGGGAGCGTAGCTAGGCGACGTCAGTAAATAGTCACTGTCCAGGGTGCTGAAAGAGTTAAACGATCGGCAGTAACTCTTTCAGCACCCTGGACAGTGACTTCCGATCACAATATAGATAAAGCTGTAAAAAAAAAAAGACGTTCATACTTACCCAGAACTCCCTGCTTCTTCCTCCAGTCCGGCCTCCTGGGATGACTTTACAGCCCATGTGACCGCTTCAGCCAATCACTGGCTGCAGCGGTCACATGGACTGCCACGGCATCCAGGGAGGTCGGGCTGGATGACAAGAGAGGGACGCGTCACCAAGACAACGGCCGGGTAAGTATGAATTTCTTTTACTTTTATTACTTTTATCCTGCACTGATAGAGAGAAGGGCTGCCGATTACTGCAGTGTAATTTTGCAGAGAAAATACGTGAGTGGTCGAATACGTGTGACCAAGGACCCGTATTTACGCCAGTATTTACGGGTGGACAAAAATACGGTCCTGTACATGGGGCCTAACAGACTCCCAGTTTTATACTGAGAGGCAGTAATGTTTTGGTATACAAAGTATACCAAAGCATTTTAAGTCTCCTAGTGGGACTAAAAAAAAAATAATGTGAAATAAAGTTTATAAAATAAATATGCACAGTAAAAAAAACACAACCATGTTTTCAATAAAAATGGATTTTATTTCGTAAAGGGGAAAAAAAAGTAAAAGTACACATATATAGTGTGGCCACGATTGTAACGGCCTGAACAATAAAGTTAACATGTTTATTTAAACCGCATGGTAAACGGCGTAAAAAAACGGAATAGCTTTTTTTTTTAAACAAGTTAATAAGTCTCATGTACCCCAAAGTGGTACCAATAAAAACTGCATTTCATCCCACAAAATTTAAGCCCTCATATAGCTACATCAATGGAAAAATAGAAAAGTTATGGCTCTTGGAATGTGGGCATGCAATTTTTTAATTTTTTTTATTATGCAACAGTAGTAAAATCTATATATATTTGGTAGCGATGTAATCATACCAACTGAATGTAAGCTCTTACTCACGCCGCAAGTTGAATGGCGTTAATTTAAAATGCAAAAAAAAATGGTGGAATTGTTTTTGTGGCTTTTTTTTTTTTTTTCTTTACATTTCCACCTCCCAAAAAGAAAAGACTTCAAAAAAGTTCCTTATACAGCTATGTCGACGGAAAAATAAAGTTATAGCTCTTTGAATGCAACTTCGCAAAAAATAGTTTGGGTGTTAAAGGGGTTTCACTGGATTTTTCAAAATTTGTAGCAGTGCAGGGGGTGGAATTTCATAGTAAACAGATACTCACCCTCTGAAGTGCCCCCGTTCCCTGCTGCTCCAGTACCGGAAGATCTGCAGCAGTCATGTGCTGTTCATCAGTCACGAGTCGCTGCAGCCAATCGCTAGCTACAGCGGTGATGCTGCCATCAACCGCACATGACCACTGCAGGATCATCGGGGGCTCAAGTGGCAGTGAACGGGACCTAAGCGCTAAAGCGGGGGGCACTTCAGAGAGTTAGTATCTATTAGTTTACTATGTAATTCCATCCCCCTGCCCTGCTGCCAATTTTTAAAACTCCTGGAAAACTCCCTTAGGGTATGAATACACTGGGCGGATATGCTGGGTAAAAGTAAACCGCGTATCTGCCCTGGAACATGCAGGGAATTCCGTCCAAAAAACCGCACCAAATCGCTGTTCAGTGTTTTGGGCGGCATGTCCGCTGCGGAAATCCTGCTGGAATAATAAATAAATAAAAATTATACTTACCCTGGCCATAGTCATGGCGGTGCACCCCTCTCTTCTGAGAGTAGTTCGGCCTCCTGAGGTGACGCTGTAGGCCATGTGACCGCTGCACATTGAAACATCATCCTAGGAGGCCAGGATGCACTAGGAATAGAGGATCATGTCACAAGGACCAGGTAAGGGGGCAAGGTGTTTTTATTTTTTTGAATTTTTTTTAAATTCATTTAAAATAAAAAATTCGCGTTTTTTTTCTCTTACTTGCGATTTTTGCGGTGGAATCGCAGCGTTTCTGTTGCAACACATTCCTTTTTGTTACAGGTTTTACCTCCCCATTTAATTCAATGGGGAAAACCCACAACAGAAGAGCAGCGATTCTGCAGCATAAATTGACATGCTGCGGCTTAAAAAAACTGCACCGCAGGTCAATTTATGAACGTTTTTTTTCAGCTGTGTGTGGATGAGATTTGTTCAAATCTCATCCATTCTACTGCTACTGTTAGGACTCATGCACACGACCGTAAAAACTCCTGTTATTACGGGTCGTAATTACGACCCGAAATAACGGGCCCATAGACTTCTATTGGCCACGGGTACCTCCCCGTATGCTTACGAGAAGGTGCCCGTGCTGTTGAAAAAGATAGAACATGTCCTATTTCAGGCCGTAATAACGGCACGGGCAGCCCATAGAAGTCTATGGGCTGCCCGTAATTACGGGTGACTACGTGTGTGCACCCGTAATTACGGGAGCGTTGCTAGGCGACGTCAGTAAATAGTCACTGTCCAGGGAGCTGAAAGAGTTAAACGACCGGCAGTAACTGTTTCAGCACCCTGGACAGTGAATTCCGATCAGAATATAGAGCAAGCTGTAAAAAAAAAAAAGACGTTCATACTTACCCAGAACTTCCTGCTTCTTCCTCCCGGCCGTTGCCTTGGTGACGCGTCCCTCTCTTGACATCCAGCCCGACATCCCTGGATGACGTTTCAGCCCATGTGACCGCTGCAGCCAATCACGGGCTGCAGCGGTCACATGGACTGCCGCGTCATCCAGGGATGTCGGGCTGGATGTCAAGAGAGGGACGCGTCACCAAGGCAACGGCCGGGTAATTATGAATATCTTTTACTTTTACCTCGGGAAGGGCTGCCCCTTCTCTCTATCCTGCACTGATAGAGAGAAGGGGCTGCCGATTAGTGCAGTGCAATTTTGCCCGTAAATACGAGTGGAATACTGGTGACACCGGAACCGTATTTACAGGCACGGGTCCGTAAATACTGGCGCAAAACGAGTCGCATACGTGTGACACCGGAACCGTATTTACGGGAGGGAAAAAATAAGTTTGTGTGCATGAGGCCTTAAACTGGGATTTTACGCAATTCAATCCGTTGTGGAAAATCCACATTGTTTATGCATAGTGTGTTCCTACTCCTAAGGGCCAAAATAGGCTGGTCATTAAAGGGTTAAACACCCTGAACGGGTGAACTTTGAGCATCCTCTAAAATATTGTGCTATTCTACCAACAGAATAAAACATCTATGTACAAATTACTGTAGATTTCCGGAGTTTTTAAAAAAAAAATTTTTAAAGACCAGGCAATAAGATCTCCCATAGAAAAACAAATCTAGTCGTCCGCAGCTAATATCTTTTATTTGTGAGTTGTGGTTTATTAAAGGGAAGCTCCAATTTTAGGCAAGGAGAATAGAGCTATGGCATTGACAAAACCGACTTTTCACATGGTGCCTCATTATTAAATGAGTGTTTCTGGTGACATTCCCTTTCACATAAGCAGCAGGATATCCTAGCAGTGGAAAGTGAAGAAGAAATAGTATATTGCCCTTGTAGTGTTTCTGAAAGATGTCTTCTAAGAAATCAGTCACATGTGATGTCTCCTTTGCAGAGTTAAAGCTGGGCGAGCTGCTTCACGACAAGCTGTGAGTATGGGTGTATGCGCAATACATTTCTGACGTGATCTATTCAGTGCACAAGATGACAGTAACATTTTCCTTTTTGACCTTTTAGCTTTGGCCTTTTTGAAGCCATGTCGGCCATTGAAATGATGGATCCCAAGATGGATGCTGGAATGATTGGAAATCAGGTTAATCGAAAAGTTCTGAATTTTGAGCAAGCAATAAAGGTTAGTGTGTATTGTTCCCAAATTAATTTCAGCTAATAATAAATTCTATTCAAACTGTGTATGCCACAGTAGTCATCCCCCTGTGATAAGTGTTATTGTTATGTAAAAGTTGTAAAACAGAAAAAAAAACTATGAATTTGGTATCGCCGTAATCGTACTGACCCACGGAGTAATGTTATTGTGTCATTTATACAGCTCGGTGAATGCCGAATAAAAAAAAAACCTGTCAGAATTGCGTTTTTTTGTTTTTTTTTTATCAAATTACATCCCAAAATAATTTAATAAAAAGTGATGAAAACGTCACCTTTACTCCAAAATAGGACCATTAAAAACTACAGCTTCTCCCGCAAAAAATAGCCCTCGTATGGCTACAACGATGAAAATAAAAAGTTATGGCTCTAGTAATGTCTAAACGGGGCCTTACTCTACAACAATTTTCCTGCCAAGAGGCGCTTCAGACCAGGGGGCAATCTATAGCGTTGGCTTCTCTTACATAGGTTATGCCCCCCTGCAGTAAAGTAACAATCCATAGATTTAGTTATTTACATTGTTTGCAAGTTTAAAATAAAATGTATTTGTCAATTTAACCAAATATTGGCTGTAATTGAGCTCACTGAGTTACTTTCATTTTTCTCAAAGGATGGAAGAATTCAAATTAAGGATTTAATGTGGCCAGATTTAATTGGAATTATGGATACAAGTTTTTGTTGTTTGGTAAGTATGTAAATTATAGATAATAATCATATCCATTATTTACCAATAACAGTACAATATTTAATGCCCAAAAAAACCAGGGCTGATTTCTTGTGAACTTGGACTAATCTGAGTCCTATTTTGGATCGTTTATCTTGAAGTTTTTTTTTCATTTTGCTTCAGATAACGTGGTTGGAGGGTCACTCTTTAGCACAGACTGTATTCACTTGCCTCTATGTACATAATCCTGATTTTATAGAAGACCCAGCTATGAAAGCTTTTGCCCTAGGAATCCTCAAGATATGTGATATTGCTAGAGAAAAAGTGAACAAAGCTGCTGTATTTGAAGAGGTTGGTCATGCGGTAGTTAAAGAATCACATAGTTGTGTTTTGAATCGAGCGCCAGAAGTCACTTGTATTTTTTCCTATAGGAGGACTTCCAGTCCATGACGTATGGGTTTAAAATGGCTAATAATGTAACAGATCTCAGAGTTACAGGTAATGTATATGGTTATAATGGTTGCATGTGAAGTATTTCCATTTGTGTTCTTTAATTCTAATCGTCATTTTTCTTTTTTACTTTAGGAATGTTAAAGGATGTCGAAGAGGACTTGCAGAGGAGAGTAAAGGTAGCATCCACTTGACAGAATGTAAAATAATGTAGCTCATGTCAATGGTCACCAAAAATGTCATAAAAAGTGTGGGGTTTGAATAATACATATTTTTTGGTCTGATCTGGGGTCTGATATTAACCCCTTCACGACTGCCATATGGCTATATACGTTTCACCTACCGATGCCCCGTGCAGTTGTCACATATATATAGATGTAACAGCCTGGAACAGGTTTAATGAGTGCTGCGCTGCACTCTCATGTCAGCCGGGGCTTTAGAAGCCCCGTAATACACCCCCCACTGTACATAGCGCCACAGACAAACCCCTGTAGGTAGCGCAAAACCCCCTGTATATAGCTCCACCTAAGCTCCCTCCAGCATCAGAATCCCCGGCCAGCGCTCTGGCTGAGGATTCCTCACCTAGAGAGAGCCCCGCCTTTTCTCCATCCCTGCTGTAGATAGTGCCACCTGAACTCCCTCTAGAAGCGGAATACCCGGTGTCAGATCGCACTGTCTGGGGATTCCGCTTCTAGAGAGAGCCCCTGACGTCACTCTTCATTTGGACAGTGACGTTAGTGGCTCTCTCTAGGAGTGGAATTCCCGGCCAACACTCTGGCCAGGGATTCCGCTACAGGAGAAGCCCCTGGTGTCACTATCCATATATGGACAATGATGTCAGGGGCTGCTCCTGGAGGGGAATCCCCACTCGGGCAGGGGATTCAGCTTTTGGAGTTAACCCCTAACGTCACCATCCATATATGGCCAGAGACATCAGGGGCTCCCTGTAGGAGCGAAATCCCCGGCCAGAGCTACAGAATCCCCAGCTACAGGAAGCTACAGTGGTGCTGTTTACAGGGGGGGGGATGTTGCTAAATACGGGGTTGGTGCTATTTGCAGGGGGTGGAACTATATACAGTGAGTGTGGTGCTATCTACAGGGGGGTGCTATATACATGGTTGTGCCACTATCTACATGGAGAACTGTGGCACTATGTGGGCACTGTGGTACTATTTACAGTGAGCACTAGCTAGGTGGGCAATGTGGCACTACCTACAGTGGAATTGCATCACTATCTACATGGGCACTGTGGTGTTTTCAGGGGGTTGGGACAATAAAACCCTAACAATTTAACGCCCATGAAAAACGGATGGCAAATGGTGATTAAAACCGGTCAAACGACCGTGAAATAGATTACAATTTTGAGACACATTGATGCAAAACAGCCATAAAAAGCTGACAGTAGAACCCTTGTTTCTTCACGGTCATGTGTATATTTAGCCCTCTCCAATCACAGCGATCCAGGGTGACGGAGAGAGAAGAATAATTGTTACAGAACTATACAGTGTGTGTGTATTTGTGTATGTGTATATATATATAATGTGTGTGTATATGTAGGTAGAGATAAGCATCACGTTGAGACAGATTCAGACACGGTAATGGGTGCAAGCAGGTAATCCAGATCCGTGGCTTATAAAACATAAGCGAAAGAAATCCCACAGCATTCCGATGTTTCCAAAAAGTATGTGATTTATTCAGTCAACAGCTGCAAAGTTTCCGTCCTGCTATAGGACCTTTTTCAAGCAAATCACATACTTTTTGGAACCATCGGAGTGCTGGGGGATTTCTTTCGTATATATATATATATGTGTGTGTGTGTGTTATAGATATATATGTTATAGATAAATATATAAAAAATTACAAAAAAGTGGTTTGTTCTTTTCAGTGATTTTGTCTGCTCATAATAAAAATTAAAAACACGGAATTAATTAAACTAATCTAGAAAATGAAAGCCTCAAAAGTATTTAAAAGTATTTAAAAAAACAAAGTAAAAACAGTTGTGATATTCAAAGCGGTTGCAAAGATATATCGTTTAAAGAAGTGCATATCAAAAATGGAAAATTTGACCTGGACACGGGCATCAATGACCCTTGGTCATGAAAGGGTTAATGAAGGGGTCTGAATATATTTAGCCATGCCTCTCAAAAAAGGCCACTCCTATTTTTGCCGTGACCCTCTGTTTGAGTTTCACTCGGTGAAAAACTCTCCCAACAGCACTCTGCAAACGCTAAGACAACCTAATACACTGTATCTAGATACACTTGCATTACGGCTACAATTACTTATAAAAGTGAGGTTCTTAGCGCACGTTTTGATCAAATTGTGTGATCTCACCTGCCACGACAAGGCAACCTCTTTTAAGTGGGTCCCTAACCTAAAAATACACCTCTGTGCCGGGTGTAAGCCTGCAGAATATACTCTGGGTAGGTTTTACTCTAATTAAATTAGAGGCTTAGTCCTAGCCATGTCTAGTTAAACTATTTTGTATTTTATTCGCCCTGAATAACATTTAAAGAGTTTTTTTTTTTTTTTTTGTCTTCGCAAATTTTAGAGCACTAGGAGTCGACAAGGCGAAGCACGAGATCCCGAAGTAGAGCTTGAGGTAGTATTGCTGATTCAATATGTATTTACAAAGTGACATTCCTTTACCAAGGACCTACAGAACTTTTTAACTTTCTTTCTACCTTCAGGAAACTTTACTAACAAAACCTACAGAGTAATTGGAGTTTATGATATTAGCTACTGCCAATTTACTAACAATGGCACGGGGATATTAGCCTGGTAATAATTTGTTATATACATCTGTACCTGTCGTTGCTGCAACAAAGGTAGCATATCACTTTTTTATAATAATTTCTTCCATTTATCATTTATATATTTTTCTTTCAGCACCAGCAGTGCTTAGCGGTGTTCAGCAGAGTCAAGTTTACGCGGGTTTTGCTTACCGTATTAATAGCTTTTACAAAGAAAGAGGTAAGGAGGTTTTTAGTGAGGGGTTTAATATGTCTAGATCTTGCAATATCGTGGCTTAATGAAATGTTTTTTTTGTTTTTTTTTTTTATAGACAAGTGCAGTGGTAGAGGCATCAAAGCTAATAAGCCAAGCAACTGACCTTCTTTCTGCTATTCAGAACTCCCTTTCCCTTGGAATTCAAGCCCAGAATGATACCACCAAAGGCGGTAAGAACCAATTCAACATAAATATTTGAAATTGTGTAGTAAAGAGTATGTACACCTTTGCAACCATTTTTTTTAATGCTCCAGTGCTTCTAAAATGTGAACAAAAATGAAGAAATTGAGCAAAAAATCATTATAATGTCCTACTGTTTTTTTTGAATATAAAGCTCCTATTCAGACCGATATGTCTCTATGGGTACAGAATACAAGTAAACCCTGCGTATAGCTTGATCCTAAAGTTGTTTTTTTTTCTTGCTAAGGTATAGACCATAACCAATAAATGGCTAGCCATGTAATACATGAATGGCCTGCCACCCCAGAGTCTCTTTGCTAGCAGCTTTTCTCTCTGGCTAATAGAGGAGGATCCTGAGCAGGGACATATGTTTAGACAACTCCTTTAAATGTAAAAAATGTCCCATCATTACGGTGTTAAGTTACTTGCTATATGTTCTAATTAAGGGTATGTGCACACACACTAATTACGTCCGTAATTGACGGACGTATTTCGGCCGCAAGTAGTGGACCGAACACAGTGCAGGGAGCCGGGCTCCTAGCATCAGTTATGTACGATGCTAGGAGTCCCTGCCTCGCTGCAGGACAACTGTCCCGTACTGTAATCATGTTTTCAGTACGGGACAGTAGTTCCACGGAGAGGCAGGGGCTCCTAGCATCGTACATAAGTATGATGCTAGGAGCCCGGCTCCCTGCACTGTGTTCGGTCCACTACTTGCGGCCGAAATACGTCCGTCAATTACGGACGTAATTAGTGTGTGTGCACATACCCTTCCTGTTGGTCATCTTACTCTCTGGGCCGTTAGTGTTTGGAAGTAGACGTCATGATAAGTAGGCACTACCATTTTTTTTACTTGTAACCCTATCAGATCTAGACAGGAGCATGAATATCTGGGGTCACCCACTCCTTGCAGTGTCTGTTGCTAAGTAGTGAATCATATACATAGTTGGACCACTGCTTATCAAACAGACTGTCAAGAAATATTAAATAGGAGGTCTAATGGACTTAGTATTTATTCCTATAGGGATATCATGAATTTCAATTTATTGTAAGCTATAGTGGATCCTTTTTTTCTTCTTTCCCCGCAGCCTACCCAGATTTACATAAGACCTGCACCCTATAGATGGACTAAAACATGCTTTTGCAGGAATGTTTGTGTTTGACCTGTTTTTTTATGTTCAGTCAGATCTCTTTACAGAACTCCTTTTTATGTTTAGATCACCCAATAATGATGGGATTTGAGCCTTTGGTCAACCAGAGGTTGCTTCCGCCAACTTTCCCTCGTTATGCAAAAATAATTAAGAAAGAAGAAATGGTGATTTATTTTTATAAATTAATTGACCGGATAAAAACGGTGTGCGATGTCGTCACTTTGAATAACCTTCACAGTATATTGGTAAGTGTATTGTTAACTAAAGGACCATTAACTTGATCCATGGTTACCGTATTATTATGCGATTAGGTTATGTATTTTATTTAATTATCCATTTTAAGGACATGATCCAGGTAAAAAAAATAAAAGAAACTCTTATTTAAGCATTGCCTTCAGGCAATACCAAACATTTTTTGCTTCTGCGTTTTTTTAAAGAGGCTCTGTCACCAGATTTTGCAACCCCTATCTGCTATTGCAGCAGATCAGCGCTGCAATGTAGATTACAGTAACGTTTTTATTTTTTAAAAACGAGCATTTTTGGTCAAGTTATGACCATTTTCGTATTTATGCAAATGAGGCTTGCAAAAGTCCAACTGGGCGTGTATTATGTGCGTACATCGGGGCGTGTTTACTACTTTTACTAGCTGGGCGTTCTGATGAGAAGTATCATCCACTTCTCTTCACAACGCCCAGCTTCTGGCAGTGCAGATCTGTGACGTCACTCACAGGTCCTGCATCGTGTCGGACACATCGGCACCAGAGGCTACAGTTGATTCTGCAGCAGCATCGGCGTTAGCAGGTAAGTCGATGTAGCTACTTACCTGCAAATGCTGATGCTGCTGCAGAATCAACTGTAGCCTCTGGTGCCGATGTGTCCTCGCTCGTCTGACACGATGCAGGACCTGTGAGTGACGTCACAGCGTGATCTGCCAGAAGCTGGGCGTTGTGAAGAGAAGTGGATGATACTTCTATACACAACGCCCAGCTAGTAAAAGTAGTAAACACGCCCCGATGTACGCACACAATACACGCCCAGTTGTACTTTTACTTTTCAACACGCCCAGTTGTACTTTTGCAAGCCTCATTTGCATAAATACGAAAATGGTCATAACTTGGCCAAAAATGCTCGTTTTTTAAAAATAAAAACGTTGCTGTAATCTACATTGCAGCGCCTATCTGCTGCAATAGCAGATAGGGGTTGCAAAATCTGGTGACAGAGCCCCTTTAATTTAGAAATGGTGGCGTAAAGAGCTCTGTGTCATGTCCATGACGTGATTATTCCCTCAACTCTTATCCGAGTATACTTGTTTGTGCAGTGTACATTATTTTTTTTTTTTTTAGTTTCATGCTCAGTCCTATTCACTGGCATGGGAGTGAGCTGCAGTGCCAGACACAACTACTTCCAAATGTATGGCACAATGAGACTATGGAACTCTCTGCCACAGGACGTTGTGATGGTTGAGTCATTGAACAAGTTTAAGAAGGGCCTTGATGCCTTCCTTGAAAAATATAACCTTACATGTTATGAGTACTAGATTCTGGATATGGGACGTTTATCCAGGGATTTATTCTGACTGCCATATTTGGAGTCTGGGAGGAATTTCTCCCCTGATGAGGTAATTTGCATCAACCTCGTGGGGTTTTGCCTTTCTCTGAATTAACATGGTAGAATTATAGGTTGGACTTGATGGACCTGTGTCTTTTTTCAACTACCGTATTTTTCGGACTATAAGACGCAGTTTTTGGCAAGAATAATTCTTGCTAAAAAGTCCCTGCGTCTTATAGTCCGCAGTCAAGGGACCCGGCATCACCGGGCCCCCTGATCGCTTCATTACTTAACCCCTTCACGACCCATGACGTGCCGGCACATCATGGAGGTGGAGGGAGGGTGATGTATGGAGCGGGCTCACGCACTGAGCCCGCTCCATACACTGCAGGTGTCAGCTTCTGACACGCAGCTCTAATGGCCATGAACAGCAATTTCGCTGTTCCTGGCAGTTTAAAGGGCTTGTGCCATAAAACACATGTATCCCCTAGCCACAGGATAGGGGATACATGTGTGATCGATAAGAACGGGGACCGAAAGTCACCAAGAGCGCTGCATGAGAAACTGTGACTTCCGTGTTCTGTGTCCGGCAGCTTCATAGAGATCAATGGGATTCTTCTGCGCATGCACAAGTGGCTCTCCATTGATCTCTATGGAGCTGCGGAACAGATGAGCCGGACACAGAACCCGGAAGTCCAGGCTTCTCATGTAGCGCTCGGGGTGACTTTCGCTCCCCTGTTCTCCTTATTGCTGGGGGTCCCAGCGGTCTGACCCCCAGCGATCTCACAGGTAGCCCCTATCCTGCGGATAGGGGATAAATGTGTTTTATGGCACAAGCCCTTTAACTAGTTAAATGCCGTGGTCAATAGCGACCGTGGCATTTATAGGGTTTTTTCTATGAAGGACATTTATGACATATCCACAGGATATGTCATAAATGTCAGATAGATGCAGGACCCACCTCTGGGACCCGCACCTATCTCTAGAACGGGGAGCCCTAAACCCCGATCTAGCTTTCTGTGCTCGCCCGGCCACTTGATTACATGTGGAGTTACTGAAACAGTGTAACTCGCGGAGCTACGCTGCTTCTGTAACTGCCATTTACTACTACGGGAGTTAGGGAAACCGCGTACTCCACATGTAACCAAGTAGCCGCTGGTTTAAGTCCCCTAGGGGAACTAATAAAATGTGTAAAAAATAAATAAATAAAATAACCTTTTCCGAATTTTTTTCTTCCCCCAAGCACAATGTGAAAAATAAAATCATTTGGTATCGCTTTGTCCGTAAAAGTCCGATCTATTACAATATACCATTATTTAACTTGCACGGTGAGTTTAAAAATGTAAAACCTCAAAATAGTTTTTTGGTCACCTTAGTGCTTAAAATATGAAATAAAGAAAAAAAGTGATCAAAAAAATTGTATGTACCAAAAAATGGTGCCAATAAAACTACAGCTCGTCCCGCAAAAAATAAGCCCTCACACTGCTCAATCGATGAAAAAAATATAAAAAAATGTTGACTCTCAGAATGTGGTGAAACAGAATAAATTATTTTTTAACAATTATTTTCCTATTTTCTGTTGTCTAAAACCTGGGTGCGTCTTATGTTCAGGTGCATCTTATAGTCCGAAAAATACGGTATGTAACTAGGTGTCTGGTAAGCAATGAAGAGGACGATGTGCTTGTTGGAACACAGTGCTCCCTTCAATTAGTTGATTGGCGGAGGTGTTGGCAGTCGGAAGCCACAACGATCTAAAATTTATGGCCTATACGAAGGATTAATAACAACCTATTGGTACAAACAGGAAGCAATCTCGTCAATGTTAGGGTATGTTCACACGGCGGGGGTCCGTAACGGCTGAAATTACGGGGATGTTTCAGCCTGAAAACATCCCCGTAAATTCAGCCGTACCGGCATGTGCAGGCGCTTGAACGCCGCGTCAATTACGGCCGTAATTAGCGCTGCTATTCATTGGAGTCAATGAATAGCGGCTCCAATTACGGCCAAAGAAGTGACAGGTCACTTCTTTGACGCGGGCGTCTATTTACGCGCCGTCTTTTGACAGCGGCGCGTAAATATACGCCTCGTGTGAACAGACAAACGTCTGCCCATTGCTTTCAATGGGCAGATGTTTGTCAGCGCTATTGAGGCGCTATTTTCGGGCGTAATTCGGGGCAAAAACGCCCGATTTACGTCCGTAAATAGGCCGTGTGAACATACCCTTAATGTAAATACATGAATTGAGTAAAGAACGAGATCCTAGGTAAAACCAAGTATATCTTGGTGCATTGACCCTCAACATCTGATATAAAGCCTATAAGGTGTGGGGTACAATTAACACAACAATGTAGCAGAAAAGAGAATAACAATCTTTATTGAAAAAATCACAAGATTAAAAGATGAGTCATGCACAGCATGAGAGTAAAACGTTCATCTGATGCCAGAGATACAAGTGCACCATAGGTGGGTAGACACATATGCATAGTATTAGCAGCTATGTTGAGCAGACAGACCATACAGGTTGATTGGAAGTCAATAAAAGAAAGCAGAGATTGTAAGACACAAGTGAGAGTAAATATCATACTTGAAATAACAATGCAAGTACATTGGTGAAGTCTCTGTACAAATACAAGTTGGTGGTCTGGTGCCCAAAACCTAAAAAAGTTTAACCAATACTACTCTGAGTGAGTAAGGTCTATGAGCAAAGCAGCAAAAAGAAACAAATGTAGCTGGTCACATACCCATGGTGATGTCTCAGGCAGGAGAGATCGTCAGACCCGACGCGGGATGCCTTCGTCCGGGGGTCCCACACCTTATAGGCTTTATACGAAGGATTAATATTATAGTCCCGGCTTTAAATTGCTCTGAAAACTAGCAGGAGCCATTCCGTTTCAGAAGAGACAATCTGGAGAAAATGCAATTCCCCACAAATTGCACTTCCAGATGCCAACCATGGAATGCATACACAGTTGGACAGAGCCTGTATTCTGACCATTTAGTAAAGAGAGGTGCTGTCTCTAAACCTTTATCACCACACCTTCTCCATTGAGACTGTAAGCACCATAATCAATATTTATAATTAAATTTCCGTACATATGCTCTTTTCTATTTCCCAAATTATATAAAAAAAAAGTGATTGGATAATAGAAAGGGAATTGCTGTAAGTTTAAAGAGGCTCTGTCACCAGATTATAAGTGGCCTATCTTGTACATGATGTGATGGGTGCTGTAATGTAGATTACAGCAGTGTTTTTTATTTAGAAAAACGATCATTTTTGACGGCATTATGACCTATTTTAGCTTTATGCTAATGAGTTTCTCAATGAACAACTGGACGTGTTTTTTACTTTTTGGCCAAGTGGGCGTTGTACAGAGGAGTGTATGACACTGACCAATCAGCGTCATACACTTCTCCCCATTCATTTACACTGCAGATAGTGATATAGCTATATCGCTATCTGCAGCCACATAAACACACTATAACGTTACTGCAGTGTCCTGACAATGAATATACATTACCTCCAGCCAGGACGTGATGTCTTTTCAGAATCCTGTCACTTCTGTAGCGTCTCTGTGATACAGCAAGGCAAGCGTAATCTCGCGAGATTACGATGTAACCTATCATTTCAAATGAGATTACGCTTGCCTTGCTGTAAATATCACACAGACGCGCCAGAAGTGGTCAGGATTCTGAATACACATCACGTCCTGGCTGGAGGTAATGTATATTCATTGTCCGGACACTGCAGTAACGTTATAGTGTGTTTATGTGGCTGCACATAGCGATATAGCTATATCGCGATCTGCAGTGTAAATGAATGGGGAGAAGTGTATGACACTGATTGGTCAGCGTTATACACTCCTGTCTACAACGCCCACTTGGTCATATAGTGAAACACGCCCAGTTGTCCATTACGAAACTCATTAGCATAAAGCTAATATAGGTCATAACTCCGTCAAAAATGAGTTTTTCTAAATAAAAAAACACTGCTGTAATCTACATTACAGCGCCGATCACATTATGTAGAAGATAGGCCACTTATAATCTGGTGAAAGATCCTCTAAGTAATCTAATATATAAGCAAAGGTTTGTCAAATAACTTTTGTTGCCAGTCTAAATCAGTTTGTTTTTCTTCTGCACATATTAATCAACATTTAATTGTGTTTATTGTTTTTTAGGATTTCTTCTGTGAATTTAGTGAGCAATCGCCCTGTGTACTTTCAAGATCTCTGTTGCAGGTAATTTTTTTTCTCATTTATATAGTTCGCTATTATCATTGTGTGTATTGCTACTATGCCTATACAGCGGGATCCGTCTCAGGTATTTGTCTATATATTGTGAATAGACCCTTTTTTGAGACTGACACAAATTTTGGTTTTCACAAAGTTTGCTGCTTTAGTGTTTTTAGATCTATTAGTCAGATGTTTCTATGATATACTGACATACAGTTATAAGCATTTCATAAGTTTTGTTGAAAAATACGTCAGGTTTATGCAAAGACTCAATATTTGCAGTGTTTAAATTTAATTTTTTTCAAGACTTTTGCATTTCGTCCTGGCATGCTGGATATCCGCTTCTGGGCCAAATCCTGACGGATGGTCAAACCATTCTTGCCTAATCCGTGCTTGGAGTTTATCACAATTTCTGTGCTTTTTGTCCGTCCACTCGCTTTTTGAGGATTGAGATCTGGGGAGTTTCCTGGCCATGGACCCAAAATGTCAATGTTTTGTTCACAAACCACTCGGTTATCCCTTTTGCCTTGTGACATAGTGCTCCATCATGCTGGAAAAAGCATTGTTCATCACCAAATTGTTCCTGGATCATTGAGAGAATTTGCTCTTGGTGGATGTTTAGATACCATTCTTTTATTAATGGAAGTGTTCTTAACCGCTTCCTGACCGCCCACTGTATATTCACGTCGGCATTTGCTGGGCTCTGTGCAGTGCCGACGTGAGTTCACGGTGGGTGTTAAAAGCGCGATCCGGGTGTCTCAGAGTAGCGCTGACACCCGGATCGCGCTGTTATCACCTGCCTCTGGTCCCGGAGATATGATCGGGACCTGATTAGTTCAGGTCCCGGTCATGTGATCGCAGGGAAAGTGTGTTGTAGCAACGAACTGGAAAGTTTGTTGCTATAACGAACTGGAAAGTTTGTTGCTATAACGAACTGGAAAGTTTGTTGCTATAACAAACTGGAAAGTTTGTTGCTACAACAAACTTTCCCGGGGACCGATTGCTGGTGCTGCAGTCAGTTACAAGGCAGAACCGGGGGCCATACAACAGCCCCCGGGTCTGCCATGCACAGCAGCCTATGAGAACCAGCCGGATGCTGGTTCTCATAGGCTTCCTGTCAGTGTGACTCTCAGCGTCACACTGACAGTTTATATAATACGTTACACTACCTAGGTAGTGTAATGTATTATAGCAGCGATCAGTGCTGCCAGTCTTCAAGAAAAACAAGTAAAAAGTAAAAAATAAAGTAATAAAAAAGTTTTATAAAAGTGTAAAAACAAGTTATAAAAGTTACAAAAAAAAAGAATGCTTTTTTTCCTATAATAAGTATTTTATTATAGGAAAAAAATGAAAATGTAAAAAAAAGTACACATATTTGGTATCACCGCGTTCGTAACGACCCAAACTATAAAACTATAATATTATTTTTCCCGCACGGTGAACACCGCAAAAAAAATAATTAAAAAACAATGTCAGAATCACTTTTTTTTGGTCATCAACCCTCCCAAAATATAGAATAAAAAGTGATCAAAAAGTCGCATGTACCCCAAAATAGTACCAATAAAAACTACAACCCGTCCCGCAAAAAACAAGCCCTTACACCGCTTTTTTGACGGAAAAATAAAAACGTTATGGCTCTCAGAATATGGTGACACAGAAAATAAATAATTTTATCAAAGTGATTTTATTGCGCAATCGCCACAAAACATAAAAAACCTATATACATATGGTATCGCCGTAATCGTATCGACCTGCAAAATGTCATTTATAGCGCACGGTGAATACTGTAAAAAAAAAAATACAAAAAACATTGTCAGAATTTATGTTTCTTTGTCACTTTGCTTCCAAAAAAAAATCTAATAAAAAGTGATTAAAAAAAATCACATGTACCCCAAAATGGTACCAATGAAAACTACAGATTGTCCCGCAACAAATAAGTCATCGCACAGCTCTGTTGGAGACAAAATAAAAAAGTTCTGGCTCTCAGAATATGGCGATGCAAAATGTGCAGAACGTTCCAAAAGCAGATAAGATCGGGCGCCATTTATCAGTGCGACACCGGCCACATATCTGCGAATAATTATTTATGTACCCCATTATTATACCCTCTTATTATGCCCTTATGTACTCCGCACAGATTACATATACCCTGATGTACCCCGCACAGATTACATATGCCACCACATCATAACTGAAATACCAGCAAAAGCCCAAACAGAACAGTTACCAAGCAAAATCTGCGCTCCAAATGCCAAATGGCGTTCCCTCCCTTCTGAGCCCCACAGCGTGCCCAAACACCAGCTTACGTCCACATATATGATATTTTATATCCGGGAGAACCCGCTCAACATTGTATGAGGTATTTGTCTTCAGTGGCACACACTGGGCACAATATATTGTGCATTAAAATGGCACATCAGTGGAAAATTTTAATTTTCACTCTGCACCATCCGCTGCGCATTAACGCCTTCGCGCACCACGACTTAATAGCATGTCGTGGTGCGGGGGGCAATATATGGAGCGGACTCACGCGCTGCGCCCGCTCCATATTCTGCAGGTTTCCGCTGTGTATTACAGCTGACACCCGGGACTAAGGGACAGGAACAGCGATCGCGCTGTTACAGGAGCCTGTAAAATGACATTATACTGCAATACATTAGTATTGCAGTGTATTGTACCAGCAACCTAATGATCACTCGTTCCAGTCCCCTAAAGGGACTTTTGGGAGGTTTCCACTGTTTTGGTACCTCAGGGGCTTTGCATATGCGACATGACACCCGAAAACCATTCCAGCTAAATTTGAGCTCCAAAAGCCAAATATTATTCCTTCCCTCCTGAGTCCTGCCGTGTGTCCAAACAGCAGTTTATTACCACATATGGCGTATTGCTGTAATCGGGACAAATTGCTTTACAAATTTTGGGGTAATTTTTCTCCTTTATTCATTGTAAAAATTAAACATTTCTATGTTTTTTCAGAAAAAAGTAGATTTTCATTTTCACGGCCTAATTCCACTAAATTCCGCAAAAAAACTGTGGGGTCAAAATGCTAACTATACCCCTAGAACAATTCCTTGAGGGGTGTAGTCTTCAAAATGGGGTCAGTTTTGGGGGGATTCCACGGTTTTGCTTACTCCAGGGCGTTGCAAACGCGACATGGAACTGAAAACCAATCCAGCAAAATCTGCGCTTCAATTTCCAAATGGCGCTCCTTCCCTTCTGAGCTCTGCCGTGGGTCCAAACAGCAGTTTAGTACCACATATGGGGTATTGGCGTAATCGGGAGAAGTAGCTTTACAAGTTCTGGGGTGCTTTTTAATCTTTATTCCTTGCAAATATTATTATTTTTTCAGAAAAAAAGTAGATTTTCACTTTCACAGACAAACTCCAATAAATACAGCAAAATACCTGTGGGGTCAAGATGCTAACTATACCCCTAGAAAAATTCCTTGAGGTGTGTAGTTTCCAGAACCGTCTCACTTTTGGGGGATTTCCACTGTTTTGGCACCACAAGACCTCTTCAAACCTGACATGGAGCTTAAAATATATTCTAAAAAAAGGAGGCCCCAAAATCCACTAGGTGCTCCTTTGCTTCGGAGGCCGGTGTTTCCGTCCATTATCACACTAGGGCCACATGTGGGATATTTCTAAAAACTGCAGAATCTGGGCAATAAATATTGAGTTGCATTTCTCGGGTAAAACTTTCTGTGTTACAGAAAAAAAATGTATTACAAATGAATTTCAGCAAAAAAAATAAAATTTGTAAGTTTCACCTCTACTTTGCTTTAATTCCTGTGAAGCGCCTAATGGGTTAAGAAACTTTCTGAATGCTGTTTTGAATACTTTGAGGGGTGCAGTTTTTAATATGGGGTGATTTATGGGGTCTATCTAGTACATAAGGCCCTCAAAGCCACTTCAGAACTGAACTGGTCCCTGTAAAAATGGCCTTTTGAAATTTTCTTGAAAATGTGAGAAATTGCTGCTAAAGTTCTAAGCCTTGTAACGTCCTAGAAAAATAAAAGGATGTTCAAAAAACTATGCAAATATAAAGTAGACATATGGAATATATAAAATAGTAACTATTTTGTGTGGTATTACTATCTGTTTTACAAGCAGATACATTTAAAATGAGAAAAATCATAATTTTTGCAAATTTTCTCTAAATTTTGGTGTTTTTCACAAATAAGCAATGAATTTATCGACCAAATTTTTCCACTAACATAAAGTACAATATGTCACGAGAAAACAATCTGAGAATCGCTTGGATAGGCAAAAGCATTCTGGAGTTATCACATAAAGAGACACATGTCAGATTTGAGAAAATGGGGCTGGTCATGCAGGTCAAAATGAGCTCGGTCTTGAAAGGGTTAAGCAAAATTGTGAGTGAGCCCACTCCCTTGGATAAAAAGCAACCCCACACATGAATGGTCTCAGGACGCTTTACTGTTGGCATGGTAGCACTCACCTTTTCTTCTCCAGGCAATCATTCTTCCAGATGTTTCAAACAGTCTGAAGGGGGGCTTCATCAGAGAAAATAATTTTAACGCAGTTCTCTGCAGTCCAAACCCTGTACTTCCTGCACAATGTCAGTCTGTCCTTGATGTTTTTCTTGGAGAGAAGTGGCTTCTTTTCTGCCCTTCTTGACACCAGACCAGCCTCCAAAAGCCTTCGCCTCACTGTGAGTGTTCAGATGCTCTGACACCTGCTGCCATTCCTGAGCAAGCTCTCTGCACTGGTGTTGAACTGATCCCATAGCTGAATCCTCTTTAGGAGATGGTCCTGGCACTTGCTGGACTTTATTGGGCGCCCTGAAGCCGCCTTCGCAGCAATTGAACCTCTCTCTTTGATCCGATAAAGGGTTAATTTAGAGTTCGTCTTACAAGCAGCAATGTCCTTGCCTATAAAGGCTCTTTTGATGCAAAGCAATGATGACTGCATGTGTTTCCTTGAAGGTAACCATGGTTAACAGAAGAAGACAATGATTTCAAGTACCATCCCACTTTTAAGCAACCAGTCTGCTCTTATAATTCAATCAGCATGACAGAGTGATATCAGCTGCCTTGTCCTTGTTAAGGGTATGTGCACACACACTAATTACGTCCGTATTTTACGGACGTATTTCGGCCGCAAGTAGTGGACCGAACTCAGTGCAGGGAGCCGGGCTCCTAGCATCATACATATGTACGATGCTAGGAGTCCCTGCCTCTCCGTGGAACTACTGTCCCGTACTGAAAACATGATTACAGTACGAGACAGTTGTCCTGCAGGGGCAGGGACTCCTAGCATCGTATATAACTATGATGCTAGGAGCCCGGCTCCCTGCAGTGTGTTCGGTCCGGTACTTGCGGCCGAAATACGTCCGTCAATTACGGACGTAATTAGTGTGTGTGCACATACCCTAACACGTTCTCCTCTGCTAACGAGAAGATCACTAAAATGTTAGCAGGTCATTTTGTGGTGGGGCTGAAATGCAGTAGAAATTGTGTTTTGGGGATTAAAGGCTATGTACACCTTTTTGAAAACTTTTTTTTTTTTAAAAAATAATGTCTATCCATGTGTTTTCTGAAACTTTCGAATTATTTTTTATTAAAAATTATTGTTACTTTTTGAGATACAGCTGCTTTGTATCCTGTATACATAGAAGCTGTATCTTACGCTGAGACCTGAATCCGTGAGGTCAGCGGCACTGACTGGTTCAGTAACCGCGCCGGTCCATGCAGGATCCAGCGGTTACGATCCCATCTAAGTTCATAACTTAGATGTGATCGATAAAAGGTAGATCACGCAGTACCCACTGACCCTAAAGCCGTCGGTGCTGCTGACCTGGTGGATTCAGGTCTCCGTGCAAGATACAAAGCGGCTGTATCTCAAAAAGTAAAAATGTAATAAAAAGTAATTTAGAAAGTTGCACCAAACACACTGATACACACTTTTATTTAAAAAAAAAATAAAAAAGTTTTCAAAAGTGTACATAGCCTTTCAGTTAATTTTCATGACCACGAATGACTTGGCAGTTAATTGCAATTCATCTGATCATTCTTCATAACAATCTATAGAGTTAATGCAATTTGCCACTATAAAAACTGAAGCAGCAAAGTTTGTTAAAACCAAAATTTGTGTCAGTCATAAAACTAGGACTGTGTGTGTGTGTGTGTGTGTGTGTGTGTGTGTGTGTGTGTGTGTATATATATATATATATATATATATATATATATATATATATAAAAATAATCCGGACACTAACTCACTTTCTTACTTCATAGACCACTTTTTTGGTTGATAACAAAAAAGTTTTTGGAACTCACCTAATGCAAGACATGATAAAAGATGCATTGCGGTCCTTTGTGAGCCCCCCTGTCCTGTCTACAAAGTATGTATTTTAACAGTTTGTTTCTTTGCTTATGCGTAGCAGCTGAATCTTAATGTGTGTATTTTACTTATAGTTTGCTTTTCTTCTAGATGCTGCCTATATAATAATCATCAGGCAAAAGACTACATAGATTCATTTGTCACCCATTGTGTACGGGTAAGTGTGTGTTTATAAAACTAAAGTTTTAAAAGATGGATTTATAAAAAAAGCAAAGTAGCACAAGATAGACCAGTGATTCCAGTTATCTTGTTCTAGCCTTTTTGCAGCTTAATTCAGATTCATGGTCACAACCGAGCTCGTCAGAGGGACAAACTTGGTCATATCCTGGAAGATTTTGCAACTTTACAAGATGAGGTATTTATTTCTTAGTTATCAATGATGATAAACTTTCATATCCTGAAATGACACATCCTATTTTCCATATATTGGTACCCTACTTGCATAACTGTATGTTGGCCAATGTCTATCCTATGTGATAGGATATCCCACAAAATAAATAAAAAAAATCACCAGTATAAAACCGCTTAAGCCATAAAATGTAAAAATCTAAAATTGCCATATGTCTACTTTTTTAAAACTGATTTTAGCTTGAAAAGAATTCTTTCCAAGAAACAATTAGATAAAATGAACAAATTGTTTTATTGAAAAAATTGACTATAAACTTAGTTGCTGTTATTATTTTATGTTTACACGTCCAAGTTTTGTTGCATTTTTGTTCTTGCTAAAACATGCAGCAGAAGAAAGTGCTGTTGAAGTGCATTGGTTTTTGAAGAATTACCTTTACCTGTCGCAGTTTATGGGATATGATGTGGTTATGTAATGTTTTTTTTTCCATTGACTTAAACCTTCACCCATCTCACTCCATGTCTGTTCTACAGGTCCATGAACAGGTAATGCAATTTTTCCAGTATGGGTACGCACAAACCGTGCCACAGAGCTCAGTTTCCTGCTAGAATAAATTGTGAGAAGTGAAGAATGTTAACTGTAGTCGTTCACTTTTGGATGGGGTCATGCTTTATATAAGGGCTCATGCACTTGATCGTACTACGCAAGTTCTTGACTCTAAATATAAAGCTCATGCAAGTAGCTGTAATACTCTTGGGCATGAGTCCTTGAAATAAATGAAGTCAGGTTAGGCAAAGGCAAATTACTGACAGGTGAATGAGATGGACTGAGTGGTAAATTATGTAAATAATGCTTATTTTTGGGTACACCGCACCATAGGTATAGGCCCCTGCCGCTAGAAGGCTGACCCGCTGGCAGGCCACTCCCTTCCCACAGACACTAGACTAACCATTTTTTTAGTCTAGCTATTGTAGGAGGCAGAGAAAGGACCTGCTTAGAAGGTGTGCTGAATTTTTTTTTATTTTTAAAAAAATTAGTTTTATTTCTTATTTTTCCGTTCAGGGTTGTTGTTAGCCTAGCCTGCCACGCTCTTGTTACTTCCCTGAGAAGTTAGGAAACCAGGCAACCTATCACCTAATACCTATTTCTACTGATTTCGTAGTTTGGATTGGTGGTAACTCCACTTCTGTGAAAGGTTACTGAAGAGGTAACTGCGCGCACCTAAAATCGTCAGACATGTAAGTATCTCTCTACCCTTCTCTGAAGGGCGACTTGACTTCTATTTCCACAAGATAAGGGGAGTCCTCTGGCTTCCCGCAGCTAAACCCCCTCTCGCTTCCCGCACAAACAGGTCAGGTCTACCATACTGGATTTGGGAGAAGTTCCTCTGCTTCTCTTGGCTGTGTCCTCTTTCCCCCACCTGGCTCTGTCGTATGTGTTTTCTTCCACGCTGACAGTCTCTTACCACCAGGGAATTCAAAATGTACCACCTGGTATCCAATTTCCAGCCCACCTCGGTCACCTGAGCAGCTCTCTGTAGCAGGAGCTGTGATGCCCTGCTGCTGCTCCTGGATTGGGGGTGGGCCCTCGGCACACGGGGTGGTCTCTTATCAGCACAATCTTTTTCCCCTCCGCATCTTGCATTGGAAGCTCCAGTACCTGTTCTAGTCTGACTTTTCAGCCTTTACTTAAGAGACTCACACTAGGCTACAGAGCCTCCTGTCTCACACTTGTCAGGACACCGCACCAGGGGTCTAGTATGGTAGGCCAGCCCTGTTTTTTTTTTTTTTGTTTTTTTTTTCAGCCCCCCCCTTATTCCTTCCTCCTATCTTGCAGCATGTCTTTCTCTTGAGAAGATACTAGCAGACAGCAGTGGTGACGACAAACTATGCTTGCGGTCAATGTAACAAGCCTAACCATCTCCTTTGCCATCTCCCTAGGCCCCCTCCGCATTCTTCTTAACCCCCCTTCCCGACTGGGCTATGTCCTGAACCTAGGTCATAGGGGACCTGTCCAGACCATTGTTGAGACCCTGGAGTGACTGCCGATCCAATTGGCAACCCGGCACAGCGCCCTCTTTGAATCTCCGTAGGCGGACATGCATCCTTCTTCTCATGGGCAGGCCACACAAGAGGCCCAGGTTTGTCACAAGGTCCAGTTCCTCCTTAGTACCGTCTCAGCTTTCCCCTGTCAGGACTCATGCTGGATGGGCTGCTTCTCTTCAGGACCAGTCTGACTTAGATTTGGAGTCCAAACAGGAGACAAAACTAGCTTCAACCATGCAGGACTTGTGCTGTAACGGACATCTTACACATCAAGGATCATTCACCCCCAACCCCACCCTCTAGTTTTCCCCAAACACATCGAATTAGAGGAATTTCCTACTAAGGAATGTAACCCCCTGGGTAGGCATTTAATCTTTTTTCCAAAAGGATGGAGATTCTATTCTGTTCTTTGAGGATTCAGTTAACAAATGGACTGTCTCTCAATTGGTGAATCCGCCTGTTTTGTGCTTTTACAAGAATACCACTTTGCCGCTTTAGACACATCGGCCCTTAGTGATTCCCATGACAATAGGTTGGATTCTCTTTATAAATATGTCTTTGTGGAGGCATGTTCTTCTTCTTTGCTTCTTCCTGGGTTAGTAAAGTTTTTCATCTGAGCCAAACCATAACAGAGCATTTTGGAAGGAGCACCACCGGAAATCTGCTAGGGCAATAGCTCGCTCTGTTGCTATTTGCCAGTCTGTTTGGTTTAAATCTTGGATGACCGTTTCTGCATTTAAGATGGTCCTCACTGGCCTATCTTTTTTTGGAAGTAGGCTTTCTGGAATATGCCTTAATAAAATAATCTCAGAGGGCACTGGCAGAAAGAGTACCCTCCGTCTGCAGAATCGCCCTTGATGCCAAACACCCTTTAAACGTTCTTAGAGTTTTTGTTCCGGCCACTCGACTGACTCCGGACATCCATCCTTAACCCCTTAATGACCGCCGATAAGTCTTTTCACGGCGGTCATTAGTGGGGCTTTATTCTGATGCATATGCCTTTTCACGGCGCTGCATCAGAATAAATAAACAGAGCAGGGAGCTGTTAATTCTCCCTGCTCTCGGCTGCCAGAGGTAGCTGAGGGCTGGGGACATCCCTGCTCGAACGGGTGAGATCGATATTAGTATCAATCTCACCTGTTTAAACCCTCAGATGCGGCGCTCAATAGCGAGCGCCGCATCTGAGTGGTTTTGGAGAGAGGGAGGGAGCTCCCTCTCATCCCACCGGCACCCGGCGATGAGGTCGCCGAGTGTCTGTGTATCCGATGATAGCAGAGTGCCTAATAAAGGCCCCCAGGTCTGCCTGGAGTGAATGCCTGCTAGATCATGCCAGAGGCATGGCCTAGCAGATGCCGGTCTGTTTTAAACGGACAGGCAGTAATACACTGCAATACAAAAGTATTGCAGTGTATTATAAGAGCGATCGGATGATCGCATATTAAAGTCCCCTAGTAGGACTAGTAAAAAAGTTTAATAAAGTTAATTAAAAAATAAAAACCCACTCTTTCCCCTTACAAAATGCTTTAGTATTAAAAAAAGAAAAAAGAAAGCAAAAAAAGTTACACATATTTGGTATCGCTGCGTCCGTAACGACCCCGACTATAAAGCTATTACATTATTTAACCCGCATGGTGAACGGCGTCAAAAATAAAATAAAAAACAATGGAAAAATTGCTGTTTTCTGTGAATCCTGACTTTAAAAAAAAATGTGATCAAAAAGTCGCATCTACTCCAAAATGGTGCTATTAAAAAATACAACTTGTCCCGCAAAAAAACAAGACCTTATACAGCTATGTCGACGCAAAAATAAAAAAGTTATAGCTCTTCGAATGTGATGGAAAATTATAAAGATTGCTTGGTCATTAGGGCCCAGAATGCAAGCAGGGGTAAGGGGTTAAAGCCTGTCACCTTTTAAGGTGTCTCCCAACTTGAGCGGTATCTTAGAGTGGGGGGGGGGGGGGTGCGTCTTCTTTCCTTTCAGGCGATATGGCTGGATGACGCCCAGTTCGAGAGGTGGTGTCGATGGGTTGCGAGATCCAGTTCTGGTCCCTCCCTCCCAGCTGTTTATTTTAGTCTACTCCGCCTAGGTCTCGTGACTTCACGTCCACTTTTCTCGTTTTTCTCATTGGGGGACACAGATCGTGGGTATGTGCTGTTGACCCTAAGAACTGAAACTTACCTAAACTTATCATTTGTGTCTGCATGAGGAATAATACTGTGTATGGCCATTATATCACATATATATGGCATCTATCAGCAGTTTTCCCCCTCCGTAGGCTCTGGATTTGGTTTACATTTTACAAGACCTACCAGGTCAAGGGGCGAGAACCGCTATTCCAGATTACAAACCAATCCACTAGGGTTGTTGGAGCCGCCAGGGCTTTGTGCCATCACACTTATGCTTTTTAAGTGTGCAAGGCGGCTACCAGGTCTTCTCTGCACATGTTTACCAAGTTTTAAAGAGTGAATACTTTTGCTTCAGCAGATACTTCACTTGGTCGCAAAGTCTTTTAGATAATTGTGGAGTAGATGACTTTTTCTCTGTTTTTTCTCTAGTGTTTCCACCTGGGGACTGCTTTTGGAATGTCCCACGGTCTGTGTCCCCCAATGAGACGAAGGGGAAAATGGGATTTTTTGAGTACTTACTAGGGTTGTCACGATACCAGAATTTGGACTTTCAATACCGATACTTAGAGTATTATTACGATACTCGATACCGATACTTTGCCAACAATAAAAAACAAAAAACTTAAGAATGTAAAGTTCATTTTCTGATGTGAGGCACAGGATGTTATTAAGTTTGAACCTCTGTGTGCCTCGCATTAATGGTAATTAACCCCATCATATGCCTCACATTAACCCAATGTTGCCCATTACAACTGTGAGTGAGGTACTTGATGGGATCACTTACTATAATGATTATAATTGGCACCATTGGGTTAATGTGTGAGGGAAATGTGATTAATTCACATGGCTGTGTTCAGTGCGTGAGATGCAGACCGTATGTCACCCGCTTTTCCTGGATCCATCATAGTTCAGAAAGCCGGGCTCCCGTACTGTAAACATGATCACACTATGGAACAGTATTCCTGCAGGCAGGCAGTGACTCGCAGCAGCATTTATGACACTGATGCTAGGAGCCCGGCTTTCTGAACTATGTTGGATACCGGAAAAGCGGGCGACATACGGTCTGCATCTCACGCACCGAACACAGCCATGTGAATTAACCACATTTCCCTCACACATTAACCCAATGAGGCCCACTATAATCATTATAGTAAGTGATCCCATCAAGTACCTCGCTCACAGTTGTAATGGGCAACATTGGGTTAATGTGAGGCATATGATGGGGTTAATTGCTATTAATGTGTGGCACATGGAGGTACTAAATTCATAACACCATGTGCCTCACATTAATAATAAGTGACCACCATTTCACTGACATAACGGCAACATTGGGGTTAATGTTGGTCACATTAACCCCAATGTTCCTCAATGCTGGCTGCCTTTATTTCAAGCTTGTGCTCTGCTGTAATACCTGCCTGGGGCCGATCTGTCACTACACTGCAGCGTGAGCGACACAGGCACGTCATCAGGAAACCTGTTCTTCTCGTGAAAGTCCCCACCCTGACCCTTTCTCACATTCTCAGATTATCATTGGTGGTTGTAGAGAAAGGCAGGAGGAGCGTTCCTCCCTCCTACTGTGACGCGGCCGGCACTAATGACGAGTGTGGCGTCACAGTAGGAGGGAAGAATACTTTTCCTTTCTCTACTGCCACCAATGATAATAACTAATAGTCTCCAGAAGCAAACAAGTTTACTGGGCTAGGTATTGTTCCAAGGAACATCCTCCCATATGTATTGATAAGGCAACTCTATAATAAGTATATAGATATAGGAGAAACAGAGTCTGTAGCCAATATATTATCAGAAAATATCAAAACAAAGCTTTATTTAAATATGCAAGATAACAAACATTTAAAAAAGATATGTATAACAGGAGAAACTCAATAAAAAATGACAGAGATACATCAGGAGAGCCAGAGTCATAAATATTAAACCCTTGTTGTATAGGTTTGCAGTGGGAATATCACTGGTATGAAATATGGTAGTTTGAACTCAGTGCATGTGTTGATGCTAATAAGGGACATAAATGGTCCAGAAAAAGAGTATCATGTACTAAGAAAATGAATCTAAACCATACCCTGAAAATACAGGGATAGCCAGGATAATCTTACCCATAGAGTGTCCTTAGCTGTATCCCGATGGTCACTGTGTGCGCCCCGATGCGCGTTTCGCAGATGTCCGCTTCCTCAAGGGACCCCTACCATATTTCATACCAGTGATATTCCCACTGCAAACCTATACAACAAGGGTTTAATATTTATGACTCTGGCTCTCCTGATGTATCTCTGTCATTTTTTATTGAGTTTCTCCTGTTATACATATCTTTTTTAAATGTTTGTTATCTTGCATATTTAAATAAAGCTTTGTTTTGATATTTTCTGATAATATATTGGCTACAGACTCTGTTTCTCCTATATCTATGCCACCAATGATAATCTGAGAATGTGAGAAAGGGGCAGGGAAAGGGTCACTGTAGGAAGAGAACATTGCAGGCGCTTTACACTGCGCGCGCATCCTGTTCTCATTTATTTCAATACTAAGCTGTGCGGCCACACAGCTTAGGATTGAAATACATAAATTGACGGTATTGAACCGTTTGCCCCCGCACAGCATCAAAATGGTATCGAAATTTCGATGCATCGTGCATCCTTAGTACTTACTGTAAAATCCTTTTCTCGTCCATTCCAATGGGATAAACCGTTCCCGATCGTTCGTTTTTTACAGTTGATTGTTGGACGATTTTCTTCTCTGGTTCTGATTATTAGTTCATTACCTTGATTTTATGGTAATCCTACTACTTATATACAGACTGAATTAGCTTAGTGTCTGTCAGAGGGGTATATCCTGTGGAAGGGGCACTAAAGTGACCCTACTAGCCGGCGGGCACATGAATAATCCAGAGAAATTCTATTTTGCAAAAGAAAGCCCTATTTTCCAGCTACCTAGACAGAGGTATTTGTACTTAAAATATAACTTTTAATTGATACTTTTAAAAGTTACGTCACACAAACCACACACTTGTTAAAAGTAGCCAATGCAAACTGACAGTGTATAGCTCATAAAGCACATTGCCAGGGTACACTGTGTGAAGGTAAGTAGAGGTCAAATAGCGTGTCAGCTAGCGGCTGCAGTACGATGTAATAACACTATCTTCGGAATGAATTCTATCTATCAGCTAGGCATTGAATTTAAAAGAAATGTGCAATGTTAAATACTTTTGTGTCAAAAAAGACAAAAGTATAGTAGGTATAATACCTTTATTGGCTAACCATAAAAGTTCTATATGCAAGCTAAGTAAATTAAAAGAAAGTCAGCCCCCCTGTGGGAGAGGCCAACAATTTTTAGTCCTTCGCATCAAGCCTCTTTGTGGCAACAGCATATACCCTTGGTCTATATCCCCCAATAGACTGGACGAGAAAGGATTTTACGAGGAGTACTCAAAATATTCCCTTTTTTCCGAGCTATTCGTGCTCCCCTTCAGGGTGTAGTAGTTCCAGTCCCACAACCAGAAAGGTTTCAAGGGTTTAACTCGAACCTCTGCACAGTCCCCAAAAAGGACAGTTCAGTCAGACCCATCTTAAAATTCAAAAAAGTTTTGTCCGCGTTCACAGGTTCCGGATGAAATCTGTGCGGTTAGTGGTCGCCTCACTTTCACAGGGCGGATATCTTTTCTCCATCAACGTACATGCTTACCTCCACGTTACCTATCGCAAGGGCCCACCAAAGTTTTCTTTGATTCGTTGTTGGATCTTATTATTTCCAATTTGTTGCCCTCCCCTTTGGGCTAGCCATTGCCCCAAGGGTCTTCACCAAGGTCCTTACAACTCCCACGTGATCTCCTGGTGAAGGTCCCCTCCAGAGAAGACAATCTTTCCAGCCTCTGAATCACGCAGGACATCCTGCAGATATTTGGTTGGATTATCAATTTAGAAACGTTCTCCCTGCTAAACAGATGGAGTTCCAGGGCATGATTTTCAATACCAGGAAAGCCAGAATATTTCTCCCGGTAGACAAGACCAGGAATCAAACCAGAGTTTTGCTTCCCCTTCTTTTGCTTGTGGGTTTTGGGCAGAATTGTCTTGTCTTTCAAGGCCATCCCTTATGCTCAATTTCACCCGCGTTCCCTGCAGCGGGCCATTCTTGCCGATAGAACAATTCTCCTGTATCCCTGGACAAAACAATCCTCCTTCCTCCACAAGTTTGCAGGGATCTGCTCTGGTAGGAGACATCTACAGGTTTTTTTCCAGGGATGTTCCTTCCAGTTTTTCTATTGGCTGGTCACCTTGACCGATGCCAGCCTCGTAGTTTTGGTAATGCTGTGGCTTTCACACGGTTCAAGGTCGATGGTCAAAGGAAAAGGCTTTTCTGCTCCTGGAACTGAGGGCCATCTTCCTGGCACTCTCTCATTGGACTTCCATTCTCCAGGGTCAGCTGGTCAGGGTTTAGGCAGAGAACACTACAGTGGTCGCCTATTTGAACGACCAGCGGGGCACCTGAAGTCATGCGGCAATGCAGCATCTTTTTGGATTTGGTCTGCGATCCTGATATCCTACAGGTCCAAAGGTAAAGTTCCTCCCTTTCTTGTGACTTCCCTCTTTATTCTAGCTATTGGGACATCCTTGCAGTAAGACACCAACCGTCAGTCTCTCAGGTCTGCAAGGCTGTTACCTGGGCTTTAAAGCACACGTTTACAAAGTTCTACCAGTTTCACGCCTTGGCTTCCTCTGATGCCAGCCTGGGTTGTAAGGTGCTCCAAGTTGCCATGCGTTAGGTGGATCGCATGACATAATTATTTTCCCACCCTCTCGGACGTCCCATGGGTGACGGGTCCTGTTCTCTATTGTTTTTTATTCTTAAACCCAGGACCCCTGTTCTGTTTTTTGTTTTTTACTTCTCTCAGGATATGTTGTTGTTTATACTGTTGCTATCTTATTTGTAGAAAAAAAAAATTCTCCTACGCTTTTCTGTACTAAACGGGCTAGTCTAGTGTCTGTGGGAAACTTTTTTTCCCACCTAGTGTTAACCACCTAGTGGCAGAGGCCTATACCGATGGTACTGTGTCCCCGAATGAATTAAGCGGGACAAATTTTACAGTGAATACAAAAATCCAGTTTTATATGCTTGTGTGTTGAAATCGGACATTTGCACAGTATAAATTTTAACCTCTTAACGACTGGTTTATTTTGACCTTTTCAGAACGCAGCGTTTTAGTTTTTTTTAACCCCTCCCTGACGTATGACATACTTAGGTCATAGCCGGGTAGGGGAAGTATGGAGCAGGCTCACGGGCCGATGTGTTACAGCCGACATTTCACTGTAAAGAATGTGATCGTGTTTGAGTGCAATCCCGCTAGTTTAACCCCTCAGATACCGCAGTCAATAACGACTGCGGCACCTAAAGTGTTAGAAAGCGTGGGGCAACCCCCTCTGACAGTCCATCGGCTGCTGATGGTTGGTATGGCAGCCTGGGGGCCTAATGAATGCAGGGCTTAATAGGAGCCTGTCAGAAACCCGATATGCAGTATATAGATCGTTTGTTCAAGTTCCCTAGGGGGACTAGTAAAAAAAATTTAAAAAAATTTGAAGTTCTAAAAAAAACCAAAAACTTTCCCATTTTCCCCCTAAAGCATTGTAAAAAAAATAAATTAACATAATTGGTATTGCCATGTCCGTAAAATTCTGAACTACTAAATGGAGTTTGCACAGAGTTTTTTTGACGCGAAAACCACGTCAAACGCTGTAAAAAAAAAAAAAAAAAAAGCGTCGTCATTTTTTTTTTTTTTTTTCCTTTTTTCAGGCGTTTCCAGCTCTCACCTCCTATTAGCATCATTGGGAGGCAGAGAAGGCATTTGCGGTGGCTTTTGCCCGCGCCGCTCATTGGCTGCGGCCGAAAAACGCAGCGAGAGACCAGGCAAAAAATGTCTTCTGCTGGCAGGTTTTGAACGAATTTTCTGGCAAAAAACTCAGTGTGAACTAGGCCTTCCAATATATCATTATGTAACATGCACGATGAATGCCGTAAAAAAAATATATGTGAAACGCCAGAATAGTTTCTGGGTTTTTTTCATCATGTCTCCCACAAAAAAATGTAATAAAATGTATTCAAAAACTGACGTACCCCAAAATGGTACCATTAAAAACTACAAAAAACTCAAAAATGAAGCCCTCATACCGCTCGATTGATGGAAAAATAAAGTTATGGCTCTCAAAATATGGCGGCACAAAATAAATTTAATTTTTTACAATTATTTTTTCCAGTGTAAAAGTAGTAAAATATAAAAAAAACGTAACTTTATTCTGTGTACGGTGATACTAAATTTAACACCTCGTTTTAATTGCACACCGTAAAAACAAAGCACAAAAAACAATGTAGGAATGGCTGTTTTTTTTCATTTTCCGCCGTGCAAATTTTTTTTTTTTTTAGATTCCTAGTACATTGTATGGTGCAATAAATGGTGCCATGAAAAACTAGAACTCTTCGTGCAAAAATCAAGCCCTCATAGGGCTATAAGGACAGAAAAATAAAAAACGTTATGGCTTTTGGAAGGTGGGAATGAAAAAATTAAAAGGAAAATCCAAAAAATGCTGCAGCGGAATGGGGTTAATCACGAGCACTATATGTGTTTTTTTCTGGAGATTTTTATTTTATTTTTTTAACTATTTACCGAGTGACATGAATGACTTTTATTCTACAGTTCATTGTTTGTGGCAATACCCAATATGTATAGTGCTAGTTTTTTGTTTTTTTTCTCTTGCTCGTTACATTGGGGGACACAGACCGTGAGTATATGCTAGCAGGCTTAAAGGGCTTTTCCACTTTCTGAAAACTGATGATCTATCCACTGAATAGGTAATCAGTATGATCTGTGCGTGTCTGTCACCCGGACCCCGTACCGATCCGCCACTCTGGCTGCCTGCGTGCATCGGATGTTTGTAACGGTATGCAGTAGTTGGAGCCGGAAGCAGATGACTCCGACCGCTGCATAGAGGCCGTTCGGCAGAACTGCAGCTCGGCCGCTATTCTTTGACCGAAGCCACCTGCTTCCGCCAATATTGTCCAGTGCCTGGAGGCAGCCAGAGTGGCGGATCGGTGCGGAGTCCGTGTGTCGGACACGCACCGATCATATACTGATGACCTATCCGGTGGATAGGTCATCAGTTGTTAGAATGTGGAAAACCCTTTATTAATTGTATTGATTAAAAAGTATGGCTCAACCAGCCACTAATTCCAGAACCATGCATAAGCAAGTGATTGGCGACAAGGAAATGTCTCTCTAGCACCCAGGGACCAACTTTCCCTGCTTATTGTATAATGATTCGCTACACCCTTGCCATTAAATTACAATCTATCCAGATCCTACGCGTTTCAGCACCACAATCAAAGTGATGCCTCATCAGGGATTCCTAGATAACTGGAATAACTACATCTTGGTATTTTGCATCCCATGGGAGATGTGTACTGGACGAGTTTTCATTGGGGACTGCTTCCGGGTATGTGTATAGCTCTGCCTGGTGCCCATTTTGTCCTGTCCTATTTGGTAAGGGACCGGGACGGGACCCTTTGAGTTTTGTTTCCGGTCCTTGTTCATTTTTGCCTCATGTCTAGTGAACTTCATTTGCGATATCAAGGGCAATGCCCTCACTCCTCTGAGACGAGACCCCTGGCTAGTAAAGTGACGGGACGTTGCTAGGCAACGTGTGTAATCAATGGGAGTTAGTCTCTGATTGAGACGGCTCCCGTGATATAGTACATCTCCCTCTGACTCTGATCACTATCCATATTGTTGGTTGATGTTGATGGGTAGTGCAGGAGCCGCGTCTAGCGTCCTCTAGTTACTATGGACGCGTTGGTCGTCCAGGAACCCTCATTGGTTGTTAGGACCGAGGGGCGCCTCCTCCGGCGCGTCACAGCGTGTCGTGTTCAATGCGGATTGGCGGTCCGCCCCGGTGACCACTTTAGGAGGGCGGGCTCTTAACCGTATAAGCCTGTAGCTTCCCCGGCGCATGTGCGGCCAGTATATCAGAGTCGTACACGCGTCTGGAGGCTAAAATCAGCACATGAACAGTGCTATCCAGTGTTCGAATTTTAACAATATAAGAATTAATATCTAGGAATCCCTGATGAGGCATCACTTTGATTGTGGTGCTGAAACGCGTAGGATCTGGATAGATTGTAATTTAATGGCAAGGGTGTAGCGAATCCTTATACAATAAGCAGGGAAAGTTGGTCCCTGGGTGCTAGAGAGACATCATTCCCTCTGGACACTTTCCTTGTCGCCAATCACTTGCTTATGCCTGGTTCTGGAATTAGTGGCTGGTTGAGCCATACTTTTTAATCAATACAATTCATAAACAATTTCTTAATCGTTCTTTCAGGCGGTGAATCTAATTGAAAAAAAATGTTGAACAACATTCTTTATCAATTTTACAGTGAATCACTGTGGAAAACCCCTTTAACACTATGAATTAGAAACATGACTCCTCCTACAGGATATAACCTTCCCACAGACACTGAGCTATTCGGTCTTTGCTACCATCAGCAGAAGTGTCCGCCTCCTAAGCTGAGTCTCTATCAAGAATATTCTTTTTATTTTAATTATTCTTTTCATCGTGAAGAACTAGAGACACAGGGTCTCCCTGTGTTAACATTTTGGTGGGCACACAGTGTCATATTTAAATGCACTGTTGTCCAACCTGCCTATGAAGACAAGTGGAAGTGTTAATTAACCCCACCCCTAACCGGGCCACCCTTCCTGCACTGTAGCTGTCTGCTGGACCTGCCTATTCCCTGGGGCTTGCTCTTAACCTCCCTGGCACTTTTGGGCCGACAGAGCTAATTATTCTCAGTATGGCTGGCGCCATTTTGCGCTAAACTGCGTGGGGGGGGGGGGCGGGATCTTCACTGTAGTATGCAACAATAGAGCTCCAGCGTGCTTGTTTCCCTATCTCCTCATGGGGAATCCGTGTCTCCTCACATGACCGCCAGGGGCCAATTGTGGTGCTCTGTGGGCGGGGCTTCAGTATTCCCCTCTGCTCTCCTCCGTTTGGAAGGACGCTGCTGGGGACATAGGACCTCCTGAACAAAGCTGCTGCTTCTTGCCTCGTAGTACTTCTGAAATCTTGAAAGCAGGTAGGTGTAGCCCTTGCTTCTACTATCCTACAGGTGCCCTAGACTACAGGCACTGAGTTAATTCCCTAAGGGATTTTACTCTTCTCTAACAGTTCTAGTTTCAGATAGCGCTGCAAGAGAAGTGCACTAGGGGAAGCAGCCATTACTCCCTGTATAGCTAAATAACTAACCATGTCCTGTCTTCTGTTCCCGCCCCTGGGGACTGCTCTAGGACGTCCCACGGTCTGAGTCCCCCAATGTAATGAAGAAGAAAACAGGATTTTTTGAGTCCTCACCATAAAATATTTTTCTTGTCCAGTTCATTGAGGGACACCGCTTCCACCCAATTGTGTTCAAGGTTTTTTTTTTTTTTGCATTTGCGGTGATCAGTTTGAGGGATTCCCCTCTCGTTTGACATGCTTATCTTGCCTTGTATCTGCTTCTCCTACTGCTTGTGGACAGACTGAATAGCTTCGTGTCTGTGGGCAGGATCTATCCTGTAAGGGGGCGTCACTTTTTTAAATTTTATAGTGTCATGCCTCCTAGTGGCAACAGCATATACCCACAGGCTGTCCACGATTGAACTGGACAAGAAAACTATTTTACAGTGAGTACTCGACAACTTTTTTTTATTTCTTAGTACTTTTGCACAATAGCATGTTTTATGGAAAAAAAGTCAGCACCCTTACTGCATCGTAATAGTACGGCGGTTCACAGGAAACTATTTTTGAATCGTGACGTACTATCACGGCGCAGGGTGGGAAGGGGTTAATATTGTAATGCTATGTTGTCTATTCTGTGTTGTCTATTAGTAATTTTTTTTTTTTTAATGCTTTGTGTCTAGGCAGAAAAGGTGGATGCTGCTCTACACAGCATGCTTTTAAAACAGGAACCACAGAGACAACACTTGGCATGTTTGGGAACCTGGGTGCTTTATCATAATTTGCGTATTATGATCCAGTATTTACTGAGTGGTTTTGAACTGGAACTTTATAGCATGCATGAATACTACTACATATACTGGTGAGTCCTATTTGTTCACGCATTGAGACATGGATAATAAATAGACACTTTCCCCAGACAATTATTAGTTAAACGGTAACTAAACTATTAAAATCTTTTGACATGTCATAGTGTCATGTCAGAAGTTTTGATCAGTGGGGGGTCTGAGAACCCCATAGATCGCTAAAATAAAGCGTTAAAAGCTTTCTATTGGGCCTGTACACCGCTCCAAGGAAAGCCGATCAGAAACGAAGCGGCGTAGGGTTCTCTAATGAAACGTGCCATGCTGTCATCAGGACAGGTTTCCAGCCTCTGGATGTTATCAAGAATAGTCCCGTTCACTAACAGGTAGCAGAGATCATGAAACCCTGAGGAATTGAAAAACAAAGTATATCAGAAAGATGCGTAACTTTTTATTCTATCATTTTATATAATTTTTTTATTTAGATCCCAAGTCTATGAAGCATTTATGGGCCTCTCACAACTAAATTCTTGTACATAGGTATCTTTCTGAGTTCCTTTATGCTTGGCTGATGTCCACACTCAGTCGGGCAGATAGCTCCCAAATGGCAGAAGAGCGCATAATGGAAGAACAACAGAAAGGACGAAGCAGCAAAAAGTCTAAGAAGAAAAAGAAAGGTATTTCTAGTACAGCTAACAAATGAAATGTTTGTCTGCTCGAAGATTTCCACACCAACAACATCTCCCAGACCTGCAGCAATCAGCTGATTGCCAGTGGGACAAACCCTTGAATAATCATGATTTATATATAATTTCAAAATACTGACCTAGTAAATGCAGCTTTTATGCTTCTATTTTACAGTTCGCCCATTGAGCAGAGAAATAACTCTTAGCCAAGCTTACCAGAACATGTGTGCAGGGATGTACAAGGTAAATGTGTACGTTTTTGTAACTTGCTGAAAAAGGTTCATAAAAATGACTTATTTTACTGTCTAGGGTGCATGCTTGAAGTTTTGTTAATATGAGATAAGTTCAAATAATTAGCCTCACCCTGACAAATGCTTTTATTTTTTTATTAAGCTTTTTATTGTTTGCCTGTTTTTCATATAGACAATGATTGCGTTTGACATGGATGGAAAAGTGAGAAAACCCAAGTTCGAGTTGGACAGTGAACAAGTTCGGTATGAGCACAGGTTTGCGCCATTCAACAGTGTTATTACACCCCCACCAGTGCACTATTTACAGTTTAAGGTAGGTCGAGTAACATGTATAACAGCGCTGATGACTTTCACTATGGACAATGACTTCTAAATTGAGGGGCAAATAATATCTAGTTGGAAGTAAAGTCCATCTATATACATAGTGTAGCTCTTTTAAAGGAGCTTTCCCATCTTAGACATTTATAGCATATGCCATAAATGTCTGAAAGATGCAGGTCCCATCTTGCTCCGCGTTTCTGTAACTATGATATTAATAAAGTGAGCAGTTCATGTGTGTTGCCACCTCTCCATTTATTCCCCGCCTGGATGCAGCAGCCGGTGACCAATGTTCTCAAGATATTTGCGGATCAGAGAGCTGGGACCTACATCTATCAGAAATGTATGGCATATCCTGTGGATATGCCAAAAATTGTCTAACGTGAGAGTACCCCTTTAAATATCCACTGTTGTATCTTATCCACTGTATTTGCCTCAATATGTGTTTCTTCTGCTGATGTGAATTCATGTATATTATCAGTTAATGTATGAGACAGATTACTCCTAGAGAGATATATATATATATATATATATATTTATTTTTTAATTTAATTTTTTATTTATTTATTTTTACACTTTTGACTGCGTGGTTGCCATAATAGGCTCTCTTTATTTATCTATTTTTTTGGGCTGCGTTATTTACATATTTAAATCATATTTTATGTAATAGCTCACATTTAGATTTTTAAATCATAGGAAATGTCTGACCTAAATAAGTACAGTCCCCCTCCCCAGTCTTCAGACCTTTACATGGCCGCAAGCAAACATTTCCAACAAGCAAGAATGATTTTGGAAAATATCCCAAATCAAGATCAAGAGGTGAGATTTTGCTTTATTTATACAACATACTTTTCAAAAGCATACCTGCACTACAATAAAGTACATTTCTCGTGCTTCCTTATGTCTTTGTTTAAAGAGTAATTTTTTTTTGTTATATATAAATAATGTTGTCAATTACTGAAATTGATATCCTCTATAAACCAGGAAACATTTGTAAGGCCTCATGCACACAACCGTATTTTTGTCCACCTGTAAATACTGGCGTAAATACGGGTCCTTGGACACGGATGTCATCCGTATTCCACCCGTATTTACGGGCACGTTTTCGCTGCAAAATTACACTGCCCTAATCGGCAGCCCCTTCTCTCTATCAGTGCAGGATAAAGAGAAGGGACAGCCCTTTCCGCAGAAAAAGTAAAAGAATTTCATACTTACCCGGCCGTTGTCTTGGTGACGCGTCCCTCTCTTGACATCCAGTCCGACCTCCCTGGATGACGCGCAGTCCATGTGACCGCTTCAGCCAGTTATTGGCTGCAGCAGTCACATGGGCTGTAACGTCATCCCAGGAGGCCGGACTGGAGGAAGAAGCAGGGAGTTCTGGGTAAGTATGAACGTCTATTTTTTTTTACAGGTTGATCTATATTGTGATCGGTAGCCACTGTCCAGGGTGCTGAAACAGTTACTGACGATTGTTTAACTCTTTCAGCACCCTGGACAGTGACTATGTACTGATGTCGCCTAGCAACGCTCCCGTAATTACGGGTGCACACACATAGTCACCCGTAATTACGGGAGCCCCTTAGACTTCTATGGGCCTGCCCGTGCCGTAATTACGGCCTGAAATAGGACATGTTCTATATTTTTCAACGGCACGGGCACCTTCACGTAAGCATACGGGGAGGTACCCGTGGCCAATAGAAGTCCATGGGCCCGTAATTACGGGAATTTTTACGGTCGTGTGCATGGGGCCTAATTGTCACAACCTGATAACTGCAACATATAGCAGTATCCTCAATACAGGAACCCCAGTATTATGCAGTTTGGTAAGAATCAAAATAAGAGGTATGCCTTCTGGAACATGTAATTCAATTGCTCCACATCTAACAATTCTTGTACTTCCGTCCGGTTGTTTTTTTCATATTTACATGGTTTTCTTAAGATTACCTTTCTCTATTCTTTTTATTCATTGAATTTGTGTGTTTTTTTTGTCGAACATTGAAAAACCAGATTGTGCTACTCACTGGTCTAATGTGGGTGTGTGCAATCTGTGTTTGGAGCGGTCTAATAATCACCTGCAGCCCATTAATTTACTTTAATCATCTGCATATTACTCTACAAGGACATGAAGATAAGTACAGTTAGGACACCCTCTTTAACCTCTTCCCACCCCATGACGTAATAGTACATTATGGCGAGCGGGTCGTTCCCGCGATCCGCCTTACTATTATGTTATGGTGTGGGCACAAAAGCTACACCCACAAAATAAGCAGCGGGTGTCAGCTGTAACGGCAGATAACTCCGATCCCTGTTGTTTGACCCCTTAGATGCCACTGTCCATAGCAGTCGCGGCATCTAAGTGGTTAGATGGAGGGAGAGGACTCCTCCCCTGTCACCCTAATGGCAATTGTAGATTGTCATGGCAGCCGAGGACCTAACAAATGCAAACCGCGTTTGCCATGTGTATGTTCATATATGGCCCTGCCTATAAACCTATTTAGTATTCGTTATTACCCATATAATAAAGGTAAAATGTTATTTATACCGTACAGTGAACATTGTTTACAAAAATCCAAATCAAACAATGGTGGAATCTTTTTTTTTTTTTTCAATAACATTCCCTAGGGCCTCGTGCACACGACCGTAAAAACACCTGTTATTACGGGTCGTAATTACGACCCGTAATAACGGGCTCATAGACTTCTATTGGCCACAGGTACCTTCCCGTTTTCTTACGGGAAGGTGCCCGTGCCGTTGAAAAAGATAGAACATGTCCTATTTCAGGCTGTAATAACGGCACGGGCAGCCCATAGAAGTCTATGGAGCTCTCGTAATGACGGGTGGCTACGTGTGTGCACCCGTCATTACGGGAGTGTTGCTAGGCGACGTCGGTAACTAGTCACTGTCCAGAGTGCTGAAAGAGTTAACTGATCGGCAGTAACTCTTTCAGCACCCTAGACAGTGAATTCCGATCACAATATAGAGCAACCTGTAAAAAAAAAAAAGACGTTCATACTTACCGAGAACTTCCTGCTTCCTCCAGTCCGGTCTCCCGCCCGTTGCCTTGGTGACGCGTCCCTCTCGATATCCGGCCCGACTTCTCTGGATGACGTTTCAGCCCATGTGACCGCTGCACCCAATCACAGGCTGCAGCGGTCACATGGACTGCCGAGTCATCCAGGGAGCTCGGGCTGGATGTGAAGAGAGGGACGCGTCACCAAGGCAACGGCCGGTAAGTATGAATTTCTTTAACTTTTATTACGGAAAGGGCTGTCCCTTCTCTCTATCCTGCACTGATAAAAGGGCTGCCGATTAGTGCAGTGTAATTTTGCAGCCAAAAACGGGCCCGTAAATACTGGTGCAAAACGGGTCGAATGCGTGTGACCAAGGACCCGTATTTACGCCAGTATTTACGGGTGGGAAAAAATACGGTCGTGTGCATGAGGCCTTAAAGTGTTTAAAGTTAGTCAATGAGTTATATGTACCCCAAACCTGTACCATTGAAAAATATAACTTGTCCCACAAAAAAATAAGCCATCATAAAGCTATGTTGATGGTAAAATAAAGCTTTGGCTCCCGGAATGTGACGATGCAAAAAAAAAAAATTCTATTAAAAATGCTTTATTGGTGCAAAAGTAGTAAAATATAAAAAAAAATTAAAAAAAAATCGCAACTCCTGGGATGACGTTTCATCCCATGTGACTGCTGCAGCCAATCACAGACACGGAATGAAACGTCTTCCCAGGAGGCCGGGCTGCAGGATGTCCGAGGGACGCGTCGCCATGGCTCCGTAAGAAATTTTTCAATGCAGTTTTTTGCAGCGGACATTCCGGCCGAAAAACTGCACCACAATTTGGTGCGGTTTTTCAGCCGTAATTCCCTGCTTTGACCAGTGGATACGATGTGTGCATTTTCGCAGCGTATTCGCCCTGTGTGAACATACCCTTACGGCGGAGATTAGAGAAACCTCTTATGTCCGCTGTTAACTGCTTGAATGCCACAATCAAAGCTAATCACAGCATTCAAAGGGAAAGTGAGAAGGGGGACAATTTAGGGATATACCATGAACGGGCAGAAAGCCCAGGGTCCATTAAAGGACCCCAGGGCTGTCTGAGCAGATTTCCTTTTGTTAGGGCATACTTGGGATTTAAGGGGTAAAAATACCCTGATCATGAGGTAGATAAATAGGAGATAATACATCAGTAATTTTATCACAGAAGAATTTAACGTAAAGAGGTGATCTTAGCAGATATGTCAACATTAAAAAAAAAAAAAAAGGGCTAGATCATTTACTGACAAATGGCATTGAGGGTTATAATTAACCCCTTCAGGACGCAGCCTGTTTTGGCCTTGTGGCACAGCCGATTTTTTTTTTTTTTTTCAAATCTGACGTGTTACTTTATGTGGTAATAACTTGGGAATGCTTTTACCTATCCAGGCGATTCTGAGATTGTTTTCTCATGACAAATTGTACTTTATGTTAGTGGAAAAATTTGGTAGATTCAATATTTATTAGTGAAAAACACCAAAATTTTGAGATTTTTAAAAAATGTGCATTTTTCTAAATTTAAATGGATCTGCTTGTAAAACAGATAGTAATGCCACACAAAATAGTCACTAGTTAATATTTCCAATATGTCTACTTTTGTTTGCATAATTTTTTGAACGTCCTTTTTGTTTCTCTAGGACATTACAAGGCTTAGAACTTTAGGAGTGATTTCTCACATTTTCAAGAAAATTTCAAGCCTATTTTTACAGGGACCAGTTTTAGTTCTGAAGTGGATTTGAGGGCCTTATATATTAGAAATCCCCAATAAATCACCCCATTTTAAAAACTGCACCCCTCAAAGTATTCAAAACGGCATTCAGAAAGCATCTTAACCCTTTAGGTGTTTCACAGGAAATAAAGAAATATAGAGGTGTAATTTACCAATTTCACTTTTTTTGCCGAAATTCATTTGTATTAAAAAAAAATAATCTTTTTCCTACTTTTACAAAGAAAAAACTTTATTAAAAAAAAAATTTTCCCTTATTCTGAGAGCCATAAGTTTTTTGAATTATTTTTTTTTTGTCGCTTTTGACAGTGCATCGGGAACGATACAATGACTTCCTATCAGGAGGCTGGTCCTGATAGGCTTCTGTGCATGGCAGACACGGAGGCCATTGTTTGACCTCCGGTTGCAATGCCAACTATTGGCAAACCTCGCGATTTTCATTGTGGAGTCTGCCGATGTGCTAGAAACACCTAGAATGCGGCTATTGCAATCGATCGCCGCATTTAAGGGGTTAATTGACTAAATCAGGGGCGATGAGACGCTGATCGGCAATAGTGGGGTGTCAGCTGTCGGGGACAGCTGACCTCCCGGTTCCCGACCGTGTGCACCTGAAACCGCGCAGTAACTGTACGTCCTCGTGCGCTAATACACTGGCCACCAGGATGTACAGTTGTGTCGTGGTGCGCCTAGGGGTTAATCAAGAATGAATGACGTGTAATTTATTGAGAGAGTTTGAACTTGATGGTCCTGTGTCTTTTTTCAACCTATGTAACTGATCTTTAAACTAAAGACCTGTTGGACTGGAGTTCTGTTCTTTGTCATAATGTAGGCTAATGTTGAGGCACTAGATTGTAATTTATTCATGTAGCTACATTTTTCTCTTTTTTTTTTGTAAGGTCAATGAGATTTTGAAGGCATCTAAAAACAATATAGTGGTAATGAAGTTGCTTGCTGGAGGCCATAAGAAGGACTCTAAGGTAAGCTCTGAGAAGAATCATTCCTGCAGATTAATCTTATGAGGTATCCTCTACTGATCCTCTGAAGTTTACTGCCCTAAATAGTGTGCTGACAAATATTTCATCTAAATTTGGTATATGTTCATTCCTTCGTAGTAGTTAAACGTGTGTTATTTTACCACTGAATGAAGGTTTGTCGGTAATACATCCAGTTCATGCATTTAGCATCCTGAACCCTTTTATTAAGAAGCTCTAAAAATTACATCTTCGTTTGCTGGTTATGTCTGTCTGTGGTTAAATCTAGCTACAGATTGTACAAATAATTCATATTAATCGTACATATTTTCTATTGCTTTCAGTATTGTCTAGTAACTTTACCTGCTCTAGTGTTTTCCCACCACAGACCTTGATAGCACACCACTAGTACATGATTTCCCCCCCCCCCCCCCCCCAATGCCTAGAACGAGGGAGTTACAGCTCTAGGCAAAGTTCAACGGTCCCTTCCACTTATCTTTTTACACAGCAACCCTCCCAACTAGGGATGCACGATGCATCGAAACTTCGATACTGTGCATCCCCAAACTGTTCGATACCGTTATTTCATGTATTTCGATACTAAGCTGTGCGGTCGCACAGCTAAGTATAGTAACACATGAATGTAAGAGAGCGGAGCTGTGGCTGTGTGATAGTCATTTCCCTGCGCCTGAGTCCTGACAAGTGCACGCCGTCCGGATGATGCAATGCGGCCAGCGCTGCACTAATGAGCGGCGCCACTGAAGATAGAACATGGCGGGCGCACTGCAAAACACCCCCATGTTCTGTCTTTAGTGCCTGCACCGCCGCTCATTAGTGCAGCGCCGGCCGCATCACCTCATGCTCACCGTGCGCGCACTAAATATCAGGAGCGGGGCAATGGCTGTTCTACACAGCCGCAGCCCCGCTCTATAACAGCAAAGATCAGAGAAACCTCATCGCCGCCGCTATTCCCCTGAATGCTGCGATCAAAGCTGACTGAAGCATTCAAGAGGAAAGTGAGAAGGGGGATTCCCATGGATGGCGTCACAGGAAATTCCTGATTGAGGGACATACCATATATGGGCAGACAGCCCAGGGTCTATTGAAGGACCTCAGGGCTGTCTTAGGCCTCATGCACACAAACATATTTTTTTCCACCCATAAATACTGGCGTAAATCCGGGTCCTTGGTCACACGTATTTGCCCCGTATTGCACCAGTATTTACGGACCCGTGCCTGTAAATATGGGTCTGGTGTCACCAGTATTCCACCCGTATTTACGGGCACTTTTTCGCTGCAAAATTGCACTGCACTAATCGACAGCCCCTTCTCTCTAAAGAGAAGGGGCCACCCTTTCCGAGGTAAAAGTAAAAGAAATGTACCACCCCCTGGGACCTTGCATTGGGTGTGACACATTGTATAAATTTTTGCTGGAGTATTCATTTACCAGTGTCCCATTTTTAATCCTCTTCGATTTGTTAATAGGCGTAGGCACTTCACACTAAGGGCTGATTCAGACGTGCGTGGCGTTTTTGCGCACGCAAAACACGCGGCGTTTTGCCTGCGCAAAAGCCACTTGCCTGCTCCGTGAGGCAGCATCATATGATGCGCGGCTGCGTGCTTTTCGCGCAGCCGCCATCATTATGACACGCCATTTGGATGTTTGTAAACAGAAAAGCACGTGGTGCTTTTCTGTTTACATTCATCCTTTTGACAGCTGGTGCGCGAAACAGGCAGACCTGCGTGGTTTTCACGCACCCATTGACTTCAATGGGTGCTTGATGCGCGAAATACGCTGAGATATTGACCATGTCGCGCTTTTTGCGCAGCGGACAAACGCTGCGCAAAAAGCACGGACTGTCTGTACTACCCCATAGACTTGTATTGGTCTGTGCGTGGCGCGTGAAAACCACGCGGCCCGCACGGACGCAATACACGTTCGTGTGAATCCACCCTAAGGCTTAGGGCTCATTCAGATGAGCGTGATTCTCGTCCGTGTGCTGTGCTTTGAAATAGCGGCACACGGACCCATTGATTTCAATATGGCCATTCACCTATGCGTGAGTTTTCACGCAGCGAGTGTCTGTTGCGTGAAACTCACTGCATGTCCTATATTGGTTTATGTCCATGGGTGCGTGAAAACCACGGACAGCACACGGACGCACATCTGTGTGCTGTCCGTGTTTCACGCATCAATTATATTGAAAAAAAACAAAACACATGCCACATGTAAAGCACACGATGCAAAAACGCATCGCATACGGACACATTTACGCATGTTTTTTTTACCTGCGTAAATCTGTCATGCTTGTGTAAATGGCAGATTCCTTAGTGCCAACAGTGCGATCTCACCAGTATTGCATAAATAGTGACTTCTATTGAAAAGGGAAGAATCTAATAGGACAGAGGAGTAGAGGGAGTGGACGCGCTGCGCCCCATAGCCGCAGCACTGAGTGGCATGGGCAGCCAATGCAGTGTTCCCCCAAATACAGCCCCCCCCCCCCCTTTCCGAGGAGATCCACTGCCAACTTCCTGTAGTTCACATTGAAGCCTGGGCTGCTGCTGGTACAGAAGGGCACATTGGATACACAGCGACCCCTTTCAGTATGGACAGTTACTGGAGCTTCCTCGGACACCAACAAAGAGCAGTGTCCCATTGTAATAAAAAAAAAAAAATGGTATACTGTGCGGTGTATGTTTCTTGTTAATATAATTGGGGGAGATAACGCCACGGGTAAAGACCGCTGCCACTAGGAGGCGAAACTAGGTAGGAAAGTCTTGGCTCCTCCCAGGATACTCTTCCCACAGACGCTGGCTAATTCCGTTTTTAGCCTAGTGTCCGTGGGAGGCAGGATTCACCTGATCCTAAGGTCTGCTGCAGTCCTCTGCATTGAATTTCCCTCTCCGACGGTCACCTAATTGGGGTTACTGATGAGGTGACCCTGTGTACACCTGAAGACTTTGGTGGGTGAGTAGGTTATTCCCCATTCACTTTCCCTCAGACATTGTTTGTTTTTTTGGGGGGGGGGAGGGGGGTTTGTTCTCATTCTTCCTCCCTTCTGTGATGTCTTCTCTGGACGATTCTACCAAACAGACTTTAAAGAGCAGGGCATGGCTACAATATTCTACCCTCAGTGCTTGCAATCCAGGTACCCCCAGAGGGTTCCCCCCCTTAGGATGTTGCACCCCTGATTGGGCGATGTCTTTTGCTTAGACCCTAGGGGACATTTCCAGACTGTCCCAATCCATGGTTCAGTCTTTGCCTTCCCAAATTGCGACAGAGCTTTGGGGCCCTTATTCCTCTCGTTTGGACAATGCTAAGTCTACCTCTCACGGTAGATCCCATAAGAGACGTAGAAGTGCCAGAGACCAGTCCCATTCCTCTCCAGGAGACTCCCATTAGAGTCTTCAATGGTGGTTGCTTTCAATATGGATCAGCCTCTTTCCTTCTATGTATCATATGACTTTAAATCAGAGTCAGAACAGGAATCGCACTTGACAGCTGCCATGCAGATGTTAATAGATGCTGTCAGAGACCCCTTTCATGTAAAGAATTACAGGAAGGGATACAGCCTTCACGCAGGATTGCATGGAAAAAAAGTAAATTACAAAGCTGATATATACCAGGTATGCGCGGTATATATCTATATACTATCATAGCCTCGATGTGCGTATTCTAGGAATGAATGGGGAAGCTAAGATTCGCATAGCTACAGTGATAGTAATGAATAGAGAAACTGACTTCCTGTCCACCGACCAGGCGCTGTGTCCGTTGTATAGTCACATTGCTGGTCACATGACACAGCTGAGGACCAAAAGGGAGTGGATAATGTACAAATACAGCTACCGGTAAGAAGATTACCTTCACCACAATTTACATAATATGCCTCTCTAATGGGCCAGAGAATCAAAAAATTTGTGGGAGTGCTACTTTAAGGTGGCTAAACCGCTTTGTTCGGTTTTCACATTGAAAACCCCTTTAAAGGGGTTGTCCGAGATACATTTTTATTTAAAAGTTAAACACACAATACACACATTAAATATTCCCTAATATACTTACCTGTGCAATCTTGCTTCTGTTCTCCGTTCTGGCAGCTCTTTTCTTCCGATCACCTGTCTTCTGACGTCACGTTTTCTTCCTCCACTGTCGTGTCGTGTCCCGATCACATGGTCTCGCCCCAGCGAGACCTCGAATGGGACACGACACGTCACTGGAGACGTGTCGTTTCTGCGGGTGCCCGCCCAGCCTATGCAGCTTTTTTTCACTGTGAGCGCGCCTATGCGTGTTCACAGTGAAAAAAGTGAAGAGGGACGGCACCTGCGGGAATGTCGGGTCTCCGGCTGTCAGTGACTGCCGGGGACCCGGAGGAGAAGATAGAAACAGCTTTCGCTGCTTCTGTCTTCTCCGATGTCTTTTTACACCGCGCTCAATGAACGCTGTGTATAGGAATAGAGACAGCAGCAGCGGCGCTGTATCTATTCCTCCCGGGATCATGTGACTGGTCACATGATCACCGGGTACCGTTACTGGCAGACTGCTGCTGGGTCTAATCAGACCCAGCACAGCCCTATTAGTGACAATCGTCACTATGAGAGGGCTGATTTCCCCTGTAACTGGGGCTGCTGTGCAGCTCCAGTTACAGTGGAAAAGATGGTGTAAAAAAAAAATTTCAAAAAAATATAATGTTCCCCAAAGGTCTTTTTTGACCGTTGAGGGACAGACAATAATAATAAAAAAATAGTAAAGTACAAAAATTTTTTTAATAATAAATACACATAAAATACCCACCCCCCCAAAAAATACAGTTCCCCCTGTCAATCATTGTTGTAACTGTAACGCTAGCGCTGACCCAATTACCCTAATATAGACATGTAATATATAGAAATTTACGGTAGACAATGGTGATCACAAATAAAAGGTCTATTTTAGGGTAAAACTATGTTATTACCAAAAAAAATAGCTGAAACGTAAAAAAAGCTTATTTTTTTACTATTTTCAAACTTTATGAATGAAAATTCTAAAATGGCAAAAAAGGTGTGTATAAAAACGATAAAAAAATAAACCTGCATTGTCTACGGAAAAAACGCCGCAAAAATAACGTCGTTAGCGCAACAAATAAAAAAGTTATAGCCAGTTAACTAACACGTGCTAAAAATGGCTAAACGGTGTCTGGTCCTGAAGGCGCAAAATAGCCAGATCCTGAACTAGATAAGATCTTCTGGGGTCCTGTATCTAAGCCTACATTGTTAGGCTTAGATACAGGGTCTAACAAACAGTGTCACACATGGAGCCTGTATCTAAGCCTAACACAATGTAGGCTTAGATACAGGACCCCAGATGACATTCTTTTTATTCCTGTATAAGGATATGTTCACACGGCCTATTTACGGACGTAATTCGGGCGTATTAACCCCCGAATTACGTCCGAAATTACGGCTTGAAATCGTTGGCAAACATCTGCCCATTGAAAGCAATGGGCTGATGTTTGTCTGTTCACACGAGGCGTATATTTACGCGTCGCTGTCAAGACGGCGCGTAAATAGACGCCCGCGCCAAAGAAGTGTCATGTCACTTCTTCAGACGTAAATGGACGCGGCGTTCAAGCGCCTGCACATGCCGTTACGGCTGAAACGACAGGGCTGTTTTCTCCTGAAAACAGCCCCGTAATTTCGGCCGTTACGGACGCTGCCGCGTGAACATACCCTAAGATTAGTGTTTTGGGGCCCTGTATCTAAGCCTAACATGTGGTATTCTTAGATACATGGCCCATGTGTGACACTGTCTGCTTGGGTAATGTTACTAAGGCTACCTTGTGGTAGGCTTAGATACATGGTCTAACAGTATCACACATGAGCAGTGTATCTAAGCATCCCTATTTTTTTTTTTTTCTTAGTTATTATGTGTTTTTTACAGTTTGGGTCCTTGGTACTACATCAAGTTCAAGGACTACTTCAATGACACCTTTTTTATTTTTAATAAAATCGTTAACCAGTGTTGTGTGTGTTATTTTATTACAATATTTTTTCTATGTCCTTCTCATTTATTTAAAAATTTATTATTAGTTCATTATTAATGGCCACTGTCTAACAGCGTCCATTAGTAAGGCTTCATGCACACTAGCGTGTGTATTTTCCGCGAGTGAAAAACTTGCGTCAATCCCATCCGTGTGTTTGCGTTAGGGCGGATTAACACGAACGTGCTATACGTCCGTGCAACCCGCGTGGTATTCACGCTTGTGGCACAGACCTATGCAAGTCTATGGGGCAGTGCAGACAGTCCGTGAATTTTACGCAGCGTGAGTCCGCTGCGTAAACTCGTGACATGTTCTATATTTCTGCGTTTTTCGAGCATCACGCACCCATTGAAGTCAATAGGTGCGTGAAAATCAGGCGCATCCCATGGAAGCACTTCCGTGGGACGAGCGTGATTCGCGCAACAGCAGTAAAATAAAGAATGTAAACAGAAAAGCACCACATGCTACAAACATCCAGAGTGTCATAATGATGGCGGCTGCGCGAAAACCGCAGCCGCATGAACATGACACGGAGCGGTCAAGTGCATTTTGCGCACGCAAAACGCCACCGTATTTGTGTGCGCAAAACGCACACGCTCGTTTAAATCCGCCCTTATGCATCAGTGTGCTTTTCGATTGTCATGTGTTATTCACGCACTCACAAAGCCAGCCCATTTTTTTCTTCTTTTTTACAACAAATTGCTGTGTAAATCACGCACCAAACACGTGTATGCTGTTTGTGGTTTTCACGCATGCATTGACTTCAATGTGAGTGTAGGTGCATGATAACGCACCAATAGAGGACATGCAGTATGTTTCACGCAGCGGACTCTCGCTGCGTGAAAAGTCACACGTGTCAACGGCCCCATTGAAATAAATGGGTTGCGTGTGTTGTGCGTTTTTTCAAAGCACAGCACACAGACTTGATTCACGCTAGTGTAAATCGCGCATAAGGCCCCATTCACACGTCGAAACCACACACAGCACACGCGACCCATTTATTTCAATGGGGCCGTTTTCACGCAGCGAGAGTCCGCTGCGTGAAACATACTGCATGTCCTCTATTGGTGCGTTATCATGCACCTACACTCAAGTAGATGCATGCGTGAAAACCATGCACCAAACAAGCGTGTTTGGTGCGTGATTTATGCTGCAATTTGTTGTAACAAGCATTAAAATCGAGCATTAAAACTGCCTTGCGGGAAAAAGAAGCAACATGCTCCATCTTCGGGCGTTTACGCCTCTGACCTCCCATTGACTTCAATGGGAGGCAGAGAAAGCGTATTTCGCATTGTTTTATGCCCGCGGCGCTCAATTGCCGCGGGCGAAAAACGCCACGGAAAACGACGCAAAAAACGCAGCAAAAAAAGCCACAAACAACGCCGCAAAAAACAGACGCAAAAAAAAACCGCCGAAAAGGCTACGATAAATGCCGCGAAAAACATAGCAAATAAAGCCGTGAAAAAAGCCCCAAACAAAGAGGCCAAGAACGCCACGAAAAACGTCAGGGAAAACGACACGAAAGGCGCAATGAAAAACGCAGAAAAAAAACGCAAAAAAAAGACGCGAAAAACGACGCAAAAAAGGCTACGATAAACGCCACGGAAAACGCTGCGAAAAACATCGCGGAAAAAGACGCGAAAAACGCCGCAAACAGAGGCAAAGAACGCAGCGAAAATCAACTGGGAAAACGCCACGAAAAACGCAACGAAAAAAGCAGCAAAAATAGGCGCAAACAAGGACGCAAAAAAAGAAATGATAAACGACGTGAAAAAGGCTACGATAAACGCAATGGAAAACACAGCAAAAAACATCGCAAAAAAAGACGCAAACAAACAAGCAAAAAACGCCAAGATAAACGAAGCGAAAAACGCCCCGAACAAAGCGGCAAACAAAAAACTCCCGGAAAAACGACGCAAAAATCAACGTGCAGGGAGAGGTAAATCTGCCGCAAACTTCAAGACGGAATTTTGAGGCAGATATTCCTCTTGCAAAAAAACTCAGTGTGAACATGGCCTTAGTGGAGAGAGACATGAGATAGAAGAGGGTGGACGAGGGTGAGGGAGACACGAAGAGGTTTATAGACCTGAAAAGAGAAAGAAAACATAAATGTGAAAAACATAATGGGGGGGAGAACGGTCACCGTCCTTCAAGAATGTCAGCAAGGAGACAAGTCCAGTGAAGGAGGTCAGCGGGGAGGAGCAAGGACAGCTCACGTGAACTCTTGGAAGGTACGTGCACGCTCATTGCAGCCTGCAATGAGCGTGCACGGGAAAAAAGTTTCATAACAAGGAAAGATCAACAAACCAGAGCTGAACTGCATGTAAACAAGCTGTGCTAAACTCAAAGCAGAAATGTGCTAAGTAGAATTTTTTTTAAAAATAATGCTTTATTTAGGTTATCTGTATAAGGGGTAATGTATGACAGAGTTTTTGAAAAAATGTTGGTATCTCGGACAACCCCTTTAAGGATTCCAAGTTCATAAAATATGTGACCAAGGAGGGGAATGCCATAAAACAAAAAAATGTGGCATAACTCATTTGGCAGATCCCCCGGCGGCAGCCGCTCTGTTGCTCCCCGCAGCTGGGCACGAGACCACGGAGGCCAGTGATTGGCTGCAGCAATTACATGGGGTGTGTGTGTGTGTGTGTGTGTGTGTGTATATGTATATATGTATATAACACACACACACACACACACACACACACACACACACACACACACACACACACACACACACACACACACACACACGTAGAAAAACCGCAGCACTCACCCGACGATAATGTGTGTGTGTGTGTGTGTGTGTGTATATATATATATATATATATATATATATATGTGTGTGTGTGTATATATAATATATATATATATATATATATATATATATATATATATATCTTGCGCAGCAAGTAGCCCTGATCCTTGGACTAAATACAGATATTTCAAAAAAGAAGCTCTTGCAGCACTCCAATAGGCAAAAAAATTGATTTATTCAGTCCACATCAAGCAGAAATGCAACGTTTCAGTCCTGCAATAGGACCGTTCTAAAGCATGCTTGAGAAAGGTCCTATTGCAGGACCGAAACGTTGCATTTCTGCTTGATGTGGACTGAATAAATTAAATTTTTTTACCTATTGGAGTGCTGCAAGAGCTTCTTTTTTGAAATATATATATATATATATATATATATATATATATCAGTCCAGCAAATAGCTATGGCTTGAGAAAGGTTCCTGTTGAACCGAAACGTTGCTGTTTTTTTGAGGTGAATAAATCCACTTTGCTTTCATCTGACTTGAAGTCCTGGTGCCGTCACTGTGTTCTATGCTTTCACATATATATATATATATATATATATATATATATAACAGCAAGCAGCAGCACTCACTAAGTGTAGATGTATAGGTGCCAAGCAAGTCGTCCCGATCCAAAGACAGAGCAATATACAAAAGTAGAGATCTTGCAGCACTCTGCTGATTAAAATCACCATTTTTTTTTCACACTTGGAGTGCTGCAAGATCTCTACATACATATATACATACATATATATGCGCATTTTGTTGCTTGCTGCAGTCATTCCAACATATAGCGGTGGGGAGCATCTGCACTGGAACACAGGAAGATCTGTCGGGTGAGTAATGACTCATTTTTATTTATTTTTGAAACACACAAAATCCTTTTAAGGTCAGTGGTTGCATTGCTGGATTGGGGAGAATTCATCTCTTCTATCAACATTTGCAATACATCTCTCCATTCCCCCATCGTAAGGACCCGCCAGCGATTCCTTTGTTTTGTGGTGGGTTTTTTACGTTTCCAATTTGTCACCCCCTCCCTTTTGGGCTCACCACGTCTCTTCAGGTCTCACTCTCATCCCTTACCTGGATGACCTCTTGGTGAAGGCCCCTCCAGAAAAGACAATCTTTCCAATCTCAACATCACTCTGGACAGATTGAAGAGGTTTGGAAAGATCATAAACGAGAAGAAATCCTCATTGATCCCAACTCAGGGCATGGAGTTTTTAGGGATGATCCTCAACATAAGGACCAAAAGAGTCCTCCTTCCAGTGGACCGTGTAGGCTCCATTCCAGCCAAGGTGGCGCTCAAACGCCAGAAGACTCCATCTTTCATCAATTTTTGCAGGCGGGTGCTTGGCTATATGGTGCCGACTGAATTGTGCAGTTCCATATGTACAATGCCACTCCAGGTCCCACCCAGTGGGCAATTCTCTCGCATTGGGACGAGTCTCTGGAAAAGTTGATTCTCCTGCCCTGTCGGCTTTGGCAGAAATAGATCTCACTGGCCATCACGATTGGTCAATGTTTTCCTCCCCTTCCCTCTCTATGGATGCCAGTCTGTCCGGGTAGGGTGCAATTTTTGGTCTTAACATGGTTCAGGGAACCTGATCGCAGGAGGAGACGTCCTTACAAATCAACCTTCTGGAATTAAGGACAACTTTCCTAGCCCTCCCCCATTGGACTCTTCCTCAGGGTTGGCTGTTCAGGATTCAGACAGACAGCTCCATGGCGGTTGCTTATGTGATTCACCAGGAGTAGGGAGACTCTGTTGGAGTCCTCTTGGATTCTACTGTGGGTGGAGCAGCGTATTCCAGTGCTGTCAGTGATCCACATACCGAGAGTGGACAGATTTTTTTCAGCTGAGAAAGACTAGATCCAAGACTTTCACCCAGAAGTATGAACTAGAGAAAAAAGGCAGGCCCAGCTAAGAAAAGTTTAAAACGTAACTAAAAAGAGAACTAAAGTAAGGGTCACCGACAATGATGCCCCAAGTAGTAGGGCGGGACCAGACAATGAATCAAGTAATGAGTAAAATCTTCAATATATCAAAATACAAGCTGTAGCATAGAAAACTCCCTAGACATAATGTAAAGTCCTGGTATTTAGCCTAAACTTCTTCCTGATTGTGGGAAAAAAAAGTGCTAAGTGCTGAAAACTGATGTATAATACATATCAAAAAAGGGCATAATCACATGATTCAAATAAACAAGCATGACCATAAAGAAAACATGCAGAGGGGATAATAAGTCTGCCACAATAAAAGAAAATAAATTATATATAAATAGTGAGAGAAATGTAGCAAAGAAAGGCGAGCAATAAATGGACGAGAGCGGGAAGATAAGTGCCCGGTCCAGACGACCACCACAGTTAGAGCCCCATGCGTATCAATGATGCAAACACCAGCTTCCTCAGAAGTATTTAATTAATTGTGCCAGAAGTGGGGCTACCCGAACGTGGATCTCTTCGCATCCCGTCACAAGGTTCGGACCTACGTGGCCAGGGCACTGGATCCCAGTGCCATCGTAGTCGACATGCTGATCACTCCATGGAAGGAGTTCTCTCTTCTGTATTTATTACCTCTACTTCCACTCTTAGCCTGGTGTTCAGACCTAATCAGCCTTCTTGCGAATGTGCCTTGGCCTTCTACTCTACCTCTATCCCCAGGGTCCGCTGTTCCACCCCACTTTACCTCAGATGAGTTTAAAGCCACTCTCCTGTATAAAAAAAACATAGTTAACATACCTGGTGGCTGTTTTTTTGCTGGTTCCTGGCTCTTCCCACATTTTGGTCCCCGTTGTTCGGTATCCAAGATGGCTGACAGCACTGTGTCCATCCGAGGGCAGCGCAGTGGGTGGGAGCGTGTCTCGGACCATATACCAGTCAGAGAGAGCGGCGGCCAACTTGGATAGCGGACAACAGGGAGCGTAATGTGGGAACGAAGTCCAGAACAAGCAGGCCACCAGGTGTGTAAACTTCCTACTGAAGGCGGTCTCTGCCTTCACTATCAATAAAGAGATCGTTCTCCCTTCTTTTTGACCCTCCCCATCTCATCCAAGATCTGGCTGCGACATTGTCATTTCGGCACTCCAATTCTTTTCTTTGTTATTCCTGAAGCGCTATGCAATGGTTTAGCAGTATCCAAAGGCACCATTGCTTGTTGGATCTGGTCTGTGATTTTGAAAATCTATCTGTCCAAGAGTAAAGATTCTCCCTCTGTTTTCTGCCTGTTTTACAAGGGGCAGTCAGGCATCAGTTGCTCAGGTCTGCAAGGCTGCTACCTGGGCTTCTGTGCACACCTTCACAAAGTTTTACCAAATTCATTCTTTGTGACCCAGACGGACATCAGCATAGGCCAGAGTATTGCAGACAGCTGTGTTTTAGATGGGTCGCATGGCTGTACTTTGACTTTTTTCTTCCCACCCTCTGTGATTGCTTTAGGACGTCCCATGGTGCTGTGTCTCCCAATGATATTTACTAGAAAACAAGATTTTTGTAGTTCCCCCGTATTATCTGATTTTTGGAGGACACATCCCGCCCATTTAGGTTTGTTCCAGGCCTGGGACTTGTTGTTTACAGCCTCTCTTGGGACTGTGGACATGTTTGTTTTTTCTCTTCTACTGCTTCTGTACAAACTAAATAAACCAATGTCTGCGGGAAGGTTATGGCTTCCCTGGGCGGAGCCACGGCTCTTTCCTACCTAGTGTCGCCGTCTAGTGGTAGGGGCCTATACCCATGGTGCTGCTTCCCCCAATTTATTCAACGAAAAATATATTTTATGGTGAGTGCAAAATTATGAATTTTTTTCTTTTTACTGGACTTCGTTATTCCATACCTATATTTTTTTTGCAGTATATGGGCCAGATATACGTCGTGAGCTTTCCTGGCATCTACAGGGTGGGCCATTTATATGGATACATCTAAATAAAATGGGAATGGTTGGTGATATTAACTTCCTGTTTGTGGCACATTAGTATATGGGAGGGGGGAAACTTTTCAAGCTGGGTGTTGACCTTTTTGAAGTCGGCCATTTTGTATCCAACTTTAGTTTTTTCAATGGGAAGAGGGTCATGTGACACATCAAACTTATCGAGAATTTCACAAGAAAAACAATGGTGTGCTTGGTTTTAACGTTACTTTATTCTTTCATGAGTTATTTACAAGTTTCTGACCACTTATAAAATGTGTTCAAAGTGCTGCCCATTGTGTTGGATTGTCAATGCAACCCTCTTCTCCCACTCTTCACACACTGATAGCAACACCGCAGAAGAAATGCTAGCACAGGCTTCCAGTATCCGTAGTTTCAGTTGCTGCACATCTTGTATCTTCACAGCATAGACAATTGCCTTCAGATGACCCCAAAGATAAGTCTAAGGGGGTCAGATCGGGAGGCATTTCTTCTGCGGTGTTGCTATCAGTGTGTGAAGAGTGGGAGAAGAGGGTTGCATTGACAATCCAACACAATGGGCAGCACTTTGAACACATTTTATAAGTGGTCAGAAACTTGTAAATAACTCATGAAAGAATAAAGTAACGTTAAAACCAAGCACACCATTGTTTTTCTTGTGAAATTCTCGATAAGTTTGATGTGTCACATGACCCTCTTCCCATTGAAAAAACTAAAGTTGGATACAAAATGGCCGACTTCAAAATGGCCGCCATGGTCAACACCCAGCTTGAAAAGTTTCCCCCCTCCCATATACTAATGTGCCACAAACAGGAAGTTAATATCACCAACCATTCCCATTTTATTTAGGTGTATCCATATAAATGGCCCAAACTGGCTCTCCACGCCCCATTGTCAGATCGGGCGGACGAGCGATGCACAACGCTTTTAAGTACAAGTCAGGCAAGTTAAGGTAGTTTGTCCACTAAAACCAACAGATTCCAGTTTTATGTTTTTGCTTTTTAAATAAAGGTAATCTTGTACGTAACATCCTTTCTCTTTTCATGCAGGTTCCACCTGAGTTTGACTTTTCTGCTCACAAGTATTTCCCTGCTGTGAAACTGATATAAATGATGAGCTAAGAGACTGTAAGACATTTTATAAGGAGCGCGTTCTGGTTTTTTTAATGTGTGCTGATTGCAGGACACACATGAACTATACTTTTTTTTTTTTTCTTTTGTTCATTTAATTTTTTTAGTGCACTGGTTACTTTTATGTAAAGCCACAAGTTGGACAATCTTTGTATATTGGCTGTGTGGGGTTTATAGGGTTATTTCCATCTCAGACATTTATGGTCTATCCACAGAATATGACAAATGTTTGATAGTTGCGGATCCCAGCCCTGCATCTATCTCCTAGAATGGGGGTCCCCTGACCCCTATCCCATCCGGTGAGGCGACCGCCGATTTCAGGCAGGAACTTTGTGGAGAGGTGGCCATGCATGTGTGCGTCTCTTCCATTTTGTGTTCTATAGGAGTTATGGAAACAGCCAAGCAAGCGCTGCTCTGTTGTTTCTGTAACTTCCTATTGAACAGAATGGAGAGAGAGGCACGCATGCATGGCCACCTCTCCACAAAGTTCCTGCCTGAAATCGGCAGCCTCCCCAGACAGTACAGGGTCCATTGACTCCCATTCTCAATATAGAGGTGTGGATATGGCTTAAATTTCTGAGATGGGAGCAATCTAACCTTTTTAATTCTTGTGTGATAACACCATTGTTTTCCATTAAATATTTAAAACCTCCCGTGTGGCTTTATTCCTCATATTAAGAAAGGTCTTCATTTCAGAATGAAACTGCTACACTTGTAGATGATGCCTTTCCTCAAGTTCAGAAGAATCTAGCCTCTGACTGCATTTATAGCCAACTGATTCTTTTGGACAACGATAAATATGTCTTCTCAGGGAGTTAACAAGCCACTACCTGTCATGTGCCTTTTTCCGGTGTTGGGTGTTTTTAAAGGGTTTGTCCTCTAATATAGTTTTATCTTCTACTAGTCTTAAGCTACAACCTGCCTCATATGTGAGAGCTTTGCTGATTTGCATTGGAAACAGCCAACAAGCTTGTCAGATTACTGTACCATGTCTGGTGTCAAGAGGCATTGAGGGAATAAAAGAAGCAAAGCTAAAATAAAAATTGGAAACGTCCAAGGTAAAACAAAGGGTTGATTTTTTTTAACTCTTCTAAAAGGGCTCCCAGCAATGACACAATACTTTCGGTTGTGGGACTTCTTTCATATTTTGTTTTAACCCTTTCAGGACCGAGCTCATTTTGCCCTCCAGGACCAGCCCCATTTTTTTCAAATCTGACATGTCATTTTATGTGGTAATAACTCTCGAATGTTTTTGCCTATCCAAGAGATTCCGAGATTTTTTTCTCGTGATATATTGTATTTTGTTAGTGGAAAAATTTGGTCAATAAATTCTTTGCTTATTTGTGGAAAAACACCAAAATTGAAAGAATTTGCAAAAATTTTTCTCATTTTAAATTAATCTGCTTGCAAAACAGATAGTAACTATTTTGTGTGGTATTACTATGTTACATATTCCATATGTCTACTTTATACTTGCATCGTTTTTTGAGCATTATTTTATTTTTCTAGGATGAACTTTAACTTTTAAGACCTGCAGCACTAATGTATTATAAACTGTCAGTGTGATGCTGAGAGTCACACGGACAGGAAGCCTATGAGGAGCAGCCTCTGGCAGAGCCGGAGGCCGTTGTATGACCTCCGGTATTTCCCGTGACAATCGACTGCAGCACCTGCAATCGGTCCGCGGAAAAGTTTGTTGTAGCAACAAACTTTCCCTGCGATCACATGATCGGGACCTGAACCAATGAGGTCTCTGGGACCAGAGGCAGGGTTTAGACGATCCGGGTGTCAGCGCTACTCTGAGACATCTGATTATGTTTTTAACACCGTGCATTCACGTTGGCGCTGCACAGAGCCCAGCAAGCGCCAACGTGAATTTACTGTGGGCGGTCGGGAAGTGGTTAATAGTACTGCACTTTTAACAAACTTTGCATAAATCAATAGTATAAGCAAATATAAGAAACTTTGTAATATGTTATTAGAGAGAAATGCTTCTTTCTCTACTTATCAGGCGCCTCCTTCCCCCTCTCCCTCCTAAACCATTCACTCACTCTGAATTCACTGCTTACTCATAGTTGTCTGAGGGATCGTGTCACAGCTGCCCCTAGAAGTCTGGGGGGGGGGAGTAGGAGCGGAGTGAGCAAGAGGAGAAAGACAGACAGACATTGCAGCAGCTTCCTATTAAGTGTCATACACTATATAGACAAAAGTATTGGGGCACCTACAGGAGCATTTATCACTTCCCATTCGAATCCATAGGCATTAATATGGAGTTGGTCTCCTCTTTGCAGCTCAAACCGTTTTTCTACTTCTGGGAAGGCTTTCGACAAGATTTTGGAATGTGTCTGTGGCAATTTTTGTCCCTTCATCCAGAAGAGTGTTGGTCAGGTCAGGCACTGAAGTTGGACGAGAGAGACGTTCTAGTTCATCCCAAAGGTGTTCGATTGGGTTGAGGTCAGGACTCTTTGGTGTGAAAGAACTTGACTGGCCTGCACACTCGCCTAACCTTGCCTTTCTGGACCTAGAAAAACGTTTTCCCCAAACTGTTCCCACAAAGTTAGAATACATCCATACAATTATCCAAAATGTATTGGTATGCTGAAGCATTAAGATTTTCCACAAACTAAGGAACCTAGGCCAACCCCTGAAAATCAACCCCCTAGCAGTATCCCTCTCCCACCAAACTTTACAGTTGGCACAATGGAGTACGGTAGGTAATGTTTGCCTGGCATTAGCCAAACCGAGACTCGTCCACACTCCAATAGAAGGTCTAGAGTCCAGTGGTGGCGTGCTTTACACCACTCTGTCCGATGCTTGGCACTGTGCTTGGTAATGTAAGGCTTGCATGCAGCTGCTCGGCCATGGAAACCCATGCCATGTAGGTCCCAATGCACAGATTTTGTGCTCCTGTTAATACCTGAAAAGGTTTGGAACTCAGAAGTAATTGAGTCAGCAGAGCGTTGGCGGCTTTTATGCACTATGTGCCTCAGCACTCGGTGACCACGCTCTAACTTAAGTGGTCTGACACTTCATGGCTGAGTTGCTATGGTTCCTAAACGCTTCCATTTTTCCAGAATACCACTCAGTCGATGGTGGAATATCTAGGAGGGAAGAAATTTCACAAACTGACTTGTTGCAACGCTGGCATCCTATTTCAGTGCCACGCTAGAATTCTGTGAGCTCTTCAGAACGACCCATTCTTTCACAAATGTTTGTAAAGGTAGACTGCATGCCTGGGTGCTGGATTTTATACACCTGTGGCAATGGGACTGAATGAAACCCCTGAATTCAATACTTAAGAGGTATGTCCCCATACTTTTGTCCATATAGTGTATTTTTAAATGGCACCATTTCGGGGTACATATAACCTTTCTTTTTTTATTAAATAGGTTATTTGTTTCTTTAAAATATCACTTTTTTAAAATTATTCACATAAGAGTACTGAGATATATATATATATATATGTATGTGTTATTTTTTTTAACGATTTTGGTAAATATAACTATTGTCCTATAGAGAGAAGCGGGTGCAGAGACAGAAAAAAAAATTATCTTCTCTTTTTGTCTCAAAATTCTGAGTAACATTAAGGCCTAATGCACTCAACCATGCATTTGCGGATAGTATAAAACACATGTTAACCTATGGGCCAATGCACACGACCGTGGTTTCCATGCAATGAGCCCGGACCGCAAAAATAAATAAATAGGATAGGTCATTATAAGGTGCGCATTTGCAGTCCGGGCTCATTGAAATCCATGCACATTTTGTGCATGGTCCGTGATTGCGGATGACACTCAGCGGCCTGGCTGTGCCAGCTACGGCCTTGTGCATAAGACCTAAGTGCATGTGTATCAGAGCTGTGTCTTCTAACAATCCCAGCATCTGTGTCCATCACATGACGGGACAGAATTTTATCCACTGGGAGTAAACAATGACTGTTCCTTCTGAATAACAACAAGCAGAGATATTGAAAACTGTGAGGAATTAATACAGAATGTATAATGGAAAATGGTATAATTTTTCATTACACAAAGAAATACTATAAGGGCCTGTTCACATCAGCGTTGCCTTTCCGTTCCGGGGTTCCGTCGGAGGTTTCCGTCGGGTGAAACCCTCAACGGAAAGTCAAACTGAAACCACCGCTTCAGTTTCCGTCACCATTGGTATCAATGGTGTCGGAAACCTTGCTAATGGTTTCCGTTCGTCACCATTCCAGCAGGTTTCCGTTTTAATGACTGATTCAATAACGGAGTCGACTGCGCTATTTATTCCGTCAGAAAAACGGAAACCTACCGGAACAGTGACAAATGGAAACCATTAGCAATGTTTCCATCATCATTTATATCAATAGTGACTGAAACGGAAGCTGTGGTTTCAGTTTGACTTTCTGTTGCGGGGTTCACCTGACGGAAACCTCTGACGGAACCCTGGAACGGAAAGCCAACATTGATGTGAACAGGCCCTAAGTTTGCTCAAACCAGGGGGTTACTCTTAGGGCTTATTCAGACGAACGTATAATACGTCCGTGCTACACGCGTGATTTTCACGCACATTGCATTGACCTATGTTAGTCAATGGGGCCATTCAGACTGTCTGTGATTTTCACGCAGCGTGTGTCCGCTGCGTAAAACTCACGAGATGTCCTATATTTGCCCGTTTTTCGCGCATCACGCACCCATTCAAGTCAATGGGTGCGTGAAAACCGCGCACGGCACACGGACGCACTTCAGTGTGATGCGCACTACAGTAGTCAAAACTATGAATGAAAACAGAAAAGCACCACGTGCTTTTCTGTTTACAAACATAAAAACCAGAGTCTCATAATGATGGCGGCTGCGCGAAAATCATGCAGCCACGCATCATATGCTGCTGACACACGGAGCGGTTATGTACCTTTTGCGCGTGCAAAACGCACACGCTCGTGTGAATCCGGCCTTAATATGTCCAAAATTTTCCTCCACTACTAAAGGCGTTTCGAACAGCCCCAAAGTATGTGTATTAGATTGGCCCCAGGGGTTCTGCACATACTACACCTATCATTATCCCTTAGTCCAGCCCTATGCAAAACTTTGGGGGAGAAATAGGCCAAATGATAACTTCTCAATTGCGAAGCTCGATATGATCTATTACTAGTTATTCTTGGCATGTTTCATAAGGAATTATTCCATATCTCTTTTGAGTTCAGTATAGAACTGGACTATTTTTTTATCAAAGCTCATAGAAAATGTACGATATTTACTAGCTTTAACTTTATTTAAAGGCTATGAACACCTTTTGAAAAAAATAAAATAAAAGTATCACTGCATTTGGTGCAAATTTGTACATCCTTATTAAAAATAATTTTTACTTCTTGAGATACAGCTGCATTATATTCTGTATACAGAGCAGCTGTATCTAGCACTGAAACTTGTATTAGTCAGGTCAGCGTCACTGATGGTTTCAGTGACCGCGGGTCCTGCGTGATCAACCTATTATCAAGCACATCTAAGTCCTTAAAGAGGCTCTGTCACCACATTATAAGTGCCCTATCTTCTACATAACGAGATGGGCGCTATAATGTAGGTGACAGTAATGCTTTTTATTTAAAAAAACGATCTATTTTCACCACTTTATTAGCGATTTTAGATTTATGCTAATGAGTTTCTTAATGCCCAAGTGGGTGTGTTTTTACTTTAGACCAAGTGGGCGTTGTACAGAGGAGTGTTTGACGCTGACCAATCAGTGACCAATCGGCGTCATGCACTCCTCTCCATTCATTTAGGCAGCGCTTAGGGATCCTTTTAGATCGCTATGTGCTGTCTTATACTAACACATTAACGATACTGAAGTGTTTAGACAGTGAATAGACATTCCACGGGATGTCTATTCACAATCTTTGCACTTCGTTACTCTGTGGTAGTTACAGCAGGTAGTTACAGCATGGCGTATAGGACAAAACAAAATACAGTTGAAATATGGAAATTTAGAAGTCAAATCCATAACTGAACTTCCAGAAATATTTTCTGTACATAACGAGACAAAAACTAGAATAGAACCCTACAGACTAAGCATATACCAATATAGTCAGTGTGGATATAATGGGGTGAGATAGTACTGAACCTTATGAGACACAGTTATATATACACTACTTAACCAAGGTTTCCACATCTTGTCAAATTTGGAATAGAAATGATCCTTAAACGCCATCATCCTCTCATGAGAGCATGTACCATTAACATGCGCAATAATTTCCTGCAAGGAGGGGATTGTGAGGCTTTTCCAGTATCTAGTAATTACTAAAGTCGCGATAAATAAATGAGCCGATATGACTTTATACTCAGATGGTATGGAGTTAAAGGGAATGTGTCGCTAGAAATGTATTTATTTTTTCAGTTAAACCATTAGTATTTAAGTGATTACACATTGTTTTAATTTTTTCACAAGTCAGGAAATATAAATTAGATTCTAATTTATAACATTTCCATGTGCTGGCCACTAGAGGGAGCAGTTTCCAAAATTGCAGCATGGTCACTGTGGTAAAGCAACCTCATTGATGTATGCTGAAAATTTGGGGTGGACACACTCTCTTTTAGTGTCCTCACACAATCCCCCCCCCCCCTTCCCTTCTTCGGGCTAGTGCCAGGAGAAGGAAGGGTTTGAATGTCTTCAAACCTCCTACACTGTGTGCCGCCATTTTCTGAGCGCCTGGCCAGTGCTAGGAGGATTAGATACAGGGCTCAAAAGACAGTATCACACAAACATAATACACACATCATACACGAACATAAATTACCTGCTCCTGCCTCCGCTGGTCTATGCTCCTCTTCCTTGCGCCTTCGCTTCGTTGAACATAAGGCCGGAAGCTGTGGTCGGAAGTCGTCATCTGACAGTCCGGCAGTGGCTTCCCGTCCACATGAAAATGGCGCCAAATTTCGCTCTACGAACGAGCTCCGTTTTGGTCTCTGTGGGAGAGGCACATGCGCCGTTCCCACACAGGCGACGCACGCAACTGAGAATGGAATGGCTCCCGTTCGCTTTCTCTATGGGGTTGCATGCGCCGTATTCCATCTCTGTATGTGTCGTTAATCGACACATATAGAGATGAAAAAAAAATTGGCAGCCCCCATAGAGAAGTAAAAGTCAGAAAACATTAAAAAGTAAAACATGAGAACACAATTAACATTTTTGGAAATATTACATTAACCCCTTAGAGCACCAGGACGCACCGGTACGTCCTGCATTGAAGTGCTTTAAGGCACAGGGACGTACCGGCGCGTCCTGGCTAAAAACGGTCACCCTGTCAAAGGACAAGGTGACAGAACTGTGCCGTCAACTGTTTAAGACAGTTGATCGGCACAGTAAGACGGCAGGGGACCATTCACAGCGGTCTCCTGCCGGCGATCGCTGTGATTGGTCAGTCTGCTTTGACTGACCAATCACAGCTCCATGACGTGTGTATGTGAAACTGAGCCAGCGCTATCACCGCCGGGAATCAGCTGTCCGACGCCCCTCTGCAACGGCCAGGACTGGAGCTAGGCTCCGATCCGGCCGATTAACCCCTTCGATGCATCGATCAACGTGATCGATGCATCGAAGTGTCTTGTAGCCTGTCGGCAACTACGATGGTTGCCACGGGGGCGGGTGTCAGCTGTTTGTCACAGCTGACATCGTGCCCTAACGGCCAGGACCGGAGCAAGGCTCCGATCCGGCCGATTAACCCCTTAGATCGTACCCTATGGTTGCTAATGACAACCATCGGCACCCGCGGGTGGTCCGATGGTTGCTATGGCAACCATAGCCTAACAATCGCTTCCTAGTACGGAAGCCTAATAGGCTTGCTGTCAGTGAATAGCTGACAGCTCTAATACACTGCACTATGTAGGTAGTGCAGTGTATTAGAATAGCGATCGGCTTCATGCCTTCAAGTTCCCTAGTGGGACAAAAAAAAAAAGTTAGAACAATTTAATAAACATGTTGTAAAAAAGTTAAAAAAAATAAGTTTCATGTTAAAAAACACTCTTAACAGCCTTTTTTCCTATAATAAGTCTTTTATTATAGGAAAAACCAAAAAACATAAAAAAAAGTACACATATGTGCATCCCCGCGTCCGTAACGACCCAAACTATAAAAATATCAAGCTATTTTACCCGTACGGTGAACACCGTAAAAAAATGTTATAAAAAAATATTCCAGAATCGCTGTTTGTTAGTCACTACCCCTTGCAAAACAGAATAGAAAAAGGGATCTAAAAGTTGCATGTACCCCAGAATTAACCATTAAAAAACGCAGCCCGTCCCGCAAAAAACAAGCTCTCCCACCGCTTTTTTGATGGAAAAATAAAAAAGTTATGGCTCTCAGAATACGGTGACACCAAAAATAAATTATTTGAAACAAAAGTGATTTTATCGTGCAGACGCTTCAAAGCATAAGAAAAACTATATACATCTGATATCACCGTAATCGCACCGACCCGCAGAATAACGTAAAATTGTCATTCATAGCGCATGGCGAACGCCGTAAAAAAATAAATAATAAAAAACATCAGAATTGCAGGTTTTTGGTCACCTTGCTTGCCAAAAAAATGAAATAGAAAGTGATCAAAAAATCGCATGTACCCCAAAATGGTGCCAATGAGATCTACAGATTGTCCCGCAACAAATAAGCCCTCACACAGCTCCGGGGGAGAAAAAATAAATACGTTTTGGCTCTCAGAATATGGCGATGCAAAGTGTCCAAAAGCGGATAAGATCGGGCGCCATTTATCAGTGCGACACCGGCCACACATCTGTGGATAATTATTTATTTACCCCATTATTATACTCTCTTATTATACCCTGATGGTCTCCGCACAGATTACACATGCCCCCCACATTATAAACTGAAATATCAGCAATACCCCAAACAGAACAACTAGCGAGCAAAATCCACGCTCCAAAAGCCAAATGGCGTGCCCAAGCAGCAGTGTACGTCCACATATATGGCATCGCCATACCCGGGAGAACCCGCTTAACAGTTTGAGGGATTTGTCTTCAGTGGCACGAACTGGGCACAAAATATTGTGCACTAAAATGGCACATACCTGTGGAAATTTGCAATTTTCACTTTGCACCATCCACTGAGCATTCATTTCTAATAGAAAAAAAAAACCTGTGTGGTCAAAATGCCTCGAGGGGTGCAGTTTCCAAAATGGGGGTCACTACTTGGGGGTTTGTTTTACTATTTGACCTCAGAGCCCTGTCGTTGTGGGCTAATGCTGCAAAAATCACCAAAATAGGTCTCGCATGCGCCTTTCACTCCTAAGCCCTGTCATATGTCCAGGCAAATGATAAATGCCTTGAGGGGTGTAGTTTACAAAATGGGGTCACATCTCATGGTTTTACACTCTACTCTGGTACCTAAGAACGCTCTGCAAATGCGACATGGCGCCCCTACACCAGTCCAGCAAAATCTGTGCTCTAAAAGCCACATGGCACTCCTTCCATTTTGAGCTCTGCCATGTGCCCAAACAGGAGTTTAGGGCCACACATGGGGTATTGCCGTACTCGGGAGAAATTGGATAACAAATTATGTGTTGTTTTTTCTCCTATTACCCCTTGTGGGAAAAAAAATTGGGTGCAAAACTACATATTTTTGGGGAAAAAAATTTTTTCCCATTTTCACTGCCTCATTCTAAGGCTGGGTTCACACGACCATGTTACGTCCGTAATGTACGGAACGTATTTCGGCCGGAAGACCCGGACCGAACACACTGCAGGGAGCCGGGCTCCTAGCATCATAGTGATGTACAATGCTAGGAGTCCCTGCCTCTGCGTGGAACTACTGTCCCGTACTGTAATCATGTTTACAGTACGGGACAGTAGTTCCACGCAGAGGCAGGGACTCCTAGCATCGTACATCACTAGGATGCTAGGAGCCCGGCTCCCTGCAGTGTGTTCGGTCCGGGTCTTTTGGCCGAAATACGTTCCGTACATTACGGACGTAACATGGTCGTGTGAACCCAGCCTAATACAATCTATGAAACACCTGTGGGATCAAAATGCTCAGTACACCCCTAGATGATTACCCTGAGGGGTAAAGTTTCCAAAATGGAGTCACTTCTCAGGGGTTTCTACTGTACGGGTACCTCAGGGGCTCTGCAAATGCGACATGGCGCCCAAAAAATAATCAACCAAAATCTACATGCCAAGTAGCACTCCTGCCATTCTGAGCCCTGCGGTGTATCCAAGCAGCAGTTTATAACCACATATGGGGTATTGCCATACTCGGGAGAAATTGCTTTACAATTGTTGGGGCGCTTTTTCTCCTTTTATTCCTTGTGAAAATGAAAACAATTCAACATTTTAGTGGAAAGAATGTAGATTTTCATTTTCACTGCATAATCCCAATAATTCAGCAAAAAAACTGTGGGGTCAAAATGCTCACTATACCGCTAGATAAATTCCACGAGGGGTATAGTTTCCCAAATGGGGTCACTTTTGCCGGGTTTGCACTATTTTTGCCCCTCAGTGGCTTTGCAAATGTCACATGGGGCCGCAAACCATTCCAGCAAAACTTGAGCTCCAAAAGTCAAATGGCGCTCCGTCCTTTCTAACTTCCGCCATGTGTCCAAACAGCAGTTTATTACCACATATGGGGTATTGCTGTGCTCAGAAGAGTTTGTTTTACAAATATTGGGGTGTTTTTTCTCCTTTATCTGTTGTAAAAATGAAAAAATCTGAGCTAAAACGACATTTTATTAGAAAAAATTTAGATTTTTAATTTCACTGCATAATTCCCATAAATTCAGCAAAAACAGTGTAGGGTCAAAATGCACACTATACCCCTAGAAAAATTCCTTGAGGGGTGTAGTTTCCAAAATGGGGTCACTTTTGGGGAGTTTCCACTGTTATGGTCCCTCCAGGGCTTTGCAAACACGACATGGCACCGAAAACCAATGCAGCAAAATCTGTGCTCCAAAATCCAAATGGCCCTCGTTCCCTTCTGAGCCCTGCCGTGGGTCCAAACAGCAGTTTATTACCACATATGGGGTATTGCCGGAATTGGGAGACATTGCTTTACAAATGTTGGGGTGCTTTTTCTCCTTTATTCCTTGTAAAAACTAAAACATCGTATGTTTTTTCAGAAAAAAAAGTAGATTTTCATTTTCACAGACCAGTTCCAATAAATTTAGCAAAAAAACCTGTGGGCTAAAAATGCTAACTGTTTCCAAAATGGGGTCACTTTTGGGGGGTTTCCACTGTTTTGGCACACAAGACCTCTTCAAACCTGACATGGTGCCTAAAATATATTCTAATAAAATAGAGGCCCCAAAATCCACTGGGTGCTCCTTTGCTTCTGAGGCCGGTATTTCAGTCCATTACCACACTAGGGCCACATGTGGGATATTTCTAAAAATTGGAGAATCTGGGCAATAAATATTGAGTTGCATTTCTCTGGTAAAACCTTCTGTGTTACAGAAAAAACTGTATTACAAATGAATTTCGTAAAAAAAAATTAAAATTTTTAAATTTCACCTCTACTTTGCTTTATTTCCTGTGAAATGCCTAAAGGGTTAAAATAATTTCTGAATGTGGTTTTGAATACTTTGAGGGGTGCAGTTTTTAAAATGGGGTGTTTTATAGGGGGTTTCTAATATATAAGGCCCTCAAAGCCACTTCAGAACTGAACTGGTCCCTGAAAAAATAGCCTTTTGAAATTTTCTTGAAAATGCGAGAAATTGCAGCTAAAGTTCTAAGCCTTGTGAGGTCATAGAAAAATAAAAGGACGTTCAAAAAAACGATGCAGACATAAAGTAGACATATGGGAAATGTTAACTAGTAAATATTTTGTGTGGTATTACGATCTGTTATACAAGCAGTATCAAAGTACAACATGTCACGAGAAAACAATCTCAGAATCGCTTGGATAGGCAAAAGCATTCTGGAGTTCTTATCACATAAAGTGACATGTCAGATTTGCAAAAATCGGCTGTGTCCTTAAAGAGGCTCTGTCACCAGATTTTCAAACCCCTATCTCGTATTGCAGCTGATTGGCGCTGCAATGTAGATTACAGTAAAAGTTGTTTTTTTCAAAAACTAGCATTTTTGGCCAAGTTATGACCATTTTTATATTTATGCAAATTAGCCTTTCTTAAGTACAACTCGGCGTGTTTAAAGTTAAGTTCAAGTGGGCGTGTATTGTGTTCGTTACATCTGGCCATTTTTACTTGTTTTACTAGCTGGGCGTTGTGAATAGAAGTGTATGATGCTGACGAATCAGCATCATCCACTTCTCTTCGTTAACACCCAGCTTCTGGCAGTGCACAGACACACAGCGTGTTCTCGAGAGATCACGCTGTGACGGCACTTCCTGCCCCAGGTCCTGCATCGTGTCGGATGAGCGAGGACACATCGGCACCAGGCGACAGAGTCTACAGTTGATTCTGCAGCAGCATCGGCGTTTGCAGGTAAGTCGATGTAGCCTCTGGTGCCGATGTGTCCTCGCTCGTCCGACATGATGCAGGACCTGGGGCGGTTGTCCAGTTAGATGTGGAGTAGACTTGTGCGAGCTCCTTCTCCCAAGCCAAGAACAGAGAAGTCTTCTCAAATTTAGCCTTAGAGTCTATTATATCATATAAAGGATATATGCCTTTAGTGTGGGTAACAGGTTGAGACCATAGGTGAAAGATATCCGAATTCGCTAAGACTGAAAGAGTGATCGGATTGTAAAAGGTGTCTAATGCGAAGGTATTTGTAAAATTCCCTATGGGGAATTCTGTATCTAGTATGGAGGTAAGAAATAACTGGTCCGTGTCCATAAGAGATTGCAATTGGATCAAACCTCCACCTTTCCAGACTCGAAGATCTAGGTTAGGGAGAAGAAGCTCAAGAGTCTCTATAGGAGCACAAGTATGCAGAGAAATTGAAGACCTTAAACTCCTCAAATGAAATGGTTTCCAGTTCTGGATAGAAACTGACAGAAAGTAAGGAAGAGAGGTAGGTGGTGAGCAAGAAGTCAGACTCGTTATCAGCAAAGCTTTTAAGTTGTGAGTTGGCACTGGGGAAGTCTCAATATGAACCCAGTGTTGTGAAGTATCTCCCCTCCACCAGTACTTTAACTGAGAGATCTGTGTATCTAAATAATAATGATGTAAGTTTGGTAAGCTCAGACCCCCAACCTTCTTGCCTTTGTTCAGTTATTCTAGCCGCAATACGGGGTTTACCTTTTTTCCAAATGTAAGAGTTAAGTAATTTATTGGCGGTAGTAAAGAAAGAGGAAGGTAGCTTTATCGGTAATGTGCGAAATAAATATAATAATTTAGGGAGTACAAGCATTTTAAAATGCTACTACTCTGCCTATCCATGAGACGCTAGACTGGACATATCCGGTTCCATTATCGATAGCATAGGGAAATAATTTGCCTGATACAGACCGGAGGTCTTGGAGGTAATATTAATCCCTAAATATTTAATTTGGTCTTGTTGCCAATCTAGAGAGAAGCGATTCTGCAAAGACCTCAAATCTACTGCAGAGCAATGTAAAGGCAAGGCCTGCGACTTACCCCAATTAACTTTGTATTGTGAGCGCTAAATTTCTCTGAGGGTAAAAGCCGCCAATGATTGTTCCGGATTCCCCACTATCAGTATTATATCATATGCATATAAAGATATGCAGTGGGAGCAATCTCCTATCCTAATACCATGTATCTCAGAATGTCTTCTAATGGCCTGTGCCAGCGGTTCTAAAGAAAGGACAAAAATTAAAGGGGATAGTGGGCAACCCTGTCTGGTCCCATTCGTTATTGAGAACTCATCTGAGATGGTCCCATTTACAAACACCTGTGCTGAGGGAGAAGCATATAGGGCTTTAATGGCATTTTTAATAGAACCTCCAAATCCCATCTCCTCTAGGACCGAGAATACAAACGACCAATTCATGCGGTCAAATGCCTTCTCGGCATCCAGCGTTACCACAACAGCCGGCATCTTACCAGCTATCAAATGATCTACAATATTAAGGATTCTCCTTGTGTTGTCCGGTGCTTGTCGACCCTTCACAAATCCCGCCTGATTTTGGTGCACGAGGAAAGGTATTATGGGTGCCAGGCGTCTGGCCAAAATGTTACCAAAAATTTTTGTCAGAATTAAGGAGGGATATTGGTCTGAAGTTTTGAGGTGAATCCGGTGTTTTGCCTGGTTTAGGGAGCGTTATTATGACTGCATTCAACATTTCTTTAGGGAAGGAACCCTTTACTATGGCATGTTGTAAGGTATTATATAAATGGGGCAAGAGAGACTCTTCAAAAGTCGTGTAGTATAATCCCGAAAAGGCCGTCTGGGCCAGGTGCTTTATGTAGCGGGAGAGAACGGATTGTCTCGGAAATTTCCGTTTCTGTAAGGGGAAGGTTTAAAGCATTTAATGGATCCGACGAGAGTCTTGGGAGATCTAAAGTAGTTAAGAAATCTTTAATGGACTGATGAAGGGCTTGTGTGTCTAAAGGTGAAGGTTGTAAGTTATAGAGGGAGTTATCATATTCCATGAATTTATTCGCTCTGTCTCTAGGGGCATAAAGTTTAGTGGGTGCGGGAGAATTAGTAAGGAATGGGATTTTACTCTCTACTGCCCTCTTCTTTACTCTCTGAGCCAAAAGTTTGCCGGCTTTGTCTGGAGAGTAATATTGCGCTTTGACAGATCTTAGGTTTTTCTCATATTTATACAATAAGCAATCTTTAATTTGAATACGAAGAATTCGTATTTTCTCTGTTAGCCAAAGAAACAGCGGATTTATTGATAGCTTCCAAAACACGAAGCTGTGTTATTAAGCCAAATCATTTTTATCAAAGCAGTTTGGCTGTGATCGAAAGTGGAAAGTCTTGAGTCGACTGCGCTATTGATGCCATCAAAACAACGGAACCCTTTCACAACAGTGAGAAACGGAAACCATTAGCAAAGTATCCGTCACCATTGAAATCAATGGTGATGCAAATGGAAGCTAAGGTTTCAGTTTGCCTTTCTGTTGAGGGGTCCCCCCCCCAGGAAAGCTCAGACTGAATCCCTCAACGGAAAGCAACGCTGATGTGAACACAGCCTAATTCTTTGGTATACTCAGTATACCAAAGTATTATTGCTTGTCAGTGTAAAATAGACAGGCAATCTATAAGGCAATGCCTCCTCAGGCATGGCCTAATAGGCATATAGCCAAGGCAAGACTGGGGGCCTTTGTTAGGCCTCCGGTTGCCTTGGCAACCGATCGTCTCGCGATCATGTCACAGGGAATCGATGGGGTGGCAAAGAGAGCCCAATAGCCCACAATTAGGGAGTAATGGTAAGCCGATTCGTGCGACTGTTTCAAAAACCAAAACCCCAATAAACCGCTACACATACTAGTTTGGTTTTGGATGTGTGGCTTGGTTTGCCCCTTGCTGACATTTGACGTATACTTCCGTCATAATCGCTAACATGTGGACCTCACAAATGCTCTTTTGGCTGAATGGGCACAAATTCCCACAGACACTCTGAAATCTTGTGGAAACCCTTCCAAGAAAAGTGGAAGCTGTTATATCCACAAAAGGGGACCCAACTCCATGTTTTTGTAATGGGATGTCCAGCAAGCTCCTATAATGTAGGGGTGGATTCACACGCAGATTTTGTTTCAGATATTTCTGCCACTGAAAATCTGTTCTTCTGATCTAAATGGAGCTTGCAGAAGAAATCTACATGCTTGCTGCAGAAAATCTCATTCAGATGAACAGAACAGATTTCTGCAACATAATTTGCCGCGTGTGATTGCTCCCTAGGTGTAATGGTCAGACGACCATGTACTTTTGCCTATAAAGTGGACCTCAAATGAGTGCTAGATGGTATGTTTCATCATAATAATAATAAATTAATTTAAAAAAATGGCATGTTGTCCCCCCTATTTTCAGATCCAGGAAAGGAAAACCAACAGCAGTAGTGTGATATCAGGATAGGAGGGTCCATTCCCGTCCTTAAAATACCAGCCTGCGGCCATCCCAGGGGCGTTCCATCGCATCAGGTGGGCTGCTCCTGATAGTTCCCGGCCCTCCTAGTGTGTGTTGGGTACCAAGGTAATCGTTTGAATGGTTTAGTGTCAGCGAGAGGTGTGCTATTTCACCTTTGGCAGACACCAAGCCCTAGCGATAGTAATGGAGGTGTCTGACCGAAACCTCCATTGCTAACGCTGTTATAGAGTAAAAAAAAAAGACAAAACACTTTTTGAAATAATGCCCCACTACAGCTTTCACCATTTTATTTCAAATAAATCCCACGACAATCCAACATAGTCCAACGCAAAAAGCCCTTTTTTTTTTAATATAAAAAAAGACAATAAAATATTGTAAATATACTTACAATGTACAATATACCTCCAGAAGAAGGTGGACGATATACTTACCTCCAGAAGAAGAGTCCTGATGTCCCAAGTGCTGTCTTCACTCCTCTCTCTTCACAGACACTTCTCTAGCCAGAACCCCTGCAAGGTAACCAGCAGGGGAAAACTCAGTAGCGATGGAAAATTTTGGATCATTGACCACATACCTATACATCGGAGGGGTGGGGATCGAGTCTTGAGACTCAAACGCAGGGCGCTTGAATGGATTTTCAAGTTAAACTCCCTATCCCCACAGGGTTTAAACATTGATTTTAAGGTTGGTGCGGCTATGAAGTGATGATATTACTTCTTGGACTGCTATTTTGTAGCCTTGCGGTATTTTGTTTGATCTATATGCGCCATCTCTGTTTGTATGTGAAATTTGAACACATTTTGAATATATTTATATTATAATATAAAACATATTTTTAACATATATAATTACTATCTTTCATGGTCATTTGTAGATACATTTTGCGGATTGGACTATCTCCTCGGTTTTTGGGGGCCTTCATACATCTATCCATGCAGAGTATATTCACTGCTTGGTTCATATCTCGTATGTTTTTTCCTCTTTGAAGTGGGATAATATTTTGGATACATGTGTACTTATACCATTTTATTGCTATAAAAAAAAGTATTTGGGGAATTGGTGCATGTATCTGGATGTTTATACATCAGTTTATATTCAGCATTCCTTGACCTATAGTCATGCAGTGTAGTGGTGGGATTCATTTAACCATTGTTCTTTCCTTCCCTGTATTCCCCTCCTCTTTTATTCTATGGTGTGAAATTGATCTTGTAGTGTGATTTTCCTTGGTGTTGCTTTGCAGCTAATCAGGGATAACGAGTTTGCCAACACTTGGATGATCCTTTTGCCATCTTTCAGGATGGTTGCCGCGAGAGTCATTGATTGGCCGCGCATGCGCGAGAATTACATAGCGTAATCTCGCGGGATTTCGGCACACTCACTGATTAGATATGTCTCTCACTCACATGTGGGACATACGCAGCTGATATACAGGGACGCCGAAACACACAAGGAGTTTGTCCTTCCGCCTTCTACAACTGACAGTATGTAATTCCTTTTTTAATATATACACCTGGGTGATCTAATAACAATGAATTCACTGTTTACATTTGGACTGCTTATTGTCAGTACCAGTCCCTGATTAAATTGTATGTATACACACAGTTTTCACCCTTATACATGCCTGTAACTTGTAAATGAACTATTTGATACACGTATTTAAAGAGGCTCTGTCACCAGATTTTGAAACCCCTATCTGCTATTGCAGCAGATAGGCGCTGCAATGTAGATTACAGTAACGTTTTTATTTTTAAAAAACGAGCATTTTTGGCCAAGTTATGACCATTTTTGTACTTATGCAAATGAGGCTTGCAAAAGTCCAAGTGGGTGTGTTTAAAAGTAAAAGTCCAAGTGGGCGTGTATTAGGTGCGTACATCGGGGCGTTTTTACTACTTTTACTAGCTGGGCGCTCTGATGAGAAGTATCATCCACTTCTCTTCAGAACGCCCAGCTTCTGGCAGTGCAGACACACAGCGTGTTCTCGAGAGATCACGCTGTGACGTCACTCACAGGTCCTGCATCGTGTCAGACGAGCGAGGACACCGGCACCAGAGGCTACAGTTTATTCCTCAGCAGCATCAGCGTTTGCAGGTAAGTAGCTACATCGACTTACCTGCAAACGCTGATGCTGCTGCAGAATCAACTGTAGCCTCTGGTGCCGGTGTGGCCGACACGATGCAGGACCTGTGAGTGACGTCACAGATCTGCACTGCCAGAAGCTGGGCGTTCTGAAGAGAAGTGGATGATACTTCTCATCAGAATGCCCAGCTAGTGAAAGTATTAAAAACGCCCCGATGTACGCACATAATACACGCCCACTTGGACTTTTACTTTTAAACACACCCACTTGGACTTTTGCAAGCCTCATTTGCATAAGTACAAAAATGGTCATAACTTGGCCAAAAATGCTCGTTTTTTAAAAATAAAAACGTTACTGTAATCTACATTGCAGCGCCTATCTGCTGCAATAGCAGATAGGGGTTGCAAAATCTGGTGACAGAGCCTCTTTAATGTTTTTTACTTGATCACTGCTTTTATTGTTAATTCACTCTGCGAGTCCTTAAATATTTCGATTTTGATGTGTTTTACTATGCTTGAGAAAGGTCCTGGTGGACTGAAACGTTGCATGGGTGATTAAAGGCTGTTACATTTTTGGAAGTGCTGCCTCCTTGTCCATTTTTGTTTGCCGGATCAGCGCTGATGTCATCAGCGCTGGTCCATCAGAGGACCATGAAGGAGGAGGGGCATGTCCCTTTGCAAGTCTGAGGCATCAATGGCCATTTTGGATAGAAGGTAACAGACAGAGAACAAGGCAACAGCGGAAGAAGAAAGAAAGAGATGGACACCAGGTAAATTAAAGGCTGTGTAAAGCTTTGAAAGTGAATTATTAATTTTTTTTTAAACAAAAACATGCATCAGTGTGTTTTGTGCAACCTTTAAGTTAGTTTTTATTAAAAATAATTTTTACTTTGAGATACAGCTGCTCTGTATTCTCTATACAGAGCAGCTGCATATTTCGAGAAGGCCTGAATCTGTCAGTCCTGGGAGATTGGCTGGTTCAATATCAGCGGCTCCTGCGTGTGATCCACCTGTAATCCATCACAAAGGTATGAACTTAGGCCTCATTCACATCTGCGTTGGGGTCCCGTTCTGACGTTCCGTCAGAACGGGACCAGAGGTTTCCGTTTCCATCACCATTGATTTTGCCTCTGTTGTGCACCAGACCCAACGGATCCGATGCACAACAGAGAAAAACGGAAACCATGTGCACCGGATCAGTCACCATTGAAATCAATGGTGATGGAAATGGAAACCTCTGGTTTCCGTTTGTGTCTGTTCAGGATCCCGTTCTGACGGAAAGCTCCGACGGAACGTCCGAACGGGACCCCAAAGCAGATGTGAACGAGGCCTTAGATGTGATAGATTACAGGTGGATCCCGCGTGCCAGAGACATGTAGGCCCTGTTTTCGCTGAATCAGTCAGTCCCGCAGACTTGACGGGTACAGGATTCAGCGGAGCTGTATCTCAAAGTAAAAATATTTTTTTTATATAAAAACTAAAATGTGAAAGTTGCACAAAACAGGCATTTTTATTAAAATTTTTCACTTTCAAAAGGTTTACATAACCAAATATTGTTTCTTAGAGGAAAGCATTATCTTCCTCACTTTCTAGCAGCTTTTAGTTTCCTTTTCCACGCATGCGGGCGCTCTATAAATATACATATATATCTTCAGTCACCAACAAAATCAATAGAAAAGTGCCTTCCTTAACCCCTTCAGGACCAAGCTCATTTTGGCCTTCAGGACCAGCCACGTTTTTTCAAATGTGACATGTCACTTTATGTGGTAATAACTTCGGAATGCTTTCACCTATCCAAGCGATTGAGATTGTTTTCACGTGACATATTGTACTTTGTTAGTGAAAAAAATTGTGTCGATAAATTCAATATTTGTGAAACACAAATTTTGAGAAAATGTGCATTTTTCTAAATTTAAAAGTATCTGCTTGTAAAACAGATAGTAACTATTTTGTGTGGTATTACTATTTCACATATCCCATATGTCTACTTTATGTTTGCATCGTTTTTTGAACATTTTATTTTTCTAGGACGTTACAAGGCTTAGAACTTGCGCAGCAATTTCTCACATTTTCAAGAAAAATTCAAAAGGCTATTTTTTCAGGGACCAGTTCAGTCCTGAAGTGGCTTTTAGGGCCTTATATATTAGAAAGTCCCCATAAATCACCCCATTTTGAAAACTGCACCCCTCAGTATTCGAAACAGCATTTAGAAAGTGTTTTAACCCCTTAGGTGTTTCTCAGGAATTAAAGCAAAGTAGAGATGAAACTCACAAATTTCTTTTTTTTTGCCAAAATTCATTTGTAATAAATTTTTTCTGTAACACAGAAGGTTTTACCCAAGAAATGCAACTCAATATTTATTGCCCAGATTCTGCAGTTTTTAAAAATATCCCACATGTAACCCTAGTTTCCTAATGGACCGAAATACTGGCCTCAGAAGCAAAAAGGAGCACCTGGTGGATTTTGGGGCCCCCGTTTTTAGAATATATTTTAGGCACCCTGTCAGGTTTGAAGAGATCTTATGGTGCCAAAAGAGTGGAAACACCCCAGAATTGACCCCATTTTGGAAACTACACCCCTCAAGGAATTTTTCTAGGGGTATAGTTAGCATTTTGACCCCACAGGTTTTTTGCTGAATTATTGGAATTAGTCTGTGAAGATGAAAATTTACTTTTTTCCTGCAAAAAAAATAAAATGCATTTTCTAATTTTTACAAGCAATAAAAAAGGAGAAAAAGCACCCCAACAATTGTAAAGTAAAGGAACCAAAACAGTAGAAACCCCCCAAAAGTGACCCCATTTTTGAAACTACACCCCTCAAAGAATTTTTCTAGGGGTGTGATCACTTTTTTTTAACCCAAGTGTTTTTGCAGAATTTTGTGGAAATCTGGCATGAAGAATAACATTTTTATTTTTTTTCACAAATGCGTTATTTCTAGGACATATTTTTCCAACATAGTACATGAAACACACTCCAATATTTATTACCTAGTTTCTCCTGTGTCCAGAAATACCCCCACTTAGGCCGTAATCTGCTGCATGCCCACACAGTGTGGCCCCAAAGCAAAGCAGCACCCTTTGGCTTTTCAGAACATAATTTTAGCTTGAATGAGTTGATAGACCCCACTCCATGCCTTTAAAGGATTTGATCTGGCAGAACGATCGGACACCCCTAGATGTGACCCCATTTTGAAAACTGCACCCCTATTCACCTAGTGGTTTAATGAGTGTTTGTACCACTAGGTTTTCATAGCCAGAATCATGGTATTTAGGTGGTCATTTTTTTTACCAAATCTATTATTTTTGGGGCAAGTGCATTTGCCAGTGTATGTAACTATGTTGTGCCAACAAAGCAGATGACCAACAAATGTGCCAGTCCATAGCTGTTAACAACAGTTAAAGCAGGGAGAATTAAAATTAGAACTGTATTGGACTGAAAAGGCAATATACTTGAGGACTGGAGGAAAAGTTTTAGAACTTGAGCACGTTCACAGGATGAAAGAACAGGGCTTTATAACGTCACTTCTTTTTTTCAAAGGGACTGGTCATACAACATCTATATATGAAAAGATTCAGTGTTCAGATCACTCCTCTTTATATATAAACTTAGAAAGAGACCTCCTGCTAGTTTTAGATAGACTATACTTATGGGCCTTGAAACCCTTCTCCCCAAATTCCACATGTTCTAGTGTTTTACTTAAAAGGTACTATTAGTGTGGCAAGATGTTAATGCCTCTTGTCCTCTTCTTTCTAAGACCTATCCACTAATGCCGCTGGGTCTTCGGCCCTATTTGATAGACCCTGTAAGGCCTCCTCAGTCTTCCTTTTGGAACCTCCTGAATGATACCTTGCTTTCATCCTTTTTCAATGTGGACATACAAACTGTAAAGGGAAGTGGTTATATATAGGAGTCCTTTTTCACAAACAAACTTCGCTTTATTACTTAGAAAGACGGGTTTAATCTTGAAGGACTTTATACAAATTTACGACTTTCAGACTATATGTTTTAAATATGTCGCCAGGTTTACCACCCCAACTTCCTTCTCACCCTTTGAAATTCAATTGCAAAGTCCAATGGTCCAGAAAGGTGCCTTAGCTAATTTATATGATTAAACGGTCTCTTGAGAGGAACTTCTTTCTAAATGGGAACGGGACTTGCAACTCTCATTCTCCGAGGAGGATCAAAGAATTATTTTGAAACACTCACATGGGTTTTCGCGTTGTATAAAAATAAGAGAAAATTCCTATAAGATTATGACACGCTGGTACAGAGTTCCCTCCTGATTGCACATGATTAATCCTGAAATTTGTTGGCGCTGCCATAGGGAAGAAGGCACCATGTTTCACATCTGGTGGCAATGCACTGAGACACAGGCCTATTGGCAGGACATTTTCACGGAGACAAATATTATATGTTCCTCTAAGGTTCCCTTTTCACCTCAAACTATCTTATTGTGGTTGCACTCTGATTCCTTCATACCCAAAAGGAATGACTTGGCAACTTTCTTCTAACGGCTGCGAAGTTATTGCTTCCTTTGTTTTGGAAATCAGATTCTATCCAAACTATGGATTTATGGGTTGCGAAGGTCCAGGAGATTTATAGACTGGAAGAATTGGTACATTGGGAACTCCGTACTAGGAATACATTTTTACGCATTTGGTCACCTTGGTTGTCTTATCTCAAGAGATCCCCTCCAAACTGTTGAATGGCTTCATAATGTGGAATCTGTTACTTGACCTGTTTTATATCTGTATTAGTCCTATATCTTTTTACATGGCATATCCAGATTGCTATATTTACATAATTGCTCCTGTGTACTTTGCTAATCCCACAGGATTATTTTTACCCCCCCCCCCCCCGGTTTTCCTTTTCTTTCCCTCCACTTTCTCTTTTCTAGTTTCTTTGTATATTATATGCATATATCAAGGTACTTATATGCGGTTTACGTATTTTCTTGTGTATACTGAAAAATCTGAGTGATATTTGCAAAATGTTTTGTTATTATTTTGCCAACTCAATAAAAATAGTTTGAAAAAATAAAAATTACTCCGTTTCAAAAATCTATTTAGAATGTCCAATTTGTAAAGTGAACGGGTGTATAAATAAAATAATCTAAAACTATGTGGAGGTATGGTCAAGTTTAAATCAATCATTGATGCATAGGCCTGGCATTGTGGGGCATGTCGCACACTGGTGGATAGTGTCTTTCCTAAAGCCTTTTTTGGAACACACTCGACAGTTTCTGGGGTCTTGTTTTCTTCAGTGGTGGGTATTACTGAGGGAAAGTGCTGGCCTGGGATTATACGGCAACTGTAATCTCCCAAAGAAGTGCCCTCCCCTTCTGGGTTGTCAAACAAAAGGGCCTTTATAATGGTCTCCGGAAATTGGAGAAATTTATTTCTATTGGCTGTGTATCTGGACACCACAAATGCGTTATACATTGCCATTTGGGTGAGTTGGACTGCCAGCTTCTTGTACCAGGTCTTACTTTTCCACATGGCACTATACAGATTTATGAATTGATCAGATAGATCCACCCCACCCATAAAGCGGTTATAATCCAGTACGCAGGCAGGCTTGGCAGTTGTGGTGCTGGAGCCACGAACTGGAACGTGGATGCTGCTATCCTTATGGATGCTGGTTAGAATGTGGACATCTTTCTTCTCCCTATATTTCACTAGTAACATTCTCGCTGCACATTGCTTTGCTTTCTCCGTTTGGAAATGTCTGGCCCAGGAGAGTTTTGTGCAGGCCCTTAGAATTTTTTTTTTTTATCGTGCCACAGGCCACGGTCGCTCTTGCCAATGTAATACACTCAGATGCTCTGTGGAACGAGTGAGCCGGCCGTAACATTATCAGTCTTACTTACAAAAGCCACCAGGGGACAGACAGTTGCGCCTGCTCAGTAGTGCAAAAGCGGGCCAGATGTCATAATAGACAAAACCCGCTAGAAGCTATGGAGAAGCCCCTATCCTGTTCCAGCATGATGGAGTCCAAATCTGATCCACTTTGCTGCTACTGTAATATTCTGCAGATTTTCCGCAATGAAACCTGTTGCGGAAAATTCGCAGCTAATCCACCCCCCGTGTGAACATACCCTTAGTGTGGTCTAAATACCAAATCAAAAACAGACCAATATTTTGTAGTTATTTACTCTACTTTAATACTCAATAAAAAGGTCATAAATTAAACATTTGCTGTACAATTTAATCTTAGCAGATAAAAACACATAACCAACCCAGTTAAAGTTAAAAATTATCTCAATGCAATCTAAGCATAAATGTATTGATCTTTATTCCCCTTCATACTTTGTATTATTTTATTAAATCCTTCTTCTTGGATTGATTTAAGCTACATTCACAGTTTATGGAAACAGTCACGTATGTAGGCTACGATATACATGGTGATTCAGGTAAATCACAGCACTGCACAGCAGTACTGTATAGATGTGATACCAAGGAACAGCAGAATTTAAAGATTATAAATTACCTTGTGCTCACGAGTTATCGGCTTCATATAGATGGAGTGCAATGGTTGACACAGTATGGCTGGGTTCACACGACCTATTTTCAGGCGTAAACGAGGTGTATTATGCCTCGATTTACGCCTGAAAATACGTCTCCAATACGTCGGCAAACATCTGCCCATTCATTTGAATGGGTTTGCCGACGTACTATGCAGACGACCTGTCATTTACGCGACGTCGTTTGACAGCTGTCAAACGACGACGCGTAAAATGACTGCCTCGTCAAAGAAGTGCAGGACACTTCTTTGGACGTAATTTGAGCCATTTTTCATTGAATTCAATGAAGAACATCTCTAAATTACGGCCGTCAATGATGCCTCGCAAAATGCGAGGACGAGCAATTACGTCTGAAATTACGGAGCCGTTTTCTCCTGAAAACAGCTCCGTAATTTCAGATGTAAATGCAGTTTACGTGTGCACATACCCTAAGGCTACGTCGGCATTGGAATTATTTGCGTGATTCACTATTCTGCATAGCAACAGAGTGGAAACTAAAATGGAGGCCGAACTGGTAGTTCGGTCATTAGAATCAAAGTCTCGTGCAGACAGCTGTATTACACCTCCACAGGCTCAGCTGTAATATGGCACCCATAGAATTCTATGGGTTTATACTGTACTTCCACATGACTCCAATTCTATACAGTGGCACACAGTTGTTTTCTGACGGATTTATTCGTGCCATACTCCATAGGATGCACATTACAGCAATAATCTCCCTGTAAGCATTTCTTCTAAGGGAGAATACTCCTATAATAAGGTGCCGTACAGAGTCCCATATACACATGGCTCTGCTGTGTGCATGAGCCCTGAAAAGCAGACGGATGGTGCAAAGCAAAACATAGAAGTAAATTTTGCCACATATTAAATTTTGCTTTATAATAAATCTTAGGCTATGTTCACACAGAGTTTTTTGACCCGGAAACCACGCCAAAAAAGGCCCGAAAATGCCTCCCATTTATTTCAATGGGAGGCGTCTTTTTCCCGCGAGCGGTAAAACCGCCTTGCGGGAAAAAGCGACATGCCCTATCTTCGGGCGTTTACGCCTCTGACCTCCCATCGACTTCAATGGGAAGCAGAGAAATCGTATTTCACGGCATTTGATGCCTGCGGCGCTCAATGGCGTGCAGGTAGAGGAAAATCTGCCTCAAACTTCCAAACGTAATTTTGAGGCAGAAATTCCGCCTGCAAAAAACTCTGTGTGAACATAGCCATGAGTGGCAAAAGGTCATAAATCTGCAGCTCTAGCTCTAACGAGTGACCAATTCTTTGTAAAATCACCAATTTAATAAATAGTTTCCAGACTTCTGACCAATGGTTTAGCCAAAAATGAAGCTGCAATGTTTACAGGACATGATCACTTCATAAAAACATGGAAGCAATGGGAACTGGAGTATGACTATTTTATGTGCACGCTTGCCCGGTCTTCAAAAAACATGGAAGAAGAAGAAATGATCAAATGTTCATCAGCATATTACCCACAGTCATACAGAGCAGACACTTCTCAGTCCAATGTTCAGCTATCGCCTCTACGTATCCATCTGAACGTGCTAAGGTCTCATAAGGCATTACACTCTTGCTGTGATTTATTATTCAGTCTCTAGTAAGGCTTTAAAATGTAGAACAACAAGGTTAAAAAAAAACAAAAAAAAACAGACAAGATTTAGAAAGAAAAAAAAAAAAGAAGAAGATGTAAAAAAGGGTCTTCAATTTTGCATCGGTGTGTTAAACCAATCTTCAGTTCTCTAATAGATCTGCGTTCTGGTCCATCTTAAGGCATCTTATGGTGAGAACCAATCCAAGTCTGGTAAATAGTTTAAAAGGCGGGGTCAGTACATTATTTTAGTAGTGGATCATCGACCTCCTCTGCCGGTTGGTCAATTGCAAGTTCATTCAATTCATTTCCACTTTTCACTCCTATGAAAGAGGGAAAAAAAGTCAGTGAAACATCCTGAATTATTAGAGAGAAGTACTAATAATCATGCTGGGCCAATCTGTTCATAAAAGCAAACGTGCAAGTTCTAGCCCCGAATATCACGTAGGAAGAGGAGGATTTGAAAGACTGGGTTCAGACAGGAGTTTTAAATAAAGATGAGAAATGCATCTAAAATGTAGGGTTTGTAAACATGTGCACGCAGTTTTGGTTAGAAGCTGAAAACGACAACTTCCTCAGGACTGATGCTTCGCCCTCATGCACTTCTTATGGATCAGTGTTGTACAGATCCAGGGGCGTAGCTAAAGGCTCATGGGCCCCGAAAAGTTCTTCTTGGGGTGGATAAGTATATGGTTACTGTAATAGGGGCCCGTGTAGTTTATTACACATGCCCCAGTTACTACAGTAAACGTAGGTACACGTGGTGCGGGGGGCATGGGCACTCCTGACTCCAGGGCCCAGCCTAAAGCCACTGTACAGATCTGTAATACAGCTGCCATAGCCTGCTATGGACCCATAGTGTACTACTAAGTTTACACAGGGGCACATGGAGGTTTCATACAGAAGGTATCCCAAAAAAATATTGCATGTCCCATTGCATTCCAGAGATATTCTTTCCTAGGAGAATTGCTTCAGAGAAAATATGGCACCTCATGGAACCGCTCTCTAAGGCCCCATGCACATGACCGTGCCCGCAATCACGGCCCGAGATTGCGGGCAAGGGCGGCCGCTGACTGACAGCCGCATTTTCGGGCCGTGCTCCCATACAAAGTATGGGAGCACGGCCCACAAAATGCAAAAGAACGGACATGTTCCATAATTCCCAGAACATTTCCACGGCACTGACACCCTTCCGTAGTGCTACGGAAAGGTGTCAGCGTTCAATGAAAGTGAATGGCTCCGTTTTTGCGGACCGCAGTTGCGGTCCGCAAAAACGGAGGTTTTTTGCTGACGTGTGCATGGGGCCTTACAGAGAGCTTCTATTACAACTTTTTTTTCTTTTGTGAGGAAAAAGTTAAACATTTTCTATTTTGCGATGTTTATAGGCTACTGTTTTTTGTTTCATGATTAAACTCCTCTTTAAAAAAGACAAATGTTAATAAAACACGTGCGCTTTCAGGTGTTCCAACACGTTCCAATTCTGCTGTAAATGACGCTGGCAAGAAGCAGTGAAGCCGGCAGCTCAGTGCATATGGCTGGCAAGTTCCTCAGCTCTGCTCCATGCGATTGGATTTACTCGGCAAATGATACACGAATAAGCAATCATTTCAGTTTGATTGAAAACACAGGAGAAAGACCCCGTGAGTGTAGACATTTATGAGGAGGCTGCAGAATACGGGCCTACCTCTCAGACTCTGATCATTAGCTCGCAGCTCCACTTGTTTATCCGTCTCAGACTCCGCTTCATTTGCTTCATCTCCATTGTAATCATTTGGTTTTTCTTCTACCTCGCTTTGTTTTGGAACTTAAAAAGGAAAAAAAAAAGTCCATTTACATTTTCTATACTGCACTTACATTATTTCTGTTGGGAATGAGACAAAATTGGTTTTCGAATACAATGCCAGTTTAGGACCAAGAGCAACGTAAACATTGGCTTCTTCCCGTATCCCAAAACAATGGCCCAACATTTATCAAAAGTAGCATCATTTTAGCCAATTTCTAAAGTTAAAGCTTGGCTACTTTATTGACGTATGTGGAGACTCCTTCCGGATAAATCTGCCACGACATACGTCACTTCCATTAACCCTTTCGTCTACCCCAGAGTCTGTGTGGAATAGGATGCAAGATTTTTCCTCATTTACAACTTTTTATTGCGACTTTAGATTAAGACACAATTGGGAAATACAATCTTTTCATAGTCAAGCAGTAAACCACGCACACTTTATACGCTGATTTTTCAAACTGACAAGCATGGCGCAAATTCTGGCACTAATCGTTAATAAATAGGTCACTCAAAAGATAAAGACACAATTTTGAAGTAAAATGCACCAAGAAAAAAAAAAGCGCAAATACATTGACAATTGTGGGCCAACGTGTGAGGCCGTTGGCGTTTGCACCCTTAGAGCTTACCAGCCAGCTTACATTTCAGTCACATATGACGTATTTGCCCCCTATTTCCAAAGCGTAAATATACACTGAGGAAAACTTTATAACGTAATCCTATCAGAAAAATATCCTGCAACTTAGACAAATTTCTCAATTGCATGAGATGCAGAATCGGTTTCCTTTCGGATTACATTGTAAAGTTTTCCAAAGTGTATTTTTACGCTGCAGAAATACGCCACGTGTGACTGTGCCAGATTAGTGCAGGAGCAAGAAATTAAAGGGTCCACCTGCAAACCCCATTTTACAGTTCATGTGTAGATACAACCAAAATGGAGTAACTTTGTACATTGACAAATACAATTGGACAATCCGGTCCAGTTGGTCAATTCATGCATAGGATAGATGTACTACCGTTCTAACCTCGCTCTTCTTCTGCCTGACCATCCATGTTTATAAGGTTTTCTCGCTCAACCTCCTCGTTTTCAGGTTGCTTATTAGGATCTTCAACATCTTCTACTTTGGGCTCATCATCCTCTACATCTGCATTTGCAAGGTTAGGTTTAACCTCATTGATGGCCTCCTCCTCCTCTTCCTCATCCTTCTCCTCTTTGGGCTGTGTAGGCGAAGGACTAGGTTTCTTTTCTTCCACAAAAACATCAACTTTCTTGGTTTGATCTGGAAATGAAGCACGTTATATCATCTCTATAGAAGATAGAAATGCAAACCGTTCTTGATCATAATAACCATGTTAAGAAATCGGGCCTGTAATTTAATATTCATCTGTCATTAGAGGGACACTGTAAAAATAATTTTTTTTAGTTTATCGTGCGGTATAAATAATATCTCCTGGCACGATCACCAGGAGATATTATGTCCCATTGCCGTTAGGAAGTAATCCTATGTTTGTTTATTTTTCCACCATTAACAGCAATTTACAGTTTACATATAGAATGAATCTACATAAAAAGTTGAGGAATGCTGTAAATATATTGTAAAGTGTATCTAGATTATGAATTATAAATTCTGAACTGTATTCAAAATTCTGCTGGATTCAGAGCTGAAATCTCGCAGCATGCATTTGATTCTCCTTGTCTGCACAGAGCTTCTCTGGAGTGTAGTCTTTTACACCAAACACTATACAGTAATCTGATGGAGGAAAAGCGAACGGTCTCACTGCATTATAGGAGCCCAGGTTAGCAGTCAGGGATGTGTCTGTGTTGTTCGACGGCTTCCAATAATAACCAGTAGAATTGTGAATGTGACCCTGGAAGAGGCTTCTGCACAAGGTATTTACAGATTCTTATCAAATTGTACATCGATTTTGCAGTGAAATGTTAAACAAAGATGCATTTTTACACTTCCTTGCTACAACCAATGAGGTCAAAAGGCTAGAGTTCCACAAAGAAGAAAATACGTCACTGGCAATGTGGATAGCTCAGAAAACTCCTTTCAATTATCTTCTAATAATCTTATAAATGACCAAAAGATTTACTGTGTCTTGCAGTAGAATACTTTCTAACTTTATATTGGCCTGAATAGATTTTATTCATGCCACTGCTGGCATCTGTCCCACGTGAGCCGGAGTAGTGCGAGGGAGAACCACTGGCCTCAGAGTACTTTGCAGATACGGCTTCCACTTACTACATCTACCTCGAATGGACCAGCATATTGAAACGTTCCCATATGAAACAGGTGTAGTAATGTTTGGATCCAGATAATCCAGATAGGAAGTATACAGATTTGTGGATTAATTTACTAATGTGTTGTCAGTCATAAAACCACAAGAGAAACTAGGTAAACAGAGTGTGACGTGACCAGCGCAACACTGTTTACTCTGGGATTCTGACATTTCGTACTTTGGTCATGTAACCTTCAGGCAGGCAGTTGTCCCCCAAGACAGCACTGTCACCTATCACGTATGCCTGATGCCTGCGGGCTGTTTGTTTGGTCTCCACTATCTGTGCAGTCCCAGGCACGTGTGCAGATAAAGACGAGATTCTACTTTTTTCTGTGCATGCAGAACTTTATATTCTGGAGACAGCGGGTAGCTAGTGGAGGGTATAAAATGCATGGAATGCCAGGATATGTAGTTTAAGTGGGTTCATACTGGAACTGAAGTCCCACCTACAAGCTGGGCATAAGCCCCTTGTAAACAGTAAGGGCGGGCAAAGATCACCGTATTGCCTAAAAATGATTTCATTCATTTGACACTGCCGAGGCACCTCTGTTCACAGGATAAGACTATGGCCAGTGTTTCAATAAGAGGATACCTTTGTTTTCTGCCAGAGGAACATCACCCTCCTTCTTGGAGTTCTCGGATGGCTTCTCCCCAGCAGTTGATACAACACTCTTGTATTTCAGTTCTCTGATATCAATGTCCTTCTGGTTAATATCTTGGTTTGATGTCACAGGCTGGATCGAAACACAAACATTACATTATAAGCAAGAGCTGCACTTACAACTACATTATATATACAATCGTTACAGGTCTTCAGTAAAACCCCTGAAGTTATCATTTTTAATGTACACATGGATAATAGATCTGTATAGAAATCACGCAAATAAAATTCCATCCTACCTTTAGCTCGTCAGACGTGGTTCTAATTCTATCATTTTCTTCATCTTTATTGGCAGTTTTTGCATCTTTTGCTCTCAATCTGCGGATCTTCTCTTCACATTGCTCATTTACCTCTGCTATCTTATTGCTGCACTGTGTCCTGGAAATAGCAATAGTAACATCGAGATAAAAGCGATGCGGTAAAGTGCAGTGATACCGTACAGTAAAAGTAAATAAACAGACTAGAAAATAACAATATTTGGCTCTGTTCACACTTGCATTGCGATATCCGTTTAGAACGCAAGACACAACGCAGTACTGGATCTGTCGTACAACAGATACCACCGGTGCCCAAAGGAGCCTATTGACTTCTAATGGGGTCTGTCGGGTTCTGCCATGCTATAAACAGACACCTTGATGCAAATGTGAACAGAGCCTTAAATAGGTGTAAGAGAGACTTGAGCTAGACAAGATGCTACACTCATAATGAAATTTGCTCTTAAATAGTGATGAAACTCCAATCCGAAATGGTCTTTTTATGGATTATTTTTTTATATAATCATCTGTTTTCATTCCATTTGGGGTATATAATTGGCATCAGGGCCGGTGTCCGCAACTGGCGAACCCGGGCAAGTGCTGGAGCCCACTACCCTGGGGTGGAACTCAGTCGCCAGGTGCTTTACCTTGTTACGACTTTTACTTCCTCTAGATAGTCAAGTTTGATCATCATCGCTCCTCCAGGGGCGGAATCCCCGGCCAGAGCGTTGCCAAAGCTCTTGCCAGGGATTCCGCTCCTAGAGGGAGCCCTTGTCTAGGAGCAGAATCCCCCAGTGCGTTTGACAATCTGGCTGGAGATTTCGCTCCTCGAGAAGCCACGGGCGTCACTATTCATATATGGACAGTGATGTCAGGGGTTCCTCCAGAAGAGGATTCCACACCTAGAGGGAGCCCCAATGGCGCGATCTACAGAGGGGCGTGGGGTTGGCACTATCTACAGAGGGCACTGTATATACGAGGGCACAAACTGGCAGCCTAACTTCTTTATGTGGGCATAGAGGGGGCCTAACTTCTATACGGGGGCACAAACTGCCATTCTACTGCCACCGTGAGTTCCCCCGCAAAGGGGCCCACATAAACCTAGAGCCGACCCGGATTGGCATATATGTTTTAAGTGTGCTGCTGAACTTACAATACGTGGTAGAAACACGCAGGCGGAAGTCTGCCGGTCAAAACGTACATCGGGTGGACATTCATTTTGGTAGAAGTTTGGATAATAAACTTCTATAGGCATGTATGCAAATACTGCTTATACGTTGGGATCTAGTCACGATGTGTATAGGACCCAAGTGCAGTGTGAACAAAGCCTTAGCATTAACCCATTGCCAAGCCAAAATAAGAACGTTATTAAATCAAATGCTTAACCCCTTAGTGACCAGCCCATTTTAGGCCCGAATGACCAAGCTATTTTATTCGTTTTTCTATAGTCACATTCAGAGAGCTATATCTTTTTTATTTTTTCGTCTACATAGCTGTATGAGGACTTGTTTTTTGCGGGATTAGTTGTACTTTTTAATAGCACCATTTTTGGGTACATATAATTTTTTTATTAACTTTTATTAACTTTTTATCGGGGATTATAAAAAAAAAACAAAAAACAAATTCCGCCATTGTTCTATGCGTTTTTTAAATTGACGCCGATCACTGAGCGACGTAAATAACATGTTACCTTTATTCTATGGGTCGGTACGATTACGGCGATACCACATATGTAGAGGTTTTTTATGTTTTACGACTTTTGCACAATAAAAACACTTTTGAACTAAAATTATTTGTTTTTGCCTCGTCGCTTTCCAAGAGCCGTAACTTTTTTATTTTTCCATCAATGTAGTGATTTTTTGGGCTTGTTTTCTGAGGGACGAGACGTAGTTTTGATTGGTACTGCTTTGGGGTGCATGGGACTTATTGATTCATTTTTATTTTGACTTTTTTGGGGGATAATGGAAAAAAATTGCAATTTCGCCATTGTTTTTTGTGGTTTTTTTTACGGTGTTCACCTTGCGGTTTAAATTACATATTAACTTTATTAATGGAGTCACTACGGTCGCGGCGATACCATGTATGTGTGTACTTTTTATTTAGTAAAAGTGTAAAAATAAAATAAACCACTTTTTATGGAAAAAAATGGTTTTATTTTTTTACTGTAATTTTTATTATTAATCTTTATTTCACATTTATTATATATTTTATTAGTCCCACTAGGGGACTTTACTGTGCGATCTTCAGATCGCTGCTATAATGCTCTGGTATACTTCGTATACCAGAGCATTATTGCCTGTCAGTGTAAATCTGACAGGCAATCTGTTAGGACGCGCCGGAGGCACGTCCTAACAGGAATATGTCCAGGGCAGACCTGGGGGCTTTTATCAAGCCCCCGGCTGCCATGACACCCCATCGGAGACCGGCGATTGCATTTGCAGGCCGCCGATGGGTGACAGAGGGAGCGCATCTCCCTCTGTAAACAAGTTAAATGCCGCGGTCACTATTGACGGCGGCATTTAACGGGTTAAACGGCCGCGATCGAAGTAAACTTCGATCACGGGCGTTGGAGCAGGAGCTCAGCTGTCATCAGACAGCTGAGCCCTGGCTCCAGCCTGCACAGGAGACCCGTGCAGGACTTAGGCTAGGCCGACGCCTTTTCACGTTCACCTTGTCTAAGGCCCCTTAGTGACTCACGTGAAAAGGTGTATTGATGGTCACTAAGGGGTTAATTATTCAGATTTCCTACTTGTTCAATAGTTTTCTTCTGGTCTTAAAAATTCATAGCGGTTAATGATTAAGATTAAATTTAAGACTGAAGTAAAATAGTCCAAATTTTCCTTTGGAGTTCTGGTCAGTAATACTTTCTGTTATTTAGACACAGTGTTAAACGTCCAATGGTTGGCAGAACAGCAGTTCTGACAGTATAATAGTCATTACTGCCAAGAATAGCAGTATTACTGTACTAGTCCTATATCACTAAGTACAATTTTAGAAAACCACCTAGTGTTGAATCAAAGTATCTTGGCTGGTTTAACAACCACTAGTTTAAAAAAAATAACACTTAATTAACCCCTTCCTGACCACCTCATTTAGATTAACGGGCTGGAGAACTGGTCCTTGTGCCTGCAGCCCGTTAATCTAGCAGCCTTAATACTGGGGGAAAACAATCAGGTCGGATGACAGACGTGATCCCCGCCGATTAACACCTTAAATGCGGCGGTCAATAGCGACCGCCGCATTTAAGTTGTTATAACATTGGCACCACGCGGGGAAATTGCCGATGGTTGCTATGGCAACCGGAAGCCTAACAAAGGCCTCCGGGTCTGCCATCTATTGAAGGCGATTAGGTCCTGCCAGAGGCAGTGTGAAACTGACAGGTATAATACCCTAAAATACTTATGGGTTGCAGGGTATGTGAAAGGAAATGTATTTTCCAAAGTGTTTTATACCTACTGTATGCCTTATATACTCATATCCTGATATGTTTGTACAAGTTAGTATTATTAGAAGGTGGATGCTCTGCAGATACTCTGCAGAGCTGGGACTTTAAGGCAGTAGTGCCGTGTGCAATACACTACAGGGCGTAACCACCAACGCAGCACTAATAGACTAACATGGGGGAATCACGTGCTACGATTCATGATAGCAGGAGGGAACGGCCCCTCTAAGAACCAATTCAGTTGTGGGACTATGCCTAAACTTTATGACTCATTTGTTATGGTCCGTCTATAAATGTTCGCTGCTGATAAGAGTAAACTAGAAGTATTTCCATAGAGTAACGTGTGTCTGTGTGTATTTGCTTCTCCGAGCTGCTCATATTCAAAAATTTATTCTTAAAAGCGAATTTGGAGTGGATGGAACTCAAGGCGTAGTGGGTTGCTAAATTGCGCTCACAGGTATTATAAACAACGATCCAACAATTGGATCTTCAAATCCCTAGTGGTACTAAAAAGTTAAAAAAAAAAAAGAAAATTTACAAAACGTAAAATTTCAAAATAATTAAAATTTAAAAAATAGAAATCTCTTTTTCCCTTATAAAGTACTTTATTTTTTTCTGATAATAAACTATGCATAATTGGTATTGCCACGTCCGGAGCGGCCTGAACTATAAAAATATAATGTAATTTTTCCTGCACGGTGACGGCCCAAAAAAAATAATAAAAAAAACAAATACCAGAATCACTATGTTTAGTCACTTCAGCTCCCAAAAAAATTTAATAAATAAGGATCAAAAAGTCAAATGTACCCAAAAAGAATAAATTAAATGTCATTTATATTGCACAGTGAATGCCGTAAAAAAAAAAAAAAAAAAAAGAAGAATAAAACAAAAACGATAGAAGTTTTCACGGCCTAATTACACTAAATTCCGCAAATAAACTATGGAATCAAAATGCTCACTATACCCCTAGATAAATTATTTTTAGGGCTGTAGTTTGCCAAATGGGGTCACTTCTGGGGGGTGTCCACTGTTTTGGTCCCTCAGGGGCTTTGCAAATGCGACATGACACCCGAAAACCAATCCAGCACACTTGAGCTCCAAAAGCCAAATAGCACTCCTTCCCTTCTGAGCCCTGCCGTGTGTCCAAACAGCTGTTTATTACCACATATGGGATATTGCTGTAATCAGCAGAAATTGCTTTACAAATCTTGGGGTGCTTTTTCTTCTTTATTTCTTGTAAAAAGTTATAATTTCTAAGTTTTATTGGAAAAAAAAATTGGATTTTCATTTTTACGGAGTAAATTCAGCAAAAAACCTGTGGGGTCTAAATGCTTACGTTGATAAATTCCTTGAGGGGTCTAGTTTGCCAAATGGTGTCTTTATGGGGGTGTTTCTACTGTTTTGGCACCACAAGACCTCTTCAAACCGGACATGGTGCCTAAAATATATTCAAACAAAAAGGAGGCTCCAAAATCCTCTAGGTGCTCCTATACTTCGGAGGCCGGTGCTTCAGTCTATTACCACACTAGGGCCACATGGATATCTCCAAAAACTACAGAATCTGGGCAATAAATATGGAGTTGTGTTTCTCTGGCAAAACCTTCTCTGTTACAGAAAAAAAAAATGGATTAAAATTGATTTTCTGACAAAAAAAAAATAATTTCCCTTCTACTTTGCTTTAATTCCTGTGAAAAACCTAAAGGGTTAAGAAACTTTCTAAATACTGTTTTGAAAACTTTGAGGGGTACAGTTTTTAAAATTGGGTGACTTATGGGGGTTTCGAATATATATATATGGCCCTCAAAGCCACTTCAGAACGGAACTGGTACGTATAAAAATAGGTTTTGGAAATTTTATTGAAAATGTGTGAAGATGGTGCAACTTTAGCAGCAATTTCTGAGTTTTCTTAAAGAGGCCCTGTAACCAGATTATAAACGCCCTATCTCCTAAATAATCTGATCAGCGCTGTAATGTAGATAACAGTGGCTTTCATTTTGAAAAACGATCATTTTTTAGCAAGTTATGAGCAATTTTAGATTTATGCTAATTAGTTTCTTAATAGACAACTGGGCGTTTTTTACCAACTGGGCGTTGTGAAGATAAGTGTATGATGCTGACCAATCAGTGTCATACACTTTCCATTGTTCCAGCCCAGCCTATCACTGCACACACAGCGTGATTTGGCATGTAAATGACAGCACAGCGTGATCTCGATGTGCTGTGTGAGTGACACACAAACCTTACCGAAGTGTCGGGATTGTGAATAGACATCGCGTCCTGGCTGGAAGGGATGTCTATTCACTCTCAAGACACTTCAGTAAACTTAATGTGTGAGTATGTGATTGTCATATCATAAAAAGGTCCAAGAAATGAATAGCAACCAGAAGCGTTTAACGAAACTCTGTTGGAAATTTTTTTATGAAGGGTTAACACAACTTGAAAACATAGTACACGTTTGACCAAGTGGCTTAAAGGGACATGAGGGGCACTACTTTGCTGCCCACAAGTCATAACCTCTGTTTCTTTATACTTACAACTCAAAAGAAGACTTCTTGGCCTGCCTTTCCTGCAGTTCCTTAAGTTCCAGCTTGGCGTCTTCCAACTGTTTCTGAACATTAGCTACTTCAGCTGCATAAGGAAGAAAAGTTAACAAACTGACATACACAGCCATATTCCAGTAACCCAACTATTAACAGGACCCAGACTAGCAGATGCTAGATTACAAGGATTCTTACTGCACTTGCTCGTCCATTTTCCCTAAGGCCTCACGCACACGACCGTAGCCATGTGCACGGCCGTGATTTTCGGGTCGGCCGGGGGCAGAGTGTCACCGGCGAGACTCCAGCAAATCGCGGACCGTGCACATGGCCGCAGCCATTATTTGCTATGAGCCTGGACCGCAGAACACGGCCGTAATAAGACATGCCCGTTTTCTGCGGCCCGGGCTCTGGGGCCATGGACAGACCATGGAAACCACGGTCGTGTGCATGGCTCCATGGGAATGAATGGGGCCGCAAATCTCCTGTGGATTTTCGGGGGAATTGTGGCAGCAAAAGCACGTCCATGTGCATGGGGCCTTAGCCCTTAAAGGGCTTGTACAGAATTAGAAAAACATGGCTGCCTGCCTCCAAAAGCAGTGTCTGACAAATGCTGCCAACTGACCTGCCTGGAAAACTGGATTGTGCATGGGTTTTGTGTGGTATTACAACTCAGCTCCATTCACTTCAATAGAAAGGAGCTGCATACAAGACACAACCCGCGGACATGTATGGTACACAATCCTTGGAAGAAAGCAGCCATGTTTTTCTAATCCTGGATAAACCCTTTAACCCCTTAAAGACCAGGCCAATTTGAGTCCCCCCCCCCACCTTCCAAAAGCCATAACTTTTTTTATTTCTTCGTCGACATGAGGGATTGTTTTTTGCCTGGGGGGCATTTTCAAGCTGCTTGAAAATGCTTCCATTGAGGAAGCGAAACATTGCACTGGTTGGGTGAATAAACGTCACTTTTTTTTCGTGAGTGCTGCTTCCATGCTCTTGATAGAATATATATATATATATATATATATAATCTATCTATATATAGATATATATCTATATATAAAATAATTTTTTTCCGCGTTCACCGAGCAGGTTAAACTACGCTATATTGTGATAGTTCATACTTTTATGGACGTGGCAATACCAGTTGTTATTTTTTTTTTTTAACATTGCCTTAGGGAAAAAAAATTAAAAAAAAAAAAAAGGGAAAAGGGGGGGGTTCTTTAAACTTTTAATATTTTTATTAGCCTCCCTGGGGGACTTGAACCAGCAATCGTTGGATCACTTGCATGATATACTGCAATACTAATGTATTGCAGTATATCGTGATACGGACAGTCTCCTTTGAAGCCCAGAGGCAGGGCTACAAAGATGGCAGACCTGGGGGCCTTCTTTAGGCCCCCAGGCTGCCATAACAACCATTGTCACTCACCGACCGCATCCTGGGGGGCAGATGACTAGTTGGAGGGGGGCACCCCCCTGATTCTAACAATTTAAATGCTGCGGTCGCGATTGAAGCGATCTTTGATTCCGCCCGTTCCAGTGAGGTGTCAGCTGTATAACACAGCCATCACCTGCTGCGTATGGAGCGCGTTAAGCCCGTGAGCCCGCTCCATACTTCCCCCTAAAGGCTGTCACTTACTAGTTAGAAAAAAATTATAATAATCCTAACTGCCATGTTTGAACAAGACCTGCATGGCCTTATTCACACGACAGTGAAAAACTGCCATGTGACGGCCGTCCTTTTAACGGCCGTTTTCAGAACAATGATGTCCTATGGGTGTATTCACACGGCCATTTTTTTTTTTTTTTAACGGCCATGAAAAACCGTCAGTTGATCAGTTTTTAGTGGACATTGAGGTCAGTTGCTTCCCCAGAGTTCCGGAGCAGAGCCTAGACTAGTGCTCTGCTCTAGGACACCGGCTCTGGGGTTGCCCCTGACTTCTCATTCCGGTCACTGTGTATAGCATCTGCAGAGGGCACGGTGGCAGAATTATCTGCAGAGGGCACGGCGGCAGAATTATCTGCAGAGGGCACGGCGGCAGAATTATCTGCAGAGGGCACGGCGGCAGAATTATCTGCAGAGGGCACGGCGGCAGAATTATCTGCAGAGGGCACGGCGGCAGAATTATCTGCAGAGGGCACGGCGGCAGAATTATCTGCAGAGGGCACGGCGGCAGAATTATCTGCAGAGGGCACGGCGGCAGAATTATCTGCAGAGGGCACGGGGGCAGAATTATCTGCAGAGGGCACGGCGGCAGAATTATCTGCAGAGGGCACGGCGGCAGAATTATCTGCAGAGGGCACGGCGGCAGAATTATCTGCAGAGGGCACGGCGGCAGAATTATCTGCAGAGGGCACGGCGGCATTATCTAAAAAGGGGCTACCTAATCTTGACATTTGTGTGTCTGACAAATGCTGCCAACTGACCTGCCTGGAAAACTGGATTGTTGAAATAAGCACGTGGAGAAATCTCGCAAATTTCCGTGTAGTACTATGTAGTGTTGTAATGTAGTAGTAATAATGTAGTATTGTTATAGTAGTGTAGTATTATTATAATGTAGTATTATAATAGTTCAAATAACTAATTGATTAACAATAATTTTGTATGGATCAAATTTGAAAGTAATGCGGCACATGAACTTCACATTTTTTTCTATGTGCGGCCCATTTACCCGGCCGAGTTTGAGACCCCTGCTGTAGATGATGCCACACAGCCCCGATGTAGATTAGGCCACACCCTCCCTGTAGGAATTTTCAGGTATTGTCTCTGTAAACTCTGGACAGTCCTGGAAAATTCACTACAGTTAACCACTATGTACAATGCCCCCTGTACTAGCGCCACACTACCCTTGTAGTGAGTGCAACAATACACTAAATGTAACTTTCGGCTGCCCTACATACTCACTGATGCAGCGCCGTCTCCCGTCTTCTTCAGGTGTGGTCTCATCTGCACGGGATCTGCCGAGGCGGTGCGATGATGCCGTCGCAGAACCCGTGAAGACAAGCGACCACACCTGAAGAGGATGGCGCTGCATCGGTGAGTATGCTGTTGATAGCCAGCAAGGGAACTATGAAGTGAAAAGATGATCGAATGGTAGAAATATAGAAATTGTATTACATAAAGACAAACAGGTTAAAATAAGATGGAATAAAAAGATGAGTCACACAATGGATAGGCGTCAGCCTATGCTAGACCAGAGCAAAAAATGGCTTGTTTACACATATTAATAGCAGATTGCAGACACAATATGTATAGAAGGTCTTAAAGAGAGGCAATTAGTAGATGTAATAATAAAAACAGTGTTTGATAAATATGCCAGATTAGAGAAAAATTATACGGATGTACTGCAAAGGGCTAAATCCTGTCAGAAATACCAGTATAAGATAACTGACAGATGTGAAGAGTAGTTACATACCAAGAGACATGGTCGCACACAGGAGAGACGCTCGCACCAGACGCGCGTTTCGGCAAATGCCTGGCGTACTTGCCTTGTATTTCTGTAGCGTAAACAAACTGTGGAAAACTTTACAATGTAAGCCTATGGGAAAAATATTCTGCAACGTAGCAAGTTATTGAAAAGTCTGTCTCGTATTGCGGAATATTTTTCCCATTGTAAAATTTTCCTCAGAGTATTTTTATGCAAGTATGCCACATGTAAGAGCACCCTTATCCACGTAAAAAAAATCTGTAGCATTTCCGTATAAATCCAGCCTAATGTTGCTAAGGCACAGCCCACTTGAACCTTGTATTTTCCATAAAGCGGACCTGTCCGCTCAATATGCTGGCTTACGTAAGGGCAACATATTACAGGGACAGGTCTGTTCTCCTATTAGCCAAATCGACACAAAAAAAATAAAATGGTGTGCCGCATCGCTAGTAGGAGCAAACAAAGAATAAACCGCAGGACCATGACGGCAGTATAGTGAGGTGACAAATCCGCTTTGAGAAGGATTTTTTTTTTTCCATTTTAGCATGAGTTCATTGAAGTGTAGCTGTGCAAATAATTCAAGACAAAATGCAAACACAGAAATAGCTACAAAGTATGAGATTATTTACCTTGAAGATTCTCTGTAAGACCGTCTTTACTTGTTATATTGTTAAGTAAATTCTCCTGTTAAAAAAAGAAAAAGATTGGCAATTTATTGTAAAGTGAAATCACATCTCCATGACACGCCTTCACAACATTCAAAGAACAACATTTAACTTAAAACGTATCTAACCTTTCAGAATAAGCCGTCATATGTGTGTACATGAGAATTAACAGTATTTCTAGACATTATATGACCTGTATCCTGCATTTATCAACAGTTTTCCCCTCTGCAGGCTCTATCCTATAATTCTCAGATAAATCTCAGGTCTATCAAGAGTATTAGTAACATGGAGGACATTATACAGCAGTAATGAGAAGTTGAGTTGTGACTTCAGCACTGGGGTGAGATAGAACACTTACTAGAAGCTACAGCAGCATCTGTGCCTCTCTCCTTTGTCTACCTCCAGCAGCTCCCTCCGCCTCCCTCCCCTCCCAATCGAATTTTATGGGCAGCAGCTATAACCTGATCTCTCAGTATACAGATTCCAGTGTATGGAATCTAGTGAGTAAACATTTAAAGGAGGTGTGTGGGGGGGGGGGGGGGGGGGACACGACAACACAGAGAAGTGGAGAATGAGGCATTTTTCTGTAATACTATATATTAAAAAGTTTTTTTTTTACATTCGCTTTTACTATTGATCAAATAAATAAATAAATGTTACTAAATAATAGTTAAAAATACACAAATACTTTGAGCCCTGCTAATAGTCTTGCTGCAACAGGATGTGTGTGATGCTTTCAATGTGGTGGGGCATTGTGTGGTGATGCGCCTGGCTTCGCCCTTGTGTGATATATTGCCTCTCAATCTCACCTGTGACTAAGATTTAACGTGACGCAACAACGAAATTTGCCTCTTGCTGCCTTTGTTAATATCTTAGATCGGAAACAAAATTGACCAGAATGAATGATAAAGTGATCCCGGGTCACAGACGGATATGGAGCATTGCGAGCACAGAAGAGGGACTGAAAGAAGGTGCAGGGTGGTACAAAGGAGTCAGATATAGCTGTATTTATCAGGAGCGATCCAGGTCCAGATGTTCTGGGGGTATCATGATACCGTATTACTAGCTGTAAGACCCATCCTGCATTCAGTGCTGTGACTGCAAATGTAACCCCACAGAGACCTGCTAATCCAGAGAGGGCAATCTCAGACTTCTTCAGGTAAGGACACACACAGTATATGGATATATTCTGTTTTTATCCCACTTATTCAGCTGTACAATAATAAAGGAAGATTTGCAGTTCATATTTCCAAACCAATAAAAACAATAGCACAAATGCAAAAAAAAACAAAACTAGAAATGGTTGGTCTTTCTGTCAGTGCGATTAATTTCTGTGGCCTCTTCCTAATGTAAGGATTGGACAGTTTAAATTCTGATCCTCTGCTCTCTGGGAAAGAAGGGGCAGCAGATGTGCTTGAGCAGTCACTTATGACTTGTCCCTGGGAAATAAACATGTATACTTGGATCCAGGTTTGAAGGAAAGTTGAGAATTTACTAAACTTTCATATTTGGGTTAGGTCTATGCATAAAGTATAAATGTAATTTAAAGACAACCTTTCACCTCCCCATACATGTGCAGCTGAGTGCTGCACAAACCCTGGGGCACTTCACATTTTTTCCTATCCTTTTCCGTTATTTAGATATCGGTGCGTTTATATTTGGCACCCGATATTTCAATAACCCCCTGAACTGTCAATGGGGATGTAATTGGCAAGGGGGCGTGTTACTATGACTGACACGGTCCAATCAGTTACAGACATTGTCACAGCAAGAGCTGGGGCGAGGAGAGTGTGTGTGCAGCTCCGCCGCCACCACTGAACAGAAGAGGAGAAGAAGGTGAATTCTTCTGTTCCGTCGGCGGGAGTATAGTCAGCATCGGCGTCGGAGCTGGGCGTGCATGCATGCTCTCACTCTTCAGCTCTCGGCAGACAAGGACGACAAGACTGTGTTGCTTACGGTAAAACCCAGACATCCTAACGGAAATCCAATGGAACACAAAGTCAATGGCTTCCGTCGATGGTGCCGGTGTTGTCCATCGTACAATGGAATCGCCACTTCCAGTATTCTCGCTGTTCTGCTCCTCTGACGGAGCAAAACAATGGAAACACCAACGCAGGTGTGAACCTGCCCTTACCCTACAAAGTTATAAAAAGCAAAAAGTTTAATATAATAACAAATTCAGCTCTGAAGTCTGAAGGATGTACGCAGCTCTGGACTATAATATGGGCTGCGACATTGGATTAGCGCAGTAAGCAAATAAATGTTAATAGACTGTAGATTATATCTGTATGCAAACTGCAGGAAGTTGTTCAAAGTTGACATGGACTATAACCCATTAAAAAAAATACTCTGTATATTCCTGATCAGTGTTCCTAGCAACAATGCTGCAATTAAACAATGTCCTAAAGACATGCATTTACAAAGTCGTAAGTTACAAAGTCCAAACCTATTTCTTTATGACCGATAATAAAACAGAATTTATGAGGAGCTGCATATAAAAAGAATGAATGACAGGAAGCAAATTATTCAGGTTTGGAGAACAGCCTTAGGCCTCATGCACACTACCGTATTTTTGTCCACCCGTAAATACGGGTCCTTGGTCACACGTATTCTACCCGTATTGCACCAGTATTTACGGGCACGTTTTTGGCTGCAAAATTACACTGCACTAACCGGCAGCCCTTCTCTCTATCAGTGCAGGATAGAGAGAAGGGACAGCCCTTTCCGTAGTAAAAGTAAAAGAAATTCATACTTACCCGGCCGTTGTCTTGGTGACGCGTCCCTCTCTTGACATCCAGTCCGGCCTCCCTGGATGACGCAGCAGTCCATGTGACCACTGCAGCCAGTGATTGGCCTGTGATTGGCTGCAGCGGTCACATGGGCTGTAACGTCATCCCAGGAGGCCGGACTGGAGGAAGAAGCAGGGAGTTCTGGGTAAGTATGAACGTCTTTTTTTTTTTTACAGCTTTATCTATATTGTGATCGGTAGTCACTGTCCAGGATGCTGAAACAGTTCCTGCCGATCGTTTAACTCTTTCAGCACCCTGGACAGTGACTATGTACTGACGTCGCCTAGCGACGCTCCCTTAATTACGGGTGCACACACGTAGTCACCAGTAATTACGGGAGCCCCATAAACTTCTATGGGCTGCCAGTGCCGTAATTACGGCCTGAAATGGACATGTTCTATCTTTTTCAACGGCATGGGCACCTTCCCGTAAGCATACGGGGAGGTACCCGTGGCCAATAAAAGTCTATGGGTCCGTAATTACGGGAGTTTTTACGGTCGTGTGCATGGGGCCTTTTATAGTGGTAAATTGGATTTAAAGTAAAACACAAGCAATAGTGATATCAAAACACAAGAAAGGCTTTCTTTAACCCCTTCCCTCTTTAGCCACTTTTGACCTTCCTGACAGAGCCTCATTTTTCTAATCTGACATGTGTCACTTTATGTGGTAATAACGTCGAAATGCTTTCACCTATCCAAGCGATTCTGAGATTGTTTTCTCGTGACACATTGGACTTTAAGATAGTGGTAAAATTTGGTCGATACATTCAGTATTTAATTGTGAAAAACACGAAAATATAGTGAAAAATTGCAAAAATTAGCATTTTTCTCAATTTAAATGTATCTGCTTGTAAGACAGGCAGTTATACCACACAAAATTGTTGCTAATTAACATCCCCCATGTGTCTACTTTAGATTGGCATCGTTTTTTGAACATTCTTTTATTTTTCTATGACCTCACAAGGCTTAGAACTTTAGCAGCAATTTCTCACATTTTCAAGAAAATTTCAAAAGGCTATTTTTACAGGGGCCAGTTCAGTTGTGAAGTGGTTTTGAGGGCCTTATATATTAGAAACCCCCAAAAAGTCACCCCATTTTAAAAACTTCACCCCTCAAAGTATTCAAAACAGCATTTAGAAAATGTCTTAACCCTTTACACATTTCACAGGAATTAAAGCAAAGTAGAGGTGAAATTTACAAATTTCATATTTTTTTACAGAAATACATTTTTAATACAATTTTTTTTATAACACAGAAGGTTTTACCAGAGAAATGCAACTCAATATTTGTTGCCCAGTTTCTGCAGTTTTAGGAAATATCCCACATGTGGCCGTAACGTACTACTGGACTGAAGCACCGGCCTCAGAAGCAAAGGAGCACCTAGTGGATTTTTGGGCCTTATTTTTGTTAGAATATATTTTAGGCACCATGTCAGGTTTGAAGGGCTCTTGCGGTGCCAAAACAGTGAAAATCCCCCAAAAGTGACCCCATCTGGGAAACTAGACACCTCAAGGAAATTATCTAGGGGTGTAGTGAGCATTTTGACCGCACAGGTTTTTTACAGAAATTATTGGAAGTAGGCCGTGAAAATTAAAATCAACATTTCTTCAAAGAAAATGTAGGTTTAGCTAATTTATTCTCATTTCCACAAAGACTGAAGGAGAAAAAGCACCATAAAATTTGTAAAGCAATTTCTCCCGAGTAAAACAATACCTCACATGTGGTAATAAACGGCTGTTTGAACACACGGCAGGGCTTAGAAGGGAAAGAGCGCCATTTGGCTTTTGGAGTCCACATTTAGCAGGAATGGTTTGCGGAGGCCATGTCACATTTACGAAGCCCCTGAGGGGACAAAACAGTGGAAACCCCCAACAAGTGACCCCATTTTGGAGACTACACCCATTGAGGAAATTATCTAGGGGTATAGTGAGCGATTTGACACCACAGTTTTTTTGCAGAAAATATTGGAAGTAGGCCCTGAAAATAATAATTACATTTTTTCAAAAAAAATCTAGGTTTAGCTAATTTTCTCTCATTTCCAGAAGGACTGAAGGAGAAAAAGCAACACAAAATTTGTAAAGCAATTTCTCCCGAGTAAAACAATACCCCACATGTGGTAATAAACGGCTGTTTGGACACACGGCAGGGCTTAGAAGGGAAAGAGCACTATTTGGCTTTTTGAGATCACATTTAGCAGGAATGGTTTGCGGAGGCCAGGTCACATTTGCAAAGCCCCTGAGGGGACAAAACAATGAAAACGCCCAAAAAGGGACTCCATTTAGGAAACTACACCTCTTGAGGAATTCATCTAGGGGTGTAGTAAGCATTTTGACCCCACAGATGTTTCATAGAATTTATTAGAATTAGGCAGTGAAAATAAAAAGAGTCCTTTTTCTTCAATAAGACATAGCTTTAGCGCAAATTTTTTCATTTTCTCAACAAATAAAGGAAAAAAAGAACCCAAAATTTGTAAAGCAATTTCTCCCGAGTACGGCAATACCCCATATGTGGTCATAAACTGCTGTTTGGGCAAACGGCAGGGCTCAGAAGGAAAGGACCGCCATTTGGAGTGCAGATGTTGCTGGATTGGTTTCTGGGCGCCTGTGGGCCCAAAACAGTGGAAACCCCCCAGAAGTGACCCCATTTTGGAAACTACACCCCTCAATGCATTTACCAAGGGGTGTAGTAAGCATTTTAACCCTGCAGGTGGTTTGTAGAAATTAGTGTTCACTCGATGTTGCAGAGTGAAAATGGCATTTTTTTCCATAGATATGCCAACATGTGGTGCCCGGCTTGTGCCACCATAACAAGACAGCCCTCTAATTATTATGCGGTGTTTCCCGGTTTTAGAAACACCCTACATGTGGCCCTAATCTTTTGCCTGGACATATGACAGGGCTCAGGAGTGAAGAGTACCATGCGGAGTGGAGGCCTAATTTGGCGATTTACAAAGTATTGGTTCACAACTGCAGAGGCTCAGATGTGAAATAATAAAAAGAAACCCCTGAGAAGTGACCCCATTATGGAAACTGCACCCCTCAAGGCATTTATTAAGAGGTGTAGTGAGCATTTTCACCCCACAGGTCTTTTCCATAAATGAATGCACTGCGGATGGTGCAAATTAAAAATGTATATTTTTCCCTAGATATGCCATTCAGTGGCAAATATGTCATGCCAAGCTTATGACACTGGAGACACACACCCCAAAAATTGTTAAAAGGGTTCTCCCGGGTATGACGATGCCATATATGTTGAAGGAAACTGCTGTTTGGGCACGCTGTAGGGTTCAGAGCCGAGGGAGCACCATTTGGCTTTTGGAGAGCGGATTTTGCTTGGTACTAAATTTGTTTGAGTATTGCTGGTGTTTTATAATGTGGGGGTACATGTAAGCGGGGCGGAGTATATAAGGGGCATAGTCAGGTGGTATGAAAAAAAATTAATAATCCATAGATGTGTGTTACGCTGTGAAGCAATCCTTTCCGCACAGGCCAGTGTCGCACTGATAAATGGTGTCATTTCTTATCCCCCTTTTGGTCCACACTCTGCACCTTTGTAGTTTGAGGAATTTTGCTGGGAAAGTGTTGTCCTGGTATAATACAGGCACCGTCGCTTCCAGCGGATATGTTTGGGCCCTCCCTTTCCTGGTTCCCTAATTTTAGGTCCTTGATAAATCGCCTCTTCAAACTGAAGAAATGTTCCCCTCGGGCACAACTGCATATTTTTTTATTTCCTGACTTATTGGAGCCATAACTAATTTTATTTTTCATAGACGTAGCGGTATGAGGGCTGGTCTGTTGTGGGACGAGCTGTAGTTATTATTTGTACCATTTTGGGGTACATGCGACTTTTTGATCACCTTTTATCCTATTTTTTGGGATGCCAGGTAAACAAAAAAAATGCAATTCTGGCACAGCTTTTTTCGTTTTTTTTTTATACAGCGTTCACCATGCGTTATAAATTACATGTTAACTTTATTCTGTGGGTCAGTACGATTCCGGCGATACCTAATTTATAGCACTTTTTTATGTTTTACAACTTTTTTCACAATAAAATTACTTTTGTAAAAAGAATGTATTTTTTTTCTGTCGCCAAGTTGTGAGAACCAGAACGTTTTAATTTTTTTGTCGACGGAGGAGTATGAGGGCTTGTTTTTTGCGGGACGAGCTATAGTTTTTATAGGTACCATTTTTGGATACGCGCGACTTTTTGATCACTTTTATTCTAATATTTGTAGGGCAAAGTGACTAAAAAACAGAAACTCTGGTAACGTTTTTTTACGGTTTTTTTTACGCTGTTCACCGCGTGCAATAAATAATACAATATTTTGATACCTCAGGTCGTTACGGTCGTGGCGATACCAAATACATATGGTTTATTATTATTTTTCAATAATAAAGGACTTGATAAGAGTAAAAGGGGGATTGTGTTTTATTTGATTACTTGAAACTTTTATTGTTTTCAAACTTTCATTATTTGCACTTTTTTTTTTACACTTTTTTATACTTTTTTTACACTTTTCTTCAAGTCCCACTAGGGGACTTGAAGGTCCAACGGTCAGATTTTTTTTATTCTAATACATTGCACTACCTATGTAGTGCAATGTATTAGATCTGTCAGTCATTCACTGACAGCAAGCCGATTAGGCTTCGCCTCCCGGCGGGGCCTAAATCGTCTTCCGTAATGGCAGAGCAGGAGAACATTGTGTCTCCTGTTGCCATAACAGCAGTCGCCAGTCCCGATTGCCTGTCAGGGCTGGCGATCTGCTAGTAACCGCTACGATGCAGCAATCGCTTTCGATTGCTGCATTGAAGGGGTTAATGGCAGGGATCAGAGCTAGCTCCGGTTCCTGCCGTTACAGGTGGATGTCAGCTGTACAGTACAGCTGACTTCCACCGCTGATGACGCCGGATCAGCTCCTGACCCGGCGCCATCTTGCCGGCAGCTACGGAAGCCGATCAGGCTCCGCCGCCGGGCGGATCTTGACCGGCTTCGGTGCTAGGCAGACCGGGGGGCCAGTATTAGGCCTCCGGTTGCCATTGCAGCCACCGGAACCCCGGCAATTTCATTGCTGGGGCTCCGATGAGCTGCAAACACCTTAAGTGCAGCGATCGCGTTTGAGCGCTGCACTTAAGGGGTTAATGGCGGGGATCGAAGCTAATTTCGGTCCCCGCCGTTACAGTCGGATGTCAGCTGTAAGATACAGCTGAGATCCGGTGATGATGGCACCGACTCAGCTTTTGAGCCGGTGCCAAACATTTGACGTACATGTACGGCATTTTGCGGGAAGTCAATGCTTTCCATGACGTACATGTACGTCAAATGTCGGGAAGGGGTTAAAGGCTATGTAAACCTTTGAAGCTTAGAGGTGATCGGTTTTAGGGTTTTCCTGTGTGTAAGAGGCACACAGGAGCCGTTGTCAGCTGAACCAGCGGTCCAGCTGACTGATTTGGCTTACAGGGACGCTATGCAGCTTACATAGAAACTGCATCGCAAAAACGAAAGAAAACATTTAATAAATGTCAACTATACAGTACATACATTTTTAATGAGAAAAAAACAAGACAAAAAGGTTTACATAGTCTTAAAAAGACGCTGTAAACCTTCGAAAATGATTTTTTTTAAGTAAAAATAGTGTGATTTGTGCAAATTGCAAATGATTAAAAATAATTTTTAACTTTTTGAGAAACAGCTGCTCTGTATCCTGTATACAGAGCAGCTGTATCGTTCGCGAAGACCTGTAACTTAGATGTAATAGATTTCAGGTGAATCCTGTGTGTCAGAGACACGCAGGACCCGCTGACACTGAACCAGTCAGGTCCACAGGACTGACGGATTCAGGTTTTAGCGAAAGATACAGCTGCTCTGTATAGAGAATACAGAGCAACTATATCCCAAAAAATAAAAATAATTTTTAATAAAAACTAATATGAAAGTTGCACCAAACACTTTTTTTAAAAAATAAAAATAAAAATGTCAATTACACACGCTAGCTACCTTTTACGTCTGAAATTACAGACTGTTTTCAGGAGAAAACAGCTCCGTCGTTTCAGACGTAATTGCTCCTCCTTGCATTATGCGAGGCGTCTTTGACGGCCGTAAATTTGAGGTGTTCTTCATTGAATTCAATGAAAAACTGCTCAAATTACGTCCAAAGAAGTGTCCTGCACTTCTTTGATGAGGCAGTCATTTTACGCGTCGTCGTTTGACAGCTGTCAAACGACGACGCGTAAATTACAGGTCGTCGGCGTAAATGAATGGGCAGATGTTTGCCGACGTATTGTAGTCGTATTTTCAGGCGTAAATCGAGGCATAATACGCCTAGTTTACGCCTGAAAATAGGTCGTGTGAACCCAGCCTCATCGGAAAAAAAATGCATATTATTTCAATCAGGTTTTTATTATAAACATTTCCGGTTTTCTGCAGCTCACTTGTCAGCTTTGCTGTGTAGACTGGGACAGGTCAGTAGAGGGTGGGGAATTTGATGGCAGCCCTATTGTTCTAGAGGCCAGGATTAGGCAAAAAAGAAACACTAAACATAAAGATAAGGCTCTGTATACATCTCCTGTGTCACTCTCTGGGAAAAACAAAATAGTAAAAACCATGCATAGTATCCGTCCTGGAACCCGCAGCACATACTGTCCGAAAAATCACATTGTGGTGTGGTTTTTCGGCCGGAATTTCCGCTGCGGTAAGCAGCGTTGAAATAATAATAAAAAAAACAAAAAACAAGAATGCCCATACTTACGCTGTTGTCATGGTGACGCGTCCCTCCATGACTGTCCAGTCCAGCCTCCCCGGATGACGCTAAAGCCCATATGTGACCGCTGCATCCCAGGAGGCCGGACTGGAGTAAGAAGCAGGGCGTTCTGGGCAAGTATGTTTTTTTTTTTTTAAGTTGCGATTTTTGCAATGGAATCGCTCCGATTCTGCCGCAGAAGTCGCAGCACTTTGCTTTCTGTTGCGGGTTTTGCAACCCCATTGAATTCAATGGGGAAAACCCACAACAGAAAACCAACAAAAACGCAGCACAAATTGACATGCTGCGGATTTAAATTCCGCACCGCAGGTCAATTTATTAACGTTTTCGCTGTGGGTTATCTTCCGCAGCGTGGGCATGAGATTTTCAAAATCTCATCCACTTTGCTGCTACTGTAAATTCTGTGGAATTTCCACACCGAATTCAGTTACGGAAATTCCGCAGCGTTTACACTACATGGGAACCCGGCCTTAAAGAGGCTCTGTCACCACATTATAATATCTTCTACATGAGACCGGCGCTGTAATGTATATTACAGCAGTGTTTTTTTATTTAGAAAAACAATAAATTTTGACCAAGTTATGACCTATTTTAGATTTATGCTAATGACTTTAATGCCCAACTGGCCGTTTTTTAGCTTTTGACCAAGTGGGCGTTGTGGAGAGAAGTGTATGACGCTGACCAATTAGCGTCATACACTTCTCTCTATTCATGTAATCAGCACATAGTGATCCTGCGTTGTTCGCGATGTGCTTTCACTTACTCACACATTAACATTACTGAAGTGTCTTGAGAGTAAATAGACATCACCTCCAGCCAGGACGCGATGTCTAACCACAATCCTGACACTTCGGTAGAGTTTGTGTGTGACTTAATGATAGCAAGCGTGATCTCGCGATTTACAACAATCCCCATTTACAATAATCAATTTCTATGAAAGTCCCTGCTTATACAAAGTCTGTCCTATTCTAAATTATTTCTCAGAAAAGATTTTACTATGCTTCCAGTGAACCTATATCTTTTGATAAGTCCAGTAATTGTGCTTTCTGCTACAGGTCACAGTTTAGATCTGCATAAAAGGTTTAGCAATGTTACAGATACTTTACTACATTATTACTACATTTTAGCCATTTCATGTTTTTTCTCCATTTATACACAAAAGGGGGAAATGTATTATTGGTTTTACTTTTCTACCCTCTAGTCACAAAGTTGGTGGGGCTAGCCAGGGGAAGGGCCACCAATGCACAAGACGATTACCAAGCTAAAAATTTGTGTAAATTATAGCACAAATCTACGCCTGCTTAGTAAATTACCCCCATTGTTTCTTTAAAAATATTTAATGCAAAAGTTGTATTATTCAAAATATAGATCTAAAAAAAATTGTTCAAACCCAAAATACACAAATTCCCTAAGATGTCTTTGATATGAATGATAACATTTTTATCAGCTAGATAGTTCTATTGCAATCAGATTTCAGCATATATAAAATAAAATAAAACACTTTTTCCACTTCTTATGCCAAGTTCACAAAGTGCAGTTTTCAATGTAAAGCCAGGAGTGGATCCTCGAGAGGAATAGTCAAGACTTTTCTTATCTCTTTTGGATTCAATACCAGTTTGGGTTTAATAGGGTTATCCAGTTTTAAAAAAAAGATATGCAGATGGTTAAAGAGGCTCTGTCACCAGATTTTGCAACCCCTATCTGCTATTGCAGCAGATAGGCGCTGCAATGTAGATTACAGTAACGTTTTTATTTTAAAAAAACGAGCATTTTTGGCCAAGTTATGACCATTTTTGTAGTTATGCAAATGAGGCTTGCAAAAGTCCAAGTGGGTGTGTTTAAAAGTACAAGTCCAAGTGGGTGTGTATTATGTGCGTACATCGGGGCGTTTTTAATACTTTCACTAGCTGGGCGCTCTGATGAGAAGTAACATCCTCTTCTCTTCAGAACGCCCAGCTTCTGACAGTGCAGATCTGTGACGTCACTCACAGGTCCTGCATCGTGACGGCCACATCGGCACCAGAGGCTACAGTTGATTCTGCAGCAGCATCAGCGTTTGCAGGTAAGATCGACTTACCTGCAAACGCTGATGCTGCTGCAGAATCAGCTGTAGCCTCTGGTGCCGATGTGGCCGTCACGATGCAGGACCTGTGAGTGACGTCACAGATCTGCACTGTCACAAGCTGGGCGTTCTGAAGAGAAGAGGATGTTACTTCTCATCAGAGCGCCCAGCTAGTGAAAGTATTAAAAACGCCCCGATGTACGCACATAATACACACCCACTTGGACTTGTACTTTTAAAAACACACCCACTTGGACTTTTGCAAGCCTCATTTGCATAACTACAAAAATGGTCATAACTTGGCCAAAAATGCTCGTTTTTTAAAAATAAAAACGTTACTGTAATCTACATTGCAGCCCCTATCTGCTGCAATAGCAGATAGGGGTTGCAAAATCTGGTGACAGAGCCTCTTTAACATGCAGAAGATATATCACGGACTAATGTACTGCCTGTAGGTGAGATGCCTAAGTAAGCCAGTCTCGCATGTAGTCACATGACCATGCACCTAGTGTTCATCTCCTGCTTGTGCGGTGTCTTGTATTCTGAACCCATGGTTATCTATCCCACCTTCGTCCCCTAACTCCCTCTCTAAAGAAGGAAACATCAGATAACGCTTATCTCCACTGCTCCCTCCCTACTTCCCAGTCTCTGGAGGGATGAGATTCACAGATCTGCGTTACACCTTGTAATAGAGGGGCATGGGGACAGCTGCAAATAGAAGCAATATCTGTGAGAGGAATCATGGGAACTGTAGTCCTTTATATGGTAATCCCGAAAGAAGGAAGGAAAAAAGGAAAGGAGAGAGAAAAATGCTGCAAAAGAGCTGGATAAGATAATGAAAAATTATTGTTTCTGTGCTATAGCCACCTATAGATGCCTTATAGAAAAAAAATTGGGCAACATATTTTAAAAGGGTAACTAAACGTTCAACAAACTACTGACATATCATAGTGGCAAAACTCAAAGAGCTGTATGTATAATATTAATAACAACCATCTTTATTTATATAGCGCTAACATATTCCGCAGAAGGGGCATCTACACAGATGTGACTATACGGATTAACAATTCACACAAGAGCAGTGAGGACCCTGTTCAAAATGTAAAAACTGCTTGTTCAGTACAATGGTCCAGCCATCTTTTATACACATGGGATAGTACACAAAGCTGCATGAGCCAGTCACCAGCCAGTATCCGTGTATGACGGACATGAAGGGCATTAGAGTGCAAGGAATGTGGGGGATACGGCTGAATGATGGTCAGGTTCTGATAACTAATGCAATGGGGGGGGGGGGGTTAGATTAGCGAATAGGATAAACTTGCTTAAAACTGTGGATGTTGGGAATTAAAAATCGTATTGTCCGCGGTAGAACATTCCAGAGGACTGGTGCAGCACGAGAAAAATCTTGGAGCTGGAAGTGGGAGGTTGGGAAAATATATATTATTGGCAGAGGGAAAATAGAAAACCTTTGCTTCAGAAAAAAAAATAAAAAAAAATAATAATTTTAAATAAAACCACTGTAATGAGAAATACAACCTGTAAACGAATGGGGCACATTTATCAATGCAGTTATGCATTATTTTTTTTGCGTTTATCAGCCATGAAAACAATGCCACTCAGGCTGAACATCATATTTATTAAACTCTTTGCCACATTTTCTGACACCCGACGTCTCAACAAACGGGCCGTGCCCTGAAGGGGCACATTATGGGACTCATTTACTAAAGATTTAAATAGCTCAGTAGCTGTGCTGCATTCCTTAAATCGACATACATTGTGTTGAGGAAGACGGCACATGCTACACTCAAATTCCATACTGGAATAAAGCTTGGGCGTACTCCAGTATTAGCAAATATGCCCAAAACGTGTGAACCTCTAATGGACGCATCTAGAATGTGGCAAGCTGATCACCACTAAACTACTATAGCATCTGGGTAATCCCTACCAGTGATCAAAACCTTTGAAATTCTACTTTTTACAACAGTGGATTTATAGATCGGGCACAGAGCCCGCTGCAAAGCAATCTTTGTGAAAGTTTATTTACCCACTTTGTTTCATTTTTGGTTTTTTTATGAGAGTTTCTCAAATAAAAAAAAGATATTATGGCAGCCTATATGCTTGACACAAATATGACAGATTGCTTACCATGTATACATTAGAAAACAATACATCAGTAAAGCAATTACGGAGAAGTCAGAGTACGGTTCACATAATGTGGGTGTAAAAGGGATTAAAAAGGGACATGGGGGAAGGATAGCGTACCAAAGATAGGAGGAAAACGTACCTTCTCGCTTTTACATAGCAGCTGCACATTCTGCATCTGGGAGTCGTGCAAGGACTGAATGGCATCAATTTGCTTTTTCTGCTTCATCAGCATGTCTTCAAATTCATTCTTTTTCATCTCAACTGCCCCTCTCTCTGCTGCTGCCCGGCGAATTCTGCCCTCCAACTCCATGACTCGGCTCTAAAGTTATAAAGCAGAGCCTGATCAACACAGGAGGTAAAGCTGAAGCATCATGGAACATGGAATATACAGAACTTTTTTTTTTTTTTTAAGCAAAGACAACCCGTGGGCAATGCTCATATACTTGATCAAGAAATGCAAATACAAACCCATGAGCGCTTTTGAGGTCTACAAGCAGTATTCCACACATGTGGATAGAGCTTCTGTGCAGAAGTGTGGATGTAAATAAAAAGACCAGTGCTGTGCTCAAGATCTCATTCGGGGACCCGATTGCAATAGAATTAAAAATTATATAACTCTGATCAATCACCTGTTTCAAAAAGGTACAGAACCCTTTAAATGTAGGTATATTAAAAGGCTATGCAAAAAAAAAACAAACAAAAAAAAAAAAAAACACCAGGTCAGTGTGTTGTGTAACTTCAGAATTACACTTTATTAAAAATTTGTTTTACTTTTTTTTTTAGATACAGCTGCTCTGTATTCTCTATACAGAGCAGCTGTATCTAGCACTAAATCCAGTTCCGTCAGGTCAGTGGGACTGGTGGGTCCTGTGTGTCCGACACGCAGGATCCACCAGTAATATATCACATCTAAGTTCTTATATATATATATATAAGAACAGGTGGACCCTGTGTGGGACACACAGGACCCACCAGTCCCACTGACCTGACGGGAACAGGGTTTAGCACTAGATACAGCTGCTCTGTATACAGAGCAGCTGTATCTCAAAAAGTTAAAATAATGCTTCACCAAACACACTGATGCCCAATCAAAGGTTTACATAGCCTTTAAAGAGGTTCTGTCACCACATTATAAGTGCCCTATCTTGTACATGATGTGATCTTGAAAGTACACAGGGCGATTGCTCACTAAATTCACAGAAGAAATCCTAAAAAACAATAACACAAATGTTGATTAACCCCTTAAGGACACAGCCTATTTTGGCCTTGTGGACACAGCCGATTTTTGCAAATCTGACATGTGTCACTTTGTGGTAATAACTCCAGAATGCTTTTGCCTATCCAAGCGATTCTGAGATTGTTTTCTCGTGACATATTGTACTTTATGATACTGAAAAAATTTAGTCGTTAAATTCAATATTTATTTGTAAAAAACACCAAAATTTTGAGAAAATTTGCAAAAATCGGCATTTTTCTAAATTGTAATGTATCTGCTTGTAAAACAGATCGTAATACCGCACAAAATATTTACTAGTTAACATTTCCCATATGTCTACTTTATGTTTGCATCGTTTTTTGAACGTGCTTTTATTTTTCTATGACCTCACAAGGCTTAGAACTTTAGCTGCAATTTCTCGCATTTTCAAGAAAATTTCGAAAGGCTATTTTTTCAGGGACCAGTTCAGTTCTGAAGGGGCTTTGAGGGCCTTATATATTAGAAACCCCCTATAAAACACCCCATTTTAAAAACTGCACCCCTCAAAGTATTCAAAACCACATTCAGAAATTATTTTAACCCTTTAGGCATTTCACAGGAAATAAAGCAAAGTAGAGGTGAAATTTACAAATTTCTATTTTTTTTTTACGAAATTCATTTGTAATACAGTTTTTTCTGTAACACTGAAGGTTTTACCAGAGAAACGCAACTCAATATTTATTGCCCAGATTCTGCAATTTTTAGAAATATCCCACATGTGGCCCTAGTGTGGTAATGGACTGAAACACCGGCCTCAGAAGCAAAGGAGCACCCAGTGGATTTTGGGGCCTCTATTTTATTAGAATATATTTTAGGCACCATGTCAGGTTTGAAGAGGTCTTGTGGTGCCAAAACAGTGGAAACCCCCCAAAAGTGACCCCATTTTGGAAACTACACCCCTCAAGGAATTTTTCTAGGGGTATAGTGTGCATTTTGAGCCTACACGGGTTTTGCTGAATTATGCCGTGAAATTGAAAATCTAAATTTTTTCTAGTAAAATGTAGTTTTAGCTCAGATTTTTTCATTTTTACAACAGATAAAGGAGAAAAAACACCCCAATATTTGTAAAGCAAACTCTTCTGGGCACAGCAATACCCCATATGTGGTAATAAACTGCTGTTTGGACACATGGCGGAAGTTAGAAAGGACGGAGCGCCATTTGACTTTTGGAGCTCAAGTTTTCCTGGAATGGTTTGCGGCCCCATGTGACATTTGCAAAGCCACTGAGGGGGCAAAATAGTGCAAACCCGGCAAAAGTGACCCCATTTGGGAAACTATACCCCTCGTGGAATTTATCTAGCGGTATAGTGAGCATTTTGACTCCACAGTTTTTTGCTGAATTATTGGGATTATGAAGTGAAAATGAAAATCTACATTCTTTCCACTAAAATGTTGAATTGTTTTCATTTTCACAAGGAATAAAAGGAGAAAAAGCGCCCCAACAATTGTAAAGCAATTTCTCCCGAGTACGGCAATACCCAAGGATACACCGCAAGGCTCAGAATGGCAGGAGTGCTACTTGGCATGTAGATTTTGGTGGATTGTTTTTTGGGCGCCATGTCGCATTTGCAGAGCCCCTGAGGTACCCGTACAGTAGAAACCCCTGAGAAGTGACTCCATTTTGGAAACTTTACCTCTCAGGGTAATCTAGGGGTGTACTGAGCATTTTGATCCCACAGGTGTTTCATAGATTGTATTAGAATGAGGCAGTGAAAATGAAAAATTATTTTTTTTACCAAAAATATGTCGTTTTGCACCAAATTTTTTTCCCCACAAGGGGTAATAGGAGAAAAAACAACACATAAATTTGTTACAGAGTACGGCAATACCCCATGTGTGGCCCTAAACTGCTGTTTGGGCACATGGCAGAGCTCAAAATGGAAGGAGTGCCATGTGGCTTTTAGAGCACAGATTTTGCTGGACTGGTGTATGGGCGCCATGTCGCATTTGCAGAGCCCCTGAGGTACCAGAGTAGAGTGTAAAACCATGAGAAGTGACCCCATTTTGTAAACTACACCCCTCAAGGCATTTATCATTTGCCTGGACATATGACAGGGCTTAGGAGTGAAAGGCGCATGTGAGACCTATTTTGGTGATTTTCGCAGCATTAGCCCACAACGGCAGGGCTCTGGGGTCAAATAGTAAAACAAACCCCCAAGTAGTGACCCCCATTTTGGAAACTGCACCCCTCAAGGCATTTTGACCACACAGGTTTTTTTTTTCTATTAGAAATGAATGCTCAGTGGATGGTGCAAAGTGAAAATTGCAAATTTCCACAGGTATGCGCCATTTTAGTGCACAATATTTTGTGCCCAGTTCGTGCCACTGAAGACAAATACCTCAAACTGTTAAGCGGGTTCTCCCGGGTATGGCGATGCCATATATGTGGACGTACACTGCTGCTTGGGCACGCTGCAGGGCGCACCATTAGGCTTTTGGAGCGTGGATTTTGCTCGCTAGTTGTTTTGTTTGGGGTGTTGCTGGTATTTCAGTTATGATGTGGGGGCATATGTAAGCTGTGCGGAGAACATCAGGGGTATAATGAGAGAGTATAATAATGGGGTGAATAAATAATTATCCACAGATGTGTGGCCGGTGTCGCACTGATAAATGGCGCCCAATCTTATCCGCTTTTGGACACTTTGCATCGCCATATTCTGAGAGCCAAAACGTCTTTATTTTTTCTCCACCGGAGCCGTGTGAGGGCTTATTTGTTGCGGGACAATCTGTAGATTTCATTGGTACCATTTTGGGGTACATGCGATTTTTTTATCACTTTGTATTTCATTTTTTTGGCAAGCAAGGTGACCAAAAACCTGCAATTCTGATGTTTTTAATTTTTATTTTTTTTTACGGCGTTCGCCATGCGCTATGAATGACAATTTTACGTTATTCTGTGGGTCGGTATGATTACGGCGATACCAGATGTATATAGTTTTTCTTATGCTTTGAAGCGTCTGCACAATAAAATCACTTTTGTTTCAAATAATTTATTTTTGGTGTCACCATATTCTGAGAGCCATAACTTTTTTATTTTTCCGTCAAAAAAGCGGTGGGAGAGCTTGTTTTTTGCGGGACAGGCTGCGTTTTTTAATGGTATAATTTTGGGGTACATGCAACTTTTAGATCCCTTTTTTTATTCTGTTTTGCGAGGGGTAGTGACTAACAAACAGCGATTCTGGAATAGTTTTTTATTAAAAATTTTTACGGTGTTCACCGTACGGGTAAAATAGCGTGATATTTTTATAGTTTGGGTCGTTACGGACGCGGGGATACCACGTGTGTACTTTTTTTATGTTTTTTCCTATAATAAAAGACTTATTATAGGAAAAAAGGCTGTTATAGTGTTTAACATGAAACTTATTTACAACATTTTTATTAACTTGTTTTAACTTTTTTTTTGTCCCACTAGGGAACTTGAAGGCATGAAGCCCTGATCGCTATTCTAATACACTGCACTACCTACATAGTGCAGTGTATTAGAGCTGTCAGCTATTCACTGACAGCAAGCCTATTAGGCTTCGCCTCCCGGCGGGGCCTAATAGGCTTCCGTACTAGGAAGCGATTGTTAGGGTATGGTTGCCATAGCAACCATCGGAACACTCGCGGGTGCCGATGGTTGTTATTAGAAACCATAGGGTACAATCTAATCACTTAGACCATCGTGGTTGCCGACAGGCTACAAGCCACTTCGATGCATCGATCACGTTGATCGATGCATCGAAGGGGTTAATCGGCCGGATCGGAGCCTAGCTCCGGTCCTGGCCGTTGCAGAGGGGCGTCGGACAGATGATTCCCGGCGGTGATAACGCTGGCTCAGCTTCTGAGCCAGCGTCATCACATACCCACGTCATAGAGCTGTGATTGGTCAGTCTGGTTTGACTGACCAATCACAGCGATCGCCGGCAGGAGACCGCTGTGAATGGTCCCCTGCCGTCTTACTGTGCCGGTCAACTGTCATAAACAGTTGACGGCACAGTTCTGTCACCTTGTCCTTTGACAGGGTGACAGTTTTTAGCCAGGACGCACCGGTACGTCCCTGTGCCTTAAAGCACTTCAATGCAGGACGTACCGGTGCGTCCTGGTGCGCTAAGGGGTTAATATGTGCAGAAAAAAACCAAACTGATTTAGACTGGCAACAAAAGTTATTTGACAAAACCTTTGCTTATATATTAGATTACTTAAAGAGGATCGGCGCTGTAAAGTAGATTACAGCAGTTTTTTATTTAGAAAAACGATCATTTTTGACGGAGTTATGACCTATATTAGCTTTATGCTAATGAGTTTCTTAATGAACAACTGGGCGTGTTTTACTTTTTGGCCAAGTGGGCGTTGTACAGAAGAGTGTATGAGGCTGACCAATCAGTGACCAATTAGCGTCATACACTTCTCTCCATTCATTTACACTGCAGATAGTGATATAGCTATATCGCTATGTGCAGCCACATAAACACACTATAACGTTACTGCAGTGTCCTGATAATGAATATACATTACCTCCAGCCATGATGTGATGTGTATTCACAATCCTGACACTTCGCTAACACAATCCCGACACTACAGCACAGGAAGCGTAATCTCGCGAGATTACGCTGTAAACTGTCATTTCAAAACGAGATTACGCTTGCTGTGCTGTAGTGTCGGGATTGTATTAGCGAAGTGTCAGGATTCTGAATACACATCACGTCCTGGCTGGAGGTAATGTATATTTATTGTCAGGACACTGCAGTAATGTTATAGTGTGCTTATGTGGCTGCACATAGCGATATAGCTATATCGCTATGTCCTGTGTAAATGAATGGAGAGAAGTGTTTGACGCTGATTGGTCAGCGTCATACACTCCTCTGTACAATGCCCACTTGGCCAAAAGTAAAAAACACGCCCAGCTGTCCATTAAGAAACTCATTAGCATAAAGCTAATGTAGGCCGTAACTGTCAAAAAATGATTGTTTTTCTAAATAAAAAACACTGCTGTAATCTACATTACAACGCCGATCACATCATGTACAAGATAGGCCACTTATAATGTGGTGACAGAGCCTCTTTAAGCGTTTAGTAACCAGCCTAGTTTTGGCCTTAATGGACCAGGTGATTTTTTTCAGTGTCACATTTAATGTAATGTACAGGACAGTTGTCCTGCAGCGAGGCAGGGAATCCTAGCATCGTACATCACTATGATGCTAGGAGCCCGGCTCCCTGCACTGTGTTCGGTCCGGGTCTTCCGGCCGAAATACGTTCCGTACATTGCGGACGTAACATGGTCGTGTGAACCCAGCCTTACAGGTAAAGCCCAGCTGTCTCTAGACAGCCAAAAGCCCACTGTAACCAGGACGGGACTCCAGTGCCAGGCTTATGATACAGCGCGGTGAAAAATCAGCACTGTGACATTAGTCCCCTTAATGCCCACCGTGAAAAGGCGTATTGGCGGTCATTAAGGTATTAACAATAGCGAAGCTCATAGAGAATTGCTTACCCCACTGATATGAACACAAGTCTGGTCCATTTTTCAACAGTTGGGTCTCTTGTATAAGCCCTAAACAAATCGAAGGGGGTGCCCCACTATAACAACTTATCACCTACAAAACAGACTGGATACTAAGAGTTTGACACCAATCACGAGTCCCCTGTTTAAATGCAGCAGCAGTGCTGAACTTGGCTTGGTCAGTCCCATAGAGAATGAATAGAGCAGCAGCACACGAGCATGACCATCTATTCAAACAACGGACTCGGGACTCTTGTTTCCGTGATAGTCGGTTCCAGCGGTTGGGACTCCAGCGATCAATCACTTATGACATATCCTGTGGGTAGGTGATAAGTTACGGTCGGACGACCCCTTTAATCCATGCTAGTAAAATGCGCTATCCTGCTCACTTTGCCATTTTATGACTGGAAACATGAGCCATGGGATAAAGAGATCTCATGAGCAGAGTGTGACAAGGCACAACCATGAAAAAATAAAAACCGCACATTGGTGGCCAATCCAATAAACAGGCCACCAATGTTAGTTCCCATAAAACCCATTCAGATGAAGTGTATTTAACGGGATTGTCTTAACATGACAACCCCTTTCTATATGGCAACCGACCCAGCAATCAGATGATCACTGTGGATCCGGCTTCATAAACCACCCGATCAGCTGTTAACACACTCAGCGGTGGATGTCAGCTGTATGTTACAGCTGACATTCACCTGTAACGGCAGGAACCGGAGCTAGCCCAGATTCCTGCCATTAACCCCTTAGATGCAGCGATCGAAAGCGATCGCTGCATCTTAGAGGTTGCTAGCAGATCGACAGCCCTGCCACGCAATCAGGGCTGCCGATGCTGCAATGGCAACAGGAGGCCTAACAATGGCTTCCTCTGCCATTATGGAAGGGAGGTGAAGCCTAATAGTCTTGATGTCAGTGAAGGACTGACAGATCGAATACATTGCACTACATTGGTAGTGCAATGTATTAGAAAAACAATAAAAATCACAGACAGTTGGACCTTCAAGTCCCCTAGTGGGACGTGAAAAAAACCACACGTCTTAAAACCTTATAAAAACTTCAAATAAAAAAACACAATAATACAATCTCCCTTTTCCATTATCAAGTCATTTATTATTGAAAAAAATTGTTATTTATTCTACGCGGTGAACGGCATAAATAAAAAAAATAAATAAAATTTTAAAAAAAGGAAAAAAAAAATATACCCCAGAATTTCTGGATTGGTCACTTTGCCCTACAAATATCGTAATAAAAAGTGATCAAAAAGTCGCATGTATCCAAAAACGGTACCGATATAAACTATAGCTCGTCTCGCAAAAAACAAGCCCTCATACAGCTCAGTCAACGAAAAAGTTAAAACGTTAAAACGTTATGGTTCTCACAACTTGGCGACAGAAAAAAATACATTATTTTTACAAAAGTAATTTTATTGTGCAAAAAAAAAGGTGCTATAAATTAGGTATCGCCGGAATCGGACTGACCCGCAGAATAAAGTGAACATGTAGATAACGCATGGTGAACGCTGTATAAAAAAAAAATAGGATAAAACGTGATCAAAAAGAGTTGCATTTAGCCCAAAATGGTACGAATAAAAACTATAGCTTGTCCCGCAAAACAACAGCCCTCATACCACTAAGTCTATGAAAAAATAAAATTAGTTAAGGCTCCAATAAGTCAGGAGAGAAAGAATATGCAGTTGTGCAGATCAGAGGGGAACATTTCTTCTGTTTCAAGAGGCGAATTATCAAGGCCCTAAAATTATGGAACCGGAAGGGGAGGACTCATACATATCTTCTGGAAGCGAGGGCGCCCTTATTATACCAGGACAACACTTCCCAGCAAAATTCCCCAAACTGCAAAGGTGCGGAGTATGGACCAAAAGGGGATAAGGAAGGACATCAGTGCGACACTGGCCTGTGCATAAAGGACTGCTTCACAGCGTAACGCACATCTATGGATTATTTTACAGTTTTTTTTTTAACCCAATTATTATACCACCTCCTGACTATGCCCCTGACGTACTCTGCCCAGCTTACATATGGCCCCACGTTAAACGGAAACAAACACAAGCAATACTCAAACAAAACTACTACCAAGCAAAATCTGCGCTCCAAAAGCCAAATGGTGATCCCTCCCCTCTGAACCCTACAGCGTGCCCAAACAGCTGTTTACTTCCACATATATGGCATTGCCATACCCGGGAGAACCCTTTTAACAATTTTTGGGATGTGGCACAATCTGGGCACAACATATTTGCTACTGAATTGGCATATCTAGGGCAAAATTTAAATTTTTACTTTGCACCATCCGCAGCACAATCATTTATGCAAAAGTCCTGTAGGGTGAAAATGCTCACTACATCCCTTTATAAATGCCTTGAGGGGGTGCAGTTTTCAAAATGGTCACTCCTCAGGGCTTTCTTTTATTTTTTTTTTAACATAAAGAGCTCTAAAATTGAGGCCTAATTCGGTGATTTACAAAGTATTGGTTCAGAATTGCAGACGGTACTCTTTCACTCCTGAGCCCGGTCAAATGTCCAGGCAAAAGATTAGGAACACATGTAGGGTGTTTCTAAAACCGGGAAACACAGCATAATAATTAGAGAGCAGTCTTGTTATGGTGGCACAAGCTGGGCACCACAAATTGGCATATCTATGGGAAAAAATCCCATTTTCACTCTGCAACAGTGAGGGCACATTCATTTCTGCAAAACACCTGTGGGGTTAAAATGCTCACTACACCCCTAGGTGAATACCTTGAGGGGTGTAGTTTCCAAAAGGAGGTCACTTCTGCAGGGGGGGGGGGGGGGGTTCCACTTTTTGTGTCCCACAGGGACTTTGCAAATGCAACATAGGGCCCAGAAACCAATCCAGCAGAATCTGCACTCCAAAAGTCAAATGCCGCGCCTTCCCTTCTGAGCCCTGCCATGTTCCCAAACAGCAGTTTATGACCACTTATGGGGTATTGCCGTACCCTGGAGAAATTGCTTTACAAATGCTGGTGTTCTTTTTTTCCTTCATTTGTTGAGAAAATGAAACACTTTTAGCTAAGGGTATGTTCACACGGCGGGGGTCCGTAACGGCTGAAATTACGGGGATGTTTCAGCCTGAAAACATCCCCGTAATTTCAGCCATACCGGCATGTGCAGGCGCTTGAACGCCGCGTCAATTACGGCCGTAATTAGCGCTGCTATTCATTGGAGTCAATGAATAACGGCTCTAATTACGGCCAAAGAAGTGACAGGTCACTTCTTCTACGCGGGCGTCTATTTACGCGCCGTCTTTTGACAGCGGCGCGTAAATATACGCCTCGTGTGAACAGACAAACGTCTGCCCATTGCTTTCAATGGGCAGATGTTTGTCAGCGCTATTGAGGCGCTATTTTCGGGCGTAATTCGGGGCAAAAACGCCCGATTTACGTCCGTAAATAGGCCGTGTGAACATACCCTAAAGCTACGTCTTATTGAAGAAAAGGGATTGTTTTTATTTTCACTGCCCAATTCTAATAAATACTATGAAACACCTGTGGGGTCAAAATGCTCCGTACACCCGTAGATGAATTCCTCAATGGGTGTAGTTTCCAAAATGGGCTCACTTGTGGGCTGTTTACACTGTTTTGTCCCCTCAGGGGCTTTGCAAATGCGACATGGCCTCCGCAAACCATTCCTTCTAAATTTGAGCTCCAAAAGCCAAATGGCGCTCTTTCCCTTCTAAGCCCTGCCGTGTGTCCAAACAGCAGTTTATGACCACATGTGGGGTATTGTTTTACTCGGGAGAAATTGCTTTACAAATTCTGGTGGTGGTTTTTCTCATTTAGTGCTTGTGAAAGCGAGAAAAAAATTAGCTAATCCTACATTTCCTTTGAAAATTTTTTAGATTTTAATTTTTACGGCCTACTTCCAATAATTTCTGTAATAAACCTGTGGGGTCAAAATGCTCACTATAACCCTAGATAAACTCCTTGAGGGGTGTAGCTTCCCAAATGGGGTCACTTTTTGGGGATTTCCACTGTTTTGTCACCGCAAGAGCCCTTCAAATCGGACATCGTGCCTAAAATATATTCTAATAAAAAAAGACCCCAAAATCCACTAGGTGCTCCTTTGCTTCTGAGGCCGGATACTTCAGTACATTACCACACTAGGGCCACATGTGGGATATTTCCTAAATCTGAAGAACCTGGGCAATAAATATGGAGTTGAATTTCCCTGGTAAAACTTTGTGTTATAAAAAAAAAAAAAAAAATGGATAAAAATAACAATTAATTGCTGCTAAAAAAATAAAAAATTCAATTTGTACAATTTCACCTCTACTTTAATTCCTGTTAACAGTCTAAAGAGTTAAGAAACTTTCTAAATGCTGTTTTGAATACTTTGAGGGGTGGAGTTTTTAAAATGGGGTGACTTATTGGTGGTTTCTAATATATAAGGCCCTCAAAGCCACTTCACAACTGAACTGGCCTATGTAAAAATAGTTTTTTGAAATTTTCTTCAAAATGTGAGAAATTGCTGATAAAGTTCTAAGCCTTGTAACGTCCGAGAAAAATAAAAGGATGATCAAAAAATGATGCAAACATAAAGTAAACATATGGGGGATGTTAATTAGCAGCAATTTTGTGTGGTATAACTGCCTGTCTTACAAGCAGATACGTTTAAATTTAGAAAAATGCTAATTTTCGCTAAATTTTGGTGTTTTTCACAATTAAATACTGAATGTATCGAGCAAATTTTGCCAGTAACAAAGTCCAATGTGTCACGAGAAAATAATCTCAGAATCACTTGGATAGGTAAAAGCATTCCGAAGTTATTACCACATAAATTTAAACATGTCCGATTTGAAAAATGGGGCTGTGTCAGGAAGGTCAAAAGTGGCCAAAGAGGGAAGGGGCAAAGTAAAAAATAAATAAATTCCATAGTGCAATAAAGGGAAAAAAAAAAAAAAGTTGAAGAATTGTTATCTTTGCACGCCCACCCCAAAAAATGTTTTCAAACACCAAGTTATATGTACCCCGCAATCGTCATAAGAAAAAAATAAAAATACAGCTCCTGCCACAAAGAAATACTTATGGGGTTAAAAGAGGTTTTGCCCAATATTAATGCATAATGAAGAATTTTGAAAGTTTCTAAAATACTTTGTAATCAGTTCACCATTTGTGATTATTTTTTTTTTCAAATACCATCATTCTTGTTCTATCCTAAGGGCCCTTTTACATGGGCCAATTATCGGGCTCCTTCATCGGCTGACCGTATCATTTAGTCAGCCTAAAATATCGTTGTCGGCAGATATAAATGTATTGGGATGAACAATCGGAGTACTGAGTGCTCGTCCCCATACATAGCTCCTTGTGAAAAGGAGCAAACTAGCGCCGATCAGCGCTCAGTTACATGTCCAAAATGTCCTTAAAGTGTAGCTAACTGTTCGATAAACTTCTGACATAGCCGAACAGACACGAAGAAGCTGAGCGCTCACACGAGCACTTCAGCTGCTTCGTTCTAGCGATTGGTAGGGGTCTCCGTGCTCGGACCCCACCAATCCAAACTGCTGACATTTCACTATGACACGTTAGAAGTTTGTTGAACGTTTAGCTACGCTTTAACCCCTTCCCGACATTTGCCGTACATGTATGTCATGGAAAGCATTGACTTCCCGCATCTTGCCGTACATGTACGCCGAATGTTTGGGACCGGCTCAGAAGCTTAGCCGGTCCCATCATCACCGGATCTCAGCTGTATCTTACAGCTGACATCCGGCTGTAACGGCGGGGACCGAAATTAGCTTCGATCCCCGCCATTAACCCCTTAAGTGCAGCGCTCAAACGCGATCGCTGCACTTAAGGTGTTTGCAGCTCATCGGAACCCCAGTAATGAAATTGCCGGGGTTCCGGTGGCTGCAATGGCAACCGGAGGCCTAATACTGGCCTCCCGCTCTGCCTAGCACCGAAGCCGGTCAAGATCCGCCCGGCGGCGGAGCCTGATCGGCTTCCGTAGCTGCCGGCAAGATGGCGCCGGGTCAGGAGCTGATCCGGCGTCATCAGCGGTGGAAGTCAGCTGTACTTTACAGCTGACATCCACCTGTAACGGCAGGAACCGGAGCTAGCTCCGATCCCTGCCATTAACCCTTTCGATGCAGCAATCGAAAGCGATTGCTGCAATCGTAGCGGTTACTAGCAGATCGCCAGCCCTGACAGGCAATCAGGACTGGCGACTGCTGTTATGGCAACAGGAGACACAATGGTCTCCTGCTCTGCCATTACGGAAGCCGATTTAGGCCCCGCCGGGAGGCGAAGCCTAATCGGCTTGCTGTCAGTGAATGACTGACAGATCTAATACATTGCACTACATAGGTAGTGCAATGTATTAGAAAAAAAAAAATCTGGCCGTTGGACCTTCAAGTCCCCTAGTGGGACTTGAAGAAAAGTGTAAAAAAAGTATAAAAAAAGTGTAAAAAAAAGTGCAAATAATGAAAGTTTGAAAACAATAAAAGTTTCAAGTAATCAAACACAATCCCCCTTTTACTCTTATCAAGTCCTTTATTATTGAAAAATAATAATAAACCATATGTATTTGGTATCGCCGCGACCGTAACGACCTGAGGTATCAAAATATTATATTATTTATTGCACGCGGTGAACAGCGTAAAAAAAACAAACTTAAAAAACGTTACCAGAGTTTCTGTTTTTTAGTCACTTTGCCCTACAAATGTTAGAATAAAAAGTGATCAAAAAGTCGCACGTATCCAAAAATGGTACCTATAAAAACTATAGCTCGTCCCGCAAAAAACAAGCCCTCATACACCTCCGTCGACAAAAAAAAAATTAAGAAGTTATGGTTCTCACAACTTGGCGACAGAAAAAATACATTCTTTTTACAAAAGTAATTTTATTGTGAAAAAAGTTGTAAAACATAAAAAAGTGCTATAAATTAGGTATCGCTGGAATCGTACTGACCCGCAGAATAAAGTTAACATGTCATTTATAACGCATGGTGAACGCTGTATAAAAAAAAACAAAAAAAGCTGTGCCAGAATTGCGTTTTTTTGTTTACCTGGCATCCCAAAAAATAGGATAAAAAGGTGATCAAAAAGTTGCATGTACCCCAAAATGGTACCAATAATAACTACAGCTCGTCCCGCAACAAACCAGCCCTCATACCACTAAGTCTATGAAAAATAAAATTAGTTATGGCTCCAATAAGTCAGGAAATAAAAAAATATGCAGTTGTGCCCGAGGGGAACATTTCTTCTGTTTGAAGAGGCGATTTATCAAGGACCTAGCTGTCTTGTTATGGTGGCACAAGCCGGGCACCACATATTGTGCACATATCTGTGGAAAAAATCCCATTTTCACTCTGCAACATCGAGTTCACACTAATTTCTACAAAACACCTGCAGGGTTAACATGCTCACTACACCCCTAGGTAAATGCATTGAGGGGTGTAGTTTCCAAAATTGGGTCACTTCTGGGGGGTTTCCACTGTTTTGGGCCCACAGGCGCCCAGAAACCAATCCAGCAACATCTGCACTCCAAATGGCGGTCCTTCCCTTCTGAGCCCTGCCGTGTGCCCAAACAGCAGTTTATGACCACATATGGGGTATTGCCGTACTCGGTAGAAATTGCTTTACAAATGTTGGGTTCTTTTTTTTCCTTTATTTGTTGCGAAAATGAAAAAATTTGCGCTAAAGCTACGTCTTATTGAAGAAAAAGGATTGTTTTTATTTTCACTGCCCAATTCTAATAAATTCTATGAAACATCTGTGGGGTCAAAATGCTCACTACGCCCCTAGATTAATTCCTCAAGAGGTGTAGTTTCCTAAATGGTGTCACTTTTTGGGCGTTTTCATTGTTTTGTCCCCTCAGGGGCTTTGCAAATGTGACATGTCCTCCGCAAACCATTCCTGCTCAATGTGATCTCAAAAAGCCAAATAGTGCTCTTTCCCTTCTAAGCCAAGCCGTGTCTCCAAACAGCCGTTTATTACCACATGTGGGGTATTGTTTTACTCGGGAGAAATTGCTTTACAAATTTTGTGGTGCTTTTTCTCCTTCAGTCCTTGTGGAAATGAGTAAAAATAAGCTAAACCTACATTTTCTTTGAAAAAATGTTGATTTTTATTTTCAGGGCCTACTTCCAATAATTTCTGCAAAAAACCTGTGGAGTCAAATTGCTCACTATACCCCTAGATACTTTCCTCAATGGGTGTAGTTTCCAAAATGGGGTCACTTGTGGGGAGTTTCCACTGTTTTGTCACCTCAGGGGCTTTGTAAATGTGACATGGCCTCCGCAAACCATTCCTGCTAAACTTTAGCTCCAAAAGCCAAATAGCGCTCTTTCCCTTCTCAGCCCTGCCGTGTCTCCAAACAACCGTTTATTACCACATGTGGGGTATTGTTTTACTCGCGAGAAATTGCTTTACAAATTTTACGGTGCTTTTTCTCCTTTAGTCCTTGTGGAAATGAGAAAAAAAAAAAATCGCTAAACCTACATTTTCTTTGAAGAAATGTTTGATTTTAATTTTCACGGCCTACTTCCAATAATTTCTGTAAAAAAACTGTGCAGTCAAAATGCTCACTGTACCCCTAGATAATTTCCTCAATGGGTGTAGTTTCCCAGATGGGGTCACTTTTGGGGGATTTTGACTGTTTTGGCACTGCAAGAGCCCTTCAAACCTGACATGGTGCCTAAAATTTATTCTAACAAAAATAAGGCCCCAAAATCCACTAGGTGTTCCTTTGCTTCTGAGGCCGGTGCTTCAGTCCAGTAGCACACTAGGGCCACATGTTGGATATTTCCTAAGACTGCAGAAACTGGGCAACAAATATTGAGTTGCATTTCTCTGGTAAAACCTTCTGTGTTATAAAAAAAATTGTACTAAAAATTTATTTCTGCAAAAAAAATATGAAATTTGTACATTTCACCTCTACTTTGCTTTAATTCCTGTGACATGTGTAAAGGGTTAAGACATTTTCTAAATGCTGTTTTGAATACTTTGAGGGGTGAAGTTTTTAAAATGGGGTGACTTTTTGGGGGTTTCTAATATATAAGGCCCTCAAAGCCACTTCACAACTGAACTGGCCCCTGTAAAAATGGACTTTTGAAATTTTCTTGAAAATGTGAGAAATTGCTGCTAAAGTTCTAAGCCTTGTGAGGTCATAGAAAGATAAAAGGATGTTCAAAAAACGATGCCAATCTAAAGTAGACATATGGGGGATGTTAATTAGCAACAATTTTGTGTGGTATAACTGCCTGTCTTATAAGCAGATACATTTAAATTGGGAAAAATGCAAATTTTTGCAATTTTTCCGCTAAATTTTGGTGTTTTTCACAATTAAATACTGAACATATCGAGCAAATTTTGCCAGTAACTTAAAGTCCAATGTGTCACGAGAAAACAATCTCAGAATCGCTTGGATAGGTAAAAGCATTCCGGAGTTATTACCACATAAAGTGACACGTCAGATTTGAAAAATGAGGCCCGGTCAGGAAGGTCAAAAGTGGCTAAAGAGGGAAGGGGTTAAGGATATACATGAAATGACCGGAGAAAGCTTTATTAATGTAAGGCCAGATAACCTATTAGTACATTGTCTGTTTAGTTGGCCCTTTTCTCTAAAGTACAAATAGATTTATAGTCCAACACATGTATAAATGTCCTTTGATGTCTACTCCAATGCTTGTAGCTACCGAAAAAGAAATACTGTATAGTGTACTGAATAGCACAGATGCCACATCATCTGCTGGCAGCATTACATTTGCTGGCTCTACAGAACAGGATATGCATTTGCCAGGGGCAGAGGATGAAAAACAAAAGCAAAGCTGCCTTTGAATATGGTTTGTAAAAGCACAAGATAAAAAAAGCTCAATAAAATAAACCCATATATTGTATATTGCACAATGAGAATGTGTACCTGTAATTCCACACATCGAGTGCTCGTAATCCAGTAATTTATTCCCAGGACAAACACACATGCTAAAAGCACAGCTATAAAAAGCGGTGGGGACTTCATTGCTCTGCGGCCACTTCCCAATCCCATAATATGTAGTGCAGTTGCTGAAACCTGCGGATAAAATGAAAACAGTGTTTATCAACCATCTACAAGTTCTGGTTGTCGGAAAACAAATATTACAAGAACAGGCTAGAGGCCGAGAGATAGCCTTCACATTGTGATGACAATTCACATTTTGTTTCCAGGATCCTACACAGATGGGAAAAAAAAAAAAAAGCCTTTATTTTTCCTTAACCTTTTTTTTTTAAAGATAAAACTATTTTTTTTTTACTTTTCTGGACAGGCAAGCATAATAATATGCCACAAGTACTTGAGACTTTAGAAGCCAGTTAAACATCTGGAGACATTTTTCGACTTAGGCTGGGTTCACACAACCTATTTTCAGACGTAAACGAGGCGTATTCTGCCTCGATTTACGTCTGAAAATACGGCTCCAATACGTCGGCAAACATCTGCCCATTCATTTGAATGGGTTTGCCGACGTACTGTGCCGACGACCTGTCATTTACGCGTCGTCATTTGACAGCTGTCAAACGACGACGCGTAAATTGACTGCCTCGTCAAAGAAGTGCAGGACACTTCTTTGCAACGTAATTTGAGCCGTTCTTCATTGAATTCAATGAAGAGCAGCTCAAGATTTACGAGCGTCAAAGACGCCCCGCAAAATGCGAGGAGGAGCTTTTACGTCTGAAACGACGCAGCTGTTTTCTCCTGAAAACAGTCTGTAATTTCAGACGTAAAAGCAAGTTCTCGTGTGCACATACCCTTAGACAGGATAAGGCCCCATGCACACGACCATAAAATACCTCAATTTTTGCGGACCGCAATAGCGGTCCACAAAAACGGACCCATTCACTTCCATTGAACGCAGGCTCCTTTTAGTATCGCTACGGATGAGTGTCCGTGCCGCAGAACTGTGCCGGGAATTATGGAGCATGTCCGTTCTTGGTCCGCAATTGCGGCACGGACTCCTTCATAGAAGTCTATGAGGAGGGGGGGGGGAAGCCAAAATTGTGAATGGCTACGGAGGTGCATCCGCAAATACGGATAGCCATCAGCAAATACAGAAGTGTTGCTAAGCAACACAAAGGGGATTTCCCATCAACCAGGCCTCTTTTTTTGCGGATCCGTATATACGGATGAAATACGGATGCACTACGGACCGTATTTGCGGATACCACTCAGCAGAAGTGGGTACGTTGCGGATGATAATAAAGCAATACGGAACCGTATTTACGGTCAGTATTTGCAGATACGGTCGTGTAAGGCCCCATGCACACGACCGTAAAAAGACCTCAGTTTTTGCGGACTGCAATTGCGGGCCACAAAAATGGACCCATTCACTTTCATTGAACGCAGACAATTTTCCGTAGCGCTACGGATGGGTGTCCGTGCCGTAGAACCGTACCGGGAATTATGGAGCATGTCCTATTTTTCGTATTTTACGGGCCGTGCTCCAATACTTTGTATGGGAGCACAGCCCGAAAATGCGGGTGGAGGCCGGCCGTGCCCGCAATTGCGGGCACGGTCGTGTGCATGGGGCCTAAGACCTCAATAGAAAACAACCCCAAAAGCTAAGCACCACTAGATAATTTCTAGGCCAACTGGCTCCCGAGATCTGGTTAGCTTTGTACTGCTTCTTGCTGTCGAACAGCATTACAATATTTTGCAAAATTACAACTTCCACATTACCCTGACAGAGCATGTTGCGAGTTATAATTTCTCAAGAACTGGAGGGACAGAGGTTATAGAGACCATGGTTATACATTGTATTCTAGGTTGTTAATAAATATCTTTTGTTCCATAAACTGAAGGCATCAGAAATAAGTGAAATAGAACTTAGCAGGATAAAACACAGAAACATCAGTCAAATAATAACTTTGTTAAGCAGTGAGTTAAACTACATTTTGTCTTGCAGGTAATCTATTAGTACATTAACGCATGGAAGTAAATAATAGACCAGTACATTTCGTCCATGTTCACACTGAGGTTTTTGCAGGCAGAAATTCTGTCAAAAAAACTCCATGTGAACTGGCCCTTAGAACAGTCTATTTGAAAGATTTAATAAAAACAATCAACTTGTTGTAAACCGAGACATGTTGTAGGAAAAGCTCTTACTTCTCAATAAGAGATTAGTCAATAACAAGTCTTTGAACACAACAAAAATGACAACAAAATGTTATAATTTATAAGATTTGATTTTTGCTCTTTCAATGCTCGATTCAAAAATAAAAAAGCTCATACAGATGTATTGTCATTTAAGAATAGCCAGGAAAAAGGCCTTTCAGATAACTGATCATGCTGGCAGAGATATGCTGCACGAAGCTCTATCTTGGTGTAACCAAGTCGGGAACGTCAAAAGGGTTGTACGAGAGTGAATGGGACTGAACTGCAATACCAGACATGGCCAACGGACAGGAGTGCCTCTGTTTCTAGAAGAAAACAGCCATGTTTTTGTGATCTTAAAGAGAACCTTTCACCTGCCCATACAGGTGCACCATGTAATAGGCAGGGCTTCACAAACTCTCACTTTAAAATAAAAATGTCTATCCTACTCCGTTATTTAGATATCGGTGCCGTTATATTTGGTGCCCGATATGTAAATAACCCCCTGAATTGTCAATGAGGGAGTTTCTTTATTTCTAAATGGCATGGGGGCATGTTACTTATCGCTCTTACACTGTCCAATCTGTCGCGAGATCACACAGTTTTGTCGTGCTGCAGAACAAGAGACAAGTGTGATCTCACGAGAGAGATCACACAGCACAAGGCGCCTTGACAGTGTCAGAGCGATAAGTTAGAGTCCATTGCGGACAGCGATAAGCTTAGTGCAAGATATAGGATTAGGTCTTTGAAGAGTAAAGTGCTAGCGGCTGCAGAACGCAACACTCAACCCACAGTTAAATTCTAAAGAGTCAGCAGGACTAGTATTTAAAATGGAGGTAGAAGCCCCCCCGACATGTTTCACTACGATGTAGCGTCTTCAGGGGTATAGGGGCCAATGACCAGTCCTGCTGACTCTTTAGAATTTAACTGTGGGTTGAGTGTTGCGTTCTGCAGCCGCTAGCACTTTACTCTTCAAAGACCTAATCCTATATCTTGCACTAAGCTTATCGCTGTCAGCAATGGACTCCAACTTTTAAATTTTATGTAGTCTGTCCTTGTTGCAAATTTAATAAAGACTTTGTTATTTTCGTTTGATAATTGGAAAACAGGGCTTTCTTTGCCGGCAGGCAAAAAATCTTTTGAATGTAACTAATACGCCCACCAATTATTGGGGTCCTTCCCCTTTGTGTTTATAGAGCGATAAGTAACACGCCACCATGCCATTTAGAGATCAAGAAACGCCCCATTGACAGTTCAGGGGGTTATTTACATAATCGGGCGCCAAATATAACGGCACCGATATCTAAATAACGGAGTAGGATAGAATTTTTTTTTAAAGTGAGAGAGTTTGTGAAGCCCTGCCTATTACATGGTGCACTCAGCTGCACGTGTATGGGCAGGTGAAAGGTTCTCTTTATGGCACTTTTACACGGGCCAGTGATCGGGCAAACAAGCGTTCTATGCCCTGTCTAAACAGGGAAACAATCAGCCGATGAACGAGCTCGCTTTTTTATGCGGCCAATAAAATGCTCACTAGTCGGCAGCACATCTCCCTGTGTAAACATGGGAGCTGCCGCCATGATGAAAGTGTATGGGGGCGAACGATCGTTGTAATAATTAACCGATGATTGCTACTTGTTAAAGGAGCAAATAAGTGTAGATAGACGAGCTGTTTTGTCAATCAGCGCTAGTTTTTACTAGGATCTTTATACCACATCTGAAGGCACCATCCCTGAAGACCAGTACATTTCGTTCAAATCATGATTTTTAGTGGTCACAGGTTTGACAGTGGGATAAATCATTATGTTTGATGAAGTTTCTGCCATCACAAATTATCTTAAAGTTTTCACCTTACTATAACAAGATCATCTCCATGTTCAGTGTAATAGTATGCTTAGAGTGGAGCTACAGGGATTCATGTAAAATAATAAATCAACTTTAACCTCTTGCCGACAGGACGAGAATACCCGTCCTGAGTGGCGGGTGCTTGCCGCATTAGGACGAGCATTCGCATCCTGCAGTTGAACGGTCACAGCATGTAAACACGCTGTGACAGAACAGTGACTTCAGCTGTCATAGACCGCTGATAGTCACATGTTAGTGGCGGGACCGGTCGCAGCTGTCCCCGCCCGGAGATGGCTGTGATTAATCAGTCAATCCAGACTGACCAATCACAGCCAAAATGTGAAAAAACCGCCTTCCCCAGCTCCGATCTCCTCATTCCTGTCACAGTTGTGAGGAGATCGGAGAGAACAGCTATAATTTAGTGTGTCGCAGTGTCAAAATTAGAAATAAACCCCCTAGAGATCTCTATAATCCCCCTGAACTGCTCCTTGACCTTTGGGGAGCTGTTTAGGAGTTGTCAGTTAGTTTGTCCTGTTGAAAAAATATATATAAAAAAGGAAAAAATCTAAAAGAAAAAATATATAGTGTTAGTGATATATATCCAGTAATAAAGCAATTACTGTTAGAAGACCGGGCAGAAGAGGGTACAAGCACATCCCATTGAAGTCAGGCCAGCAGAGTTGTACAGGGACAGCACGTCCCAGCAGAAATTCCCTGCACTGAAAAAAAGACGGACCTACAAAAAATGTTGCGATTGTTACAAAAATTTACTTAGAAAAGACACTGGTTATCATTGCGACACTTGTCCCGATAAAGCGGGGTTGTGCATCAAAGAATGTTTTCGTTCTCTAAAATATTAAATTTATTCATTCTCTCATTTTGTTTTAACCCCTTTTGCTCTTTTCATATAGACGTACAGATACTTTATCCCTATTTCCATTACATTAGTGGCCATTTAAAAATTGGAATTATACCTCAAATAAAAGAAACTATTTCATTATACCCCTAGATGAATACTGGAGGACGGTGTTTTCTGCTCTGTCACTTTAGAACATTGTGCCTGGAATTTATCTCACTAGGCCCAAAAAGCCACAAGGCACTTCAGTTTTATACTCTCCCATAATTCTAGCTAAAAACATATGGTCAACATAATCCCCATACCCCCTAGATGAATACTTTCAGGATCTGATTTAAAAAATGGGGTCACTTCTGGAGGTGTTACATTGTTCTGCCAGCTTAAATCCTCTGTAAGTGGAAGCTATATTCTGAAAACGACAGGGTATTCCTTTGCTTTTGAGCCCTACCATGTTGACAAAGATAAGATTTCGGCCTAATTGGGGGTAATTTTGAACATTGGGGTACATTTCCTTAGTTTCATGTACTGGATACGAACAAAAATAGGTCCTATAAATCTATAGATCTAAATTTTATTTTAACACCGGCTATAAATTAATTCCTCCAACAAAACGTAGGCTCAAACTACCGACTACAACCATGAATACATTCCTTGAGGGTGTAGCTTCCAAAATGGGGTCACTTCTTTGGGGTTTCTGTGCAAAATCCAAATGGCACTCCTCACATTCTAATCCCTGCAGTGGGTCCAAACAGCAGTTTATTACCACATATGAGGTATTCCTGTAATCAGGAGAATTTGCTTTACAAATGTTGGGGTGCTTTTTCTCCTTTATTCCTTGTAAAAAATTAAAAACTTCTATGTTTATCTAAAAAAAAAAAAAATGATTTTCATTGCCCAACTCCAATAAATTCAGCATAAAACCAGTAGGAACAAAATGCTCACTGTACCCCTAGAAAAATTCCTTGAGGGTGTAGTTTCAAAATGGGGTCACTTTTGGGGGGTTTCCACTGTTTTGGCATTACAAGACCTCTTCAACCCTAACATGGTGCCTAAAATATATTGTAATAAAAAGGAAGCCCCAAAATCCACTAGGTGCTCCTTAGCTTCTGAGACCTATAGTTCAGTCAAGTAACACACTAGGGCCACATCAGGGCAATAAATATTGAGTTGCGTTTCTCTGGTAAAACCTTCTGTGGTACAGAAAAAAAATTTTTTTTATTGCAAATGAAATTTGTACATTGCTTTAATTCCTGTGAAACACCTAAAGGGTTCAGAAACTTTCTAAATTATGTTTTGAATACTTTGAGCGGTGCAGTTTTTAAAATGGGGTGATTTATGGGGACTTTCTAATATATAGGCCCCTCAAAGCCACTTAAGAACTGAACTGGTCCATAAAATAAAATAAAAAAAGGAGGCTTTTGAAATTTAATTGAAAATGTGAGAAATTGATGAAAGTTCTGAGCCTCGAATCGGCCTAGAAAAATAAAAGAACGTTCAAAAAACTATGCCAACATAAAGTAGACATATGGGAAATGTTATCTAGTAACTATTTTGTGTGGTATTACTATCTGTTTTGCAAGCAGATACATTTAGAAAAATGCTAATTTTTGCAAATTTTCCCTAAATTTTGGTGTTTTTCACAAATAAATATTGAATTTATCGACCAAACATAACATCACTAACATAAAGTACAATATGTCACAAGAAAACAATCTCAGAATCGCTTGGATAGGTAAAAGCATTCCAAAGTTATTACCACATAAACGGACACGTCAGATTTGAAAAAAAACAGCTGTGTCCCAAAGGCCAAAACATGTGTCCTTAAAGAGGCTCTGTCACCACATTAGAAGTGGCCTATCTCCTACATAATGTGATCGGCGCTGTAATGTAGATTACAGCAGTGGTTTTTATTTAGAAAAACGATCAATTTTGACCAACTTATGACCTATTTTAGATTTATGTAATGACTTTCTTATTGCCCAACTGGGTGTTTTTTAGCTTTTGACCAAGTGGGCGTTGTAAAGAGAAGTATATGACGCTGACCAATCAGCGTCATACACTTCTCACCATTCATGTACTCAGCACATAGTGATCTTACGTTGTTCACAATGTGCTGTCACATACACATTAATGTTACTGAAGTGTCTTGAGAGTGAGTAGACATTTCTTCCAGCTGGGACGCGATGTCTATTCACAATTCCGACACTTTGGTAACGTTTGTGTGGGACTTGTAGCACAGCAAGCGTGATCTCGCTGTAAGCGGTAATTTACAGCGTGATCTCACGAGATTACGCTTGTTGTGCTGTAAGTACTACACAAACGTTACCGAAGTGTCGGGATTGTGAATAGACATCCGGTCCTGGCTGGAAGCGATGTTCATTTACTATGTAGGTGAGAAAAATGAAAATGCGGCACTCACCAGTTTGTATTTCTTCTGAACTTTAATATAGCATCTTGGCAAAGATAAAAACCTACAACTTGCTGTCCTCCCTGTAACGCTTTTTATCTTTGCCAAGATGCTATATTAAAGTTAAGAAGAAATACAAACGGGTGAGTGCCGCATTTTCATTTTTCTCACCTACATGGTATTGCAAGACTGTCTCTTTTTATGCTGAGCACCACCCGAAGTTTGTTTGACTAGGGTAGCCTGACTCCATTTGCATCTACATACAGTGAAGGATATAAGTATTTGATCCCTTGTTGATTTTGTAAGTTTGCCCACTGTCAAAGACATGAACGGTCTAGAATTTTTAGGCTAGGTTAATTTTACCAGTGAGAGATTATATATATAAAAAAAAACAAACTGAAAATCAGTCAAAATTATATATATTTATTTGCATTGTGCACAGAGAAATAAGTATTTGATCCCCTACCAACCATTAAGAGTTCAGCCTCCTCCAGACCAGTTACACGCTCCAAATCAACTTGGTGCCTGCATTAGGGTATGTGCACACACACTAATTACGTCCGTAAGTGACGGACGTATTTCGGCCGCAAGTCCCGGACCGAACACAGTGCAGGGAGCCGGGCTCCTAGCATCATACTTATGTACGATGCTAGAAGTCCCTGCCTCACTGCAGGACAACTGTCCCATACTGAAAACATTATTACAGTACGGGACAGTTGTCCTGCAGCGAGGCAGGGACTCCTAGCGTCGTACATAAGTATGATGCTAGGAGCCCGGCTCCCTGCACTGTGTTCGGTCCGGGACTTGCGTCCGAAATACGTCCGTCAATTACGGACGTAATTAGTGTGTGTGCACATACCCTTAAAGACAGCTGTCTTAAATGGTCACCTGTATAAAAGACTCCTGTCCACAGACTCAATTAATCAGTCTGACTCTAACCTCTACAACATGGGCAAGACCAAAGAGCTTTCTAAGGATGTCAGGGACAAGATCATAGACCTGCACAAGGCTGGAATGGGCTACAAAACCATAAGTAAGACGCTGGGTGAGAAGGAGACAACTGTTGGTGCAATAGTAAGAAAATGGAAGACATACAAAATGAATGTCAATCGACATCGATCTGGGGCTCCATGCAAAATCTCACCTCGTGGGGTATCCTTGATCCTGAGGAAGGTGAGAGCTCAGCCGAAAACTACACGGGGGGAACTTGTTAATGATCTCAAGGCAGCTGGGACCAGTCACCAAGAAAACCATTGGTAACACATTACGCCGTAATGGATTAAAATCCTGCAGTGCCCGCAAGGTCCCCCTGCTCAAGAAGGCACATGTACAGGCCCGTCTGAAGTTTGCAAATGAACATCTGGATGATTCTGAGAGTGATTGGGAGAAGGTGCTGTGGTCAGATGAGACTAAAATTGAGCTCTTTGGCATTAACTCAACTCGCCGTGTTTGGAGGAAGAGAAATGCTGCCTATGACCCAAAGAACACCGTCCCCACTGTCAAGCATGGAGGTGGAAACATTATGTTTTGGGGGTGTTTCTCTGCTAAGGGCACAGGACTACTTCACCGCATCAATGGGAGAATGGATGGAGCCATGTACCGTCAAATCCTGAGTGATAACCTCCTTCCCTCCACCAGGACATTAAAAATGGCTCGTGGCTGGGTCTTCCAGCACGACAATTACCCGAAACATACAGCCAAGGCAACAAAGGAGTGGCTCAAAAAGAAGCACATTAAGGTCATGGAGTGGCCTAGCCAGTCTCCAGACCTTAATCCCATCGAAAACTTATGGAGGGAGCTGAAGATCCGAGTTGCCAAGCGACAGCCTCGATATCTTAATGATTTACAGATGATCTGCAAAGAGAAGTGGGCCAAAATTCCATCTAACATGTGTGCAAACCTCATCATCAACTACAAAAAACGTCTGACTGCTGTGCTTGCCAAAAAGGGTTTTGCCACAAAGTATTAAGTCTTGTTTGCCAAAGGGATCAAATACTTATTTCTCTGTGCACAATGCACATACATATATAATTTTGACAATGTGATTTTCTGTTTTTTTTTTTTTATATAATCTATCTCTCACTGGTAAAATTAACCTAGCCTAAAAATTCTAGACTGTTCATGTCTTTGACAGTGGGCAAACTTACAAAATCAGCAAGGGATCAAATACTTATTTCCTTCACTGTACCTGTTCCATACTGTGGAAACAAAGAGTGGTGCCAACTTTCCTCTATTGTGCCTGATGTCTATTTACTGTCAAGACACTTCAGTAACATTAATGTGTGAGTATGTGACAGCACATAATGAACAACGCAGGGTCACTATGTGCTGAATACATGAATGGAGAGAAGTGTATGACGCTGATTGGTCAGCGTCATACACTTCTCTCCACAACGCCCACTTGGTCAAAGGTAAACACACACCCAGTTGGGCATTAAGAAAGTCATTAGCATAAAGCTAAAATCAGTTATAACTTGGTCAAAATTTATTGTTTTTCTAAATAAAAAGCACTGCTGTCACCTATATTACAGCGCCGATCACATTATGTAGGAGATAGGGCACTTATAATGTGGTGACAGAGCCTATTTAAGGGGTTAAGTCAGGCACACAAACTTTTCATTGAATACAACCAAATAGGTAACTTGGCAATTATCACTTTATATAAATATGGAAAAATACTTACAAAAGACAGTGAGTCAGTGAAGGAAATGTATCCTGGTATTGTATGTAAATTTATAAGCGACGGTCTTTGATAAGCCAACAAAGAATAGACGTGTCGTCAGGCCAGGATGGAAACTTAAAGGAACAGTGTCGTCACAATTTTTTTTTAAATATGTTAAAGATGTTAGTGCTTTATTAAAAACGTTTATATTTATTTGTGTGTTTGTGTTTTACTTTTTCTTATTTTTACACTTTTTCTTCCCTATGGGGGCTGCCATTTTTTTTTCCATTTCTGTATGTGTCGATTAACGACACATACAGACATGGAATTCGGCAGCCACAGTCCCATAGGGACTGAGAACGGGGCCCGTTCCATCCACTAACATGTACGCCGTCTGTGTGGGAACTGCGCATGCGCCGCTCCCACACAGTCCAATTTGACCGGAAGTCGCGGCCGGACAGTAAGATTACTACTTCCGGTCGCGGCTTCCGGACTTGTGCACTTGGACCAGCGGCAGCAGACGGAGCGGACGGGCCGGAGGGAGCCGCGGCGGCAGGAGCAGGTAAGAGATTTCTATGTATGTTCGTGTTTGTGTACGTTTACTACTGTATGTAAACCTACTACACTGTGTGTTAGCTCAAAAAATGGCGACACACAGTGTAGGAGGTTAGACCGTTCAAACCCCTCGTTTATCCCGGCACTAGCCAGGATAAAAGGAGGGGGGGATGCTGAGAGCGCACTAGAGCGAGGGCTTTTTACCCAATTTTGCAATGCTGCAATTTTGGGAATAGCTCCATCTAGTGACCAGCAATGGGAAATATTATAAATTAGAATTAATTTATAATATTTCCTGACTCGTGAAAAATATAAAAAAAATTTGAACAATGTTTAATCACCTACACACTAAATGTTTAATTTAAAAAAATAAATAAAATGTTTTTCTGGCAACACATTCCCTTTAAAGGACCAGTGTCACGAAAAAAATATTTTTTATATCAATTTGCTTTTAGTATTTTATTAAAACATTTTTTATTTATTTGTGCGTTTGTGTTTTACTTTTTTTTATTTTTTCACTTTTTCTTGTCCATGGGGGAAACCATTTTTTTTCCAATCTCTGTATGTGTCGATTAACGACACATACAGACATGGAATACGGCACATACAGTCCCATAGTGAATGCGAACGGGGCCCGTTCCATCCACTATGATGTACGCCGTCTGTGTGGGAAATTGAACTGTGCGACGTCCGATTAAGATTACTACTTCCGGTCGCGGCTTCCGGACTTGTGCACTTGGAGCGGAGGTAGCAGACGGAGCGGACGGACCGGCGGCGGCAGGAGCAGGTAAGTTAAGTCTGTGTATGTACGTGTTTTACTGTGTGTTTACTACTGTATGTTAACCTACTACACTGTGTGTTAGCTCAAAAAATGGCGATACACAGTGTAGGAGGTTTGACCGTTCAATCCCCTCCTTTCTCCCGGCACTAGCCAGGATAAAGGAGGGGGGATTCTGAGAGCTCACTAGAGCGAGTGAGTTTTCTCAAATTTTGCAGCATAAAGCAATGTGGTTGCTTTACCACATGCCAATGCTGCAATTTTGGGAATTGCTCCATCTAGTGACCAGCGCTGGGAAATATTATAAATTAGAATCTAATTTATAATATTTCCTGACTCGTGAAAAAATTAGAACAATGTTTAATCACCTACAAACTAACTGTTTAACAAAAAAAAAAAAATTTTCTAGCGACACATTCCCTTTAAGTGGCCGCATAAACAAGCCACGTTGGCAGTTCGAAGCAAGATCAATTAGGGTATGTTCACATGGGCTATTTTCAGCCGTTTTTTGGGGGCTGAACACGTCTAAACATCTTCCCATTGATTTCAATGGGAAAAAACGCGTTCCGTTCCCACGGGGCGTTTTTTACGCGGCCGTTTTTAAAAATGGGCGTGTAAAAAAACGCCTCGTAAACAGAAGTGCATGTCACTTCATGAGCTGTTTTTGGAGCCGCTTTTCATTGACGCAATAGAAAAACAGCTCCAAAAACGGCTGAAAGATCAGAAGCGGTTTTCCCTTGAAAACAGCTCCGTATTTTCAGCCGTTTTTTGTTAAGCGTGTGAATATAGCCTTATAGTCTCTGGAATGCAGGTTGAAATTCAAAGAGAAAGTACTGGCTTACTGAAGAACAAAGCGAAATGCAGGTTTATTTTAATGGGGGGGGGGGGGAATAGGCCGCTGTCAGATACCTCTGCGTCAGGGCTCCGTTCCGACGGAGCTTTCCATCGAAACGCAGCCTTGATACAAACTGAAACCATAGGTTTCCGTTTCCATCACCATTTATTTCAATGGAGACGGATCCGGTGCCAATAGTTTCCGTTTGTGTCTGTCAGGGCTCCGTTCCGACGGAAAACGCAGACGGAACGGAGCCCTGATGCAGATGTTAACCCCTTAAGGACGCAGCTTTGTTTTGGCCTTAAGGCTCAGAGCCCATTTTTCAAATCTGACATATTTCACTTTTTGTGGTAATAACGTCGGAATGCTTAAACCTATCCAAGAGATTCTGAGACTGTTTTCTCGTGACACATTGGGCTTTATGTTAGTGGTAAAATTTGGACGATATATTCAGTGTTTATTGGTGAAAAACTGCAAAATTTAGAGAAAATGTATAAAAAAAAATAGCATTTTTCAGAATTTAAATGCATCTGCTTGTAAAACAGACAATTATACCACCCAAAATTGTTACTAGTTCACATTTCCCATATGTCTACTTTAGATTGGCATCGTTTTTTGAACATTTTTATTTTTCTTGGACGTTACAAGGCTTAAAAATATGAGAAATTGCTGTTTATGTTTTAAGAAAATTTCAAAAGCCTTTTTTTTTTTTAAGGTACCGGTTCAGTTCTGAAGTGGCTTTGAGGGGCCTATGTATTAGAAACCCCCATAAAACACCCCATTTTGAAAACTAGACCCCTCAAAAGTATTCAAAACAGCATTTAGAAAGTTTATTTAACCCTTCAGGCATTTCACAGAAATTAAAACAAAGTAGAGGTGAAATTTGCAAATTAAATTTTTCTTGCGGAATTTCAATTGTATTCAATTTTTTTCTGTAACACAGAAGGTTTTACCAGAGAAACACTACTAAATAGGTATTGTGCAGATTCTGCAGTTTTTAGAAATGTCCCACATGTGTCTCTAGTGTGCTCGTGGACTAAAACACAAGCCCCTAGGAGCAAAGAAGGACCTAGTACATTTTGAGGCCTCTTTTTTTTATTAGAATATATTTTAGGCAGCATGCCAGGTTTGAAGAGGTGTTGAGGTGCCAAAACAGTAGGAATCCCACAAAAGTGACCTCATTTCGGAAACTACACCCCTCAAGGAATTTATGGTTGTTGTTACCATTTTGAACCCACAGTTTTTACACAGCACGTATTTGAATTGGGCTGTGAAATTAAGAAAATTAAATTTTTTCCAATAAGATATCATTTTTGATAAAAATTTCTTAATTTTCACAGGGAACAAAATACCCCATTTTGTTGCCCAATTTCTCCTGAGTGCAGCAATAACCCATTTGTGGTGATAAACTGCCGTTTGGGCCAATGGGTGGCCTCAGAAGGGAAGGAGCGCTGTGTGTTCTTTGGAGTGCAGATTTTGCTGGATTGGTTTTCGGGTGCCATGTCGCATTTGCAGAGCCCCAGAGGTATCAAAGCAATGGAAACCCACCAGAAGTGACCCCATTTTGGAAACTACACCCCTCAAGGAATTCATTTATTGGTGTTGTGACCATTTTGACCCCATACTTTTTTCACATAACTTATTTGAATTGGGCTGGGAATTCAAACAAAATTAATTTTTTCCAATATGTAGTTTTGGCTGAAAATTTATTTTCACAAGAAATAAAATACCCCATTTTGTTGCCCAATTTGTCCTGAGTGCGGCAATGCCCAATTTGTGGTGATAAACTGACGTTTGGGCCCATGGGAGGGCTCAGAAGGAAAGGACCACTATTTGGCCTACTGGGGATTTTCTGGTGCGAAGTCATGTATGCAGAAGACTTTGAGGTACCAGTACAGTTGAAACCCCCAAGAAGTGACCCCCGTTTTAAAAACTACACCCCTTAAGGCATTCATCTAGAGGTGTAGTGAGCATTTTTACCGGAGACCTACACCCCATAAACTGTAATGTGGGTTCTCACGGGTATGGCAATACCCTACATGTGGCTATTATCTGTTGCCTGGGCACACGGCAGGGCTCAGAAGGGAAAGATGAGCGGGATAAGATGTGCGGAGTGCATCAGGGTAAGTAAAACAAACTGGGGTAGATTAAAAATCAAGTCATTTATGATACATTTTGAAGCACTCTTGCATACGGAGCCTTAGTTTTTCGGGACACGTGTCACATTGATATATTGTGTCCTCCCTTATCCCCCTCTTATAGCAGACTTTGTACCTCTTTTGACTTTTTCCTTTCTTGCCAGTTTGGGGAACTTCTCCTGGAAAGTGTTGCCCTGGTACGATGCGTGTGGCCTCGCTTCCAGAAGTACTGGGTGCCCCCCCCCCCTTCTTGGTCCCTAAAAATTTGTTTCTTGATAACCACCTCTTGAAATTCCAGGAAATTTCCCCTCTGGCCTGCATATCGACGTAGCACGTACACATTGTAAAATGCCATCTGTATGACGTGCACGGCCAGCTTCTTATACCACACCGCATGGCGCTGAAGGGCTGCAGGACTTGATCTGACAAGTCCACCCCTCCCATGTACCTACTGTAGTCCAGGATGCAGTCTGGTTTGGGGGTCTCTGTACTGGTACCTCATACAGGTACATGGGTACTGGTGTGGCATCTCTCGTCTTGTACTTGACACACAATACGTTGCTGCTAGATTGTGCCCCGCTCTCACCCCTTCTGAGTGTTTGCCCAAGCAGAGTCTGAGGGAGGCCTCTCAGATTTCTTCTAGCAGTGCTGCATGCCGCAGGACTTCTGGAAGCGAGGCACTTTGAGTGGAACGCTGGTATAAAACTTATCCAGGTAGAGGTGGTAACCCTGGTCCAGCAGTGGGTGCACCAAATCCCACACAATTTTTGCATTAACTCCCAGTAAGGGGGGGCATTCTGGGGGCTGAATACTGGTGTCCTTCCCTTCATATATCCTAAATTTGTAGGTATACTCTGATGCACTCTCGCACAGCTTATACATCTTCACACCATACCTTCCACTCTTATTCGGCAGGTACTGGCGGAATTGAAGCCTCCCTTTAAGATGTACCAAGGACTCATCAATAGAAATACACTTCTCGGGGGTGTATGCTTGGGCAAACCGGGCACTGAAACAGTCTAATAGGGGTTCTCAGTTTATACAAACGGTCAAAACTGGGGTAGTCTTGGAGTAGGCAATGCTCATTAGGAGAAGAGAAGTATTGCCTCGTTTTTTTTAGGTTCCAGTTCAGTTCTGAAGTTGCTTTGAGGGGCCCATATATTATAAACCCCTATGAAACACCCCATTTTAGAAACTAGACCCCTCAAAGTATTCACAACAGCATTTAGAAAGTTTATGAACTCTTTAGGTGTTTCACAGGAATTTAGAGCAAAGTAGAGGTGAAATTTACATATTTATTTTTGTCAGAAAATCCTTTTTATACCATTTTTATTAGAACACAAAAGGATTTACCAGAGAAACGCAACTCAATACTTATTGCCCAGATTCTGCAGTTTTGAGAAATATCCCACATGTGGCCCTAGTGCGGTAATGGACTGAAGCACCGGCCTCCGAAGTGGATTTTGAAGCCTCTTTTTTATTAGGCACCATGTCCGGTTTGAAGAGGTCTTGTGGTGCCAAAACAGTGGAAACCCCCCAAAAGTGACCCCATTTTGGAAACTAGACCCCTAGAGGAATTCATTGTAGTTTTCATGGGGTGCATGCGACTTTTTGATCAGTTTTTATACTATTTTTAGGTGGCGTGAGGTCTAAAAAACAGCAATTCTACTATTGTTTTTTTATTCTATTTTTTTTACAGCGTGCACCGTGCGCTATAAATGACATATTCACTTTATTCTGCTGGGCGATACGATTACGGCGATACCAGATGTTTATAGTTTTTTTTATGTCTTATGGCGTTTGCACAATAAAATACTTTTTGTAAAAAATCATTTACTTTTTGTGTTACCTTATTCTAAGAGCAAGAACTTTATTATTTTTTCCATCAATAAAGCTGTCCGGGGACTTATTTTTTTGAATAACGAACTGTAGTTTCCATCAGTACCATTTTTCGGTACATGCAACATTTTGATCTCTTTTTATTCAATTTTTTGGGAGGTGAAGTGACCAAACAATTGTGATTGTGGTACGGTTTATTATTATTTTCTTTTACGGCGTTCACCGCGCGGGATAAATAACGAAATAATTTTGTAGTTCAGGCCATTAGACGCAGCGATACCAATTATGTATAGTTTATTTGTTTATTTATCTATTTGTATTAATAATAAAGGACTGATAAGGGAAAAAGGGGGATTTTTACTTTTAAATCTTTTATTTTCACACATCTTTTTTTAACTTTTTTTTTAACTTTATTACTTTGTGCAGTGTATTACAGCTGTCAGCTACTCACTGACTTTGTCAGGACCCACTAGGCTTCCGTTGATGGCATAGCCGGACGCCATTGTTTGGTGTCCGGTTGCCATAGTCACCATCGCCAGCCGCTATCGTGTAGCAGGCCGGCGATGGTAGCTTAACCCCTAAAAAGCTGCGATCTCTATTGAACGCGGTTTTTAAGAGGTTAATCAGCGGGGACACAGCGATCGGTCCCCTCTGTAGGAGCTGCGGCAACTGCTGTACGAGACAGCAGCTGTCACAGCTCCTGCATGTGTCGGGGGGACGGCCGAAATGGCCGTTACTCCCGTGACGTACTATTCAGTCATGGAGCGCGAACAGGGCGGTTTCCATGACGGAATAGTACGTCACTGAGCGTTAAGGGGTTAATGTAGCCTTTAGGGTACCCACAGCCTTAGGCTGGATTCACACGAGCATGTTTGGTCCGTAAAGGAGGGAACGTATTTCGGCCGCAAGTCCCGGACCGAACACACTGCAGGGAGCCGGGCTCCTAGCATCATAGTTATGTACGACGCTAGGAGTCCCTGCCTCTCCGTAGAACTACTGTCCCGTACTGAAAACATGATTACAGTACGTGACAGTTGTCCTGCAGCAAGGCAGGGACTCCTAGCGTCGTACATAACTATGATGCTAGGAGCCCAGATCCCTGCAGTGTGTTCGGTCCGGGACTTGCGGACGAAATACGTTGCGTCCTTTACGGACCGAACATGTGTGAATCCAGCCTTAGGCCTCCTCCACCCAGGGTCTTTGTTCTGAATTTTAAAACACATGTTTTAAAAAACCTGCGGTTTGTACAAATTATTTTTTTTTTTTTTAGAAAGTAACTTATTTGTTATATTATTTTTTGGTGTATACTTTTTCCTTCCACAAGGTGGGAAATATTAAAAAAAACGTAATAATAATTTTACATGTTTCCCTATGTTGGCCACCAGAGGGAGCCCATAATTACAGCAAGGTGAATCAGGCACAGCAACCTGACTCACAGATGGGCGAGAGACTCTCCCTACTAGGACAACACTTACCACCCCTCCCTAGTTTTGGCTACAAGTCAGGAAGAGGTGTCTTCAAATTGACTAGCACTGTGCAGCGCCATTTTGTGAGTGACTGTACAATGGTAGGACATGCTGATCACTGCAGTACGCACCAAAAGGCTGAGAATGATGAAAGTCAAGAGGAAGGCCCTGTGGTGGATAACCTTGCAGTTGACAGGTAGCAGAGTTACATAAAGGGGAATTATTTTTTATTGACCTCTAGTTTCTATTGCAGCACAGGGGAGAAGAAATAAGACAGAAGTCTGCTGTAGGTGAGCATAAGCGCTGGTTCCCCTTTATTCCCTGCTCCTACTGTGAATCGCCGACCAGCTTGTTGCAGCGGTTCACAGTGTATTTACGCGTGGACAAAAATACGGTCGTGTGCATGGGGCCTAAGGCCTCATGCACACGACCTTATTTTTGTCCACCCGTAAATACGGGTCCTTGGTCACACGTATTCGACCCGTATTTTCGGGCACATTTTTGGCTGCAAAATTGCACTGCTCGGCAGCCCTTCTCTCTATCAGTGCAGGATAGAGAGAAGGGACAGCCCTTTCCGTAATAAAAGTAAAAGAAATTCATACTTACCCGGCCGTTGTCTTGGTGACGCGTCCCTCTTTTGACATCCAGTCCGACCTCCCTGGATGACGCGGCAGTCCATGTGACCGCTGCAGCCAGTGATTGGCCTGTGATTGGCTGCAGCGGTCACATGGGCTGTAACATCATCCCAGGAGGCCGGACTGGAGGAAGAAGCAGGGAGTTCTGGGTAAGTATGAATGTCTTTTTTTTTTTTTTTTTTACAGCTTTATCTATATTGTGATCGGTAGCCACTGTCCAGTGTGCTGAAACAGTTACTTGCGATCATCGTTTAACTCTTTCAGCACCCTGGACAGTGACTATTTACTGACGTTACGTAGCAACGCTCCTGTAATTACGGGTGCACACACGTAGTCACCAGTAATTACGGGAGCCCCATATACTTCTATGGACTGCCCGTGCCGTAATTACGGCCTGAAATAGGACATGTTCTATCTTTTTCAACTGCACGGGCACCTTCCCGTAAGCATACGGGGAGGTACCCGTGGGCCAATAGAAGTCTATGGACCCGTAATTACGGGAGTTTTTACGGTCGGGTGCATGGGGGCCTAACTCCAATAAATATAGCAAAATACCTGTGGGGTCAAAGTGCTAACTATACCCCTAGATAAATTCCTTGAGGGGTCTAGTTTCCAAAATGGGGTCACTTTTGGGGAGTTTCCACTGTTTTGACACCAGACCTCTTCAAACTCGACATGGTGCCTAAAATATAATCTAAAAATAAGCAGGCCCCAAAATCCACTAGGTGCTCCTTTGCTTCGGAGGCCAGGGTTTCGGTCCGTTAGGACACTAGGGCCACTTGTTGGATATTCCTAAAAACTGCAGGACCTGGGCAATAAATATTGAGTTGCATTTCTCTGGTAAAACCTTCTCTGTTACACAATTTTTTTTTATTACGAATGAATATCAGCAAAAAAAAAAAAAAAAAAAAAAAAAAAAAAAAAAAAAAAAAAAAGAGAAATTTGTCAATTTCCCCTCTACTTTGCTTTATTTCCTGTGAAAGGGTTAAGAAACTTTCGGAATGCTGTTTTGAATACTTTGAGGGGTGCAGTTTTTAAAATGGGGTGATTTATTGGGGGATTCTAGTACATAAGGCCCTCAAAACCACTTCAGAACTAAACTGGTCCCTGTAAAAATAGCCTTTTGAATTTTTCTTGAAAATGTGGAAATTGCTGCTAAAGTTCTAAGCCTTGTAACGTCCTAGAAAAATAAAAGAACGTTCAAAAAACGATGCAAACATAAAGTAGACATATGGGAAATGGTAACTAGTGACTATTTTGTGTGGTATTACTATCTGTTTTACAAGCAGATACATTTAAATTTAGAAAAATGAACATTTTGGGAAATTTTCTCAAAATGTTGGTGTTTTTCACGAATAAATATTGAATTTATCGACCACATTTTTCCACCATCATAAAGTACAATATGTCACGAGAAAACAATCTCAGAATCGCTTGGATAGGTAAAAGCATTCCGGAGTTATTACCACATAAAGTGACACATGTCAGATTTGAAAAAAAAAAAAAATCAGGCTGTGCCACAAGGCCAAAACAGGCTCAGTCCTAAAGGGGTTAAGGCCCCATGCACACGAATGTGCTTTTGCAGCCACAAAATCCACGGGAGAATTGCGGCCCCATTAATTTCTATGAGCCTGGACCGCAGAAAGAGCGGATGTCTTATTACGGCCTGTGTTCTGCGGTCCAGGCTCATAGAAAATAATGGATGCAGCCATGTGCACAGCCCACGATTTGCGGGTAGCTCGCGGGTGACACTCCGCGGCCGGCCGACCTGAAAATCACGGCCGTGCACATTGCTACGGTGGTGTGCATGAGGCCTTAGGCTTTTGCACACGACCGTGTGCGCCACCAGAGTCCTGTCCGTGATCCGTGGAAAGATAGGACATGTTCTATCTTTCCATGGTCAGTCAGGTCCGTTTTCACACACCAGATTCACCCATTGAAGTGAATGTGTCCGTGAAAACTATTGGGTGCCGAGACACATACACCTGTCATAATAAAGATGGCTGCCCCCACAAAAGTAAAAATACGGTCATCAATAAAGTTACATTAGGGAACACATTAAAATAATTAAGAAAACAAATAGGCCCCTAGCTTAAACCACAAATAAAAAAAAATAGGGACTCCTTTCCTTTAAGGCCTAATTCTCATGAGCGCCTGTTTTGCGCACGTAAAAAACACTGTATTCCCTGCGTTGCAGTTCCGTGTGGCAGCAGTGTACGGTGCGCGCCTGTGTTTTTTTACACGCGTATGTCACACTTTTTTTACGTCAGCCAAAAAAAAAAACGAAGGAGGGGTGTTGTTTCTCCATCATTTTTTTAGCAACTGGTGCGTGAAAAACACGGACAGCATACGGATGACGTCCGTGTGCTGTCCGTGTTTTTTTCACGCCCCAATTGACTTCAATGGGTGCGTGATGTGCAAAAAACGCACAAGAATAGGACATGCAGTGAGTTTCACACAGCGGACACATGCGGTGTGAAAAACACAATGTCTGAATGGCCCAATTGAATTTCATAGGTCCGTGTGACGGCCGTTGTTTTAACGCATCACGGACCCATTAAAGTCAATGGATGCGTGAAAATCACGGACAGCACACAGACGTACATCCGTGTGCTGTCTGTGATTCACGCAACAGTTGCTAAAGAAATGATGAGAAAAAGAAAAAAAAACACATCCTTCAGTTTTTTTTGCGGACGTAAAAAACGGATGACATACGCGCGTCTCCGTTTTGATGCTGCGTCAAACAGTTCTCTCCACAATGCCCACTTGGTCATATATTAAAAACACGCCCAGTTGTCCATTGCAAACTCATTAGCATAAATGTAATATAGGTCATAACTCCGTCAAAAATGATTGTTTTTCTAAATAAAAACACTGCTGTTATCTACATTACAGCGCCGATCACATTATGTACAATATAGGGTACTTATAATGTGGTGACAGAGCCTCTTTAAGGGGGTTTTTTGACACGCGTCTTTATTGGTGGTTTTAAGTTTGTACGAACATTTATTTTCAGACACGTTCCAACGCACTACCTAGAGCATGCTGCGTTTAGGTAAAAATCGCCTCTAACCCCCAAAATGCCCCAAACCAAAGCGGTTAAAAAACAGCCCTATAGTTGAGAGCCTGTTACATATATTCTCAGTTCAGGGAAAATGGATCTGTAGCGCTCGCTCTTCCAAGAATATGCATAGAAACACCATTTTTTTAAACTTTGCATATAGGGAATAAAGCTGGCCATACCCTTTAGAGAAAATAGTTGTTGAACTGTCAATATTGGTGGCATCTACCGATGATCTAATTATGTATTGGGGCAACCCAACAGCGCGCTTATTGGAGATGCAGTGTTTTGACTACAGCCGATTCCACTCTCAAAAAAAACAAAACATGTAATGTGTATGTCTAGTTTAAAGCGGATTTGTTAATTTTGTGCCATTTGAGTCTCACGAGTGATGAAATTATACAGGTGGCACAAAATTGTTTTGCGCCGTTTTGGCTAATTGGAGTTCGGACCTGTAGCGGATATATTTTGCCCTTACATAGGGGAGCATATTGAGCTGACCGATCCGCTTTTAAAGGAACCTGCTGCTGACAGGTCACTTGTGTATAACTGGAATATATACTACCACAAACATGCAAATCTGATACCCTTCACATAATGACATGTAAAAAGGACATGTATTTTCAGCTTCAATTCTGCCCATGCCACACCTTTCATGCTTGACCTGCATGAAAAATAGCATCGGTGACCCAAATAAAAACTATAAATACACATAATCCGAACAAAGCCTTGGGCTGCATTTCAATTATTCATGCAGCTTACAATATCAATTAAACCTTTTGATCTCACAGGGATGGATCTGATTACCTTTATTTTATGGACGTTGTGGTGTCTTCATGTACGCACAGGGAAATGCTGCAAAGTTACAAGAATCAGCAGTATCTCTCACATTGTTTGCACTCAGCATATTCAGATACATAGGAGGTGGAAGGGGAGGACATTTCAAGTTCTTGGATTTTTCAGCAAGGTGACAACCTTCCAGGTGGAAAGGAGGCATGGCCTTATGTAAAGGGGGTGGGGCAAATTCAGTATAATTTACACCAGAGAACTGCCGTAAATTAAAGTGAAAATCACTCTATGAAAGTAGATTTCACTCTATGGGGCATAGCAAGGTAGAGGCCCGTGCTGGACCCCTACCTTGCCAACACCCAACCAGACTACCCCTCACTCCTTCCATTAGAAGTTAAATAAATAAAATGTAAAAAAATAAAAATTATACTCTATGCTCGCCTCTAGTGCCAGTTACACATGGACCGGACGCCGGGCAGCATCAGGACATTGCATTGCATTTTTACTTCATCCGAAAGGGAGGGAAACGTATAGTGTGTGGACGCAGTAGTCACGCCGCAATTGCGGTGTATGACCCGGACGAAAGATGCAACACATTAAGAGGCTTTTTGCCTCTTAACAAACGTGAAATGCCAGTCCTAAAGGGGTATTCCGGTTTCAAGTTCAAGTTCCGGAGTGGCAGAGTACAATGTTCGGCTATGTCCGGTGCTGCTATAGGGAATGAACGGAGCGGCAGTGCGCTCAAGCGTCCTGCCGCTCCGTTCAGACAAGAGGTAGGAGACACCCGTTCTCGTAAACGGTTGGGGTCCCAGCTGTCAGACACCCACCGATCAGCAAGTTACCCCTACCCTACGGATGGGGTGTAAGTTGCTGTAACTGGAATACCCCTTTAATAAATTCCCCCCAAGTTATATTAGAAAGTTGTACAGCATTTCTTGGTAATGCTTCCATTGCAGTTGGTTTACATTTGTGTCCGTTCCGCGTAGTCGACTACTCTTGGTTTTTTATTACAAATACGGATACAAAATACTGATCATAGTCTTGCAGTGTGTACGTGGGGTTCCAGAACCTCCCCCCAATGATTTTATGGCGCTGTCTATATTATTTGTCAGATGTCCCACGACGACAACCCCTTGATCGCCACTGGTATGTCTTCTCGAACACCTAGCGATCAGCTAATACATGTGGAGGGAGCCGCAGGGGCAAACGCAGGATTTCAAAAAGGGGGGGGGGGGTTTCCAAACACGTATTTTTAAAAATCACGTAAAAAAAATAAAAATTGCTCATTTTCTCTTTAACCCCCTTCCCGCTGCAGTCATTTTTCACTTTCGTTTTTTTCCTCCCCACCTTCCAAAACTATTTTTTTTTCCATCGATATAGCCTTTGCGGGACGAGTTGTGGATTTTCACGGCACCATTTATTTTACCTAATAATGTAGTGGGAAACTCGAAACTTTGTGGGGTAGAAAAGGAAAAAACAGCGATTCATCAGTCTTTAAGGGGGTTTCACTTTTACGGCATTCACCGTGGGGTAAAAACGGATTAACAACTTTATTCTGCTGGTCAATACAATTACGGCAACACCAAATTTATATAGTTTTTTTATATGTTTTACTGTGAAAAAAAACGGATTGTTAAAAACAAAATTTAAATTTTAATCGCCATATTCTGAGAGCCATAACCTTTTTTTTTCCCCGTCGATTGAGCGGTGTGAGGGCTTATTTTTTGTGTCTCGAGCTGTAGTTTCTTTTGGTACCATTGTGGTACATAAGACTTTTTGACCACTTTTTATTCCATTTTTGTGGGAGATTAAGTGAACAAAAAAAGTGACTGGTGGTTTAATTTTTTAAGACGTTTACTGTGCGGGCTAAATAGTGTTATAAATGTTGCGATACCAGTTATGTTCATTTTCTTAATTTCTTTTGTGACATTGTGCTTGGGGGAAATTTTTTTTTTTTTAAAAATGTTGAATATATTTGTATATATATAAAAAAAAAAAAAACACTTTACTGCATTGAACGGTTTCTTTTTTTACATTTATTTTTACTTGTCCCTCTTGGGGACATGAACCAGTGATCGTTAGATCGCTTGCATGATGTACTGCAGTACTAATGTATTTCAGTATATCGTTATACTGCCACTCCTATGAGTACAGTGTTGCCAAAGTTCACCAGGCCCCATGCTGCCATCGGTATCCCCCATGATCGAGTCTCAGGGGGCCATTGCAATGTTACAAGGGGCCGCCTCCGGTTTCTAACTCCTTAAATGCTGTGGCCCATATTGACCGCGGCATTTAATGGGGCGATCAAGTGGGATCATTACACTGAAGTGTCGGCTCGTTCTATGGAGCAGGCTCAGCTCGTGAGCTCGCTCCGTACTCCCCTACCAGACGTGCGCCATATATATGGCGGATGTCAGGAAGGGGTTAAAATTCAATGTGACCCAATTCCATTCTACGCTTATGTAATCCAATGAACTCTGCTAACACTTAATAAAAAAAAAACCTCCTGATGTGGATTATGTATATGAAGCAGGGGCGTTGCTAGGGTCTTAACCCCTTAGTGACCACTAATACGCCTTTTTACGTCGGTCACTAATGGGCTTTAGGCTAGGCTGACGCCTTTTCACGTCAGCCTAGTCTAAGTCCTGCACGGGTCTCCCGTGCAGGCTGGAGCCGGGGCTCTGCTGTCTGATGACAGCTGAGCTCCTGCTCCAACGCCCGCGATCGAAGTTTACTTCGATCGCGGCCGTTTAACCCGTTAAATGCCGCCGTCAATAGCGACGGCGGCATTTAACTTTGTTTACAGAGGGAGTGCGCTCCCTCTGTCACCCATCGGCGGCCCGCGAATGAAATCGCGGGTCTCCGATGGGGTGTCATGGCAGCCGGGGGCCTGATAAAAGCCCCCAGGTCTGCCTTGGACATATGCCTGTTAGGACGCGCCGGAGGCACGTCCTAACAGATTGCCTGTCAGATTTACACTGACAGGCAATAATGCTCTGGTATACGAAGTATACCAGAGCATTATAGCAGCGATCGGAATATCGCACAGTAAAGTCCCCTAGTGGGACTAATAAAATAAGTCATCAAAGTGAAATAAAGATTATTAATAAAAAGTACAGTAAAAAAATAAATAAAACCATTTTTTTCCATAAAAAGTGGTTTTATTTAGTAAAAGTGTAAAAAAAAAAAAAAAGTACACATATGTGGTATCGCCGCGAACGTAATGACTCCATTAATAAAGTTAATATGTAATTTAAACCGCAAGGTGAACACCGTAAAAAAAAAACGCAAAAAACCATGGCGAAATTGCAATTTTTTTCCATTGCCCCCCAAAAAAGTCATATTAAAAATGAATCAATAAGTCCCATGCACCCCAAAACAGTACCATTCAAAACTACGTCTTGTCCCGCAGAAAACAAGCCCAAAAAATCACTAGATTGATGGAAAAATAAAAAAATTACGGCTCTTGGAAAGCGACGATGCAAAAGCAAATAATTTTAGTTCAAAAGTGTTTTTATTGTGCAAAAGTCGTAAAACATAAAAAAAACTCTACACATGTGGTATCGCCGTAATCGTACCGACCCATAGAATAAAGGTAACATGTTATTTACGCCGCATAGTGAACGGCGTCAATTTAAAAACGCATAGAACAATGGCGGAATTTCAGTTTTTTTTTATAATCCCCCCCCAAAAGGGTTAATAAAAGTTAATATAAAAATTATATGTACCCAAAAATGGTGCTATTAAAAAGCTCAACTAATCCCGCAAAAAACAAGTCCTCATACAGCTATGTAGACGAAAAAATAAAAACGTTATAGCTCTTTGAATGAGACTATAGAAAAACGAATAAAATAGCTTGGTCATTAGGGCCTAAAATGGGCTGGTCACTAAGGGGTTAAAAGATCAGTTTGTGCATTTGTGTTTATTTACAGGTTCTGTCATTGGACTACGTCAGATTTGAGGACTACTTCGATGACTGCTTTTTTTATTCTCAATAAAATAGTTAACGAGGGTTGCGTAGGGTTTTTTATTTCAATGAAGTATTTTATTATGTCCTTGTATTTTTTTTAAACTTTATTACTACCGCCTTATTAATAGCTGCTGGCTGATTGACAACCTCCATTACTAAGGCGGGGCTTAGCGTTAGCCGATGCAGAGGCCAACACTAACCCCCATTATTACCCCGGTACCCACCGCCACAAGGGGTGCCGGGAAGAGCTGGGTACGATCCAGTACCTGATCATCTGTAGTGAGGTCGAGGAATGGGGCGGCCGCAGGCTGGTATCATTAGGCTGGGAAAGGCCCAAAACAGTGGTCCTTACCACCCTGGTAATGCTAGCCTGCTGCTGCTATGTTGAAGCAGCAAAGCGCCTATTAGATTAGTTAGGCGATAAGGATTTAATAAAACTAGTGACAGAGTTCCTTTAAGTCTTTTCCTTTTAGCTTCAGGACACTCAACTGTAATTGCGTCCTCAACAGAAGTCCATAGTTTTGGATGGGAGACAAAAAATGTAAATACTCTGTCAACAGCACTAAACATATTTTTACCATGGAAATCTGGGAAGCAATACGTATACACAGCTTTAGGCCGGATTTACACGAGCGTGTGCGTTTTGCGCGCGCAAAAGGCACTTAACAGCTCCATGTGTCAGCCCCGTATGATGCGTGGCTGTGTGATTTTCACGCAGCTGCCATCATGACACTCTGTTTGTATGTTTGTAAACAGAAAAGCACGTGGTGCTTTTCTGTTTTCATTCATACTTTTTACTGCTGTTGCGCGAATCATGCGCGTCACACTGAAGTGCTTCCGTGTGCTGCGCCTGATTTTCACGCACCCATTGACTTCAATGCGTGCGTGATGCGTGAACAACGCACAAATATAGGACATCTCGTGCGTTTCACGCAGCGGACATACGCTGCGTGAAAATCACGGACTGTCTGAACGGCCCCATTGACTAACATAGGTCTGTGCGAGGCGCGTGAAAATCACTCGCCTTGCACGGACGTATTACACGTTCGTCTAAATAAGCCCTTAGAGTACTGCTGAGAAGTGCTGCAGCATCTTTCAGTTTCCCTGCCATCGATCCTGCTCGATCATATTCCAGAACTCAGAAAATAAAAACCACGGTAATCTACATTACAGCGCCGATCAGATTATGTAGGAGATAGGGCACTTAGAATCTGGTGACAGAGCCTCTTTAAAGAGGCTCTGTCACCACATTATAAGTGGCCTATATTGTACATGATGTGATCGGCGCTGTAATGTAGATTACAGCAGTGTTTATCATTTAGAAAAACGATCATTTTTGACGGAGTTATGACCCATATTAGCTTTATGCTAATGATTTTCTTAATGGACAAGTGGGCGTGTTTCACTATATGTCCAACTGGGTGTTGTACAGAGGAGTGTATGACGCTGACCAATCAGTGACCAATCAGCCTCATACACTTCTCTCCATTCATTTACACTGCAGATAGCGATATAGCTATATCGCTATGTGCAGCCACATAAACACACGATAACGTTACTGCAGTGTCCTGACAATGAATAGACATTACCTCCAGCCAGGACGTGAGGTCTATTCAGAATCCTGTCACTTCTGTAGCGTCTCTGAGTTACAGCACAGCACAGCGAGATCTCGCTGTAAGTCACAGCTTACAGCGTAATCTCACGAGACTACGCCTGCTATGCTGTAACTCACAGAGAAGTGGTCAGGATTCTCAATACACATCACGTCCTGGCTGGAGGTAATGCATATTCACAGTCAGGACACTGCAGTAATGTTATAGTGTGTGTGTATGTGGCTGCACATAGCGATATAGCTATATCGCTATTTGCAGTCTAAATGAATGGGGAGAAGTGTATAACGCTGATTGGTCACTGATTGGTCAGCGTCATACACTCCTCTGTACAACGCCCACTTAGTCAAAAAGTAAAACACGCCCAGTTGTCCATTGAGAAACTCATTAGCATAAAGCTAATATAGGTCATAACTCAGTTAAAAATAATCGTTTTTCTAAATAAAAAACACTGCTGTAATCTACATTACAGCGCCGATCACATCATGTACAAGATAGGCCACTTATAATGTGGTGACAGAGCCTCTTTAAGAAAGTAATAGAAAAAAAACTGAGGCTTAGATCAATAAATTACAAATTATACTTAGTCTTTTCTGAGAAAACAATATTTCCATCTTCCTAGAAAATCCTGCTCTGCAACATGCTGCCTGAAGATCAGACTACATGTTCAACGTGACAGGTTCCCTTTAAATGGGCCAGTAGAATAACCTGTTTTTAGAATTCCGTGCCTCTGATTTCCAGTGAAGTCACTAGCTGTAAACAGATACAAGCAGGTCAAAGTAACACACAAGCCATACGTGTGGTATACGACTAAGGAAATAAAGGACAGTAAAGACATTGCACCCTTATATGCATAATCCCAGAAAGACACCAGTAGAATGGCTACAAAACCATAAATCTGCTCTATTGTTAAAAAATACCTGCCGGGAATGTGGCTTGACAACACAATGCTGTATTTATAGGTCTAAACTGACAAGTTAAACTGCCTTGTGTGACAGGCCTTGGCAGAAGACTCCCCTGTCCTAGGACGGAGCAAAAAAGCAGATGTAAACCTACACAAAAATCTGCAAGAAAAAAAAAAAAATATGCACAGATTTCAGAATTTGAAATCCATATCATGCTTTCTGCTGGATTCACATATCGATTGCAGCTTTCAATGGCGATTTTATAACCAGATCTAGGAGGAAGGAGAAGTATGCGGTTTTTTCTTTCTATTTCCTATTTCTTTTAAAACCAATTCGGACTGCCTCAAAAACCTTTAACAAAACCTGCAACATATACGCGATGTGTACATGGGCCCTAAGGCTCGATTCACACGACCGTAGAATTCATCCGTGATTACGGACCGTAAGTGAACAAATCTTATCAACACACTGCGTAAAAAATCCTCTGAAAAAAGGTTCATAAATTGACCTGCGTTTTTTTAATCCGCACCATGTCACTTTATGCTGCGGAATCGCTGGCTTTCTGTTGCAGGATTTCCCCTATTGAATTTAATGGGGAGGTAAAATCCGCAACAAACAGCAGATGGTGTGATTTTTTTGCGGCAAAAAAGCTGCAAATCCTCCGCAAAAATCGCAACTCCAAAAAACCGAGTTATACTTACCCAGATCTCTATGCTTCTGCATCCAGGCTGGCCTCCTGGGATGACATTTCATCCCATGTGACTGCTGCAACCAATCACAGGCTGCAGAGGTCACCAGACGCAGCATCATCCCAAGAGACTGGGCTGAAGGACGTCAGAGGGATGCGTCGCCACGACTAGGGATGTCACGATACCAGAATCTGGACTTCGATACCGATACTTTGTGTATTATTGCGATTCTGGATACCAAAATGATACTTTGCTAACAATAATAAAAAAAGAAAAAAGTTCCTCCATTTTCTGATGGTGTGATGAATTTTGAACCTCCATGTGACACACATTCATAGTAATTAACCCCACAATAAAATTTGTAAAAATTTAATAAAATCAGCAAAAATACAAAATGAACGGCAGGTGGCCAAGGATAGTAAAACAATTCCCCAAAAATTCTTCAAGCATATAAATGCAAAAAAGCCAAGGTCTGAACATGTAGGACCCCTAGATAGTGGTAACGGGGAGTTGGTGACAGGGGATCAAGAGAAGGCAGAGTTACTAAATGGGTTCTTCTCATTAGTGCAGCAGCGGCCACGTAACATTCTGCGGACCGCGTGCGCACACTTGTCAGGAGCGGGGTAATGGCCGTATTACAGTCGCAGCCCCGCTCTCACAACATTCATGCGTTACAATACATGAATAAACAGTATTGAACCATTTGAAGGTACACGGCATCTAACTAAATAGTATCGACATTTCGATGCATCGTGCAACCCTAGCCGTGACTACAGGCAAGTACAGGCTTTATTTTTTTTCTAGCTGCCGTTCTCAGGCAGCGGACATCCCGGTTGAAAAACTGCACCACAATTTGGTGCGTGTTTTTTTCTCCGAAATGCCCTGCGAGGACCAGGGCGCATATGCGATATACTTTAACGCAGCGTATCCGCCCTGTGTAAGACCCACTGCAGAAACAATCCCATTCAGACGCAGGGAACTGATTTTCGATCGCAGAAATTTCTGCAGTGTGTGCAGGGGGCCTAAGGCTGGAATCACACGTGCAGTTTTAGTCTTTTTTTTTTTTTTTTTTTTTTCACAAAAGCGAGGAAAAAGTATAAACTATAGACTAGTTCTCCTTTGTGTCCACTTGCAGTGACTATTAAAAAAATCGCTAATACGAATATTTGCTCATGTAAATGATCGGACATATGTACAAAGACTATAGATACGATCTCTGAAGTCAGTATCCACGGCACTTAAAAGGACACTCAGGCCAATCTTATCTGGCATGGCCGTCCATTTGACTACAATCTATTGTTCCCTGTTATCAGACATGTCAGACAGTGGAGAGGCGGCCTGTAGTGTTGATCAATGGGATTACTGATCAGTCCAGACGATATCTGCGCCCATGATCTCTACTTTCTGCATATCTCCACCTCTGAGAACCGGATCCATTTACAGCAGACAACTTTTCGGATACCTCAGCGCTCCTTTGATATATACCCACCTCTAAGGATAGATGGGTGTAAAGGGAAGGCTACAGTCACACGAGCGTGTCAAATTTACTCATGTAAAAAACATGCGTAAATCTGGTCCGTGTGTGTCGCGTTATGCATCAGTGTGCTTTGCGAGTGGCATGCGTTATTCACGCATCAATACGTGAGTTTAAAGAAGCGGACTCTCGAAGCGTGAAAACTCACGCACGCGTGAACGGCCCTATTGAAATCAATGGGTCCGTGTGCGGTGCGTGATTTCCACGCACAACACACGGACCAGATTGTTGGTGTGAATGGGCCCGAACGCATACAGCACGGCGAACTCCCCCCCCCACCGCAGTAAGACCGATGCCGCGGTGTCTCTTAACGCCGGCTATTTCACTGGAAGCACATAAACAGGGAACCGGTGCACATATCCTGGTTAACTATTAACCCGCTGTAAATTGTGAAACAAGCCAACAAATCAGTATATTTATGACTGTGACCAATGTATAGATTATATAGGAATATACCACACCTCGATTACCAGCGGAGCCAGGATGACCGCCGCTTACACCCACATCTGACAGAACACCCCAGAACCTTCCACACAGAATACAGCGCCGCAAACATCATTCACAATGACATATAGAAATGTGGCACAGTAGGGATAATGGGGAAAATATTCCTGTCAGCAATTCCATTGCATAGCTCTACAACCAGTTTGATGTGGCTGATACCAGGGAACAATAGACTACCTTCTAGCGCACCGTACATGAAATTCTACGGGTATATAGAAAGTATATGGAGCAGTATAGGGTCATGCACTCCGGTGACACTTGGCCAATCAGCGCGGAGTAAAACGTGAAGAAGGAGGAGGGGGGTCACACAGCTTCCACATCTCACACAGGCCGTCTATTATCCCCTCATTGAGCTCTATAGCTACAAAGTACGAGCGTCCCAGCCTAAACCCGCCCGCAGCACTCACCTCTGGCCGGCGTCTTGGCGGCCAGCTCCTTATTACCAACACCCTCAGTGACCTGCGCTCTGTACGTGTGTGACAACACCAATGTAAACGTGTACTCACTGCCCCGGGACTGTGCGCTAGCCGGGGCTCCTTACTTCAAGGCGTTGCCTGGCAACCAGCAGTCAACCAGCCAGAGAAAGGGCGGGACAGGGAGGAAGAGGAAGTCAAAAGGGTGGAAGAAGGCGGGGTGTTGGTTGGTCGGTAGGTTGGTGCGTATTCAGGTACGGGGCAGGGTGAAGCCATAGGACATACACGTCATATGTGCCTCGGAGGAAGCAGAAAATGAGGAATCTGGGAAGCACTTGTGTGGATCTGGTCAATGTAAAATGATGTACAGAATAAAGTTAGGCTCTATGCACAATAGTGCGCCCCCTTCTGACCAACCATAGAAAGTACAGAAGAGGACAGACGTGTTAATACGTTTGCTGTTTGTTTCTGGCTGAAGGCAAAATATAGTGACTCGTAGCAGAGGGCTATGTTGTGTGTGTGTGGTGTTTTTTTCTAAATATATATATATATATATATATATATACCACAGCTTTCTCTAGCTGCTGTAGTTACATAAAATTAGCTTTTTTTTCCCCTCTCTGTGAATACAATGCTGAAGACTGCAACCTCGTTAAAAACGGCAAAATATCACTGAAGATAAGCGGGTAGAAAACTCCCGGTTGTATAGTGCTGTGGTGTTATATAAAGGGCTAGTCCGCAATTTTAGGCCCTGTTCATACAGAGTTCACCTGTTTTTTGAGGCGGAAACCGCGTCGGAAAACGCTCCAAAAAAATGTCCGAAAATGCCTCCCATTGATTTCAATGGGAGGCGGACGCGTTTTTTCACAGCGAGCAGTAAAACCGACTCGCGGCAAAGAGAAGCGACATGGCTTATCTTTGGGCGTTTACATCTCTGACCTCGCATTGACATCAATGGGAGGTAGAGGTAGAGAAAGCGTTTTTCCCAATGGCCGCGGGTGAAATACGGCGTGCGGACAGATCAAAATCTGCATCGAAATTCCAGACAGAATTTTCAGCCTTCAAAAAAACTGCTAAGGGTATGTTCACACGAGGTCATTACGTCCGTAATTGACGGACGTATTTCGGCCGCAAGTACCAGACCGAACACAGTGCAGGGAGCCGGGCTCCAAGCATCATAGTGATGTACGACGCTAGGAGTCCCTGCCTCGCTGCAGGACCACTGTCCCGTACTGTAATCATGTTTTCAGTACGGGACAGTAGTTCCACGGAGAGGCAGGGACTCCTAGCATCGTACATAACTATGATGCTAGGAGCCCGGCTCCCTGCACTGTGTTCGGTCCGGTACTTGCGGCCGAAATACGTCCGTCAATTACGGACGTAATGACCTCGTGTGAACATACCCTAACAATGTTCCCATTAGATCAGAAACACACGCAGTTTTTGTTTTTTTTTTTTTTTGAGCCAAAGCCAGAAGTTGACCCAAAAGAAAGGAAAGGTATAAAGAAAAGAGTAATTCATCTTCTTTAACCCCTTAACGCACCTTGACACACCTGTACGTCATGGTTTGCACTGCATTAAGGCACCATAAAGTACAGTTACGTCATGGTGCTTCCCTGTCACCATGTCCAAAGACATGGTGACAGAACAGTGACATCGGCTGTCATAGACAGTCGATAGTCACTGTGACTCGTCGGGGGAACAATTGCGGCGCTGCCAGCAATCGCTGTGATTGCAGCATGGTTACCGGGCTAAAAGAGCCGGATAGCCACGCTAGCCGATCGTCTGTTGGCAACAGGAGGCCTAACAATGGCCCTGTCTGCCAAGTACGGCGGCCTGTTAGGCCCCCGCCCAGAGGCTGGGCTTAAAAGGCTTCCGGTCGCAGATGAAAGATGGCGGCAAGGTCAGAAGCTGAGCCTGCGCCATCAGCCGAAGGGTGTCAGCTGTATGTCACAGCTGACATCCTGCTGTAATGGCAGGGAACGGAGCTAGCTGCGCTCCCTGCCATTAACCCCTTAGATGCCGCGATCACGGCATCTTTGTGGTTTCCAGGAGATCGGCATCGCTGCGATGTGGACGCACGGATGATGATCGTTGCTATGGGAGCTGGAGACCAACAGTGTCTTCCTGTTCTGCCACGTACGGAAGCCTAAAAAAAGTTATAAAAAAAGTTCAGCTAAAGTGTAAAAGTTCTAAGTTAAAAAATTAAAAACTGCCTTTTTTCCTATAATAAGTCTATTATTATAGGGGGAAAAAATGAAACCGTTAAAAAAGTACACATATTTGGTATCACCGCGTTCTTAACAACCCAAACTATAAAACTATAATGTTATTTTTCCCGCACGGTGAGCACCGCAAAAGATAAAAATAAAAAACAATGCCAGAATCGCTATTTTTTTGGTCACCATCCCTTGTAAAGTATAGAATAAAAAGTGATCAAAAAGTCGCACGTACCCCAAAATAGTACCAATAAAAACTACCTTCCCGCAAAAACAAGCCCTTACACAGCCTTGTCAATGCAAAAATAAAAAAAGTTATGGCTCTTAGAATATGGGGACACAAAAAATAAATTATTTTTCAAAAATGGGATTTGTTTGTGCAAACGCTGCAAAACATAAAAAAACTATATATACATGGTATCGCCATAATCATATCGACTCGCAGAATAAAGTAAAATGTCATTTATAGCGCACGGTGAACACTGTTTAAAAAAACAAAAAAAACATTGTCAGAATTGTTGGTTTATGGTAACCTTGCTTGACAAGAAGATGGAATAAAAAGTGATTAAAAAAACCTACAGATTGTCCCGCAACAAATAAGCCCACACGCAGCTCCGGTGGTGAAAAAATAAAAAAGCTCTGGCTCTCAGAATATGGCGACGAAAAATATGCAGAGTGTTCCAAAAGCGGATAAGATTGGGCACCATTTATCAGTGCGACACTGGCCGCACATCTATGAATTATGTATTTCCAGTACATCCCTCATGACAGCACCACAGGAGGTTGCCCTATCGGGGAGTCCGTGCACTCTCCCTTCTATTCCCCCTATGTGCCTAGGCTAATTACCTCTCTAACGAGAGGTCCCTTAGCTCCCAACCACAGCACCTACCTTACAAATCCTAGGCAGGGTTCCGGTAGTGTGCGGGGTTCGGGATTCCCAAGCCAGGCTTCGGCCGAGGCTGAGTGACCATTCAAGGACCGGCAGCTCCATAAGGTTGGTAGCGCAGGTGATATCCTTGTGAGCGGATATCCATCTCATGGTGTAGCCGCGGCCGGAAATGGCGCTGGGCTACTTCCGGTCCGCGGCCATCTTGGAAGGCATGAAATTCAAAACGCCCACATTTAAAGGTATGTAGTTAGAGCTAATACCTCTAACGTCGAATTATATATACAGCCTTAGGCCGGATTTACACAAGCGTGTGCGTTTTGCGCGCGCAAAAAACGCGGCGTCTTGCGCGCGCAAAAGGTACTTAACAGCTCCGTGTGTCAGCCGCGTATGATGCGTGGCTGCGTGATTTTCGCGCAGCCACCATCATTATGACACTCTGTATGGTTGTAAACAGAAAAGCACGAGGTGCTTTTCTGTTTTCATTCATACTTTTTACTGCTGTTGCGCGAATGACACGTGTCACACGGAAGTGCTTCCGTGTGGTGCGCGTGATTTTCACGCACCCACTGACTTCAATGGGTGCGTGATGCGCGAACAACGCACAAATATAGGACATGTCATGAGTTTTACGCAGCGGACACACACTGCGTGAAACTCACGGACATTCTGCACGGCCCCATAGACTAACATAGGTCCGTGCGAGGCGCGTGAAAATGTTCACGCGCGTTGCACGGACCTATTATACGTTCGTCTGAATAAGCCCTTAAGCACATATCTTGTGGAATCGGATATTGTATTTGACTGTTGCTTGTTTGGTGATGGAACTACCTCGTTCTGACGGAATTCCAGATATGTCCCAGGGTCATGTGAGTCTCACCCTTGGGTTACAACTCTGTATGTAAGTACACCTTACTTTACCTGCCATTTGTTTTCTCTAGGATAAAGATTCCTCTCAGAGACAAACTGACCCTAAAAAGAAGGTTAAAAAATGTGCGACTTGTGGGAAAAACCTGCTAGAGTCACATAAGAAACAATTGTGTCAAGACTGTATCGCAAAGCTACTAAAAGAAGAACAGCCGACGTTTATATCTGAACTTAGGGCTATGATTCACGAGGAAGTGAGTCAGTCAGTAGCCTCCCTTGCCCCTCCTCAAGAAACTCCGTCACACTCCCGGGCAAAAAGGCCACAGACTGAAGTGGAACAAAAATGGTGCCCGCCATCTCAGGGGTCTGACTCTGAGCAGGAGTGTTATTACTTATCAGAGGGTGAATTAGAAGGAGATGAACTCTTACCTTCAACCTCATCTACACAGGAGAAAAAACATTTCTTCTTTTCTGAGAAGTCCAATACATTAATCCAGGCAATACGGGAGACAATGAATATCCCTGAAGAAGACCAACCCCATACCATCCAGGATAAAATGTTTGGGGGCCTGACAGAGAGGAAAACAAAGATTTTTCCGGTAAATGAGAATCTCAAAAAAATGGTACCGATGGAATGGGAGGATTCAGAAAAAAGACTATTCATTTCAAGATATTTTAAAAATAGACTTCTCTTTGATCCAGAAGACACGAAACCTTGGGATGAGATCCCAAAAGTGGATGTTCCAGTGACTAGGGTTGCTAAAAAAAGACGCAAGATTAGAAGATTCCTCTCAGTTAAAAAACCCCATGGACCGGAAGGCAAATGGGCTGCTGAAAAGAGTTTGGGAATCTTCATCCGCTTTAATCTCTACAAATATCACGGCCACATCTGTAGCAAGATCAATGTTTATTTGGTTAAACCAACTGGAGACCCATTTAATGATAAAAACATCAAGAGAAGATATATTAGAATCTCTACCTTTACTAAAAATGGCAACCGGATAAGTTAGATTGATAATATAGCCGGTTGGCACTGTTGTGTGCTTTTTGAGGTCTCCCAGCGTGTGCACGGCACTAATACACTGGCCGTGCACACGCTGGAAAACCTCAAAAAGCATGCAACAGTGCCAACCGGCTATATTATCAATCTAACTTAATCCCTGATGACGTACCCCATAAACTGGGGGTACTGTAACACGTTGGATTAGATCATTTGTGGCAAGGGTTTCAGAGAGAGTCTATACTATAAGGGGAGTGTATTATCAGTGGGTGGACATATGTCCTAATACCTACTGATACCTCTCATACCTCTGACCGCTTGCTTGTACCTGCATTTAGGATATATTGGGCATAAGTGCCCTATCTCCTACATAATCTGATTGGCGCTGTAATGTAGATAACAGCAGTGGTTTTTATTTTGAAAAACGATCATTTTTGAGAAAGTTATGAGCTAGTTTAGATTTATGCTAATGAGTTTCTCTTTTTTTGTGGATCATGCTGGGCTGGAACAATGAGAAGTGTATGACACTGATTGGTCACTGATTGGTCAGCCTCATATACTCCTCTGTACAACACCCAGTTGGTAAAAAGTAAAAACACGCCCAGTTGTCTATTGAGAAACTCATTAGCATAAATCTAAACTAGCTCATAACTTGCTCAAAAATTATCGTTTTTCAAAATAAAAACCACTGCTGTTATCTACATTACAGCACCACTCAGATTATGTAGGAGATAGGGTACTTATAATCTGGTGACAGAGCCTCTTTAAGAGCCAGTTTTTAGAATTTAACTAATAAAATATCAGTTTTTTAATCGTTCTTTCAGGCTGTAACCAACTTTCCATTATAGGAACGAAACTATCTCAAAATCAAACACAGTGAATACAGGCATTTTCAAGGCATATGGCCTGTTCAGATAAAGATTATGTCCTCAAACTTCAGAGAACTAAAAGCTGTATGGGAAACATTCGTAAAAGCTTCACCCATCATAAAAGGGATGCACGTAAGAATCTTATCGGACAACATAACGACAGTGTCCTTCGCCATCAGGGGGGAACAAGACACACTCATCTTCAGGCCCTCTCTGCACAAATTTTCAGTTGGGCAGAAGAAAATGTCCTATCGGTCTCCGCGGTCCACCTACAAGGCTCAGAGAACCTATCGGCAGACTTCCTAAGTCGGGAAAAAGTAGACCCCGGAGAATGGTCCCTGAACAAGGACATTTTTCTGTCCTTAACCCTAAGATGAGGTTATCCCCAAATAGACCTTTTTGCCACGAGGAAAAAAACCCAGGTAAAGACATTCTTCTCCCTAAATCTCAAAGACAACCCGTTGGGAGTAGATGCATTATCCCAACCCTGGGACATGTATCTGGCCTATGCCTTTCCTCCGTTTCCTCTAATACCAGTGGTATTAAGAAAAATCCAGGAAGATTTGACAAAAGTTATCATTCTTCCCTATTGGCCAAAAAGAAGCTGGTTTCCAATCCTAAAGTACCTAGCAATGGAAGACCCTATCATGCTCCCAGTCAAGAAGAACCTTCTCTCCCAGGGTCCCTTATTCTTTCAAGGAATAGAAACTCTGAAGTTGTCAGCTTGGATCCTGAAAGGCAGATCTTGAGAAACCACGGTTTGTCAGACGAGGTAATTTCAACTATCTTATTAAGCCATAAAAAAGTTACCTAGAAAATCTATAAAAAAATTTGGAAGAAATTCTGTTCCTGGTAAGGAGATCCGGCACCAGACCCCTTTCTTCCCAACATCGCGAAGATCCTAGATTTCTTACAATCAGGATTCAAAAAAGGGCTTATCCCTAGTACCTTAAAAGTGCAGATCTCAGCCTTAAAGAGGCTATGTCTTTCATGTAATTGTCACGGACACAGGATATGTGGAAACACTAGGCCGCTCCGCCGTAGCGGGGAGGCAGCTGACCAGGTCACAGTCTATGCGGAAGTCAATGGCAGACAGTAATGCTTGGGTACCTGAAATAGTCCGGACGGTGGCTGTGGCTTCAGCGCGGATGGAGGCAGATGCGGCAGGTGGCGCCAGACGTGGCAGGCAGTATCCGATGAAGCGGAAGACACTTGCATTTCCTAGGAGGGAGACGGAGACCAGCGCTCACAGATCCATGGCTGCGGGCGTCGGGAGGTGAGTAAACCCCGCGGCCATGGACGCTACAGTATCCCCCTTCTTTTTTTAAAAAATATCCTTTTTATTGTCAATTTTCACATTTTCTTACAAACATTTCACGTAAAAGTTACATCATGAGTGCGCAGCACTCAACTGTCATTGAATTCACTTTGAATTAAATTCAACATAACATAACATATAAACATAGCATAAATGTCGATCTTCATATGGACCGAAAACATGACTTCCCCCAACCCCGGCACGACTTAGGTCATCAATGAGTATCTACTTATCATTTATCCCCCAACTAGCTCAAAGTTGCAACCCCCCTAAAGTGTCTGTCAAGAGCTGTGTGCAGTACCACTTTGTGTGCTGGAAAGGCTTAACAATTTCCGCTATTTCGGCTGCTGTACATTGCGATTCTATGAATATTTGCCACTTATCAAATAGCTTCTTAGTTCCCGTTTCCTTCCGCCTTTCCACCTCCACCCTCTCAAGAACTAACAACTGTTTCAGCCGTGACACAATCAGTTCTAACCCCGGCGTGTCTGCCTCCAACCATTTACTCAGCAGGCATCTCAAGGCTACCAGTAAAATCGTGTGCACCAGCGCTGGAGGTGATCTCACTCCTCGAGCACCCTCTTCCTCTGGCGGCCGCGCCTGATGGAATAGTAGCGCTTCAGGCGTCGGTGGGAGGTTCGCTTTCCAATGATCCTTAAAGGAACAGTGTCATCACAAATTATTTTTTTATATGTTAAAGATGTTAGTGAAAAAAAAAAAAAAAAAAAAAAAAAAATTCACTGTATAAATTGATATAAATATAATTGTGCTCCCACAATATGAGAAAATTAGAAGGTTCACTGAAATGACAATTGAGTAAAATATACCTTTTATTAGTAACTCATTTTAAAAACAGGGGTAACACACCACTGTGAAATAAGCCCCACCGTGATAATTTAAAAACGTATTAAACAGAAAACACTGAGTCATTATGATAGATATATCTCAGTGTTTGTAACAATGTTTCACTGACAACAGCATTTGACCTGGGCACAACAGTAGTACAATCCCCAAAATGCACCAGTGTCCGTGAACAAAACACCGGAACTCCTAGCGCTGGGTGTAAACAATGCTACTGTCCCCTATGCAGACATTCAGTGTACAATGAAAGACCCTACGCGTTTCAGATACTCATCCTCAGGGGTCCGTATCTTGGTCACTCTGGCCTCATCACCAGCGATAATGGTATTCAACAGCAGATATTCTGCTGTGCGTCACGGGAAGATGCTCGTATCGATGTCAACGGCATACTTCATTACAGGCGCTAGGTTACTATAAGCCCCAAACTCCACCCCTCGTTTTGGCGGCGATACATAAACTGACCAATCACAACACCCTCTCGATTCGTGACACCTGCCCATGTGACCCCCCGCCGTCAGCTGACAGCCAGGGGTCATCATCGGCCGCATCAATCCGAACGCGCAGGCGCAGTGGGAGCCAGGGACGTATCGCCCGGACTGCCAAGCAGGAGGAAGGTAAGAGCAAGCCGATAATTTGTTTGTGAGTATGTCTTGCGGGACAGTTACCCACCGCAAGTGGACTGCCTCAAAAAAGCAACTCTTTAGTTTAAAAACACATATTAGGTGGACGAGATAGCGGAATCCCTCCCATTTGAAATATTTAAACACAAGATCTCTGAATATGTTAAGGGGCCAATATGGCCATATCAAACATAGTGAACTATGCAAGATACCACCCACCCAAAAGGCCACCCAAGGTGAATATTGGCCGTCTAAGGTGGAGGAATAGTATAACATATTAAATAAAACAAGTATAATTAGTCTGCTCGTTTAAACCCGCTGGTTGTATGCATGCCAATCTATGGATCCATTGGGCTTCTTTGCGTAGAATAAGGTTGTCCCAGTCACCTCCTCTTTTGGGGGGTCTAATAAGTTCAATTGCTTGAAAATTTAAACATGCTGCTTGGCCTTGGTGTTTGGCATGCACATGCTTAGATATTGGGGTGTCCCTAGCATGGATAATATCTCCAACATGCTCCCTTATCCGGCGCCGAAATTGTCGCGCCGTTTTTCCCACATAATTAAGGGGGCATGGGCATGTAATGAGGTAAACCACCCCCGCTGTTTTGCAATTGACAAAATCCCGAATGATGTATTTCTCCTGTGTTGCAACACTGGTAAAGCTATTCCCTTTGAGAATGAAGTCACAAGCTTTACAGCTACCACATCTGAAAGTGCCTGGTATTTGTCTATCCAGCCACGTACCCCTAGGTAAAATGGGGTCAAAACAGCTATGCATGACTCTATCCCTGATGTTTTTCCCTCTCCGATACGTAACAGAGGGCCACTGTGTGATCTGATCAACCAAATCTGTGTCAGAACTGAGAATACGCCAATACCTTTTCAGGATTTGCATGATATCATTTTGTTTAGAATCATATGTGCCTATGAGTCTCGTAACTTGTTCTTGTTTACGTTTTTTAGGAACCAGAAGACTTTGCCTATCTGCGTCCCTTGCTCCCTCATAGGCCTTTCTGATTACACCCTTGGGGAAACCTCTATCCTTCAATCTTATCTTGAGTTCCTGAGCCTGGAACTCAAAATCACCCATGGAGCTACAATTCCTGCGTACTCTCATAAATTGGCCTTTTGGAATGCCACGTTTGAGGGGATAGGGATGACAGCTGTTCCATTGCAAGAAACTATTGGTTGCTGTTTCTTTCCGGTGTACCTTTGTACGAATTGTACCTTCTCCTGTTTTTATAATTTTCAAATCCAGAAAAGACAATTCTTTTTCACTGATCTCACACGTGAACCTAAGCCCTATATCATTTGTGTTGAGGGCTGCTACAAAGCTATGGAACTCCTCTGCTGTAGAGTTCCAAAGAAGCAGCACGTCATCAATATATCTAATCCATAGTCCAATGGACGAAGTCCATTTTGTAAAATTGTCCCCAAAGACAATCGTCTCCTCCCACCAGCCAAGAAATAAATTTGCATAGGTGGGAGCGGCAGGACTCCCCATTGCAGTGCCACATTGCTGATGAAAGATCTTGTCTTCAAAGATAAATATATTTTTTTCAAGAACGAATTGTAATAACTGCAAAACAAATTGGTTATGGGCTGCAAACTGAGTGCCCCTTGATCCAAGGAAGTACTCGATCGCCTTGTAACCCAATTTGTGAGGTATGGATGAATACAACGCCTCAACATCCAGGCTAGCCAACAGTGTGCCTCTCTCCAAAGAAATACCATCAATCTGTTTCAGAACATCCATAGTGTCACGTACATATGACGTGAGACTCAAAACAAAAGGGCGCAACACCTGATCAACATATGTACTCACATTTTGAGTTAGATTATTAATGCCTGAAACAATAGGTCTGCCACGTAAGGGGGGATACCCTTTGTGGATTTTGGGCAGGCTATAAAAACATGCCATGATGGGAAATTGTGGAATCAGGAACCCAAACTCACTAGCACTGATCAGAGATCTGCTCTTTGCATCACTCAGAATGCCCAGCAACTCTTTCTTGAACAGTGCTGTGGGGTTATCCTTCAAAATGGTGTAACAGTCAGGGTTAAGTAAAATGTCCTCACACATTTTTTTATAATCATCTCTGCCCATGACCACGATATTCCCACCTTTATCAGATGCCTTTAGAACGATACTTTGTTTTTTCTCTAAGGTGGTCAGAGCTACTCTTTCGGACCAGGACAGGTTGTTGTCTACGCCCCTAATGTCCTGACTGAGATTTTTGATTTCATCTCCCACCATTTCCACAAATAAATCCACATTGGTAAAATCTCCTATAGGTGGCAGCTTTCTACTCTTCAATTTAAGATCGGTGAAAGGACCTAAACCTGGGGTTCTACCAGATTCCTCTAGTAACCCCTCTAAGGCCACCAGGCCTTCCATATCAGATTCTTCTAACCCTAATTCAATACATTTTTTCCTATTATGGTGTTTGAAGAATTTGATCCATTTGAGTTTGCGAGCAAACAAATTAAGATCCTTTATCCAAGAAAATAAGTCAAATTTAACAGTGGGGACAAAGGAAAGGCCCTTTTCTAGCAACGTGTTCTCTGATGCACTCAGATTATAATCAGATAGGTTAATGATTCGTAGTCTATCCATATTTCCCTTCACTAATCCTTTTGTCCCCTCAGCATGTAGCGGGAAATGGGGGGATTGTTGGCTAAAAAATTATTGCCACTATTGGAAGAGGTTCTAGCACGGCCTCTATTCCTACCTCTAGCTCCTCCCCTATATTTTTGTTTCCCACCACTACCACCAAAGAAAGGGCCCACTCTTTCAGAGTCTGTTGTTTCACTCTCTGATGTGGAAGGGTCAGTATCCCTCGGCCCCCTATTAGTCTGTTGATATTGCTGTTGTTGGGTATTAACAAAGTCGTAAGCTTTTTTCTCCCTAAATTCCTGTAGATCTCTCTGGAACTGGAAGTGTTTACGTTCCTTTAAATGATTAGTGAACCTTTCTAGCGTTTGTTGTAGGATTTTATCTTTTTTATCAAAACCAGGGGTATCTACCAAAGACTTAGCGGCCTCGATCTCTTTTTTGAGCTCCGCACTAATAGAGTCAAACTGGACTTTCTCTTCCTCCAATAGAATCTGCATAAGCCTAAGTGAACTCCCTGTGATCTCCTGTTCCCACCTTTCTTTTATATTAGTGGTTTTTAATCTTGATGCTGGAACAATGGGGACCCTCAGGCCTCTGGGAACTATATTGTTTTTAAGATAGTTCTCCAAACTCTGGATCTCCCACCAGCTTCTAGTATAATCCTTATGTAGTCTATTAAGGTTTTTAAAGGTAGTTTTAAGAGACGCACCCTGTGCTGTATACATCAGTTCACATTCAGAAAAGACACTTTTAGCCTCACTCATCCACCCTTCCGTGTTTAAATCAGAGAGTGCAAAGGCTGCCATACCCAGATATATTGAAAATAATAACTGTATGGATTAAATATAAATTCACTGTATAAATTGATATAAATATAATTGTGCTCCCACAATATGAGAAAATTAGAAGGTTCACTGAAATGACAATTGAGTAAAATATACCTTTTATTAGTAACTCATTTTAAAAACAGGGGTAACACACCACTGTGAAATAAGCCCCACCGTGATAATTTAAAAACGTATTAAACAGAAAACACTGAGTCATTATGATAGATATATCTCAGTGTTTGTAACAATGTTTCACTGACAACAGCATTTGACCTGGGCACAACAGTAGTACAATCCCCAAAATGCACCAGTGTCCGTGAACAAAACACCGGAACTCCTAGCGCTGGGTGTAAACAATGCTACTGTCCCCTATGCAGACATTCAGTGTACAATGAAAGACCCTACGCGTTTCAGATACTCATCCTCAGGGGTCCGTATCTTGGTCACTCTGGCCTCATCACCAGCGATAATGGTATTCAACAGCAGATATTCTGCTGTGCGTCACGGGAAGATGCTCGTATCGATGTCAACGGCATACTTCATTACAGGCGCTAGGTTACTATAAGCCCCAAACTCCACCCCTCGTTTTGGCGGCGATACATAAACTGACCAATCACAACACCCTCTCGATTCGTGACACCTGCCCATGTGACCCCCCGCCGTCAGCTGACAGCCAGGGGTCATCATCGGCCGCATCAATCCGAACGCGCAGGCGCAGTGGGAGCCAGGGACGTATCGCCCGGACTGCCAAGCAGGAGGAAGGTTAGAGCAAGCCGATAATTTGTTTGTGAGTATGTCTTGCGGGACAGTTACCCACCGCAAGTGGACTGCCTCAAAAAAGCAACTCTTTAGTTTAAAAACACATATTAGGTGGACGAGATAGCGGAATCCCTCCCATTTGAAATATTTAAACACAAGATCTCTGAATATGTTAAGGGGCCAATATGGCCATATCAAACATAGTGAACTATGCAAGATACCACCCACCCAAAAGGCCACCCAAGGTGAATATTGGCCGTCTAAGGTGGAGGAATAGTATAACATATTAAATAAAACAAGTATAATTAGTCTGCTCGTTTAAACCCGCTGGTTGTATGCATGCCAATCTATGGATCCATTGGGCTTCTTTGCGTAGAATAAGGTTGTCCCAGTCACCTCCTCTTTTGGGGGGTCTAATAAGTTCAATTGCTTGAAAATTTAAACATGCTGCTTGGCCTTGGTGTTTGGCATGCACATGCTTAGATATTGGGGTGTCCCTAGCATGGATAATATCTCCAACATGCTCCCTTATCCGGCGCCGAAATTGTCGCGCCGTTTTTCCCACATAATTAAGGGGGCATGGGCATGTAATGAGGTAAACCACCCCCGCTGTTTTGCAATTGACAAAATCCCGAATGATGTATTTCTCCTGTGTTGCAACACTGGTAAAGCTATTCCCTTTGAGAATGAAGTCACAAGCTTTACAGCTACCACATCTGAAAGTGCCTGGTATTTGTCTATCCAGCCACGTACCCCTAGGTAAAATGGGGTCAAAACAGCTATGCATGACTCTATCCCTGATGTTTTTCCCTCTCCGATACGTAACAGAGGGCCACTGTGTGATCTGATCAACCAAATCTGTGTCAGAACTGAGAATACGCCAATACCTTTTCAGGATTTGCATGATATCATTTTGTTTAGAATCATATGTGCCTATGAGTCTCGTAACTTGTTCTTGTTTACGTTTTTTAGGAACCAGAAGACTTTGCCTATCTGCGTCCCTTGCTCCCTCATAGGCCTTTCTGATTACACCCTTGGGGAAACCTCTATCCTTCAATCTTATCTTGAGTTCCTGAGCCTGGAACTCAAAATCACCCATGGAGCTACAATTCCTGCGTACTCTCATAAATTGGCCTTTTGGAATGCCACGTTTGAGGGGATAGGGATGACAGCTGTTCCATTGCAAGAAACTATTGGTTGCTGTTTCTTTCCGGTGTACCTTTGTACGAATTGTACCTTCTCCTGTTTTTATAATTTTCAAATCCAGAAAAGACAATTCTTTTTCACTGATCTCACACGTGAACCTAAGCCCTTTATCATTTGTGTTGAGGGCTGCTACAAAGCTATGGAACTCCTCTGCTGTAGAGTTCCAAAGAAGCAGCACGTCATCAATATATCTAATCCATAGTCCAATGGACGAAGTCCATTTTGTAAAATTGTCCCCAAAGACAATCGTCTCCTCCCACCAGCCACCTAATATGTGTTTTTAAACTAAAGAGTTGCTTTTTTGAGGCAGTCCACTTGCGGTGGGTAACTGTCCCGCAAGACATACTCACAAACAAATTATCGGCTTGCTCTTACCTTCCTCCTGCTTGGCAGTCCGGGCGATACGTCCCTGGCTCCCACTGCGCCTGCGCGTTCGGATTGATGCGGCCGATGATGACCCCTGGCTGTCAGCTGACGGCGGGGGGTCATATGGGCAGGTGTCACGAATCGAGAGGGTGTTGTGATTGGTCAGTTTATGTATCGCCGCCAAAACGAGGGGTGGAGTTTGGGGCTTATAGTAACCTAGCGCCTGTAATGAAGTATGCCGTTGACATCGATACGAGCATCTTCCCGTGACGCACAGCAGAATATCTGCTGTTGAATACCATTATCGCTGGTGATGAGGCCAGAGTGACCAAGATACGGACCCCTGAGGATGAGTATCTGAAACGCGTAGGGTCTTTCATTGTACACTGAATGTCTGCATAGGGGACAGTAGCATTGTTTACACCCAGCGCTAGGAGTTCCGGTGTTTTGTTCACGGACACTGGTGCATTTTGGGGATTGTACTACTGTTGTGCCCAGGTCAAATGCTGTTGTCAGTGAAACATTGTTACAAACACTGAGATATATCTATCATAATGACTCAGTGTTTTCTGTTTAATACGTTTTTAAATTATCACGGTGGGGCTTATTTCACAGTGGTGTGTTACCCCTGTTTTTAAAATGAGTTACTAATAAAAGGTATATTTTACTCAATTGTCATTTCAGTGAACCTTCTAATTTTCTCATATTGTGGGAGCACAATTATATTTATATCAATTTATACAGTGAATTTATATTTAATCCATACAGTTATTATTTTCAATATATCTGGGTATGGCAGCCTTTGCACTCTCTGATTTAAACACGGAAGGGTGGATGAGTGAGGCTAAAAGTGTATTTTCTGAATGTGAACTGATGTATACAGCACAGGGTGCGTCTCTTAAAACTACCTTTAAAAACCTTAATAGACTACATAAGGATTATACTAGAAGCTGGTGGGAGATCCAGAGTTTGGAGAACTATCTTAAAAACAATATAGTTCCCAGAGGCCTGAGGGTCCCCATTGTTCCAGCATCAAGATTAAAAACCACTAATATAAAAGAAAGGTGGGAACAGGAGATCACAGGGAGTTCACTTAGGCTTATGCAGATTCTATTGGAGGAAGAGAAAGTCCAGTTTGACTCTATTAGTGCGGAGCTCAAAAAAGAGATCGAGGCCGCTAAGTCTTTGGTAGATACCCCTGGTTTTGATAAAAAAGATAAAATCCTACAACAAACGCTAGAAAGGTTCACTAATCATTTAAAGGAACGTAAACACTTCCAGTTCCAGAGAGATCTACAGGAATTTAGGGAGAAAAAAGCTTACGACTTTGTTAATACCCAACAACAGCAATATCAACAGACTAATAGGGGGCCGAGGGATACTGACCCTTCCACATCAGAGAGTGAAACAACAGACTCTGAAAGAGTGGGCCCTTTCTTTGGTGGTAGTGGTGGGAAACAAAAATATAGGGGAGGAGCTAGAGGTAGGAATAGAGGCCGTGCTAGAACCTCTTCCAATAGTGGCAATAATTTTTTAGCCAACAATCCCCCCATTTCCCGCTACATGCTGAGGGGACAAAAGGATTAGTGAAGGGAAATATGGATAGACTACGAATCATTAACCTATCTGATTATAATCTGAGTGCATCAGAGAACACGTTGCTAGAAAAGGGCCTTTCCTTTGTCCCCACTGTTAAATTTGACTCATTTTCTTGGATAAAGGATCTTAATTTGTTTGCTCGCAAACTCAAATGGATCAAATTCTTCAAACACCATAATAGGAAAAAATGTATTGAATTAGGGTTAGAAGAATCTGATATGGAAGGCCTGGTGGCCTTAGAGGGGTTACTAGAGGAATCTGGTAGAACCCCAGGTTTAGGTCCTTTCACCGATCTTAAATTGAAGAGTAGAAAGCTGCCACCTATAGGAGATTTTACCAATGTGGATTTATTTGTGGAAATGGTGGGAGATGAAATCAAAAATCTCAGTCAGGACATTAGGGGCGTAGACAACAACCTGTCCTGGTCCGAAAGAGTAGCTCTGACCACCTTAGAGAAAAAACAAAGTATCGTTCTAAAGGCATCTGATAAAGGTGGGAATATCGTGGTCATGGGCAGAGATGATTATAAAAAAATGTGTGAGGACATTTTACTTAACCCTGACTGTTACACCATTTTGAAGGATAACCCCACAGCACTGTTCAAGAAAGAGTTGCTGGGCATTCTGAGTGATGCAAAGAGCAGATCTCTGATCAGTGCTAGTGAGTTTGGGTTCCTGTTTCCACAATTTCCCATCATGGCATGTTTTTATAGCCTGCCCAAAATCCACAAAGGGTATCCCCCCTTACGTGGCAGACCTATTGTTTCAGGCATTAATAATCTAACTCAAAATGTGAGTACATATGTTGATCAGGTGTTGCGCCCTTTTGTTTTGAGTCTCACGTCATATGTACGTGACACTATGGATGTTCTGAAACAGATTGATGGTATTTCTTTGGAGAGAGGCACACTGTTGGCTAGCCTGGATGTTGAGGCGTTGTATTCATCCATACCTCACAAATTGGGTTACAAGGCGATCGAGTACTTCCTTGGATCAAGGGGCACTCAGTTTGCAGCCCATAACCAATTTGTTTTGCAGTTATTACAATTCGTTCTTGAAAAAAATATATTTATCTTTGAAGACAACATCTTTCATCAGCAATGTGGCACTGCAATGGGGAGTCCTGCCGCTCCCACCTATGCAAATTTATTTCTTGGCTGGTGGGAGGAGACGATTGTCTTTGGGGACAATTTTACAAAATGGACTTCGTCCATTGGACTATGGATTAGATATATTGATGACGTGCTGCTTCTTTGGAACTCTACAGCAGAGGAGTTCCATAGCTTTGTAGCAGCCCTCAACACAAATGATATAGGGCTTAGGTTCACGTGTGAGATCAGTGAAAAAGAATTGTCTTTTCTGGATTTGAAAATTATAAAAACAGGAGAAGGTACAATTCGTACAAAGGTACACCGGAAAGAAACAGCAACCAATAGTTTCTTGCAATGGAACAGCTGTCATCCCTATCCCCTCAAACGTGGCATTCCAAAAGGCCAATTTATGAGAGTACGCAGGAATTGTAGCTCCATGGGTGATTTTGAGTTCCAGGCTCAGGAACTCAAGATAAGATTGAAGGATAGAGGTTTCCCCAAGGGTGTAATCAGAAAGGCCTATGAGGGAGCAAGGGACGCAGATAGGCAAAGTCTTCTGGTTCCTAAAAAACGTAAACAAGAACAAGTTACGAGACTCATAGGCACATATGATTCTAAACAAAATGATATCATGCAAATCCTGAAAAGGTATTGGCGTATTCTCAGTTCTGACACAGATTTGGTTGATCAGATCACACAGTGGCCCTCTGTTACGTATCGGAGAGGGAAAAACATCAGGGATAGAGTCATGCATAGCTGTTTTGACCCCATTTTACCTAGGGGTACGTGGCTGGATAGACAAATACCAGGCACTTTCAGATGTGGTAGCTGTAAAGCTTGTGACTTCATTCTCAAAGGGAATAGCTTTACCAGTGTTGCAACACAGGAGAAATACATCATTCGGGATTTTGTCAATTGCAAAACAGCGGGGGTGGTTTACCTCATTACATGCCCATGCCCCCTTAATTATGTGGGAAAAACGGCGCGACAATTTCGGCGCCGGATAAGGGAGCATGTTGGAGATATTATCCATGCTAGGGACACCCCAATATCTAAGCATGTGCATGCCAAACACCAAGGCCAAGCAGCATGTTTAAATTTTCAAGCAATTGAACTTATTAGACCCCCCAAAAGAGGAGGTGACTGGGACAACCTTATTCTACGCAAAGAAGCCCAATGGATCCATAGATTGGCATGCATACAACCAGCGGGTTTAAACGAGCAGACTAATTATACTTGTTTTATTTAATATGTTATACTATTCCTCCACCTTAGACGGCCAATATTCACCTTGGGTGGCCTTTTGGGTGGGTGGTATCTTGCATAGTTCACTATGTTTGATATGGCCATATTGGCCCCTTAACATATTCAGAGATCTTGTGTTTAAATATTTCAAATGGGAGGGATTCCGCTATCTCGTCCACCTAATATGTGTTTTTAAACTAAAGAGTTGCTTTTTTGAGGCAGTCCACTTGCGGTGGGTAACTGTCCCGCAAGACATACTCACAAACAAATTATCGGCTTGCTCTTACCTTCCTCCTGCTTGGCAGTCCGGGCGATACGTCCCTGGCTCCCACTGCGCCTGCGCGTTCGGATTGATGCGGCCGATGATGACCCCTGGCTGTCAGCTGACGGCGGGGGGTCACATGGGCAGGTGTCACGAATCGAGAGGGTGTTGTGATTGGTCAGTTTATGTATCGCCGCCAAAACGAGGGGTGGAGTTTGGGGCTTATAGTAACCTAGCGCCTGTAATGAAGTATACCGTTGACATCGATACGAGCATCTTCCCGTGACGCACAGCAGAATATCTGCTGTTGAATACCATTATCGCTGGTGATGAGGCCAGAGTGACCAAGATACGGACCCCTGAGGATGAGTATCTGAAACGCGTAGGGTCTTTCATTGTACACTGAATGTCTGCATAGGGGACAGTAGCATTGTTTACACCCAGCGCTAGGAGTTCCGGTGTTTTGTTCACGGACACTGGTGCATTTTGGGGATTGTACTACTGTTGTGCCCAGGTCAAATGCTGTTGTCAGTGAAACATTGTTACAAACACTGAGATATATCTATCATAATGACTCAGTGTTTTCTGTTTAATACGTTTTTAAATTATCACGGTGGGGCTTATTTCACAGTGGTGTGTTACCCCTGTTTTTAAAATGAGTTACTAATAAAAGGTATATTTTACTCAATTGTCATTTCAGTGAACCTTCTAATTTTCTCATATTGTGGGAGCACAATTATATTTATATCAATTTATACAGTGAATTTATATTTAATCCATACAGTTATTATTTTCAATATATCTGGGTATGGCAGCCTTTGCACTCTCTGATTTAAACACGGAAGGGTGGATGAGTGAGGCTAAAAGTGTCTTTTCTGAATGTGAACTGATGTATACAGCACAGGGTGCGTCTCTTAAAACTACCTTTAAAAACCTTAATAGACTACATAAGGATTATACTAGAAGCTGGTGGGAGATCCAGAGTTTGGAGAACTATCTTAAAAACAATATAGTTCCCAGAGGCCTGAGGGTCCCCATTGTTCCAGCATCAAGATTAAAAACCACTAATATAAAAGAAAGGTGGGAACAGGAGATCACAGGGAGTTCACTTAGGCTTATGCAGATTCTATTGGAGGAAGAGAAAGTCCAGTTTGACTCTATTAGTGCGGAGCTCAAAAAAGAGATCGAGGCCGCTAAGTCTTTGGTAGATACCCCTGGTTTTGATAAAAAAGATAAAATCCTACAACAAACGCTAGAAAGGTTCACTAATCATTTAAAGGAACGTAAACACTTCCAGTTCCAGAGAGATCTACAGGAATTTAGGGAGAAAAAAGCTTACGACTTTGTTAATACCCAACAACAGCAATATCAACAGACTAATAGGGGGCCGAGGGATACTGACCCTTCCACATCAGAGAGTGAAACAACAGACTCTGAAAGAGTGGGCCCTTTCTTTGGTGGTAGTGGTGGGAAACAAAAATATAGGGGAGGAGCTAGAGGTAGGAATAGAGGCCGTGCTAGAACCTCTTCCAATAGTGGCAATAATTTTTTAGCCAACAATCCCCCCATTTCCCGCTACATGCTGAGGGGACAAAAGGATTAGTGAAGGGAAATATGGATAGACTACGAATCATTAACCTATCTGATTATAATCTGAGTGCATCAGAGAACACGTTGCTAGAAAAGGGCCTTTCCTTTGTCCCCACTGTTAAATTTGACTCATTTTCTTGGATAAAGGATCTTAATTTGTTTGCTCGCAAACTCAAATGGATCAAATTCTTCAAACACCATAATAGGAAAAAATGTATTGAATTAGGGTTAGAAGAATCTGATATGGAAGGCCTGGTGGCCTTAGAGGGGTTACTAGAGGAATCTGGTAGAACCCCAGGTTTAGGTCCTTTCACCGATCTTAAATTGAAGAGTAGAAAGCTGCCACCTATAGGAGATTTTACCAATGTGGATTTATTTGTGGAAATGGTGGGAGATGAAATCAAAAATCTCAGTCAGGACATTAGGGGCGTAGACAACAACCTGTCCTGGTCCGAAAGAGTAGCTCTGACCACCTTAGAGAAAAAACAAAGTATCGTTCTAAAGGCATCTGATAAAGGTGGGAATATCGTGGTCATGGGCAGAGATGATTATAAAAAAATGTGTGAGGACATTTTACTTAACCCTGACTGTTACACCATTTTGAAGGATAACCCCACAGCACTGTTCAAGAAAGAGTTGCTGGGCATTCTGAGTGATGCAAAGAGCAGATCTCTGATCAGTGCTAGTGAGTTTGGGTTCCTGTTTCCACAATTTCCCATCATGGCATGTTTTTATAGCCTGCCCAAAATCCACAAAGGGTATCCCCCCTTACGTGGCAGACCTATTGTTTCAGGCATTAATAATCTAACTCAAAATGTGAGTACATATGTTGATCAGGTGTTGCGCCCTTTTGTTTTGAGTCTCACGTCATATGTACGTGACACTATGGATGTTCTGAAACAGATTGATGGTATTTCTTTGGAGAGAGGCACACTGTTGGCTAGCCTGGATGTTGAGGCGTTGTATTCATCCATACCTCACAAATTGGGTTACAAGGCGATCGAGTACTTCCTTGGATCAAGGGGCACTCAGTTTGCAGCCCATAACCAATTTGTTTTGCAGTTATTACAATTCGTTCTTGAAAAAAATATATTTATCTTTGAAGACAAGATCTTTCATCAGCAATGTGGCACTGCAATGGGGAGTCCTGCCGCTCCCACCTATGCAAATTTATTTCTTGGCTGGTGGGAGGAGACGATTGTCTTTGGGGACAATTTTACAAAATGGACTTCGTCCATTGGACTATGGATTAGATATATTGATGACGTGCTGCTTCTTTGGAACTCTACAGCAGAGGAGTTCCATAGCTTTGTAGCAGCCCTCAACACAAATGATATAGGGCTTAGGTTCACGTGTGAGATCAGTGAAAAAGAATTGTCTTTTCTGGATTTGAAAATTATAAAAACAGGAGAAGGTACAATTCGTACAAAGGTACACCGGAAAGAAACAGCAACCAATAGTTTCTTGCAATGGAACAGCTGTCATCCCTATCCCCTCAAACGTGGCATTCCAAAAGGCCAATTTATGAGAGTACGCAGGAATTGTAGCTCCATGGGTGATTTTGAGTTCCAGGCTCAGGAACTCAAGATAAGATTGAAGGATAGAGGTTTCCCCAAGGGTGTAATCAGAAAGGCCTATGAGGGAGCAAGGGACGCAGATAGGCAAAGTCTTCTGGTTCCTAAAAAACGTAAACAAGAACAAGTTACGAGACTCATAGGCACATATGATTCTAAACAAAATGATATCATGCAAATCCTGAAAAGGTATTGGCGTATTCTCAGTTCTGACACAGATTTGGTTGATCAGATCACACAGTGGCCCTCTGTTACGTATCGGAGAGGGAAAAACATCAGGGATAGAGTCATGCATAGCTGTTTTGACCCCATTTTACCTAGGGGTACGTGGCTGGATAGACAAATACCAGGCACTTTCAGATGTGGTAGCTGTAAAGCTTGTGACTTCATTCTCAAAGGGAATAGCTTTACCAGTGTTGCAACACAGGAGAAATACATCATTCGGGATTTTGTCAATTGCAAAACAGCGGGGGTGGTTTACCTCATTACATGCCCATGCCCCCTTAATTATGTGGGAAAAACGGCGCGACAATTTCGGCGCCGGATAAGGGAGCATGTTGGAGATATTATCCATGCTAGGGACACCCCAATATCTAAGCATGTGCATGCCAAACACCAAGGCCAAGCAGCATGTTTAAATTTTCAAGCAATTGAACTTATTAGACCCCCCAAAAGAGGAGGTGACTGGGACAACCTTATTCTACGCAAAGAAGCACAATGGATCCATAGATTGGCATGCATACAACCAGCGGGTTTAAACGAGCAGACTAATTATACTTGTTTTATTTAATATGTTATACTATTCCTCCACCTTAGACGGCCAATATTCACCTTGGGTGGCCTTTTGGGTGGGTGGTATCTTGCATAGTTCACTATGTTTGATATGGCCATATTGGCCCCTTAACATATTCAGAGATCTTGTGTTTAAATATTTCAAATGGGAGGGATTCCGCTATCTCGTCCACCTAATATGTGTTTTTAAACTAAAGAGTTGCTTTTTTGAGGCAGTCCACTTGCGGTGGGTAACTGTCCCGCAAGACATACTCACAAACAAATTATCGGCTTGCTCTTACCTTCCTCCTGCTTGGCAGTCCGGGCGATACGTCCCTGGCTCCCACTGCGCCTGCGCGTTCGGATTGATGCGGCCGATGATGACCCCTGGCTGTCAGCTGACGGCGGGGGGTCACATGGGCAGGTGTCACGAATCGAGAGGGTGTTGTGATTGGTCAGTTTATGTATCGCCGCCAAAACGAGGGGTGGAGTTTGGGGCTTATAGTAACCTAGCGCCTGTAATGAAGTATGCCGTTGACATCGATACGAGCATCTTCCCGTGACGCACAGCAGAATATCTGCTGTTGAATACCATTATCGCTGGTGATGAGGCCAGAGTGACCAAGATACGGACCCCTGAGGATGAGTATCTGAAACGCGTAGGGTCTTTCATTGTACACTGAATGTCTGCATAGGGGACAGTAGCATTGTTTACACCCAGCGCTAGGAGTTCCGGTGTTTTGTTCACGGACACTGGTGCATTTTGGGGATTGTACTACTGTTGTGCCCAGGTCAAATGCTGTTGTCAGTGAAACATTGTTACAAACACTGAGATATATCTATCATAATGACTCAGTGTTTTCTGTTTAATACGTTTTTAAATTATCACGGTGGGGCTTATTTCACAGTGGTGTGTTACCCCTGTTTTTAAAATGAGTTACTAATAAAAGGTATATTTTACTCAATTGTCATTTCAGTGAACCTTCTAATTTTCTCATATTGTGGGAGCACAATTATATTTATATCAATTTATACAGTGAATTTATATTTAATCCATACAGTTATTATTTTCAATATATCTGGGTATGGCAGCCTTTGCACTCTCTGATTTAAACACGGAAGGGTGGATGAGTGAGGCTAAAAGTGTCTTTTCTGAATGTGAACTGATGTATACAGCACAGGGTTCGTCTCTTAAAACTACCTTTAAAAACCTTAATAGACTACATAAGGATTATACTAGAAGCTGGTGGGAGATCCAGAGTTTGGAGAACTATCTTAAAAACAATATAGTTCCCAGAGGCCTGAGGGTCCCCATTGTTCCAGCATCAAGATTAAAAACCACTAATATAAAAGAAAGGTGGGAACAGGAGATCACAGGGAGTTCACTTAGGCTTATGCAGATTCTATTGGAGGAAGAGAAAGTCCAGTTTGACTCTATTAGTGCGGAGCTCAAAAAAGAGATCGAGGCCGCTAAGTCTTTGGTAGATACCCCTGGTTTTGATAAAAAAGATAAAATCCTACAACAAACGCTAGAAAGGTTCACTAATCATTTAAAGGAACGTAAACACTTCCAGTTCCAGAGAGATCTACAGGAATTTAGGGAGAAAAAAGCTTACGACTTTGTTAATACCCAACAACAGCAATATCAACAGACTAATAGGGGGCCGAGGGATACTGACCCTTCCACATCAGAGAGTGAAACAACAGACTCTGAAAGAGTGGGCCCTTTCTTTGGTGGTAGTGGTGGGAAACAAAAATATAGGGGAGGAGCTAGAGGTAGGAATAGAGGCCGTGCTAGAACCTCTTCCAATAGTGGCAATAATTTTTTAGCCAACAATCCCCCCATTTCCCGCTACATGCTGAGGGGACAAAAGGATTAGTGAAGGGAAATATGGATAGACTACGAATCATTAACCTATCTGATTATAATCTGAGTGCATCAGAGAACACGTTGCTAGAAAAGGGCCTTTCCTTTGTCCCCACTGTTAAATTTGACTCATTTTCTTGGATAAAGGATCTTAATTTGTTTGCTCGCAAACTCAAATGGATCAAATTCTTCAAACACCATAATAGGAAAAAATGTATTGAATTAGGGTTAGAAGAATCTGATATGGAAGGCCTGGTGGCCTTAGAGGGGTTACTAGAGGAATCTGGTAGAACCCCAGGTTTAGGTCCTTTCACCGATCTTAAATTGAAGAGTAGAAAGCTGCCACCTATAGGAGATTTTACCAATGTGGATTTATTTGTGGAAATGGTGGGAGATGAAATCAAAAATCTCAGTCAGGACATTAGGGGCGTAGACAACAACCTGTCCTGGTCCGAAAGAGTAGCTCTGACCACCTTAGAGAAAAAACAAAGTATCGTTCTAAAGGCATCTGATAAAGGTGGGAATATCGTGGTCATGGGCAGAGATGATTATAAAAAAATGTGTGAGGACATTTTACTTAACCCTGACTGTTACACCATTTTGAAGGATAACCCCACAGCACTGTTCAAGAAAGAGTTGCTGGGCATTCTGAGTGATGCAAAGAGCAGATCTCTGATCAGTGCTAGTGAGTTTGGGTTCCTGTTTCCACAATTTCCCATCATGGCATGTTTTTATAGCCTGCCCAAAATCCACAAAGGGTATCCCCCCTTACGTGGCAGACCTATTGTTTCAGGCATTAATAATCTAACTCAAAATGTGAGTACATATGTTGATCAGGTGTTGCGCCCTTTTGTTTTGAGTCTCACGTCATATGTACGTGACACTATGGATGTTCTGAAACAGATTGATGGTATTTCTTTGGAGAGAGGCACACTGTTGGCTAGCCTGGATGTTGAGGCGTTGTATTCATCCATACCTCACAAATTGGGTTACAAGGCGATCGAGTACTTCCTTGGATCAAGGGGCACTCAGTTTGCAGCCCATAACCAATTTGTTTTGCAGTTATTACAATTCGTTCTTGAAAAAAATATATTTATCTTTGAAGACAAGATCTTTCATCAGCAATGTGGCACTGCAATGGGGAGTCCTGCCGCTCCCACCTATGCAAATTTATTTCTTGGCTGGTGGGAGGAGACGATTGTCTTTGGGGACAATTTTACAAAATGGACTTCGTCCATTGGACTATGGATTAGATATATTGATGACGTGCTGCTTCTTTGGAACTCTACAGCAGAGGAGTTCCATAGCTTTGTAGCAGCCCTCAACACAAATGATATAGGGCTTAGGTTCACGTGTGAGATCAGTGAAAAAGAATTGTCTTTTCTGGATTTGAAAATTATAAAAACAGGAGAAGGTACAATTCGTACAAAGGTACACCGGAAAGAAACAGCAACCAATAGTTTCTTGCAATGGAACAGCTGTCATCCCTATCCCCTCAAACGTGGCATTCCAAAAGGCCAATTTATGAGAGTACGCAGGAATTGTAGCTCCATGGGTGATTTTGAGTTCCAGGCTCAGGAACTCAAGATAAGATTGAAGGATAGAGGTTTCCCCAAGGGTGTAATCAGAAAGGCCTATGAGGGAGCAAGGGACGCAGATAGGCAAAGTCTTCTGGTTCCTAAAAAACGTAAACAAGAACAAGTTACGAGACTCATAGGCACATATGATTCTAAACAAAATGATATCATGCAAATCCTGAAAAGGTATTGGCGTATTCTCAGTTCTGACACAGATTTGGTTGATCAGATCACACAGTGGCCCTCTGTTACGTATCGGAGAGGGAAAAACATCAGGGATAGAGTCATGCATAGCTGTTTTGACCCCATTTTACCTAGGGGTACGTGGCTGGATAGACAAATACCAGGCACTTTCAGATGTGGTAGCTGTAAAGCTTGTGACTTCATTCTCAAAGGGAATAGCTTTACCAGTGTTGCAACACAGGAGAAATACGTCATTCGGGATTTTGTCAATTGCAAAACAGCGGGGGTGGTTTACCTCATTACATGCCCATGCCCCCTTAATTATGTGGGAAAAACGGCGCGACAATTTCGGCGCCGGATAAGGGAGCATGTTGGAGATATTATCCATGCTAGGGACACCCCAATATCTAAGCATGTGCATGCCAAACACCAAGGCCAAGCAGCATGTTTAAATTTTCAAGCAATTGAACTTATTAGACCCCCCAAAAGAGGAGGTGACTGGGACAACCTTATTCTACGCAAAGAAGCCCAATGGATCCATAGATTGGCATGCATACAACCAGCGGGTTTAAACGAGCAGACTAATTATACTTGTTTTATTTAATATGTTATACTATTCCTCCACCTTAGACGGCCAATATTCACCTTGGGTGGCCTTTTGGGTGGGTGGTATCTTGCATAGTTCACTATGTTTGATATGGCCATATTGGCCCCTTAACATATTCAGAGATCTTGTGTTTAAATATTTCAAATGGGAGGGATTCCGCTATCTCGTCCACCTAATATGTGTTTTTAAACTAAAGAGTTGCTTTTTTGAGGCAGTCCACTTGCGGTGGGTAACTGTCCCGCAAGACATACTCACAAACAAATTATCGGCTTGCTCTTACCTTCCTCCTGCTTGGCAGTCCGGGCGATACGTCCCTGGCTCCCACTGCGCCTGCGCGTTCGGATTGATGCGGCCGATGATGACCCCTGGCTGTCAGCTGACGGCGGGGGGTCACATGGGCAGGTGTCACGAATCGAGAGGGTGTTGTGATTGGTCAGTTTATGTATCGCCGCCAAAACGAGGGGTGGAGTTTGGGGCTTATAGTAACCTAGCGCCTGTAATGAAGTATGCCGTTGACATCGATACGAGCATCTTCCCGTGACGCACAGCAGAATATCTGCTGTTGAATACCATTATCGCTGGTGATGAGGCCAGAGTGACCAAGATACGGACCCCTGAGGATGAGTATCTGAAACGCGTAGGGTCTTTCATTGTACACTGAATGTCTGCATAGGGGACAGTAGCATTGTTTACACCCAGCGCTAGGAGTTCCGGTGTTTTGTTCACGGACACTGGTGCATTTTGGGGATTGTACTACTGTTGTGCCCAGGTCAAATGCTGTTGTCAGTGAAACATTGTTACAAACACTGAGATATATCTATCATAATGACTCAGTGTTTTCTGTTTAATACGTTTTTAAATTATCACGGTGGGGCTTATTTCACAGTGGTGTGTTACCCCTGTTTTTAAAATGAGTTACTAATAAAAGGTATATTTTACTCAATTGTCATTTCAGTGAACCTTCTAATTTTCTCATATTGTGGGAGCACAATTATATTTATATCAATTTATACAGTGAATTTATATTTAATCCATACAGTTATTATTTTCAATATATCTGGGTATGGCAGCCTTTGCACTCTCTGATTTAAACACGGAAGGGTGGATGAGTGAGGCTAAAAGTGTCTTTTCTGAATGTGAACTGATGTATACAGCACAGGGTGCGTCTCTTAAAACTACCTTTAAAAACCTTAATAGACTACATAAGGATTATACTAGAAGCTGGTGGGAGATCCAGAGTTTGGAGAACTATCTTAAAAACAATATAGTTCCCAGAGGCCTGAGGGTCCCCATTGTTCCAGCATCAAGATTAAAAACCACTAATATAAAAGAAAGGTGGGAACAGGAGATCACAGGGAGTTCACTTAGGCTTATGCAGATTCTATTGGAGGAAGAGAAAGTCCAGTTTGACTCTATTAGTGCGGAGCTCAAAAAAGAGATCGAGGCCGCTAAGTCTTTGGTAGATACCCCTGGTTTTGATAAAAAAGATAAAATCCTACAACAAACGCTAGAAAGGTTCACTAATCATTTAAAGGAACGTAAACACTTCCAGTTCCAGAGAGATCTACAGGAATTTAGGGAGAAAAAAGCTTACGACTTTGTTAATACCCAACAACAGCAATATCAACAGACTAATAGGGGGCCGAGGGATACTGACCCTTCCACATCAGAGAGTGAAACAACAGACTCTGAAAGAGTGGGCCCTTTCTTTGGTGGTAGTGGTGGGAAACAAAAATATAGGGGAGGAGCTAGAGGTAGGAATAGAGGCCGTGCTAGAACCTCTTCCAATAGTGGCAATAATTTTTTAGCCAACAATCCCCCCATTTCCCGCTACATGCTGAGGGGACAAAAGGATTAGTGAAGGGAAATATGGATAGACTACGAATCATTAACCTATCTGATTATAATCTGAGTGCATCAGAGAACACGTTGCTAGAAAAGGGCCTTTCCTTTGTCCCCACTGTTAAATTTGACTCATTTTCTTGGATAAAGGATCTTAATTTGTTTGCTCGCAAACTCAAATGGATCAAATTCTTCAAACACCATAATAGGAAAAAATGTATTGAATTAGGGTTAGAAGAATCTGATATGGAAGGCCTGGTGGCCTTAGAGGAGTTACTAGAGGAATCTGGTAGAACCCCAGGTTTAGGTCCTTTCACCGATCTTAAATTGAAGAGTAGAAAGCTGCCACCTATAGGAGATTTTACCAATGTGGATTTATTTGTGGAAATGGTGGGAGATGAAATCAAAAATCTCAGTCAGGACATTAGGGGCGTAGACAACAACCTGTCCTGGTCCGAAAGAGTAGCTCTGACCACCTTAGAGAAAAAACAAAGTATCGTTCTAAAGGCATCTGATAAAGGTGGGAATATCGTGGTCATGGGCAGAGATGATTATAAAAAAATGTGTGAGGACATTTTACTTAACCCTGACTGTTACACCATTTTGAAGGATAACCCCACAGCACTGTTCAAGAAAGAGTTGCTGGGCATTCTGAGTGATGCAAAGAGCAGATCTCTGATCAGTGCTAGTGAGTTTGGGTTCCTGTTTCCACAATTTCCCATCATGGCATGTTTTTATAGCCTGCCCAAAATCCACAAAGGGTATCCCCCCTTACGTGGCAGACCTATTGTTTCAGGCATTAATAATCTAACTCAAAATGTGAGTACATATGTTGATCAGGTGTTGCGCCCTTTTGTTTTGAGTCTCACGTCATATGTACGTGACACTATGGATGTTCTGAAACAGATTGATGGTATTTCTTTGGAGAGAGGCACACTGTTGGCTAGCCTGGATGTTGAGGCGTTGTATTCATCCATACCTCACAAATTGGGTTACAAGGCGATCGAGTACTTCCTTGGATCAAGGGGCACTCAGTTTGCAGCCCATAACCAATTTGTTTTGCAGTTATTACAATTCGTTCTTGAAAAAAATATATTTATCTTTGAAGACAAGATCTTTCATCAGCAATGTGGCACTGCAATGGGGAGTCCTGCCGCTCCCACCTATGCAAATTTATTTCTTGGCTGGTGGGAGGAGACGATTGTCTTTGGGGACAATTTTACAAAATGGACTTCGTCCATTGGACTATGGATTAGATATATTGATGACGTGCTGCTTCTTTGGAACTCTACAGCAGAGGAGTTCCATAGCTTTATAGCAGCCCTCAACACAAATGATGTAGGGCTTAGGTTCACGTGTGAGATCAGTGAAAAAGAATTGTCTTTTCTGGATTTGAAAATTATAAAAACAGGAGAAGGTACAATTCGTACAAAGGTACACCGGAAAGAAACAGCAACCAATAGTTTCTTGCAATGGAACAGCTGTCATCCCTATCCCCTCAAACGTGGCATTCCAAAAGGCCAATTTATGAGAGTACGCAGGAATTGTAGCTCCATGGGTGATTTTGAGTTCCAGGCTCAGGAACTCAAGATAAGATTGAAGGATAGAGGTTTCCCCAAGGGTGTAATCAGAAAGGCCTATGAGGGAGCAAGGGACGCAGATAGGCAAAGTCTTCTGGTTCCTAAAAAACGTAAACAAGAACAAGTTACGAGACTCATAGGCACATATGATTCTAAACAAAATGATATCATGCAAATCCTGAAAAGGTATTGGCGTATTCTCAGTTCTGACACAGATTTGGTTGATCAGATCACACAGTGGCCCTCTGTTACGTATCGGAGAGGGAAAAACATCAGGGATAGAGTCATGCATAGCTGTTTTGACCCCATTTTACCTAGGGGTACGTGGCTGGATAGACAAATACCAGGCACTTTCAGATGTGGTAGCTGTAAAGCTTGTGACTTCATTCTCAAAGGGAATAGCTTTACCAGTGTTGCAACACAGGAGAAATACATCATTCGGGATTTTGTCAATTGCAAAACAGCGGGGGTGGTTTACCTCATTACATGCCCATGCCCCCTTAATTATGTGGGAAAAACGGCGCGACAATTTCGGCGCCGGATAAGGGAGCATGTTGGAGATATTATCCATGCTAGGGACACCCCAATATCTAAGCATGTGCATGCCAAACACCAAGGCCAAGCAGCATGTTTAAATTTTCAAGCAATTGAACTTATTAGACCCCCCAAAAGAGGAGGTGACTGGGACAACCTTATTCTACGCAAAGAAGCCCAATGGATCCATAGATTGGCATGCATACAACCAGCGGGTTTAAACGAGCAGACTAATTATACTTGTTTTATTTAATATGTTATACTATTCCTCCACCTTAGACGGCCAATATTCACCTTGGGTGGCCTTTTGGGTGGGTGGTATCTTGCATAGTTCACTATGTTTGATATGGCCATATTGGCCCCTTAACATATTCAGAGATCTTGTGTTTAAATATTTCAAATGGGAGGGATTCCGCTATCTCGTCCACCTAATATGTGTTTTTAAACTAAAGAGTTGCTTTTTTGAGGCAGTCCACTTGCGGTGGGTAACTGTCCCGCAAGACATACTCACAAACAAATTATCGGCTTGCTCTTACCTTCCTCCTGCTTGGCAGTCCGGGCGATACGTCCCTGGCTCCCACTGCGCCTGCGCGTTCGGATTGATGCGGCCGATGATGACCCCTGGCTGTCAGCTGACGGCGGGGGGTCACATGGGCAGGTGTCACGAATCGAGAGGGTGTTGTGATTGGTCAGTTTATGTATCGCCGCCAAAACGAGGGGTGGAGTTTGGGGCTTATAGTAACCTAGCGCCTGTAATGAAGTATGCCGTTGACATCGATACGAGCATCTTCCCGTGACGCACAGCAGAATATCTGCTGTTGAATACCATTATCGCTGGTGATGAGGCCAGAGTGACCAAGATACGGACCCCTGAGGATGAGTATCTGAAACGCGTAGGGTCTTTCATTGTACACTGAATGTCTGCATAGGGGACAGTAGCATTGTTTACACCCAGCGCTAGGAGTTCCGGTGTTTTGTTCACGGACACTGGTGCATTTTGGGGATTGTACTACTGTTGTGCCCAGGTCAAATGCTGTTGTCAGTGAAACATTGTTACAAACACTGAGATATATCTATCATAATGACTCAGTGTTTTCTGTTTAATACGTTTTTAAATTATCACGGTGGGGCTTATTTCACAGTGGTGTGTTACCCCTGTTTTTAAAATGAGTTACTAATAAAAGGTATATTTTACTCAATTGTCATTTCAGTGAACCTTCTAATTTTCTCATATTGTGGGAGCACAATTATATTTATATCAATTTATACAGTGAATTTATATTTAATCCATACAGTTATTATTTTCAATATATCTGGGTATGGCAGCCTTTGCACTCTCTGATTTAAACACGGAAGGGTGGATGAGTGAGGCTAAAAGTGTCTTTTCTGAATGTGAACTGATGTATACAGCACAGGGTGCGTCTCTTAAAACTACCTTTAAAAACCTTAATAGACTACATAAGGATTATACTAGAAGCTGGTGGGAGATCCAGAGTTTGGAGAACTATCTTAAAAACAATATAGTTCCCAGAGGCCTGAGGGTCCCCATTGTTCCAGCATCAAGATTAAAAACCACTAATATAAAAGAAAGGTGGGAACAGGAGATCACAGGGAGTTCACTTAGGCTTATGCAGATTCTATTGGAGGAAGAGAAAGTCCAGTTTGACTCTATTAGTGCGGAGCTCAAAAAAGAGATCGAGGCCGCTAAGTCTTTGGTAGATACCCCTGGTTTTGATAAAAAAGATAAAATCCTACAACAAACGCTAGAAAGGTTCACTAATCATTTAAAGGAACGTAAACACTTCCAGTTCCAGAGAGATCTACAGGAATTTAGGGAGAAAAAAGCTTACGACTTTGTTAATACCCAACAACAGCAATATCAACAGACTAATAGGGGGCCGAGGGATACTGACCCTTCCACATCAGAGAGTGAAACAACAGACTCTGAAAGAGTGGGCCCTTTCTTTGGTGGTAGTGGTGGGAAACAAAAATATAGGGGAGGAGCTAGAGGTAGGAATAGAGGCCGTGCTAGAACCTCTTCCAATAGTGGCAATAATTTTTTAGCCAACAATCCCCCCATTTCCCGCTACATGCTGAGGGGACAAAAGGATTAGTGAAGGGAAATATGGATAGACTACGAATCATTAACCTATCTGATTATAATCTGAGTGCATCAGAGAACACGTTGCTAGAAAAGGGCCTTTCCTTTGTCCCCACTGTTAAATTTGACTCATTTTCTTGGATAAAGGATCTTAATTTGCTCGCAAACTCAAATGGATCAAATTCTTCAAACACCATAATAGGAAAAAATGTATTGAATTAGGGTTAGAAGAATCTGATATGGAAGGCCTGGTGGCCTTAGAGGAGTTACTAGAGGAATCTGGTAGAACCCCAGGTTTAGGTCCTTTCACCGATCTTAAATTGAAGAGTAGAAAGCTGCCACCTATAGGAGATTTTACCAATGTGGATTTATTTGTGGAAATGGTGGGAGATGAAATCAAAAATCTCAGTCAGGACATTAGGGGCGTAGACAACAACCTGTCCTGGTCCGAAAGAGTAGCTCTGACCACCTTAGAGAAAAAACAAAGTATCGTTCTAAAGGCATCTGATAAAGGTGGGAATATCGTGGTCATGGGCAGAGATGATTATAAAAAAATGTGTGAGGACATTTTACTTAACCCTGACTGTTACACCATTTTGAAGGATAACCCCACAGCACTGTTCAAGAAAGAGTTGCTGGGCATTCTGAGTGATGCAAAGAGCAGATCTCTGATCAGTGCTAGTGAGTTTGGGTTCCTGTTTCCACAATTTCCCATCATGGCATGTTTTTATAGCCTGCCCAAAATCCACAAAGGGTATCCCCCCTTACGTGGCAGACCTATTGTTTCAGGCATTAATAATCTAACTCAAAATGTGAGTACATATGTTGATCAGGTGTTGCGCCCTTTTGTTTTGAGTCTCACGTCATATGTACGTGACACTATGGATGTTCTGAAACAGATTGATGGTATTTCTTTGGAGAGAGGCACACTGTTGGCTAGCCTGGATGTTGAGGCGTTGTATTCATCCATACCTCACAAATTGGGTTACAAGGCGATCGAGTACTTCCTTGGATCAAGGGGCACTCAGTTTGCAGCCCATAACCAATTTGTTTTGCAGTTATTACAATTCGTTCTTGAAAAAAATATATTTATCTTTGAAGACAAGATCTTTCATCAGCAATGTGGCACTGCAATGGGGAGTCCTGCCGCTCCCACCTATGCAAATTTATTTCTTGGCTGGTGGGAGGAGACGATTGTCTTTGGGGACAATTTTACAAAATGGACTTCGTCCATTGGACTATGGATTAGATATATTGATGACGTGCTGCTTCTTTGGAACTCTACAGCAGAGGAGTTCCATAGCTTTATAGCAGCCCTCAACACAAATGATGTAGGGCTTAGGTTCACGTGTGAGATCAGTGAAAAAGAATTGTCTTTTCTGGATTTGAAAATTATAAAAACAGGAGAAGGTACAATTCGTACAAAGGTACACCGGAAAGAAACAGCAACCAATAGTTTCTTGCAATGGAACAGCTGTCATCCCTATCCCCTCAAACGTGGCATTCCAAAAGGCCAATTTATGAGAGTACGCAGGAATTGTAGCTCCATGGGTGATTTTGAGTTCCAGGCTCAGGAACTCAAGATAAGATTGAAGGATAGAGGTTTCCCCAAGGGTGTAATCAGAAAGGCCTATGAGGGAGCAAGGGACGCAGATAGGCAAAGTCTTCTGGTTCCTAAAAAACGTAAACAAGAACAAGTTACGAGACTCATAGGCACATATGATTCTAAACAAAATGATATCATGCAAATCCTGAAAAGGTATTGGCGTATTCTCAGTTCTGACACAGATTTGGTTGATCAGATCACACAGTGGCCCTCTGTTACGTATCGGAGAGGGAAAAACATCAGGGATAGAGTCATGCATAGCTGTTTTGACCCCATTTTACCTAGGGGTACGTGGCTGGATAGACAAATACCAGGCACTTTCAGATGTGGTAGCTGTAAAGCTTGTGACTTCATTCTCAAAGGGAATAGCTTTACCAGTGTTGCAACACAGGAGAAATACATCATTCGGGATTTTGTCAATTGCAAAACAGCGGGGGTGGTTTACCTCATTACATGCCCATGCCCCCTTAATTATGTGGGAAAAACGGCGCGACAATTTCGGCGCCGGATAAGGGAGCATGTTGGAGATATTATCCATGCTAGGGACACCCCAATATCTAAGCATGTGCATGCCAAACACCAAGGCCAAGCAGCATGTTTAAATTTTCAAGCAATTGAACTTATTAGACCCCCCAAAAGAGGAGGTGACTGGGACAACCTTATTCTACGCAAAGAAGCCCAATGGATCCATAGATTGGCATGCATACAACCAGCGGGTTTAAACGAGCAGACTAATTATACTTGTTTTATTTAATATGTTATACTATTCCTCCACCTTAGACGGCCAATATTCACCTTGGGTGGCCTTTTGGGTGGGTGGTATCTTGCATAGTTCACTATGTTTGATATGGCCATATTGGCCCCTTAACATATTCAGAGATCTTGTGTTTAAATATTTCAAATGGGAGGGATTCCGCTATCTCGTCCACCTAATATGTGTTTTTAAACTAAAGAGTTGCTTTTTTGAGGCAGTCCACTTGCGGTGGGTAACTGTCCCGCAAGACATACTCACAAACAAATTATCGGCTTGCTCTTACCTTCCTCCTGCTTGGCAGTCCGGGCGATACGTCCCTGGCTCCCACTGCGCCTGCGCGTTCGGATTGATGCGGCCGATGATGACCCCTGGCTGTCAGCTGACGGCGGGGGGTCACATGGGCAGGTGTCACGAATCGAGAGGGTGTTGTGATTGGTCAGTTTATGTATCGCCGCCAAAACGAGGGGTGGAGTTTGGGGCTTATAGTAACCTAGCGCCTGTAATGAAGTATGCCGTTGACATCGATACGAGCATCTTCCCGTGACGCACAGCAGAATATCTGCTGTTGAATACCATTATCGCTGGTGATGAGGCCAGAGTGACCAAGATACGGACCCCTGAGGATGAGTATCTGAAACGCGTAGGGTCTTTCATTGTACACTGAATGTCTGCATAGGGGACAGTAGCATTGTTTACACCCAGCGCTAGGAGTTCCGGTGTTTTGTTCACGGACACTGGTGCATTTTGGGGATTGTACTACTGTTGTGCCCAGGTCAAATGCTGTTGTCAGTGAAACATTGTTACAAACACTGAGATATATCTATCATAATGACTCAGTGTTTTCTGTTTAATACGTTTTTAAATTATCACGGTGGGGCTTATTTCACAGTGGTGTGTTACCCCTGTTTTTAAAATGAGTTACTAATAAAAGGTATATTTTACTCAATTGTCATTTCAGTAAAGATGTTAGTGCTTTATTAAAAACGTTTATATTTATTTGTGTGTTTGTGTTTTACTTTTTCTTATTTTTACACTTTTTCTTCCCTATGGGGGCTGCCATTTTTTGTTCCATTTCTGTATGTGTCGATTAACGACACATACAGACATGGAATACGGCAGCCACAGTCCCATAGGGACTGCGAACGGCTCCCGTCCCATTCACTTGTGTGTACGGCGTCTGTGTGGGAACTGCGCATGCGCCGCTCCCACACAGTCCAATTTGAAATTGGCGCCGTCCGGCGCCATTTTCCTGTGGACCGGAAGTCGCGGCCGGACAGTAATATTACTACTTCCGGTCGCGGCTTCCGGACTTGTGCACTTGGACCAGCGGCAGCAGACGGAGCGGATGGGCCGGAGGGAGCCGCGGCGGCAGGAGCAGGTAAGAGATTTCAATGTATGTTCGTGTTTGTGTGTGTTTACTACTGTATGTAAACCTACTACACTGTGTGTTAGCTCAAAAAATGGCGACACACAGTGTAGGAGGTTACACCGTTCAAACCCCTCGTTTATCCCGGCACTAGCCAGGATAAAGGAGGGGGGATGCTGAGAGCTCACTAGAGCGAGGGCTTTTTACCCAATTTTGCAATGCTGCAATTTTGGGAATAGCTCCATCTAGTGACCAGAAATGGGAAATTTTATAAATTAGAATTAATTTATAATATTTCCTGACTCGTGAAAAAAATAAAAAAAATTTGAACAATGTTTAATCACCAACACACTAAATGTTTAATTTAAAAAAAAACAAACATGTTTTTCTGGCAACACATTGCCTTTAATATATTTTTGTACCATCCCCCAAAATCGTTTCGTATGTACGCACCCCCACACTCCATGCCATAAATTCGTCAGAGGTGTATTGCATTTGGGGCAACACGTAATGCGGTCAGGGAAGGATTGTGAAGGCAAAATATTAAAGCCATATATAGCTGAATGCATCAACTTAAAATAGGTTTCCCTCCAGCTCTCATTTATAACACTCTTCCGTACCGTCTCCCAACCCCCCAGTATGATCTCTCCTATACCTGGATCTTGGGTCCACCGTTCCCAGATTTTGAAACTAACCCTTGATTGCGGACGAACAAAACCATCTCTCAGTGCTCTATACAACCCTGAAATGGTCTCCCGCCCAGTTGTTGGACCTATGACCTCATCTAGAGTGTGCGAGGTAGCTTCCTTACTCAAATCCCTGAGCCTGGAGGTGCAAAATGCTCGTACCTGAAGTATTTGTAAAAAATTGACCCTACCTTCTATGGGTCTGAGTTTAGTGGTAATTTCCTCCCCAGTTAACCACCTCCTTTCCTCTATGTGCATAAGATCCCCTGCGTTGTCAATGCCTACCATCCCCCATGAGGCAAATCCGTCCCCCTTGCCTACTCCCGGTAAAAATTCTGGGTGTCCGCTCAACGGCATATATTTCGATACCAGGTGAGGTAACCCAAACTGCTTACGTACCACTTTCCAAGCTAGGACTGTATCTCTCAATACAATGGAGGTTTTGAGACGGCACTGGAGAGAAGCAACTCTACAATGTAACAAAGTTTTCAGGTTCCAGGGTGAGGCATACTCCCCCTCCAGATCTAAGTTGGAATAATTGCTCGTTTCGTGAAGCCAATCTACTACATGACGAAAAAGACAGGCCACGTTATAACCCCTGACATTCGGAAAGTTCACACCCCCTTCTTGTTTGCCCATCATGAGCTTGGTAAGTGCGATGCGAGGCCTTTTTCCTGCCCATATAAATTTAGTGAATGAGGCCGTCAGTTTAGAGACATCCACATGCTTCAATAAGAGAGGGATTTTTTGAAAGGGGTATAGCAATCTGGGGAAGCTAACCATCTTAATCAGGTGGCACCTTCCCAGGAGGGACAACGGCAATTGGCCCCATCTAGTGAGTTCCGCTTGTATTTTTTTAATTAACGGGGGATAATTTAGGCCATACAGGGTGTCCGGCACCCTCCCTATTCTGATACCCAGATAAGTAATGCAATGTTCAAAATATCCCACACCCCAAGGATTGCCAAAAGGTCTTAGGCAATGGCCTGCCCAACTCCAGCAGTTCGCTTTTAGCTAGGTTGACTTTATATCCCGAGCATTGCCCAAATTCCTGCAAAAATTGAAAAACCGTCCTTAAATGTTCTTGAGGATTTGACATAAAAAGTATAACGTCATCAGCAAACAGGGCTAACTTCACTGCCCGAGACCCTACTTGAATGCCTCTGAACATATCCGATTCATCCAGAAATCTAGCCATAGGTTCCAATGCGAGATTGAATAACAGGGGCAACAGGGGACAACCCTGTCGTGTTCCTTTATGTAGTTGGAAGGGATCCGACAGGAACCCTGAGGAGTGAACACGTGCCTGCGGGTTATTGTAGACACCCTTCAGGAAGACCCGGAAGTCTCCCTGAACGTTCATTTTGTCCAGCACCATCCCCAGCCATTCCCATTGTATGTTATCAAAGGCTTTCTCTGCGTCTAACGCTAATAGTGCCGGCCTGGTACCTGGCTGGGGATCGTGCCTGACTTTTTCTAGCACCGTCAACACTTTGCGTAGATTCGGCACTGCTGCCCTGCCCTTTACAAACCCTACTTGGGATTTTCCCACCAGTGTGGGTAGATACATAGCCAGCCGATTGGGCAAAATTTTTGTGAGCAATTTCTGATCTTGGTCTATCAGTGAAATGGGACGGTACGACCCCGGTTCAAGAGGATTCTTCCCCTTCTTGGGTAACACCTTTATATGCGCTACTTTGGCCTCTGCTGGTAAAGCACCCGTCCTTAGTAAAATATTATAGTATGCCACCAAGGTAGGGCTGATTTCTTCTCTCAGAGATTTAAAAAACTCTCCTGTGAATCCATCTGGACCCGGGGCCTTTCCGTTAGATAAGGTCTTAATGGCGCTCCAAACTTCCTCTAATGTAATCTCTGCGCTCAAGTGACCGTTCTGCTCCTGAGTGAGCCCTGGCAGCTTCACCTTCTCCAGAAATTCCCTCCCTTTTTGGAGATCTATGGGTGTTTCTGAGTAAAGGGCTTGGTAGTATTTACTTAATATGGTGTGGATTTTTTTTGGGTCTGAGGTAGAAGATCCATTAGATTCGTTAAGTGTTGAAATGTGTGACGGTGCATACCTCCCCTTCGCTAATCGCGCTAATAATTTGCCCGCTTTATTGCCGAAACGCATTAGATCGCCATCAAATTGGGACCGGTAAATACTCTCTCTTTTGTCTAACCACTGATCAAACTGTCGCTTGGCTTCCCTCCATTTCTCCCCCAATGGCGGTGATGGAGAATGTAGAAATGCTGTGTATGCACACCGTAATCTGTCGCTCGCTGCCTTGTATCCTTCGGTCGTTTTGCGTTTAAGATTAGACATAAATTGCATAACTTTCCCCCTTATTACCACTTTGGCTGTACGCCAATACAATGATGGTTCCGAACGATGCGATACATTATCAACATCAAATTCCATCCACCACCCCTTAAGCTTCTGTATAAAGCCCTCATCCTTTGCCAGAAAGGCGGGAAACCTCCAGATAAAATCCGTTCCTCTAGCTACTGTGTCGGCCAAGGTAATGGTAACCGGGGCATGGTCCGAAATAACTAGATCTTCAATCGCCGCTTCACGTAATCGTCGCGATAATGCGTCATTAACTAGCAAGTAATCAATATGCGACCATGACTGATGAACATGGGAGAAATGTGTATATTCCCGCGCATCTGGGTGTAGACTCCTCCACGCATCTATTAGGGCCGTGTGTCTTAAAAATTTGGGCAAGATCCTATCTCTATTTCTCTGCGAACTAGTCCCTGCGCTCCTATCTTCCCTTGAAGACCTCACAGTGTTAAGGTCTCCCCCCAGAATCAAAAACCTAGTGCGATCCTGCTGGAGTTGGGTTTCCAAATGACCAAAAAACCCTGTGTTAATCGTATTTGGGCCATACACATTATGAATACTGATAGTTTCCCCTGCATGCTCCATCACTAGATGGATCCAACGGCCCTCGTCATCCCGTTCCTGGGACACCAGCGTAAACGCAAAATTTTTATGTATCAAAATTATAACTCCCGCCTTAACCTCCCTTGCCGACGAGCCAAAAACCTGACCCACCCAGAATTTTTGCAAATACTTAAACTCTGGCTCGGTAAGGTGAGTTTCCTGTAATAGGGCCACATCTGGGTGCAATCGTTTCATGTGTCGCAAAAGTTTGGTCCGTTTCTGTGGGGATCTCAGCCCTTTAACATTCCAAGAGACTATTTTCATGTTATTGGGTCGTGCATAAGATGAGCTAAAATGCCTAAAAGTCGTGATAGGTTCGGGGAGTCAGATCCGCCTTTTTCCAAGAGCCATGTATAAACATTAATAACATAACCAAAACCCGGCTTATAAACCAGAACCAAACTCCATGTCAAGGCCATCCGGCCCTTATCTAACAACACCATAAAATCACCTACGGCAAGGGTTATCAGCCCCTTAATACCCACTGGTGTTAGTGACTTCACTTTTTTCTGTTGTGTCAAAACACGCCCCTCCCTCCCCCTCCCCCCCAGACCTGCATATATGTCTCCTTCAATGAGGAAGCAGCACCTGCCCTTACCACCTCATTACCCCTTTGTCGCCTGTGCACACATTTATACATTCTCATACCGTCGGTTTAACAACCTAGAGTCCGTTTGGATTATATCCTCACATAACCACATAAATCTTGTTTCGCCTCTAGGTTTCCCTGCCTCCTTTTCCCAGATCTCCTACCGCAACTTCTCCCAGTATGCCATCTGTGGCAGATATAACTAATCCCTTGTGTAGGGGAGGCATTGTATCATTCCCGGTCGATCCCGCCCACAAGGAAAAATCTCAGAACCTGATGTAACTCCCTCACTAATCTCCTGTAGCGAGAATGCAGGGAAATATCAAAAATGCATACATTTCAACATTGTAACATTATAACATTAGGTCAGCTGTTGACCGGTACAGAGTGCCGTATAAGACCGCCAAATATCGCCCTCAAAACTTTCAAATTATCTGCAAACTTATCTGTAGCCGGTCGGAATCTGCAATTGGTCTACAACGTCCACAAAATCATCATCACATCAGCTTAAATAAAATGGTGCTGAAAAGAACTTCGTCCGTCAATCAGGAGACGTAGATCGGGTGCGGTCCCGCGTTCGCCTCTGCGGCTTCGGAGAGTCCCCTCCATTTCCGGCTCGACCCCCCCGGGATCTTCCTGGTGTGGGCATTAAAGCTTCTGCCCAGGTTCGCTCCATATTTTGTCGGTTCCGTTTGGCTTCTCTTGACTTGCGATTTGGACTGTATGCTGGACTGTGACGCTCCTCTTCTTGCTGGGGTCTGTGCCTGCAAAGCTCTGTAAGTGCGTCCTCCGCTTCCTGTGGAGTGGTGAAAACCTTGTTCCGCCCGTTCTCTTGAAACACCCGTAAGATGGCTGGGTACTGTAGGTTAAAGCGTATTTTCGCTTGGAACAGCGCGGTGCAGATCTTGCTGAAGGCCCGCCTTCGTTTTGCAACCTCCACAGAGAAATCCTCAAAAAGTAGCACTTTCATGCCCATTATTTCCAAAGGACGCGATCTGCTGCGGAAAGCTTTCATGAGTGCCACCTTGTCATTGTAATCCAACAGCTTAAAGATTACTTGTCTGGGACGAAGCGAACTGTGGTCATCTGTTGCTGGGAGGTTTCTGGGGTCCGGCCCCACTCTGTGCGCCCTCTCCACCCGGCAGGGACGGGGAAGACCTAAAGCTGCTGGCAATGTCCTCTCACATAGTCGCTGTAAATCAGAAGATATCACCGCTTCCTTCAGCCCCACCAGTCGCAGGTTGCTCCTCCTGGAGCGGTTCTCCAGATCCTCCACCTTGTCCCCCAACTGCGTAGTAACAGACAGCACCCCTTTCAGTTTGGATTGCAGACGCTCATTTTCATCCTCCAGCAGCGTCATACGGTGTTCTAACTCATCAGCTCTGGTAGTGACTTGTGCCAGCTCCGCCTGCACGCAGTTTAGGGAATCTTGCACCGTTTTTTCCAGCGCCTTTTGCAGTTCTGGCGCTATCTGTTTGGCTACTTCACGGGCCAGGGCTACATAATCAATGGCTGCAGGATGAGAGGACATTATGTGTTCTGCCGGGCTTGAAAGCTGGGACTGATGGTGTTGCAGCTCATCTTCCTGTGTGTATAGCAGGGTCGCAGTGGCGGGAAGCGCCGCCATCTTACCTCCCTTTACCACGGCCGCGGCTGAATCTTCCATGGCTGGCTTCTGCGCGCTTCTGAGGAGGTACCTGTCCATACAGGCACCACCGGGTATGTTTCCGTGTGCAGGGCTGGTGGCTTCACCGCTGATTGTCATCGCCGAAGCGACTATTGCGATCAAACAGGCTGGACGGGAGCGGGAGCTCAGTCACTCGCGTCCTGCAGCGCCGGAACCGGAAGTCTCGTATCCCCCTTCTTACGCCCCCTCTTCTTGGGGCCAGAGTGAGAGAGGAACTTTTTAATAAGAGCAGGGGCGCTGAGGTTCTCTTCTGGCTCCCAGGACCTCTCCTCAGTACCAAACCCTCTCCAGTCCACCAAATAGAAAGTCCTTCCTCCTACCCTTTTGCAGTCCAGGATCTCCTTTACCTTGAATACATCAGAAGGACCGCTGGGAGTAACTGTGGAACTAGAAGTCTTGCTGTAGCGGTTCAGGACCACTGGTTTCAGGAGGGACACATGGAAGGAGTTAGGGATTCTGAGGGTAGGAGGCAGCCGCAGCTTATAGGAGACAGGGTTAATTTGTTGCAGGATCTCGAAAGGACCAAGGAACCTGGGAGCAAACTTGTATGAAGGCACCCTCAAGCGAATGTTCCGAGAGGACAGCCAGACTTTAGTCCCAGGAAGATACTGAGGCGGCTCTCTTCTCTTAGTATCCGCCTTTCGCTTCATGCGATCTACCGCCAGCAAAATAGAGGACCGGGTCTGTTGCCAGATTTGCAGGAAGTCCCCATATGCAGAGTCAGCAGCGGGTACCTGAGATGAAGTTGATACAGGAAGAGGAACTCTGGGATGTTAAAGCAAAAAAGAGATCTTGATATCATGCAATTATTTAGTCAAAATACAATTTAATTTTTATTTAAATACTTTACAATTTATTATACATCAATACAAAAATAACCCCCCTCCCAAGTATATACTATAGACATGTAAAAATATATAAAAGAAAACCAGGTGACCTCAAGTATGATGTCATAAATCATGAATGGTATAAACTCCTCATGAAAGTGCAGTTACACCTCAGGTGAAGCGAGTAGCATGTATTCCTATAAAGCACGATCAACATGGCAATATGATGACATAAATCTTGAATGATATAGATTTCTCATGAAGTCGATTACACCTCAGGTGAAGTGAATAACATATATTCCCATAGAGCACGATCAACATAGCAATTGAAGTCACAGTGCGATAGGTTTATTTAAATAACACATCCACGCTGGTAATCCTGCTAAGGGCAATACAAGAAAAATAGCACTACAATTGGCTACAGTAATTACAAAGGAACAACCAATGTTAAAAATAGAGCATACCTGAGGAGGACATAGTGAATATATGATAGGGCACCTGGACACCGAGCACCTCGAGGCGCGTTTCGCAACCTTCGTCAGGAGGTGTAGTAGCTACTCTGACAGCTTCGATTTAAATACACAAACAAAAAACCCCTGTAACCAATGGCGCGCCGCGCACCGCTCACACCCACCGACGTCATCCCGTCAGCGTCATGACGAGCACCTCTGAACGCAAAGCATAATAGAGATGCCCGTCATGTCAAGACAGCTTCTGGTCTGAGGACGGTGAGTGCAAGAGAGCGCACGCGCGCACATCGCGGACATAATTCGTATATAGAGAGTTCCTTAATAAAAAGGGGAATGTGGACAAAACATTAATTCAAAGATATTTAGATCTCTGGATTATCAGTGTTATACTAATCCAGACCCATACGATGCCATTTTCAGTGTACATCGCCAATTACACGATGTATATAAATGTGTTCTCAAAAAATGCGTATATATATATTTTTCGATGAGATCTGATGTCAACTGTACTATATCAGTATACACACACTTGGCAATGCCATATATACACATCCCAAACATCCCATACAATTGGGCTAAAAGATAACATATACGGAGGGGAAGAGATGAGGCCGTAGCCTAAAATGCACCGTGCATTGATTGAGAAATCCTCTACATGCTCTGGGGTCACCGTCGTAGCGAGGAGGAAGGGGCAGAGGAACTGAGGATCCGGAACAAACAGGGGGAGCAACAGGCAGTGGCACGGCAACAGCTTCAGGAGGAAGAACCGGAGGTGGAACAGCGAGTAGATCCAGGTGGACCAGGATAGAATTCACCGCCTCAAGGAGTTGATCCTGACATGTGCGTAGGTCATGCATCTCTGTCTGAATCTTCTGTACTGGGGTCTTGGGCTGGCCAGCGGGTTCCATGGCCTGAGCGTACTGTCACGGACACAGGGTATGTGGACCCACTAGGCCGCTCCGCCGTAGCGGGGAGGCAGCTGACCAGGTCACAGTCTATGCGGAAGTCAATGGCAGACAGTAATGCTTGGGTACCTGAAATAGTCCGGACGGTGGCTGTGGCTTCAGCGCGGATGGAGGCAGATGCAGCAGGTGGCCTTGAGGACAGAGCAATTTTTTTTACATTTCCCTCTTTGCATCCCGACGCTCATAACGCTTTTATTTTTTGTACAACGTAGTTGTATGAGACTTTGTTTTTTGCGGGACGAGTTGTACTTTATGTACGTACCATTTTTTGGTACAAATACATTATGGTTTAATTTCTATACATTTTTAATTAGATTAAAATGCAGAAAAAAAGCAGTTGCGCAGCAGTTTTAATATTTTTTTTTTACACCATACACCGATCATCATAAATAATGTTATACATTTGTTGTACAGGTCGTGGCGATACCAAATATGTCTATATTATTTCATGTTTTGGGACTTATATTTTAAAAAGTTTATTTATTATAAAAAATGTGTGTTTCTGTGTATTTTATTTACTATTTATTTATTTACCATTATTTTTTTTGTTACATTCATTTAACTTTTTTTTTTAATCCCATAAAGGGATTTATAATTTTGATTTTGATTTTGTAACTGTAATGTACTGGCATAGATCTATATGCCAGTACATTAGCCTGTGTACTGATTGGTCCGTTTCTGTGGGGATCTCAGCCCTTTAACATTCCAAGAGACTATTTTCATGTTATTGGGTCGTGCATAAGATGAGCTAAAATGCCTAAAAGTCGTGATAGGTTCGGGGAGTCAGATCCGCCTTTTTCCAAGAGCCATGTATAAACATTAATAACATAACCAAAACCCGGCTTATAAACCAGAACCAAACTCCATGTCAAGGCCATCCGGCCCTTATCTAACAACACCATAAAATCACCTACGGCAAGGGTTATCAGCCCCTTAATACCCACTGGTGTTAGTGACTTCACTTTTTTCTGTTGTGTCAAAACACGCCCCTCCCTCCCCCTCCCCCCCAGACCTGCATATATGTCTCCTTCAATGAGGAAGCAGCACCTGCCCTTACCACCTCATTACCCCTTTGTCGCCTGTGCACACATTTATACATTCTCATACCGTCGGTTTAACAACCTAGAGTCCGTTTGGATTATATCCTCACATAACCACATAAATCTTGTTTCGCCTCTAGGTTTCCCTGCCTCCTTTTCCCAGATCTCCTACCGCAACTTCTCCCAGTATGCCATCTGTGGCAGATATAACTAATCCCTTGTGTAGGGGAGGCATTGTATCATTCCCGGTCGATCCCGCCCACAAGGAAAAATCTCAGAACCTGATGTAACTCCCTCACTAATCTCCTGTAGCGAGAATGCAGGGAAATATCAAAAATGCATACATTTCAACATTGTAACATTATAACATTAGGTCAGCTGTTGACCGGTACAGAGTGCCGTATAAGACCGCCAAATATCGCCCTCAAAACTTTCAAATTATCTGCAAACTTATCTGTAGCCGGTCGGAATCTGCAATTGGTCTACAACGTCCACAAAATCATCATCACATCAGCTTAAATAAAATGGTGCTGAAAAGAACTTCGTCCGTCAATCAGGAGACGTAGATCGGGTGCGGTCCCGCGTTCGCCTCTGCGGCTTCGGAGAGTCCCCTCCATTTCCGGCTCGACCCCCCCGGGATCTTCCTGGTGTGGGCATTAAAGCTTCTGCCCAGGTTCGCTCCATATTTTGTCGGTTCCGTTTGGCTTCTCTTGACTTGCGATTTGGACTGTATGCTGGACTGTGACGCTCCTCTTCTTGCTGGGGTCTGTGCCTGCAAAGCTCTGTAAGTGCGTCCTCCGCTTCCTGTGGAGTGGTGAAAACCTTGTTCCGCCCGTTCTCTTGAAACACCCGTAAGATGGCTGGGTACTGTAGGTTAAAGCGTATTTTCGCTTGGAACAGCGCGGTGCAGATCTTGCTGAAGGCCCGCCTTTGTTTTGCAACCTCCACAGAGAAATCCTCAAAAAGTAGCACTTTCATGCCCATTATTTCCAAAGGACGCGATCTGCTGCGGAAAGCTTTCATGAGTGCCACCTTGTCATTGTAATCCAACAGCTTAAAGATTACTTGTCTGGGACGAAGCGAACTGTGGTCATCTGTTGCTGGGAGGTTTCTGGGGTCCGGCCCCACTCTGTGCGCCCTCTCCACCCGGCAGGGACGGGGAAGACCTAAAGCTGCTGGCAATGTCCTCTCACATAGTCGCTGTAAATCAGAAGATATCACCGCTTCCTTCAGCCCCACCAGTCGCAGGTTGCTCCTCCTGGAGCGGTTCTCCAGATCCTCCACCTTGTCCCCCAACTGCGTAGTAACAGACAGCACCCCTTTCAGTTTGGATTGCAGACGCTCATTTTCATCCTCCAGCAGCGTCATACGGTGTTCTAACTCATCAGCTCTGGTAGTGACTTGTGCCAGCTCCGCCTGCACGCAGTTTAGGGAATCTTGCACCGTTTTTTCCAGCGCCTTTTGCAGTTCTGGCGCTATCTGTTTGGCTACTTCACGGGCCAGGGCTACATAATCAATGGCTGCAGGATGAGAGGACATTATGTGTTCTGCCGGGCTTGAAAGCTGGGACTGATGGTGTTGCAGCTCATCTTCCTGTGTGTATAGCAGGGTCGCAGTGGCGGGAAGCGCCGCCATCTTACCTCCCTTTACCACGGCCGCGGCTGAATCTTCCATGGCTGGCTTCTGCGCGCTTCTGAGGAGGTACCTGTCCATACAGGCACCACCGGGTATGTTTCCGTGTGCAGGGCTGGTGGCTTCACCGCTGATTGTCATCGCCGAAGCGACTATTGCGATCAAACAGGCTGGACGGGAGCGGGAGCTCAGTCACTCGCGTCCTGCAGCGCCGGAACCGGAAGTCTCGTATCCCCCTTCTTACGCCCCCTCTTCTTGGGGCCAGAGTGAGAGAGGAACTTTTTAATAAGAGCAGGGGCGCTGAGGTTCTCTTCTGGCTCCCAGGACCTCTCCTCAGTACCAAACCCTCTCCAGTCCACCAAATAGAAAGTCCTTCCTCCTACCCTTTTGCAGTCCAGGATCTCCTTTACCTCGAATACATCAGAAGGACCGCTGGGAGTAACTGTGGAACTAGAAGTCTTGCTGTAGCGGTTCAGGACCACTGGTTTCAGGAGGGACACATGGAAGGAGTTAGGGATTCTGAGGGTAGGAGGCAGCCGCAGCTTATAGGAGACAGGGTTAATTTGTTGCAGGATCTCGAAAGGACCAAGGAACCTGGGAGCAAACTTGTATGAAGGCACCCTCAAGCGAATGTTCCGAGAGGACAGCCAGACTTTAGTCCCAGGAAGATACTGAGGCGGCTCTCTTCTCTTAGTATCCGCCTTTCGCTTCATGCGATCTACCGCCAGCAAAATAGAGGACCGGGTCTGTTGCCAGATTTGCAGGAAGTCCCCATATGCAGAGTCAGCAGCGGGTACCTGAGATGAAGTTGATACAGGAAGAGGAACTCTGGGATGTTAAAGCAAAAAAGAGATCTTGATATCATGCAATTATTTAGTCAAAATACAATTTAATTTTTATTTAAATACTTTACAATTTATTATACATCAATACAAAAATAACCCCCCTCCCAAGTATATACTATAGACATGTAAAAATATATAAAAGAAAACCAGGTGACCTCAAGTATGATGTCATAAATCATGAATGGTATAAACTCCTCATGAAAGTGCAGTTACACCTCAGGTGAAGCGAGTAGCATGTATTCCTATAAAGCACGATCAACATGGCAATATGATGACATAAATCTTGAATGATATAGATTTCTCATGAAGTCGATTACACCTCAGGTGAAGTGAATAACATATATTCCCATAGAGCACGATCAACATAGCAATTGAAGTCACAGTGCGATAGGTTTATTTAAATAACACATCCACGCTGGTAATCCTGCTAAGGGCAATACAAGAAAAATAGCACTACAATTGGCTACAGTAATTACAAAGGAACAACCAATGTTAAAAATAGAGCATACCTGAGGAGGACATAGTGAATATATGATAGGGCACCTGGACACCGAGCACCTCGAGGCGCGTTTCGCAACCTTCGTCAGGAGGTGTAGTAGCTACTCTGACAGCTTCGATTTAAATACACAAACAAAAAACCCCTGTAACCAATGGCGCGCCGCGCACCGCTCACACCCACCGACGTCATCCCGTCAGCGTCATGACGAGCACCTCTGAACGCAAAGCATAATAGAGATGCCCGTCATGTCAAGACAGCTTCTGGTCTGAGGACGGTGAGTGCAAGAGAGCGCACGCGCGCACATCGCGGACATAATTCGTATATAGAGAGTTCCTTAATAAAAAGGGGAATGTGGACAAAACATTAATTCAAAGATATTTAGATCTCTGGATTATCAGTGTTATACTAATCCAGACCCATACGATGCCATTTTCAGTGTACATCGCCAATTACACGATGTATATAAATGTGTTCTCAAAAAATGCGTATATATATATTTTTCGATGAGATCTGATGTCAACTGTACTATATCAGTATACACACACTTGGCAATGCCATATATACACATCCCAAACATCCCATACAATTGGGCTAAAAGATAACATATACGGAGGGGAAGAGATGAGGCCGTAGCCTAAAATGCACCGTGCATTGATTGAGAAATCCTCTACATGCTCTGGGGTCACCGTCGTAGCGAGGAGGAAGGGGCAGAGGAACTGAGGATCCGGAACAAACAGGGGGAGCAACAGGCAGTGGCACGGCAACAGCTTCAGGAGGAAGAACCGGAGGTGGAACAGCGAGTAGATCCAGGTGGACCAGGATAGAATTCACCGCCTCAAGGAGTTGATCCTGACATGTGCGTAGGTCATGCATCTCTGTCTGAATCTTCTGTACTGGGGTCTTGGGCTGGCCAGCGGGTTCCATGGCCTGAGCGTACTGTCACGGACACAGGGTATGTGGACCCACTAGGCCGCTCCGCCGTAGCGGGGAGGCAGCTGACCAGGTCACAGTCTATGCGGAAGTCAATGGCAGACAGTAATGCTTGGGTACCTGAAATAGTCCGGACGGTGGCTGTGGCTTCAGCGCGGATGGAGGCAGATGCAGCAGGTGGCCTTGAGGACAGAGCAATTTTTTTTACATTTCCCTCTTTGCATCCCGACGCTCATAACGCTTTTATTTTTTGTACAACGTAGTTGTATGAGACTTTGTTTTTTGCGGGACGAGTTGTACTTTATGTACGTACCATTTTTTGGTACAAATACATTATGGTTTAATTTCTATACATTTTTAATTAGATTAAAATGCAGAAAAAAAGCAGTTGCGCAGCAGTTTTAATATTTTTTTTTTACACCATACACCGATCATCATAAATAATGTTATACATTTGTTGTACAGGTCGTGGCGATACCAAATATGTCTATATTATTTCATGTTTTGGGACTTATATTTTAAAAAGTTTATTTATTATAAAAAATGTGTGTTTCTGTGTATTTTATTTACTATTTATTTATTTACCATTATTTTTTTTGTTACATTCATTTAACTTTTTTTTTTAATCCCATAAAGGGATTTATAATTTTGATTTTGTAACTGTAATGTACTGGCATAGATCTATATGCCAGTACATTAGCCTGTGTACTGATTGGTCCGTTTCTGTGGGGATCTCAGCCCTTTAACATTCCAAGAGACTATTTTCATGTTATTGGGTCGTGCATAAGATGAGCTAAAATGCCTAAAAGTCGTGATAGGTTCGGGGAGTCAGATCCGCCTTTTTCCAAGAGCCATGTATAAACATTAATAACATAACCAAAACCCGGCTTATAAACCAGAACCAAACTCCATGTCAAGGCCATCCGGCCCTTATCTAACAACACCATAAAATCACCTACGGCAAGGGTTATCAGCCCCTTAATACCCACTGGTGTTAGTGACTTCACTTTTTTCTGTTGTGTCAAAACACGCCCCTCCCTCCCCCTCCCCCCCAGACCTGCATATATGTCTCCTTCAATGAGGAAGCAGCACCTGCCCTTACCACCTCATTACCCCTTTGTCGCCTGTGCACACATTTATACATTCTCATACCGTCGGTTTAACAACCTAGAGTCCGTTTGGATTATATCCTCACATAACCACATAAATCTTGTTTCGCCTCTAGGTTTCCCTGCCTCCTTTTCCCAGATCTCCTACCGCAACTTCTCCCAGTATGCCATCTGTGGCAGATATAACTAATCCCTTGTGTAGGGGAGGCATTGTATCATTCCCGGTCGATCCCGCCCACAAGGAAAAATCTCAGAACCTGATGTAACTCCCTCACTAATCTCCTGTAGCGAGAATGCAGGGAAATATCAAAAATGCATACATTTCAACATTGTAACATTATAACATTAGGTCAGCTGTTGACCGGTACAGAGTGCCGTATAAGACCGCCAAATATCGCCCTCAAAACTTTCAAATTATCTGCAAACTTATCTGTAGCCGGTCGGAATCTGCAATTGGTCTACAACGTCCACAAAATCATCATCACATCAGCTTAAATAAAATGGTGCTGAAAAGAACTTCGTCCGTCAATCAGGAGACGTAGATCGGGTGCGGTCCCGCGTTCGCCTCTGCGGCTTCGGAGAGTCCCCTCCATTTCCGGCTCGACCCCCCCGGGATCTTCCTGGTGTGGGCATTAAAGCTTCTGCCCAGGTTCGCTCCATATTTTGTCGGTTCCGTTTGGCTTCTCTTGACTTGCGATTTGGACTGTATGCTGGACTGTGATGCTCCTCTTCTTGCTGGGGTCTGTGCCTGCAAAGCTCTGTAAGTGCGTCCTCCGCTTCCTGTGGAGTGGTGAAAACCTTGTTCCGCCCGTTCTCTTGAAACACCCGTAAGATGGCTGGGTACTGTAGGTTAAAGCGTATTTTCGCTTGGAACAGCGCGGTGCAGATCTTGCTGAAGGCCCGCCTTCGTTTTGCAACCTCCACAGAGAAATCCTCAAAAAGTAGCACTTTCATGCCCATTATTTCCAAAGGACGCGATCTGCTGCGGAAAGCTTTCATGAGTGCCACCTTGTCATTGTAATCCAACAGCTTAAAGATTACTTGTCTGGGACGAAGCGAACTGTGGTCATCTGTTGCTGGGAGGTTTCTGGGGTCCGGCCCCACTCTGTGCGCCCTCTCCACCCGGCAGGGACGGGGAAGACCTAAAGCTGCTGGCAATGTCCTCTCACATAGTCGCTGTAAATCAGAAGATATCACCGCTTCCTTCAGCCCCACCAGTCGCAGGTTGCTCCTCCTGGAGCGGTTCTCCAGATCCTCCACCTTGTCCCCCAACTGCGTAGTAACAGACAGCACTCCTTTCAGTTTGGATTGCAGACGCTCATTTTCATCCTCCAGCAGCGTCATACGGTGTTCTAACTCATCAGCTCTGGTAGTGACTTGTGCCAGCTCCGCCTGCACGCAGTTTAGGGAATCTTGCACCGTTTTTTCCAGCGCCTTTTGCAGTTCTGGCGCTATCTGTTTGGCTACTTCACGGGCCAGGGCTACATAATCAATGGCTGCAGGATGAGAGGACATTATGTGTTCTGCCGGGCTTGAAAGCTGGGACTGATGGTGTTGCAGCTCATCTTCCTGTGTGTATAGCAGGGTCGCAGTGGCGGGAAGCGCCGCCATCTTACCTCCCTTTACCACGGCCGCGGCTGAATCTTCCATGGCTGGCTTCTGCGCGCTTCTGAGGAGGTACCTGTCCATACAGGCACCACCGGGTATGTTTCCGTGTGCAGGGCTGGTGGCTTCACCGCTGATTGTCATCGCCGAAGCGACTATTGCGATCAAACAGGCTGGACGGGAGCGGGAGCTCAGTCACTCGCGTCCTGCATCGCCAGCGCCGGAACCGGAAGTCTCGTATCCCCCTTCTTACGCCCCCTCTTCTTGGGGCCAGAGTGAGAGAGGAACTTTTTAATAAGAGCAGGGGCGCTGAGGTTCTCTTCTGGCTCCCAGGACCTCTCCTCAGTACCAAACCCTCTCCAGTCCACCAAATAGAAAGTCCTTCCTCCTACCCTTTTGCAGTCCAGGATCTCCTTTACCTTGAATACATCAGAAGGACCGCTGGGAGTAACTGTGGAACTAGAAGTCTTGCTGTAGCGGTTCAGGACCACTGGTTTCAGGAGGGACACATGGAAGGAGTTAGGGATTCTGAGGGTAGGAGGCAGCCGCAGCTTATAGGAGACAGGGTTAATTTGTTGCAGGATCTCGAAAGGACCAAGGAACCTGGGAGCAAACTTGTATGAAGGCACCCTCAAGCGAATGTTCCGAGAGGACAGCCAGACTTTAGTCCCAGGAAGATACTGAGGCGGCTCTCTTCTCTTAGTATCCGCCTTTCGCTTCATGCGATCTACCGCCAGCAAAATAGAGGACCGGGTCTGTTGCCAGATTTGCAGGAAGTCCCCATATGCAGAGTCAGCAGCGGGTACCTGAGATGAAGTTGATACAGGAAGAGGAACTCTGGGATGTTAAAGCAAAAAAGAGATCTTGATATCATGCAATTATTTAGTCAAAATACAATTTAATTTTTATTTAAATACTTTACAATTTATTATACATCAATACAAAAATAACCCCCCTCCCAAGTATATACTATAGACATGTAAAAATATATAAAAGAAAACCAGGTGACCTCAAGTATGATGTCATAAATCATGAATGGTATAAACTCCTCATGAAAGTGCAGTTACACCTCAGGTGAAGCGAGTAGCATGTATTCCTATAAAGCACGATCAACATGGCAATATGATGACATAAATCTTGAATGATATAGATTTCTCATGAAGTCGATTACACCTCAGGTGAAGTGAATAACATATATTCCCATAGAGCACGATCAACATAGCAATTGAAGTCACAGTGCGATAGGTTTATTTAAATAACACATCCACGCTGGTAATCCTGCTAAGGGCAATACAAGAAAAATAGCACTACAATTGGCTACAGTAATTACAAAGGAACAACCAATGTTAAAAATAGAGCATACCTGAGGAGGACATAGTGAATATATGATAGGGCACCTGGACACCGAGCACCTCGAGGCGCGTTTCGCAACCTTCGTCAGGAGGTGTAGTAGCTACTCTGACAGCTTCGATTTAAATACACAAACAAAAAACCCCTGTAACCAATGGCGCGCCGCGCACCGCTCACACCCACCGACGTCATCCCGTCAGCGTCATGACGAGCACCTCTGAACGCAAAGCATAATAGAGATGCCCGTCATGTCAAGACAGCTTCTGGTCTGAGGACGGTGAGTGCAAGAGAGCGCACGCGCGCACATCGCGGACATAATTCGTATATAGAGAGTTCCTTAATAAAAAGGGGAATGTGGACAAAACATTAATTCAAAGATATTTAGATCTCTGGATTATCAGTGTTATACTAATCCAGACCCATACGATGCCATTTTCAGTGTACATCGCCAATTACACGATGTATATAAATGTGTTCTCAAAAAATGCGTATATATATATTTTTCGATGAGATCTGATGTCAACTGTACTATATCAGTATACACACACTTGGCAATGCCATATATACACATCCCAAACATCCCATACAATTGGGCTAAAAGATAACATATACGGAGGGGAAGAGATGAGGCCGTAGCCTAAAATGCACCGTGCATTGATTGAGAAATCCTCTACATGCTCTGGGGTCACCGTCGTAGCGAGGAGGAAGGGGCAGAGGAACTGAGGATCCGGAACAAACAGGGGGAGCAACAGGCAGTGGCACGGCAACAGCTTCAGGAGGAAGAACCGGAGGTGGAACAGCGAGTAGATCCAGGTGGACCAGGATAGAATTCACCGCCTCAAGGAGTTGATCCTGACATGTGCGTAGGTCATGCATCTCTGTCTGAATCTTCTGTACTGGGGTCTTGGGCTGGCCAGCGGGTTCCATGGCCTGAGCGTACTGTCACGGACACAGGGTATGTGGACCCACTAGGCCGCTCCGCCGTAGCGGGGAGGCAGCTGACCAGGTCACAGTCTATGCGGAAGTCAATGGCAGACAGTAATGCTTGGGTACCTGAAATAGTCCGGACGGTGGCTGTGGCTTCAGCGCGGATGGAGGCAGATGCAGCAGGTGGCCTTGAGGACAGAGCAATTTTTTTTACATTTCCCTCTTTGCATCCCGACGCTCATAACGCTTTTATTTTTTGTACAACGTAGTTGTATGAGACTTTGTTTTTTGCGGGACGAGTTGTACTTTATGTACGTACCATTTTTTGGTACAAATACATTATGGTTTAATTTCTATACATTTTTAATTAGATTAAAATGCAGAAAAAAAGCAGTTGCGCAGCAGTTTTAATATTTTTTTTTTACACCATACACCGATCATCATAAATAATGTTATACATTTGTTGTACAGGTCGTGGCGATACCAAATATGTCTATATTATTTCATGTTTTGGGACTTATATTTTAAAAAGTTTATTTATTATAAAAAATGTGTGTTTCTGTGTATTTTATTTACTATTTATTTATTTACCATTATTTTTTTTGTTACATTCATTTAACTTTTTTTTTTAATCCCATAAAGGGATTTATAATTTTGATTTTGATTTTGTAACTGTAATGTACTGGCATAGATCTATATGCCAGTACATTAGCCTGTGTACTGATTGGTCCGTTTCTGTGGGGATCTCAGCCCTTTAACATTCCAAGAGACTATTTTCATGTTATTGGGTCGTGCATAAGATGAGCTAAAATGCCTAAAAGTCGTGATAGGTTCGGGGAGTCAGATCCGCCTTTTTCCAAGAGCCATGTATAAACATTAATAACATAACCAAAACCCGGCTTATAAACCAGAACCAAACTCCATGTCAAGGCCATCCGGCCCTTATCTAACAACACCATAAAATCACCTACGGCAAGGGTTATCAGCCCCTTAATACCCACTGGTGTTAGTGACTTCACTTTTTTCTGTTGTGTCAAAACACGCCCCTCCCTCCCCCTCCCCCCCAGACCTGCATATATGTCTCCTTCAATGAGGAAGCAGCACCTGCCCTTACCACCTCATTACCCCTTTGTCGCCTGTGCACACATTTATACATTCTCATACCGTCGGTTTAACAACCTAGAGTCCGTTTGGATTATATCCTCACATAACCACATAAATCTTGTTTCGCCTCTAGGTTTCCCTGCCTCCTTTTCCCAGATCTCCTACCGCAACTTCTCCCAGTATGCCATCTGTGGCAGATATAACTAATCCCTTGTGTAGGGGAGGCATTGTATCATTCCCGGTCGATCCCGCCCACAAGGAAAAATCTCAGAACCTGATGTAACTCCCTCACTAATCTCCTGTAGCGAGAATGCAGGGAAATATCAAAAATGCATACATTTCAACATTGTAACATTATAACATTAGGTCAGCTGTTGACCGGTACAGAGTGCCGTATAAGACCGCCAAATATCGCCCTCAAAACTTTCAAATTATCTGCAAACTTATCTGTAGCCGGTCGGAATCTGCAATTGGTCTACAACGTCCACAAAATCATCATCACATCAGCTTAAATAAAATGGTGCTGAAAAGAACTTCGTCCGTCAATCAGGAGACGTAGATCGGGTGCGGTCCCGCGTTCGCCTCTGCGGCTTCGGAGAGTCCCCTCCATTTCCGGCTCGACCCCCCCGGGATCTTCCTGGTGTGGGCATTAAAGCTTCTGCCCAGGTTCGCTCCATATTTTGTCGGTTCCGTTTGGCTTCTCTTGACTTGCGATTTGGACTGTATGCTGGACTGTGACGCTCCTCTTCTTGCTGGGGTCTGTGCCTGCAAAGCTCTGTAAGTGCGTCCTCCGCTTCCTGTGGAGTGGTGAAAACCTTGTTCCGCCCGTTCTCTTGAAACACCCGTAAGATGGCTGGGTACTGTAGGTTAAAGCGTATTTTCGCTTGGAACAGCGCGGTGCAGATCTTGCTGAAGGCCCGCCTTTGTTTTGCAACCTCCACAGAGAAATCCTCAAAAAGTAGCACTTTCATGCCCATTATTTCCAAAGGACGCGATCTGCTGCGGAAAGCTTTCATGAGTGCCACCTTGTCATTGTAATCCAACAGCTTAAAGATTACTTGTCTGGGACGAAGCGAACTGTGGTCATCTGTTGCTGGGAGGTTTCTGGGGTCCGGCCCCACTCTGTGCGCCCTCTCCACCCGGCAGGGACGGGGAAGACCTAAAGCTGCTGGCAATGTCCTCTCACATAGTCGCTGTAAATCAGAAGATATCACCGCTTCCTTCAGCCCCACCAGTCGCAGGTTGCTCCTCCTGGAGCGGTTCTCCAGATCCTCCACCTTGTCCCCCAACTGCGTAGTAACAGACAGCACCCCTTTCAGTTTGGATTGCAGACGCTCATTTTCATCCTCCAGCAGCGTCATACGGTGTTCTAACTCATCAGCTCTGGTAGTGACTTGTGCCAGCTCCGCCTGCACGCAGTTTAGGGAATCTTGCACCGTTTTTTCCAGCGCCTTTTGCAGTTCTGGCGCTATCTGTTTGGCTACTTCACGGGCCAGGGCTACATAATCAATGGCTGCAGGATGAGAGGACATTATGTGTTCTGCCGGGCTTGAAAGCTGGGACTGATGGTGTTGCAGCTCATCTTCCTGTGTGTATAGCAGGGTCGCAGTGGCGGGAAGCGCCGCCATCTTACCTCCCTTTACCACGGCCGCGGCTGAATCTTCCATGGCTGGCTTCTGCGCGCTTCTGAGGAGGTACCTGTCCATACAGGCACCACCGGGTATGTTTCCGTGTGCAGGGCTGGTGGCTTCACCGCTGATTGTCATCGCCGAAGCGACTATTGCGATCAAACAGGCTGGACGGGAGCGGGAGCTCAGTCACTCGCGTCCTGCAGCGCCGGAACCGGAAGTCTCGTATCCCCCTTCTTACGCCCCCTCTTCTTGGGGCCAGAGTGAGAGAGGAACTTTTTAATAAGAGCAGGGGCGCTGAGGTTCTCTTCTGGCTCCCAGGACCTCTCCTCAGTACCAAACCCTCTCCAGTCCACCAAATAGAAAGTCCTTCCTCCTACCCTTTTGCAGTCCAGGATCTCCTTTACCTCGAATACATCAGAAGGACCGCTGGGAGTAACTGTGGAACTAGAAGTCTTGCTGTAGCGGTTCAGGACCACTGGTTTCAGGAGGGACACATGGAAGGAGTTAGGGATTCTGAGGGTAGGAGGCAGCCGCAGCTTATAGGAGACAGGGTTAATTTGTTGCAGGATCTCGAAAGGACCAAGGAACCTGGGAGCAAACTTGTATGAAGGCACCCTCAAGCGAATGTTCCGAGAGGACAGCCAGACTTTAGTCCCAGGAAGATACTGAGGCGGCTCTCTTCTCTTAGTATCCGCCTTTCGCTTCATGCGATCTACCGCCAGCAAAATAGAGGACCGGGTCTGTTGCCAGATTTGCAGGAAGTCCCCATATGCAGAGTCAGCAGCGGGTACCTGAGATGAAGTTGATACAGGAAGAGGAACTCTGGGATGTTAAAGCAAAAAAGAGATCTTGATATCATGCAATTATTTAGTCAAAATACAATTTAATTTTTATTTAAATACTTTACAATTTATTATACATCAATACAAAAATAACCCCCCTCCCAAGTATATACTATAGACATGTAAAAATATATAAAAGAAAACCAGGTGACCTCAAGTATGATGTCATAAATCATGAATGGTATAAACTCCTCATGAAAGTGCAGTTACACCTCAGGTGAAGCGAGTAGCATGTATTCCTATAAAGCACGATCAACATGGCAATATGATGACATAAATCTTGAATGATATAGATTTCTCATGAAGTCGATTACACCTCAGGTGAAGTGAATAACATATATTCCCATAGAGCACGATCAACATAGCAATTGAAGTCACAGTGCGATAGGTTTATTTAAATAACACATCCACGCTGGTAATCCTGCTAAGGGCAATACAAGAAAAATAGCACTACAATTGGCTACAGTAATTACAAAGGAACAACCAATGTTAAAAATAGAGCATACCTGAGGAGGACATAGTGAATATATGATAGGGCACCTGGACACCGAGCACCTCGAGGCGCGTTTCGCAACCTTCGTCAGGAGGTGTAGTAGCTACTCTGACAGCTTCGATTTAAATACACAAACAAAAAACCCCTGTAACCAATGGCGCGCCGCGCACCGCTCACACCCACCGACGTCATCCCGTCAGCGTCATGACGAGCACCTCTGAACGCAAAGCATAATAGAGATGCCCGTCATGTCAAGACAGCTTCTGGTCTGAGGACGGTGAGTGCAAGAGAGCGCACGCGCGCACATCGCGGACATAATTCGTATATAGAGAGTTCCTTAATAAAAAGGGGAATGTGGACAAAACATTAATTCAAAGATATTTAGATCTCTGGATTATCAGTGTTATACTAATCCAGACCCATACGATGCCATTTTCAGTGTACATCGCCAATTACACGATGTATATAAATGTGTTCTCAAAAAATGCGTATATATATATTTTTCGATGAGATCTGATGTCAACTGTACTATATCAGTATACACACACTTGGCAATGCCATATATACACATCCCAAACATCCCATACAATTGGGCTAAAAGATAACATATACGGAGGGGAAGAGATGAGGCCGTAGCCTAAAATGCACCGTGCATTGATTGAGAAATCCTCTACATGCTCTGGGGTCACCGTCGTAGCGAGGAGGAAGGGGCAGAGGAACTGAGGATCCGGAACAAACAGGGGGAGCAACAGGCAGTGGCACGGCAACAGCTTCAGGAGGAAGAACCGGAGGTGGAACAGCGAGTAGATCCAGGTGGACCAGGATAGAATTCACCGCCTCAAGGAGTTGATCCTGACATGTGCGTAGGTCATGCATCTCTGTCTGAATCTTCTGTACTGGGGTCTTGGGCTGGCCAGCGGGTTCCATGGCCTGAGCGTACTGTCACGGACACAGGGTATGTGGACCCACTAGGCCGCTCCGCCGTAGCGGGGAGGCAGCTGACCAGGTCACAGTCTATGCGGAAGTCAATGGCAGACAGTAATGCTTGGGTACCTGAAATAGTCCGGACGGTGGCTGTGGCTTCAGCGCGGATGGAGGCAGATGCAGCAGGTGGCCTTGAGGACAGAGCAATTTTTTTTACATTTCCCTCTTTGCATCCCGACGCTCATAACGCTTTTATTTTTTGTACAACGTAGTTGTATGAGACTTTGTTTTTTGCGGGACGAGTTGTACTTTATGTACGTACCATTTTTTGGTACAAATACATTATGGTTTAATTTCTATACATTTTTAATTAGATTAAAATGCAGAAAAAAAGCAGTTGCGCAGCAGTTTTAATATTTTTTTTTTACACCATACACCGATCATCATAAATAATGTTATACATTTGTTGTACAGGTCGTGGCGATACCAAATATGTCTATATTATTTCATGTTTTGGGACTTATATTTTAAAAAGTTTATTTATTATAAAAAATGTGTGTTTCTGTGTATTTTATTTACTATTTATTTATTTACCATTATTTTTTTTGTTACATTCATTTAACTTTTTTTTTTAATCCCATAAAGGGATTTATAATTTTGATTTTGTAACTGTAATGTACTGGCATAGATCTATATGCCAGTACATTAGCCTGTGTACTGATTGGTCCGTTTCTGTGGGGATCTCAGCCCTTTAACATTCCAAGAGACTATTTTCATGTTATTGGGTCGTGCATAAGATGAGCTAAAATGCCTAAAAGTCGTGATAGGTTCGGGGAGTCAGATCCGCCTTTTTCCAAGAGCCATGTATAAACATTAATAACATAACCAAAACCCGGCTTATAAACCAGAACCAAACTCCATGTCAAGGCCATCCGGCCCTTATCTAACAACACCATAAAATCACCTACGGCAAGGGTTATCAGCCCCTTAATACCCACTGGTGTTAGTGACTTCACTTTTTTCTGTTGTGTCAAAACACGCCCCTCCCTCCCCCTCCCCCCCAGACCTGCATATATGTCTCCTTCAATGAGGAAGCAGCACCTGCCCTTACCACCTCATTACCCCTTTGTCGCCTGTGCACACATTTATACATTCTCATACCGTCGGTTTAACAACCTAGAGTCCGTTTGGATTATATCCTCACATAACCACATAAATCTTGTTTCGCCTCTAGGTTTCCCTGCCTCCTTTTCCCAGATCTCCTACCGCAACTTCTCCCAGTATGCCATCTGTGGCAGATATAACTAATCCCTTGTGTAGGGGAGGCATTGTATCATTCCCGGTCGATCCCGCCCACAAGGAAAAATCTCAGAACCTGATGTAACTCCCTCACTAATCTCCTGTAGCGAGAATGCAGGGAAATATCAAAAATGCATACATTTCAACATTGTAACATTATAACATTAGGTCAGCTGTTGACCGGTACAGAGTGCCGTATAAGACCGCCAAATATCGCCCTCAAAACTTTCAAATTATCTGCAAACTTATCTGTAGCCGGTCGGAATCTGCAATTGGTCTACAACGTCCACAAAATCATCATCACATCAGCTTAAATAAAATGGTGCTGAAAAGAACTTCGTCCGTCAATCAGGAGACGTAGATCGGGTGCGGTCCCGCGTTCGCCTCTGCGGCTTCGGAGAGTCCCCTCCATTTCCGGCTCGACCCCCCCGGGATCTTCCTGGTGTGGGCATTAAAGCTTCTGCCCAGGTTCGCTCCATATTTTGTCGGTTCCGTTTGGCTTCTCTTGACTTGCGATTTGGACTGTATGCTGGACTGTGATGCTCCTCTTCTTGCTGGGGTCTGTGCCTGCAAAGCTCTGTAAGTGCGTCCTCCGCTTCCTGTGGAGTGGTGAAAACCTTGTTCCGCCCGTTCTCTTGAAACACCCGTAAGATGGCTGGGTACTGTAGGTTAAAGCGTATTTTCGCTTGGAACAGCGCGGTGCAGATCTTGCTGAAGGCCCGCCTTCGTTTTGCAACCTCCACAGAGAAATCCTCAAAAAGTAGCACTTTCATGCCCATTATTTCCAAAGGACGCGATCTGCTGCGGAAAGCTTTCATGAGTGCCACCTTGTCATTGTAATCCAACAGCTTAAAGATTACTTGTCTGGGACGAAGCGAACTGTGGTCATCTGTTGCTGGGAGGTTTCTGGGGTCCGGCCCCACTCTGTGCGCCCTCTCCACCCGGCAGGGACGGGGAAGACCTAAAGCTGCTGGCAATGTCCTCTCACATAGTCGCTGTAAATCAGAAGATATCACCGCTTCCTTCAGCCCCACCAGTCGCAGGTTGCTCCTCCTGGAGCGGTTCTCCAGATCCTCCACCTTGTCCCCCAACTGCGTAGTAACAGACAGCACTCCTTTCAGTTTGGATTGCAGACGCTCATTTTCATCCTCCAGCAGCGTCATACGGTGTTCTAACTCATCAGCTCTGGTAGTGACTTGTGCCAGCTCCGCCTGCACGCAGTTTAGGGAATCTTGCACCGTTTTTTCCAGCGCCTTTTGCAGTTCTGGCGCTATCTGTTTGGCTACTTCACGGGCCAGGGCTACATAATCAATGGCTGCAGGATGAGAGGACATTATGTGTTCTGCCGGGCTTGAAAGCTGGGACTGATGGTGTTGCAGCTCATCTTCCTGTGTGTATAGCAGGGTCGCAGTGGCGGGAAGCGCCGCCATCTTACCTCCCTTTACCACGGCCGCGGCTGAATCTTCCATGGCTGGCTTCTGCGCGCTTCTGAGGAGGTACCTGTCCATACAGGCACCACCGGGTATGTTTCCGTGTGCAGGGCTGGTGGCTTCACCGCTGATTGTCATCGCCGAAGCGACTATTGCGATCAAACAGGCTGGACGGGAGCGGGAGCTCAGTCACTCGCGTCCTGCATCGCCAGCGCCGGAACCGGAAGTCTCGTATCCCCCTTCTTACGCCCCCTCTTCTTGGGGCCAGAGTGAGAGAGGAACTTTTTAATAAGAGCAGGGGCGCTGAGGTTCTCTTCTGGCTCCCAGGACCTCTCCTCAGTACCAAACCCTCTCCAGTCCACCAAATAGAAAGTCCTTCCTCCTACCCTTTTGCAGTCCAGGATCTCCTTTACCTTGAATACATCAGAAGGACCGCTGGGAGTAACTGTGGAACTAGAAGTCTTGCTGTAGCGGTTCAGGACCACTGGTTTCAGGAGGGACACATGGAAGGAGTTAGGGATTCTGAGGGTAGGAGGCAGCCGCAGCTTATAGGAGACAGGGTTAATTTGTTGCAGGATCTCGAAAGGACCAAGGAACCTGGGAGCAAACTTGTATGAAGGCACCCTCAAGCGAATGTTCCGAGAGGACAGCCAGACTTTAGTCCCAGGAAGATACTGAGGCGGCTCTCTTCTCTTAGTATCCGCCTTTCGCTTCATGCGATCTACCGCCAGCAAAATAGAGGACCGGGTCTGTTGCCAGATTTGCAGGAAGTCCCCATATGCAGAGTCAGCAGCGGGTACCTGAGATGAAGTTGATACAGGAAGAGGAACTCTGGGATGTTAAAGCAAAAAAGAGATCTTGATATCATGCAATTATTTAGTCAAAATACAATTTAATTTTTATTTAAATACTTTACAATTTATTATACATCAATACAAAAATAACCCCCCTCCCAAGTATATACTATAGACATGTAAAAATATATAAAAGAAAACCAGGTGACCTCAAGTATGATGTCATAAATCATGAATGGTATAAACTCCTCATGAAAGTGCAGTTACACCTCAGGTGAAGCGAGTAGCATGTATTCCTATAAAGCACGATCAACATGGCAATATGATGACATAAATCTTGAATGATATAGATTTCTCATGAAGTCGATTACACCTCAGGTGAAGTGAATAACATATATTCCCATAGAGCACGATCAACATAGCAATTGAAGTCACAGTGCGATAGGTTTATTTAAATAACACATCCACGCTGGTAATCCTGCTAAGGGCAATACAAGAAAAATAGCACTACAATTGGCTACAGTAATTACAAAGGAACAACCAATGTTAAAAATAGAGCATACCTGAGGAGGACATAGTGAATATATGATAGGGCACCTGGACACCGAGCACCTCGAGGCGCGTTTCGCAACCTTCGTCAGGAGGTGTAGTAGCTACTCTGACAGCTTCGATTTAAATACACAAACAAAAAACCCCTGTAACCAATGGCGCGCCGCGCACCGCTCACACCCACCGACGTCATCCCGTCAGCGTCATGACGAGCACCTCTGAACGCAAAGCATAATAGAGATGCCCGTCATGTCAAGACAGCTTCTGGTCTGAGGACGGTGAGTGCAAGAGAGCGCACGCGCGCACATCGCGGACATAATTCGTATATAGAGAGTTCCTTAATAAAAAGGGGAATGTGGACAAAACATTAATTCAAAGATATTTAGATCTCTGGATTATCAGTGTTATACTAATCCAGACCCATACGATGCCATTTTCAGTGTACATCGCCAATTACACGATGTATATAAATGTGTTCTCAAAAAATGCGTATATATATATTTTTCGATGAGATCTGATGTCAACTGTACTATATCAGTATACACACACTTGGCAATGCCATATATACACATCCCAAACATCCCATACAATTGGGCTAAAAGATAACATATACGGAGGGGAAGAGATGAGGCCGTAGCCTAAAATGCACCGTGCATTGATTGAGAAATCCTCTACATGCTCTGGGGTCACCGTCGTAGCGAGGAGGAAGGGGCAGAGGAACTGAGGATCCGGAACAAACAGGGGGAGCAACAGGCAGTGGCACGGCAACAGCTTCAGGAGGAAGAACCGGAGGTGGAACAGCGAGTAGATCCAGGCGGACCAGGATAGAATTCACCGCCTCAAGGAGTTGATCCTGACATGTGCGTAGGTCATGCATCTCTGTCTGAATCTTCTGTACTGGGGTCTTGGGCTGGCCAGCGGGTTCCATGGCCTGAGCGTACTGTCACGGACACAGGGTATGTGGACCCACTAGGCCGCTCCGCCGTAGCGGGGAGGCAGCTGACCAGGTCACAGTCTATGCGGAAGTCAATGGCAGACAGTAATGCTTGGGTACCTGAAATAGTCCGGACGGTGGCTGTGGCTTCAGCGCGGATGGAGGCAGATGCAGCAGGTGGCCTTGAGGACAGAGCAATTTTTTTTACATTTCCCTCTTTGCATCCCGACGCTCATAACGCTTTTATTTTTTGTACAACGTAGTTGTATGAGACTTTGTTTTTTGCGGGACGAGTTGTACTTTATGTACGTACCATTTTTTGGTACAAATACATTATGGTTTAATTTCTATACATTTTTAATTAGATTAAAATGCAGAAAAAAAGCAGTTGCGCAGCAGTTTTAATATTTTTTTTTTACACCATACACCGATCATCATAAATAATGTTATACATTTGTTGTACAGGTCGTGGCGATACCAAATATGTCTATATTATTTCATGTTTTGGGACTTATATTTTAAAAAGTTTATTTATTATAAAAAATGTGTGTTTCTGTGTATTTTATTTACTATTTATTTATTTACCATTATTTTTTTTGTTACATTCATTTAACTTTTTTTTTTAATCCCATAAAGGGATTTATAATTTTGATTTTGATTTTGTAACTGTAATGTACTGGCATAGATCTATATGCCAGTACATTAGCCTGTGTACTGATTGTACACAGGCAGTTGTTAGGGCATACCTCAGTATGCCCTAACAACAGGAAATATGTTCAGACAGCCCTGGGGTCCTTCACTGGACCCTGGGCTGTCTGGCCATACGAGTTGTGGGCTTTGATCGCGTCACAGTTATATCCTGTGACGCGATCAATGTGCAGTCCCCTCTCTTTGAACGCCGCGATCAGCTGTCATCGCGGCGTTCAAAGAGTTAACAGCGGAGAGAAGATGTTTCTCTCCTCTCTGCTGTCAGAGCGGGGCCGTGGTTGTGTATTACAGCCGTTGCCCCGCTCTCGATCGCGCGCACAGATGCGCGCAGGGACAGCTGTCACACAGGACGAGTATGCTCGTCCTAATGCGCGAAGTGCTCGCCGCTCAGGACGAGCATACTCGTCCTGTGTCGGCAACCAGTTAAACACGCCCAGTTGTACTTTAGAAAGCCTCATTTGCATAAATATAAAAATGGTCATAACTTGGCCAAAAATGCTTGTGTTTAAAAAAAAAACTTTACTCTTATCTACATTGCAGCGCCGATCTGCTGCAATAGGTGACAGAGCCTCTTTAAGTAATTTTTTCAATACTCCTTTAGCTGAACATAGGTGGATCAGAAGATTCACTCAAGCAGTTTCTAAATTGAAAACTTCCCTAAAGAAATCAGTACCTACCTGGGATTTGAATGTGGTGTTAACGGCTCTTTGCGATCCCCTCTTTGAGCCTCTCGACGCGAATAATATGCATTTTTTAACTCTAAAAGTTGCATTTTTAGTCGCTATTACATCAGCAAGAAGGATTGTAGAAATCCAATCTCGGTCGGTCATAGAACCCTACCTAAAAATTCAAGAAAACAAGATCATTCTAAAACTAGATCCTTCCTTTATTCCGAGACCAAGAAATAATTCTACCTTCCTTTTGTCCAGATCCTAAAGACCAACAAGAAGAAAAATTCCATTGCCTGGATGTCAGGCGAACAATTCTTCAGTATCTGGATAGAACCTCCTCTTGGAGACAAGAAAAAAATCTATTTGTCCTGTATGGGGGAAAGAATAGAGGAAAGAAAGCCTCAAAGGGCTCTTTAGCGAGATGGGTAAAAACTATCATACAAGAAGCCTACAAGTCCCAAGGACTATGTGCCCCACAAGGCATTAAAGCCCATTCAACGAGGACAGTTTCGGCAGAAAGAAGAGTAGCCTCTATGGACCAAATCTGCAGAGCTGCCACCTGGTCAAGCCATCATACGTTTTGCAACATTATAGGCTAGATGTTCTGTCAGATACGGATTTAAGTTTTGGACGGAAAGTCCTCCAATCCGTAGACCCGCCCTGAGCATTATAATTTGGTATTGCTCCTGTGGTGCTGTCATGAGGGATGTACTGGAAAGTAGAAATTAGACCTACCGGTAATTGTATTTCCAGGAATCCATCATGACAGCACCCTTACATTCCCTCCCCTTATTGAAATTCTGATTTGTGCAAGTAACATGTCAGTTATTATCCCTAGAAATAAAATAGGATTGCATCCATGCTGGTGTAGTAATTGAAAAACACTGGCAAGTGGGTGGTGGGAGGGGCCTCTTAACCTCTCTGTCTTCCTGTCCCTATAGAGCTCAATAGGGCAACCTCCTGTGGTGCTGTCATGATGGATTCCTGGAAATACAATTACCAGTAGATCTAATTCCTACTTTAACCCATTATTATACCACCTTATTATGCCCTGATGTATTCCGCACAGCTTACATATGCCCCCACATTATAAACTGAAATACCAGTAAAACCCCAAACAGAACAACTACCAAGCTAAATATGCGCTCCAAAAGCCAAATGTCGCTCCCTCCCTTCTGAACCCTACAGCGTGCCCAAACACCAGTTTACGTCCACATATATGGCATTGCCATACCTGGAAGAACTGGCTTAACAGTTTATGAGATATTTGTCTTCAGTGGCACAAACTGGGCACAACATATTGTGCACTAAATTGGCATATCAGTGGAGAATTGCAATTTTCACTTTGCACCATCGACTGGGCACTAATTTCTCATGTAGAATCACCTGTGGGGTCAAAATGCTCACTACACCCCTTAAAATGCCCTAAGGGGTGTAGTTTCCAATATAGGGGTCACTACTTGGGGGTTTGTTTTACTACTTGACTTCAGGGACCTGCAATCGTGGGCCAATGCTGTGAAAATCACCAAAATAGACCTCAAATGCGCATGGTGCTCTTCACTTCTGAGCCCTGTTTTGTCCAGGCAAATGATAAATGCCTTGAGGGGTGCAGTTTCCAAAATGGGGTCACTTCTTGGGACTTCCACTGTACTCTGGTACCTCAGGGGTTTTGCACATGCGACATGATGGCCAAAAACCAATACAGCAAAATCTGCATGCCAAATAGCGCTCCTGCCATTCTGATCCCTGCCGTATGTCCAAACAGCAGTTTATTACTACATATGGGGTATTGCCGTACTCAGAAGAGTTTGCTTTACAAATGTTGGGGTTCTATTTCTCCTTTATCTATTGTGAAAATGGAAAAATCTGAACTAAAACAACATTTTATTAGGAAAAACTTAGATTTTAATTTTCACAGCCTAATTACACTAAATTTAGCAAAATAAATGTGGGGTCAAAATGCTCACTACACCCCTTGATAAATTCCTTGAGGGGTGTAGTTTGCCAAATGGTGTCAATTTTGGGGTGTTTTCTTTGTTTTGGCCCCACAAGACCTCTTCAAACCCGACATGGTGCCTAAAATATATTCTAAAAAAAATAAGGCCCCAATATCCACTTGGTGCTCCTTTGCTTCTGAGGCCTGTGTTTCCGTCCAGTATCATTCACTTCTCTTCAGAACGCCCAGCTTCTGGCAGTGCAGACACACAGCGTGTTCTTGAGAGATCACGCTGTGACGTCACTCACTTCCTGCCCCAGGTCCTGCATCGTGTCGGCCACATCGGCACCAGAGGCTACAGTTGATTCTGCAGCAGCATCAGCGTTTGCAGGTAAGTAGCTACATCGACTTACCTGCAAACGCCGATGCTGCTGCAGAATCAACTGTAGCCTCTGGTGCCGATGTGTCCTCGCTCGTCCGACACGATGCAGGACCTGTGAGTGTCGACACAGCGTGATCTCTCGAGAACACGCTGTGTGTCTGCACTGCCAGAAGCTGGGCGTTCTGAAGAGAAGTGGATGATACTTCTCGTCAGAACGCCCAGCTAGTAAAAGAAGTAAACACGCCCAGATGTAACACACATAATACACGCCCAGTTGGACTTTTACTTTAAACACGCCCACTTGGACTTTTGCAAGCCTCATTTGCATAAATACAAAAATGGTCATAACTTGGCCAAAAATGCTTGTTTTTTAAAAATAAAAACGTTACTGTAATCTACATTGCAGCGCCTATCTGCTGCAATAGCAGATAGGGGTTGCAAAATCTGGTGACAGAGCCTCTTTAAGAAGGACGTTCCACATTATTAAGCAGGCCACAGGTTTCAAGCAATATGGGAAAGAAAAAGGATCTCTGCTGCCGAAAAGTGTGAAATAGTGCAATACCTTGGACAAGGTATGAAAACATTGGATATTTCAAGAAAACTTAAGCGTGATCATCGTACTGTGAAAAGATTTGTGGCTGATTCAGAGCATAGACGGGTTCGTTTAGATAAAGGCATAATGAGGAAGGTTTCTTCCAGACAAATTAATAGGATTTGGAGAGCAGCTGCTAAAATGCCATTGCAAAGCAGCAAACAGGTTTTTGAAGCCGCTGGTGCCTCTGGAGTCCCGCGAACCTCAAGGTGTAGGATCCTCCAGAGGTTTGCAAGTGTGCATATAGCTATTATTCGGCCACCCCTAAACAATGTTCACAAGCAGAAACGGTTGCAGTGGGCTCAGAAATACATGAAGACTAATTTTCAAACCGTGTTGTTTACTGATGAGTGCCGTGCAACCCTGGATGGTCCAGATGGATGTAGTAGTGGATGGTTGGTGAATGACCACCATGTCCCAACAAGGCTGCGACGTCAGCATGGAGGTGGCGGAGTCATGTTTTGGGCTGGAATCATGGGGAGAGAGCTGGTAGGCCCCTTTAGGGTCCCTGACGGTGTGAAAATGACCTCTGCAAAGTACGTAGCGTTTATGACTGACCACCGTGGTACAAAAAGAAGAACCGTGCCTTCCATAAGCAAAATTATCTTCATGTATGACAATGCACATCTCATGCTGCAAAGAATACCTCTGTGTCATTGGCTGCTATGGGCATAAAAGGAGAGAAACTCATGGTGTGGCCCCCATGTTCCCCTGACCTCAACCCTATTGAGAAGCTTTGGAGCATCCTCAAGCAAAATATCTATTAGGTTGGGAGGCAGTTCACATCAAAACAGAAGCTCTGGGAGGCTATTCTGACATCCTGCAAAGATATTCAAGCAGAAACTGTCCAAATACGCACAAATTCAATGGATGCAAGAATTGTGAAGGTGATAGCAAAGAAGGGGTCCTATGTTAACATGTAACTTGGCCTATTAAGTTTTTTTTGATTGAAAGAGCTTTTGATTTTTGTAAATATACTAGCCTACAACTCTCCCGAAAGGAGAGAAAAGTCCTCCGGTCCCCTGAGAACCAGTCAGGCAACTTGAGGTTGGGTTCAAGAGGTGAGGTGAGGGGCACTACCATGGTAGCGTCAGGCTGGTTGACCCTCTGAGCCAGGGCCTGGACCTGTAGGGAGAGACCCTGCATTTGCTGGGCCAGGGTCTCAAGGGGGTCCATAGTAGTGTCAGGGAGCAGGGTAGACTAGGTATATGGGCTTGTGATTATGTAATGACGGGGGTAGGGAAACGGACAAGTGAGCCCTAATCTACCCGCCACTCTGTCCCTGCCTACTTGCAGTTCACATCAAAACAGAAGCTCTGGGAGGCTATTCTGACATCCTGCAATGATATTCAAGCAGAAACTGTCCAAATACCCAGAAATTCAATGGATGCAAGAATTGTGAAGGTGATATCAAAGAAGGGGTCCTATTTTAACATGTAGCTTGGCCTGTTACGTTTTTTTTGAGTGAAAGAGTTTTTGATTTTTGTAAATATGACCTCCTGATGCTGCAAATTCAACAAATTACCATTTTAGTTCTCTTTACAACCTTTAAAATGTTTTGATCTCTGTTGTTCATAATAATTTAAACAGTGCATTTTGAGTTTTTTACTCTGTTATCATTAGGAGATTTGTTCAATAAAATTCGCATTATACTCCAACGGTTGATGGCTTGAAGATTATACTGACTGTCATTTGCATCGACTATATAGGAAAATCAGCGAAAAATAACATTTGCATAATAATTTGGAACGCTGTGTAGGGTACCTGTGGCAGCTCAGAGAGTAGCAAGGCAGGCTTGGCAGGAACTAGGCAGCAAGTAGTCATCAGGCGTGGAGAAGCAGGGCAGACGTGGTATACAGCACAGCACGGCTACAGCTCAGCACGGCACTAGATCAGGATACAGGTTACAGGATACAGGAACAGGGAACACTGGGAGTAGGAAACACTAGGGGACCATTTGCAAGACAGACTTGGAATACGACAACAACGCTCAGGCGTGGGAGGATGGGGCTGGGACCTTCTTATAGCCCAGGGTGCTCTGGGAGCAATTAGCTCAATCTCCAACATGCGTGCGCTCTGGCTTCTTAAGTCTGAACTCAGCTCGTGAGCTCACTCTGGTGGTCACTGTGGAGCAGGACGGCCGTATGTGCAGACATCTCTTGAGAGAAGGGCGTCGACTGGATGGAAGGAGTTCATGGTCAGCGACCACGGACGTTACAATTACATCCTATCTCATCCGGATTACCAGACTAGAATTAAGGATGCCCTCACCACCTACTTTGACATCAATGCTCCATCTGTTACTTATCCTCACTCTCTGTGGAATGCGCATAAGGCTTATATGAGAGGTATCTTCATTCATGCTTCCGCTAAAGCTAAGCGTATGAGGGAGATAGATGTGACAGAGATAGTAACTAAAATTTCCCACATAGAGAGTCTTAATAACGCATCCCCCTCGATATCTTACATGCACACTTTACGTAATTTGAGGATGCATTTACAAACTGTGCTACAGTATAGATATGATTACACCCTGAGGAAGTTCCAGCTGAGCTCTTATGTACATAATAATAAAGCTGGGGCTCGCTTAGCTCGGAAGGTTAAATATTTTGCTGGGAGGTCAAAAATTGCTCATTTAATAGGAGAAAGAGGTGGGAAAGTGTCGGACCCGAGCTTAATAGAAGAACAATTTCGCTCATATTATGAGGGGCTATATAATCTGTCCTCAGACCCCTCTGCATATCATCCTTCACAACAGGAGATTTCTTCATTTCTAGACCGACTTACCTGCAAACGCTGATGCTGCTGCAGAATCAACTGTAGCCTCTGGTGCCGATGTGGCCGTCACGATGCAGGACCTGTGAGTGACGTCACAGATCAGCACTGTAAGAAGCTGGGCGTTCTGAAGAGAAGAGGATGTTACTTCTCTTCACAGCGCCCAGCTAGTAAAAGTATTAAAAACGCCCCGATGTACGCACCTAATACACGCCCACTTGGACTTTTACTTTTAAACACACCCACTTGGACTTTTGCAAGCCTCATTTGCATAATTACAAAAATGGTCATAACTTGGCCAAAAATGCTCGTTTTTTAAAAATAAAAACGTTACTGTAATCTACATTGCAGCGCCTATCTGCTGCAATAGCAGATAGGGGTTGCAAAATCTGGTGACAGAGCCTCTTTAAGCTGTTGGGGATACAGGCCTCAATTCAAGCGTGGTCTTATTTGCCTCGCTGGTATACAGGTGATGATGGTGGGTCACTGAAAGATCTGCCTCTTAGATACCTGCATTCTATGTTAGATAATGTTAATATTGACACTTGGGAGTCTGCAGGTATGACGACCATTTAGTCTCTCTATAGTGAATCTACCTTTAGATCGTTTGAGGATTTATCTTCTTGTTATGGAATTCCTAGAACAGATTTTTATAAATATCTCTGTATTAGACATGCGCTTTCCTCGGTGGATGTTTTTACCTCGCTTCTCCCACGTTAGGCTGTACTCTTTTATGCTAATAAGCTTCCTAATGTTAAAGGCATTTCTTTATTTTACGGCCTATTTACTATTTATACCCCTACCGCTAAACTCTCGTATATGTCCTCATGGGATATTGATCTGCGGCTGGATATTTCTCTTCAAGATTGGTTTAAAGCATTGGCTTGGGTGAGAAGATCTTCCAAGTGTTCAATACATTGGGAAATGTCTCGGAAAATTGCTTTCTGTTGGTATCTTACACCTGCACGTTTCGCTAAAATGTCGGGTTCGGCTTCGAAGTCATGTTGGAGGGGATGTGGAGAAAAAGGTACATACATGCAGATGTGGTGGGAATGCCCAATTGTCTTCTCCCTCTGGCTAACTGCTTTCCGGCTCATCTCAAAATTTTTGAAATCTAAGATAACGGTCTCTCCTGGATTGGCTTTATGCTTTCTAGGTGTGGATCTCCTTCCTCCCTCTGGGCGTATAGTTGTGTCACATATTATTATGGCTGTGAGACTCACGATAACACGCCAATGGAAACTGGCTGACCCTCTGACTAAAGAGGAGTTAGTTAATAAAATTCAATTTTCTCATCATATGGAGAAGTCGTGGGCCTTTAAGACGAAAGAGTTTGGAAACTTTGGAGCGAATTTGCTCTAACCGTAGACTGAAATCCCCGTCCCCTCTTTACCTGACTCTGAAGGTAGAATATGTATTTTGTCGGTTGCCCGTATACCCTATATTGCCCTATCCTTTAGCCTTTCAAATGGTTATATGTAAATCAATGCTGTATTTTCATATTTTCTGTATATTATACTGGATTATCTATGAATCCCTGTGATGTTTGTTTTGTTTTGTATGTGATGTTCTTTGTCTGTGTGATGAGGAGATCCTCATGTTGAGCATTCTCCCCATTTGGTTGTCTTTGTTCCTTTCTAAAAAATTCAATAAAAACTCTATTGGGGTAAAAATTAAATAATAATTTGACGTTTTCCTATGTTAGCCACCAGAGGGAGCACTTCCCAGAATTACAGCAAGGTGAATAAGGCAAAGCAACCTGACTCGCAGCTGCCGTAAATGTGGGAGGGAATCTCACCCCCCCCCCTCCTACAAGCCAGGAAAAGCTGTCTTCAAAGTGCTAAGCAGTGTCCGGCTGCCATATTGGGAGTGATTGTACAAATGGCAGCTGGCAGAAGCTATAGGACACAGCAAAAGGCTAAGGGTATGTATACACGCTTACTAAAAAAACTTCTGAAAATACGGAGCTGTTTTCAAGGGAAAAAAGCTCCTTATTTTCAGCCGTTTTTTAATCAAACTCGCGTTTTTCGCTGCGTTTTTTATGACCGTTTTTTGGAGCTGTTTTTCTATAGAGTGAAAGTAAAACGGCTCTTAGGGTATGTGCACACACACTAATTACGTCCGTAATTGACGGACGTATTTCGGCCGCAAGTACCGGACCGAACACAGTGCAGGGAGCCGGGCTCCTAGCATCATACTTATGTACGATGCTAGGAGTCCCTGCCTCGCTGCAGGACAACTGTCCCGTACTGAAAACATGATTACAGTACGTGACAGTTGTCCTGCAGCGAGGCAGGGACTCCTAGCATCGTACATAAGTATGATGCTAGGAGCCCGGCTCCCTGCAGTGTGTTCGGTCCGGTACTTGCGGCCGAAATACGTCCGTCAATTACGGACGTAATTAGTGTGTGTGCACATACCCTAAAAACGTCCCCAGAAGTGGCATGCACTTCTTTTTTGCAGGCATCTTTTTACGTGCCGTTTTTTGAAAATGAGGTGTAAAAAAAACGCCCCCTCGGAACAGACCACCGTATTTCCCATTGAAATAAATGGGCAGATATTTGTAGGCGTTCTGCTTCCGATTTTTCAGCCATTTTTCGGGACATTTACGGTCCGAAAAACGGCTGAAAGCACTACGTGTGCACATACCCTAACGGCATGTTCACACGGCTTATTTTCGGCCGTTCTTCAGGCCGTAAAAATCGGAAACAGAACGGGAAATACGGCGTTCTCTTCCGACGTGGATTTGCTGAAAAAAACTTCTGAAAATCAGGAGTAGTTTTTGATTTTGTGTGTGCGCATACGCGAAGAATGATGAAAGTGAAGTGAATGACTTTTCAGTTGACAGCTTCACACGGTGTGTATTTGACACGTTTTTCTTGCGCATTTTACATGCCAAAAACCGCATCAAAAAGTGCTTAATTACGCTTTTTATTTACATAATTGGTAAAGTGGGCTGTTAGTACATACAACGCGCTTTTTTACACATGCGTTTTTGAAAAACGCGCTGTGTAAATAAAAAAATGTCGAGTCAATTCCTTTGCACGTAAAATATGCCAAATGTTCCCATAGTCAATGGAACTCCTCATTATGCGTCAAAAAGCGCACACAAAATGCGTAAGAAAAATTCAAAAAAAGCGTTAAACGCTTGATTAAGCTTCCCATTTACATCAATGGGAAAGCAAGCCGTTAGTTTCTTACGAGAGCGTTTTTAAATAACGTGTTGTGTAAGAAAGAACAGTGGGGTTGTGTGTGGCGCAGTTGCATGTTTGGGGGGGATTTGTGTGTGTGTGGGGGGGTGTGCTCGTCGCTGATTCTTCAAAACAGCTGATAAGCGGCTATGAAGGATCAGCGGCGCCCGTGCATACTCTGCTGTACAAAAATAGGACACAGCTCTGCTGCGCGAGCACACACACACACACACACACACACACACACAGGTCTGCTGCGTGAGCACACACACACACACACACAGCTCTCCTGCGCGAGCACACACAAACACACACAGCTCAGCTGCGCGAGCACGCACACACACAGCTCTCCTACACAGACACACACATAGCCCTGCTACACACAGACACACACACAGCACTGCTACACACAGACACACACAACACTGTTACACACAGACACACAGCTCTGCTACACACAGACACACACAGCTCTGCTACACACAGACACACACACACAGCACTGCTACACACAGACACACACAGCTCTGCTACACACAGACACACACACACAGCTCTACTGTGCGAGTACACACACACAGCTTTGCTGCGCGAGCCCGCACACACACAGCTCTGCTGCGCAAGCACACACACACACACAGCTCTGCTGCGCGAACACACACACACAGCTCTGCTGCGCGAGCACACACACACACAGCATTGCTGCACGAGCACACACACAACTCTGCTGCACGAGCACACACACACACAACTCTGCTGCGTGAGCACACACATACAGCTCTGCTGCGCGAACACACACATACACACAGCTCTGCTACACACAGACACACACACAGCTCTCTGCTACACACAGACACACACAGCTCTGCTACACACAGACACACACAGCTCTGCTACACACAGACACACACAGCTCTGCTACACACACACACACAGACAAACACACACACCTCTGCTGCGCACAGACACACACACACAACCCTGCTACACACAGACACACACAGCTCTGCTACACACACACACACACACACACACACTCACAAGCACTGCTACACACAGACACACACACACAGGACTGCTACACACAGACACACACACAGCACTGCTACACACAGACACACACACAGCACTGCTACACACAGACACACACACAGCACTGCTACACACAGACATACACAGCTCTGCTGCACACAGACACACACACAGCACTGCTACACACAGACACACACTCACACAGGGCTGCTACACACAGACACACAAACAGCACTACTACACACAGACACACACACACACACACAGTAAGAGCAGGTGTGCGGGGGTCGCAATGGGGGTGGGGTGGGAGGGGGGTCGCAAGAGGGAAGGTTGCGGGGTGGGGGTCGCGAGGGGGGGGTTGCTAGAGGGGGGTCTGTGAGAGAGAGAGAGGGACTGACAGAGACACACACACACCTTACCTGCAGTGTGGCCGGTCTTCATAATGGCTCCTGCTATCTCCCTACAAACCAGCTTCTCCACTGGGTGGCTCTGAACGGCGCCTGCGCCATACAGAGCCAGGTGTCAGATGCAATAAACGGGAGACGTTCATTGTGTCCTATGCACTGTGCTGCCGTATTCCATCTGTGTATGTGTCGTTAAGAGACACATACACAGATGAAATAAAACATGGCAGCCCCCAGTACAGTAAAAAAGTGTTAATAAAAAAAACTTTGTGTGTGAAAAATTAAATAAAGTCAATATAATATTTTATTAAATAAAAACACATAAATTAATTAAAAAAAATCATGACACTGTCCCTTTAAGTGCGTGTAAAGTAAATGCACAACAGGAGAAAATTGTGGCCAGGCCTGAAAATGCCTTAAAGGGGCTTTCCCACCTTGGACATTTATGGCATATCCACAGGATATGCCATAAATATCCAATAGATGCGGCTACCACCTCTGGGACCAGCACCTATCTCTAGACTGGGAGGACCATGTTCTGTGAAGCGACGAATCACGCTTCTCAGGGTATGTTCAAATGGCCTATTTTCAGATGTTTTTCTGACCGTAAATGCCCGAAAAACGGCAGAAAAATAGGAAGCAGAACGCCTCCAAACATCTGCCTATTGATTTCAATGGGAAAAATGGCGTTCTGTTCCGACGGGCCGTTTTTTTATGCGGCTGTTATGAAAAACGGCCACATAAAAAAGTTTCTCATTGAGAGAGTCAATACATGTGATTATGAGTCGTAAAGATGGAGGAAAAGCCTCCTTATGAATTTTTTGCAGTCTTTTTAAAAATGGGTATCACAGGACAATCTACTGTCATACACCGTGTTCCAAATTATTATGCACATTGGATTTAAGTGACATAAACATTTAATTATTAGTTTTTCAATTAAACTCATGGATCGTATTGTGTCTTAGGGCTCTTTGGATCATTGAAATCAATCTCAGACACCTGTGATAATTAGTTTGCCAGCTGTGCCCAATCAAAGGAAAACTACTTAAGAAGAACGTTCCACATTATTAAGCAGGCCACAGGTTTCAAGCAATATGGGAAAGAAAAAGGATCTCTCTGCTGCCGAAAATCATGAAATAGTGCAATACCTTGGACAAGGTATGAAAACATTGGATATTTCAAGAAAACTTAGGCGTGATCATCGTACTGTGAAAAGATTTGTGGCTGATTCAGAGCACAGACGGGTTCGTTCAGATAAAGGCATAATGAGGAAGGTTTCTGCCAGACAAATTAATAGGATTATGAGAGCAGCTGCTAAAATGGCATTGCATAGCAAGCAGCAAACAGGTATTTGAAGCCGCTGGTGCCTCTGGAGTCCCGCGAACCTCAAGGTGTAGGATCCTCCAGAGGTTTGCAAGTGTGCATAAAGCTATTATTCGGCCACCCCTAAACAATGCTCACAAGCAGAAACGGTTGCAGTGGGCTCAGAAATACATGAAGACTAATTTTCATACCGTGTTGTTTACTGATGAGTGCCGTGCAACACTGGATGGTCCAGATGGATGGTTGGTGAATGGCCACCATGTCCCAACAAGGCTGCGACGTCAGCAAGGAGGTGGCGGAGTCATGTTTTGGGCTGGAATCATGGGGAGAGAGCTGGTAGGCCCCTTTAGGGTCCCTGACGGTGTGAAAATGACCTCTGCAAAGTACGTAGAGTTTATGACTGACCACTTTCTTCCGTGGTACAAAAAGAAGAACCGTGCCTTCCGTAGCAAAATTATCTTCATGCATGACTGTAATGACGGGGGTAGGGAAACGGACAAGTGAGCCCTAATCTACCCGCCACTCTGTCCCTGCCTACTTGCAACGACCCGCCCTAGGCGACGGGGTACAACTGGGCGGCGGTCCCTACGCTCAGTAAGTGCACGAGACAAACAGACAAGGGAACACAAAGCAAAGGGAAAGGGGCAGTTGCCCACGGCAACACCGTGAGCAACAAGAGTGGTGAACGAGCCGAGTCAAACCAGGAGTGCACGAGGTACCAAACGCAGAGCAGGAGAGTAGTCAGTAAGCCAGGGTCAGTATGGAGCAGGACCAAATAGTTAGAAGCTGTAGCTGGGCCAGGAAACCACACGAGAAGAATCACAAGCAAAGGAGGAACAGGAAAGGCAGGTATAAATAGACAGAGGGCGGGAGCTAGCTCCGTCTGGCCAGGCTGCGATAGGCTCTCCCACTCCTAAGCCTGCCATCCTGAGTGGTGGAAGATGGAGTCAGTCTCAGAGACATAGACTCAGGTGCAGACTGATTACCTATGGGAGTATACACAGAAGTTGTGCCTGGCAGATCCTTTACAATGACAATGCACCATCTCATGCTGCAAAGAATACCTCTGTGTCATTGGCTGCTATTGGCATAAAAGGGGAGAAACTCATGATGTGGCCCCCATGTTCCCCTGACCTCAACCCTATTGAGAACCTTTGGAGCATCCTTAAGCAAAATATCTATGAGGGTCCGCCACTGAACCTAGCCTAACGGGGACGGCACAACGCAAAGAAGGTGAAGCAAAGCTGCTGCAGCATTGTTATTTCATGGGGAACACAAGTAAAACTGACATGTCAGGAGAGCTGACAGGTTGTCTTTAAATACTATTCATTACAATATAAAGACTAGAAGAGCACACCAGTAAAATTATCTAAGCATGGAAGGTCACCTAACATTACTTAATGGAAACTGTTCCGTTCAGTTCTGTATGTGATCTGTGACTGTCACAAAGGAAACTTATGTTGCAGGCTAGTAAAAATGCATGTGGAGTAGGTGAAGTTCCTTATGTGACATTTTGACAGGGGTTTTGTCTGTATCTGTAGAAAATGGCAATCACATTTATGTGTGAATTGGGTTATGATTATGAGTTAAAGAGGCTCTCTCACCAGATTATAAGTGTCCTATCTCCTACATAATGTGATCGGCGCTGTAATGTAGATTACAGCAGTGGTTTTTATTTTGAAAAACGATAATTTTTTTAGGAAGTTGTGAGCAATTTTAGATTTATGCTAATTAGTTTCTTAAAGACCAACTGGGCGTGTTTTTACTTTTGACCAAGTGGGTGTTGTAAAGAAGTGTATGAAGCTGACCATCAGTGACCAATCAGCCTCATACACTTCTCATTGTTCCAGCCCAGCATGATTCACAGCACAGTGTGATTGTGCAGTGAAAGAAGCTGGGCTGGAACAATGAGAAGTGTATGAGGCTGATTGGTCACTGATTGGTCAGCCTCATACACTTCTTTACAACACCCACTTGGTCAAAAGTAAAAACACGCCCAGTTGGTCTTTAACCTGTTGCGTACCTTCTCCGCAATAGTACGGCGCACGCCGCTCATTGCAGCGGACCTTCGCCGTACTATTGCGGAGAAGGAATAAACTGTCACTATGTGAAATCACATAGTGATATAACAGTGGCGGCAGCTGTCATTGACAGCTAACCGTCTCTGCTACCGGCTTGGTGACCAATTAGCAGGCCCCCATGCCGGCGATTGCTGTGATTGGTCAGTCTTCAGAGACTGACCAATCACAGCCGTCTGTGACGTCGTCTACAGGAGAAAGCTCCTGTCACTTTCTTTGATCTCCTCATTTCTGTGAGATCCGTGAGGAGATCAGAGAAAGCCATGTAAAACAAAAAACCCCCCACTATTTTTATTAACACTTCCCGAAAATGGGCGCATAGTAACGCCCTGAAGATGAAGCGGGCACAGGAGCTGTGCGCGCTCCATCTTCATCGGGTGTCGGCTGTAATATACAGCCGACATCCCACTGCAACAACAGCGATCACTGTTCTCTCTGATCGCTGTAGTTTAACCCTTTAAATGCCGCTGTCAATAGTGACAGCGGCATTTAAGTGATTGATACAGAGGGAGGGGGCTCCCTCTGCACCCCATTGCCCCCCCACAAAAAATCGCGGGGTTCTGATGGTTGCAATGGCAACCAGGAAGCCTAGCAACGGCTTCCTGGTTGCCAGGTACGGGAGCCTATTAGGTCCTGCCCAAGGCAGGATGTAATAGGCTCAACTATCAGTTGTAAAGTGACAGTTACAATACACTGCACTACACAAATACATACAGAAGTAGTGCAGTGTATTGTACAGGGGATCAGAAGATCAGATCTTCCAGTCTCCTAATAAGTGTAAAATAAAAAGTGAAAAAAAAAAGTTTTAGATAAATAAATACATAAATAAAAGTATTACGTAATAAAAACAATAATCGCCCTGTTTCCCTGATCAAGCCCTTTATAATTAGAAAAAAATGAAAAAAAAAAAAAAAATAGACATAATACGTATCGCCGCGTTCGTATCGGCCTGACCTAAAAAAAATATCATATTATTTATCCCGCACGGTGCACACCGTAAAAAAAATACAATAAAAAACATTGGCAGAATTTCCTTTTTTGGTCACGTTGTTTCCAAAAAAATGGAATAAAAAGTGATCAAAAAGTCGCGCGTAGCCAAACATGGTACCAATAAAAACTAAACTGTGTCACGCAAAAAACAAGCCCTCACAAAGCTCCGTCGACAAAAAAATAAAAAAGTTATGGCTCTCAGGACATGGTGACACGAATACATTTTATTTAGAAAAAAGTGTTTTTATATTTTAAAAGTTGTAAAACATATAAAAACTATATAAATTTGGTATTGCCATAATCGTATCGAACCGCAGAATAAAGTAAACATGTTGTTTATACTGCACAGAGAACGCCGGTAAAAAATGATAAAAAAAAACAGTGAAAGAATTTCTCTTTTTTGGTCTCCTCACCTCACAAAAAATGGAATAAAAACTGATCAAATTATCGCATGTACCCCAAAATGATACTAATAAAAACTACAGCTCGTCCCATGAAAATCAAGCACTCACACAGCTCGTCAACGGAAAAATAAAAAGTTATGACTCTTGGAACGCAAAAATGCAAAACGACGGCCCAGACTAATTTATATGTGCAGCAGTTCTTCACCTAAGGGTATGTTCACACGATGAGAGGCATTTACGTGTGAAAAGACAGACTGTTAACAGCTGCCTCGTTTCACACGTAAATGCTCCTCCTCGTAATTTACGAGGCGTCTGAGACGCTCTGAGACGCTCGTAAATCTTAAGCTGTGCTTCATTGAGTTCAATGAAGAACAGCTCAAATTACGTGGCAAAGAAGTGCCCTGTACTTCTTTGCCGAGGCAGTCAATTTACGCGTCGTCGTTTGACAGCTGTCAAACGACGACGCGTAAATTACAGGTTGTCTGCACAGTACGTCGGCA